>NC_141147.1:111185952-111905118 GCF_053477565.2 Lygodium microphyllum
AGAGAGAGGGAGAGGGAGGGAGAGTGCATTCTCTCTCTCCCTCTCCCTTTTGCTTGTTAAAGGTTTAAATCACTTTCTTTTTTTCTTGTTTAGGAGAGGAAATAAGAGAGAAAGAGAGAGAGAGGGAGAGAAAGAGAAAGAGAGGGAGAGGGAGAGGGAGAGGGAGGGGGAGGAAATGAGAGAGGGAGAGAAAGAGAAAGAGAGGGAGAGGGAGAGGGAGGGAGAGTGCATTCTCTCTCTCCCTCTCCTTTTTGCTTTTGGAGAGTGTTAAGATATATTGTGAGAGGGAGAGGAAATGCGAGAGAAAGAGAGGGAGAGGGAGAGAGAGGGAGAGAAAGAGAAAGATAACATATATTGGAACGATAGCATATCCATGATTATGGTAATGATATCCACTTTGCTTTTTTTATGGGTACCATTACATCGACTCCTTAAGAGGGCTAAAAATTAGTCATACACTTTACAAAGTCTAATTAGGAGATTTAAGATGTACGATAATAGACTTATCGATAATGGTATGCAATGTGCTTTTCCATGCGCCACGTACATTGGTGACTCTTTAAGATGGCTTAAAATTGGTCATATCCTTCATAATGTCCAAGTAGGGGATCTAATTGTGATATGCATAATTCATTATTTTTGTATTAACTTTATAGGCATAACAAATTAGAAATCATGCCAACTAGTCAATGAAAGGACTAAAAGAAAATGATACCCTAGCTAATGGTCATTACAGTACTTCATCAAAATGAACCCAAAAGTATTGTTATAGAAGAAGAATCCCTTAAATTGAGCATAGGATATTTTCTTCAAATGTTATGACTATAAGTAGAATTGATTGAAACAAATTTTATTACTATAGTTGATAAATTTCATAGATGGCATTAATTTTAATACATGGACCTAGGACAAAAAAACCACATTTCTACGATGCTTTTTGTTGAGACTCATTTATTATTAGACAAGAGATCCTCAATTATGCTCATAAATGGATTACTTATACTCAAACCCCTCTAGTGCAGTTGTATAAGTAATCCTAGTAGAGCCCCTCTAAGATACTCAAAGTACATAACCTAGAGACCGTAGCTAGGTATATAAGGTATAATGGTTGTACAAGAAGACACCTCAATAATTGACTTATCGCCATTAAATCCCAAAGAAGAATCGTGTTCCATCCCCTTCAACTCTATATTCACCTCGTGAAGAACTTCATTAATCATAGCATCCTTGTCACCAATCTTTTTGTTGCAATGATGAAGTAACATATTCATCACTTTTCCTTTTAGCATCTAAGCCATTATCCAATCTTTTAGTCAAGTCCAAACATTTAGTCTCCGACTCATGAACCTTATGAACCAATGCTTTTTTTTTAATTACAATAACGAATAATTATCTACCGGGACAAACAAATCCTTGAGCATGGTATATGGCCGAGATATAACATCAATAAATCTCTCAACTACTATGTACAATGCATTCTTTACATTAATCAGTAAAGCATTTCTTATATCTTGACGTTTAGATTTCAACACAATGGATGCATCAATATCAACCTCAATGTTTTACAAAATTTGCTTCTCAAGCTCTTGCAGAGGCTAAAACCTCTCAAGCAAGAGCTTATGGTCAACTTGCACCTTTACATACATCTCCATAAAGCTATCCATTTGAGCCTCGTTTGCTGTAATGTAGATAAGATGGAAAACGAATAAGGTCTTATTGTTCAAGATCGCGAGGCGTATCTTAATCAGCATGTCCCATGTCCTTGCACTAAATGGAAATTGGCAATTAGATGAAAACGCCGATTGTCTATAGAGCACATACGACGATTTGGCAAGTTTCAATCTGAGATCATTGATCAGGCAATTGCGAATTTTCAGCAAATAGTAATTTGAAGTTATTATTAATCATGCATTGTACTCGCAAGCTAATTGAAAACCATACACAATAAGATTAGGTCTTATTGGCAAATTTTCTATCTAGGGGGGTAATGTCTCGTCTCAAGGGGGAGTGCACCCTTTGCGGCCAATTAGAAGAGTTCGTGGGCGTGCAATGGATGGAATGCAGGAGGCAATCCACCACTCGCAAGGCCAATCTATACCGTCAATGCTAGAGGAGATAGACAACCTTCGAGACCTACCTACAATCTTGGAGCCTGAGATGGAGGCAATGATCGATGCATTGATTCCCATGGATGTCGAGACATCTGATCCACTTAGAGAGGAAGAATCCATACCATTATATGATGGGTGCCGAGTATCTCGGTTGAAGACATTGCTTGCACTCTTAAGTGTGCAAGCAAAATACGGGTGGAGCAATACGAGTGTGACCGAGTTATTCAGGTACCTTGCACATAGGCTTCATTGATTTTTTTTTTTGACAATATTATTACAAACATTTATGCTTTTTCAAGGTGTTTTATGATTTTTTTCAGGTTATTGAAATATCATATATTACCACCTGCAAATACCATGCCTGAGTCTCGTGATGATGCGCGACATGTTTTACGGAAGCTTGGCATGGACTACAATAACATCCATGCATGTATTCAACAATTGCATACTGTTTCGAGATGAATACGAGACTATGGAGACATGTCCAAAGTGTGGTGCTCACAGGTATCGACAGGACTTACAAGGGCAAACCATCCCTCAAAATTTTCTCAAACACTTTTCGCTCATCCCCCGCATAAACCACATGTTTCTTACGTCCGGCATGGCAAGCTTGACAACGTGGCATGTGGAGAATAGGTCCACGGATGGAGTTTAACGAATATCAGTGGATTTGCGCACATGGAGCCACATTGACTCTACCTTCCCAGGCTTTACGCAAGAGCCAAGGAAACTTCGGCTCAGTCTCGCAATGGATGGTGTGAACCCATTCGGTCTGCGCTCAACTTCTTACATTGTGTAGCCTATAGTCCTTGTCAACTACAACATCCCTCTATGGCTTTCTTTGAAGAAATGACATCTCATCCTTAGCTTGCTCGTCCCAGACCACTACAAAGTAAAAAATATGGACGTGTATCTTCGTCCATTAGTCGATGAGCTTAAGATTTTGTGGGAGGAGGGGGTCACTGAGCAAGATATGAGCAGGCGCGATGGTCGGCGGTCAGTCAACATTCGAGCCATTCTCATGTAGATGATGCATGACTTTTCGGGATTGGGAGAGTGCTCAGGTGAGCAGACCTCCGTTCTCACTGGTAATATCTATATTTTATCTCATTCAATCAAGTATTCACTAGGTCGTGGCTCGCCTTACAGGTCTGGTTACCTCAGGTTATCATACATGTCCATTGTGTGGGCCACAGTTAAACTCTCGAAGGTCACGAACCATGAAGAAGATGGTATATCAAGGACACGCCGCTTTCTTGCCGAAGGATCATGAACTCAGGGAAGGTTTCCTTGGACAACCTCCAACATGTATGAACGCCGCAAGATGGTACGAGTTGAAATGGTCAAACCAGAATCACATCCAAATGGAATGCAACGGTTCTCAATTTTCTACGAGTTGCCATATTGGACCCACTTACAGGTCAACCACTTGTTGGATCCCATGCATATTTTCAAGAATGTGGGCAGCTTGCTATGGGACCACATCACAGGAAAGAGAGACACTATAGGGGCACGAATGAATTTGAAGGAGGTAGGTAAGATGGAGGCGCTTTGGCCGTAGTCGAGTGCTGATGGTCACGTGTAGCTTCCTCGCTCTCCTTGGGTTTTGTCCACTAAAGAAGAGCGCATTGTGAAGCAAGTAATCAAGTCTATCCACACTCCGACGGGTATGATGCGTTCTCTCAGGTCCGCATTTTCTAAAGATGACCAATTGTCGGGGCTAAAATCCCATGATTGGCATAAGATATGTCAGGTTTGTGCTACGAATGGATTGTAATTGTGGGCATTTTGCAATTTAAAAAGTGGCCATTATTCATAATGCTTTTTCATTTGTGGCAGCTTGTCCTACCGATCGCGGTCACAGGATGCTTTACTCCATAAATTCGCAGGGCCATTTACAAGTTGTCGACTTTGGTGCAATGGATCTCACAGAAAGAGATTAAGACATCCTCTATTGAATCCGCGAGACGGGGAGCAATGGAGTCGGTCTGTCTCTTTGAGAAATACCTACCCACTAGCATGCTCATGATACAAGTCCACCTTCTTGTGCATCTTGTGGACGAAGTGGAGATTGCTAGACATGTCCATATGCGATGGATATTCTTCCTGGAGTGCTTCATGAAAACCCTAAAAGGATTTGTGCGACAACGAGCTCGGTCAGAAGGTAGCATGGCCGAAGGTTGGTTGGTGTCAGAGGTGTTAGTGCATATCTCACAATGGCTACCAACAGTGGAACCAGACAATGAAATGCTATGGACACTGAAGGACGATGATAGAGTGACTGGAGATGTGGTGGTTGGAAATGGGGTAGAAGAAAGAATGGATGCCTCAATGGAAGAGAAGGTGAATCGCTTTTGTATGTTGCATCATGCCTCCATGGAGACGTGGCTCACCAAGTACCAAATTGCAAGGCAAGATCGAGAGGAAGCGCGAGCTGAATTCCGACGTAGTACGCGTCATCGACCGATTCGATATCTTGAAGGCATGGAGAAGATGCCGCGGTTTATGTCAACACGATGGTTGCATGGAGCCTTGACTGCAGCATCCAGCGAAGGGACAAAGGTCTCAATGGAGGAGTGGGAATTCTCGAGGGGATGTAGTCCAAAGGTGATGAGGGGTTTAGAATCTGTCGTATCTAAATTTTATATGGGACATCTAATTTGAGTGTTTCAATGTACAGTACAAAATATATAGTGCAGCATGGTCGCACGGATGGCATTTTCGCGTGGAGCGTATTGACAAAATGCGCTCCACAATGGACTGTGGTGTCATGGCAAGGTTCGAGTAAGAAAGCCGACGACGAGCAATGGATCCGAACACAATTGTGGATGAGATGGAGTATTTTGGGAACTTGCAAAGTATTATTACAGTGGATTGCTGTAGCTTCTCCATGATACTATTCGATGTGCAGTGGTTCAAAGTAGTACTTAGAGAAGCTGGAGCAACAGTTTGACAAGGTCCATCGGGATTTCTCGAAATAGATTCTGAAAAAAAAAGGACAGATTTGCGCGACACCTTTATGTTGCCGGCCCATTGTGAATAGATGCATGGAGTCATTTGCTTGCTAATTGTAATACGACATGGTTTATGTCACAATGGTTTGAACTCGCTTTGTATGTGTTTGTGAACAGGTAATCTTCTATCCAAACCCCCGACAACCTCGATGGTGGTATGTTATACCTTCAACTCCCCGAAGTAGGAGAGTATATGATCAAAGCGATATTCCGAGCATAGATGAAGATAATATGCAAATAGAGGGGTTGATATTACAAGGGGTGGAGGCTGTCGAAAGCTTGGAGCCTGCATCCGCTAACAATGATGGAAATACAGGAGTCCAAGAATTTTTTGAGAATGAGGCAGACTCATTCTTTTGTGGTGACATGTCTATCGACCTTCCAGTGTATGTGGAGTTGTGTTAGGAGATTAACATGGGACCATATGATACTTTATACTTGGAGCATCCACTTACTCAATTCGTTGTTTAGATCTCTTATAAAGGTACATAAGATATGCATTTTAAGAGGGATTTTTAAAAAATGATTTATATTACTGTGCTTTGTATAATTTAAATTGATTATTCTAACACCATTTTTTTATCTGTGTAGGTGACATTTTTAGGATGAGTCGAGGGATGAGCGATGAGGAGTTGCAGAACATCTTCGCACGCATGTCTCCAAACCAGCTCGCGAGATTCAGAGAGATGGCAGACCAGGAGTTGTCTCGTTCTTCGTCAGGGCGCTCTGCTAGATCTACTTTAGCGCGATCGGATGCTTCGGCTTCGAGCAGATGATCTCGACGCTCACGACTTGGGCCAGAGGGAGGGAGTGCATCGGGATCAGGGTGCTGCTGTGGAGACACGGATGTGGTGTCTCCGTCTCGTCATTCAACTAGAGCTGCATCACCTCCAAGATTTGTCACACCTGTGGGGACATCTACTCCAGTTACTCCTGCTTTTGCGCAGCCGTCAACAGGTGGTACTCCTTTGGGTGCCACCCCTTTGGATGCCACTCCGAGAGAGGTTACCCTCGTTGGTACACCGGATGTAGAGGGGTCTCTTGGATATGCCCAGGAGCGTGGACGGAGATGGGAGAGGACCCATCTTAGGCAGACTCCTAGGGGTTATGGATATCTGGTCGATAGTAGGTCAAGAGCCATCATCATGAATGATGAGGGGAGGAGGGTGATGGCTCGCATGAGAGAGTTGTGCCAACAAGTTTTTCGGCACAACGTCCTGGATCATTGGAAGAACATACCAGAGGGGAGCAAGGACTACATAGTAGCATCCTTGCACGAGGAGTTTCCGGTGCCAGCCGCAGTAGATAGATTCTCTACGGGGTGGATGATAGATTGCATGCGTGCATACATGTCACATAGACGATCCGATGCACGCAAGGCAATCAAGAGTGGGGCTACAAAGCCCAAGTGGTTAGATGTAGATGACTGGTGCCGACTGAAGGAGGAGGCTACAGATTCTCCAGGATGTTGGAGTTAGCAACGCGAGGCGGCGAGGGCACGACTCGAGGCCGGAGTGGTCCATCATCTTGGGAGTGGCGGCCATAGGACATATTTGGAGGACTTTGTAAGTTTCTCTTTTGTTTTTCTTGTTTGTTTTTTTGAAATATTCTTTGTACTGACAATCATGTTTCTAGCAGTTAGCATTTTGTTTTCTTTGCAGCACTCCATTACAAATCGCGATCTGCAAGGCCTTAAGACTCGATATGCAGAGAGGCACGGTCTCAATGCACTGATCGACCGATTGTATAGATGCGGCGGCCCTATAAGTCACTCATCTTTCTTGTCCGTAGTTACCATGAGATATTTGAATGCATTATTGTATGGTGGATTGATGTGTTGTTTCTTTTTCTGCAGAATCCGTTCGATGCTCCTTTGCGGCGGGACGAGCTTTCGGGGGACGAGGATTTGTAGCTCGCCCTTGGATCCTTGGAGCTCATACACCTTTATTTTTTAGTCGCCTGATCTATGTAGACATTTTCTATGTATTAGTGATATCCTGTCATGATTGTACCAATCGCTTTTTATGCAATCATGTATTTATTTCATGTATCAGTTTTATGATTTCAGTATACATTCTTTTTGTTTGCAAGCGCTTTGTATACAATAGTGCAGAAACTATTTTGTATGGCTCTCATACAGCACACAGTGCTATATGCGGCAAGGCAGCTTGCTGCCCTGCCATAAAAAAAATTTTATCCCTGTTACCGTCGCTATTAGCATCGCAAATTTACTGCTCACGTCACTATTGCTGTCGCTATGCACATCGCAAATTTACTGATTGTGTCGCTATTGGCGTCGCTATCAGCATCGCAAATGCGACGCTGATAGCGACGCATATAGCGACGCATATAGCGACGCCAATAGCGACGTTTCTATGGCATCATCAATAATGATGCTTTTTGCGATGATGGGGGCAAATTTTGTTGTTTGTATTTTTGTCGCTTTAAACGTCGGTATAAGGTCTATATCTTGTAGTGAATACATCAAGTTTCTTAGAAAGTTTTCTTACATGTTAATAGCTTGATTGTACTAGAAAGTTTTCTTACATGTTAATAGCTTGATTATACTGCACAAAGTTAGCATGAATTAATCTAATTATGTTTTCTCATTCTTGCCATAGTGCATCAAATGTCTAGTAGTAGAGCCTAAAATTATTTCACCAAGTTTTTTTATTTATTTAATAATTATCACCATGGAGATCCATTAGAGATTTGGGGGTAGCACCCTTGAAGCCAAATTTTGTTGAAATTGAATAATGATATTTTAATGTATTTTTTGTAAAATAGATTTTTTTTTTTGTTTCTATTTCATTTTAGTGTCTTAATTTTTCGTCATGCTTTCTTGTTTTTAAATCACCTAGTTTAAAAGTGGCAAATATATATTTTTTCCAACCAACTTGATGCAATACATTAACTTTATATCATTGAGTTAAGGTTTTTGAAGAAGTGTCCAAAAGCACAAGTTTTTTTAGGAAAGTTGATACAATGTATCAGCTTCTCTACCTTACATACTTGGTTTTTCACTCCTTGAGCAATAAGGTTTCATGTTTTTTTTTTGTCATTTTTGAGATCATCATGCTCAGATTCAAGAAGATTATGTCCAACCATAGTCATAAATCAACACCACTTTGGAGCTATTGACACTATCATTTCAACAACCATAGTACTAGCTTTGGAACACATCATAGCTACTATCAATAATCATGGCAATTCTCAAATACATTACATCAATCCACACATCATCCTTTCAAATTAAGCTAGAAAAGTTGTTATCTTATTTATGGGCTATCCATGGAATTTTTCAGTTTATTCACAAAAGATGCTACCTTGGACATGTCACAATTACTTTCAAGATGTTTGATGCCATGGAGACAAATATACTTCCAGTATTATAGGTAGACTTTATTCCCCACCTTAGTATTTTCATGTATCACTTCTCCCATACCTTCGCTATCTATGATCCACTTGTAAACTAAGTGCTTCTAGATTTAGAGCATCCTGATTGAAATAATTATAGTTGTTTCTACATTGATCAATATGATTATGGTCATCTTTAACTCTCAGTCTTCTTTTTTATGGTTTGGATGTTGATGATTATTTCATTATAAAGTTGGTGACTATTTCAAGGTTGATTATGTCATTATAACTTTTATACATTTGGACCATGATGATTATGATTGTCTTGATGATACTGGTGACCATGGTCATGATTGGTATGCTGAAAATTGTAATCACAGGCATGATGATCTCAAAGTTGGTATATAATTGATCTTACATTAGTATTGCTTTTGAAGTTTTTGATCTATTACTTGTTGTAGCCGTGATCATTCGAGATCATCTCTCTTTTATTTATCATTGGATTAGTTTAAGAGAGTATTCCAAATGAGTTATGCTTCTTGTGAGTATTTTACGATAATGCAACCTATTGTTATGTGGAGCAAAGGACATAACCACCAAATAAAGAAGCTTGGGATGAGGTGCACATGTTTTTTTGGCTTTATCTAATTGTACTTTTCATGTAAACTTACAAGTTAGATCCAATAAATTCTAATATTATATTTATAATAATAATATTTATTTATTTAATAATTATTTTTCACTTTTATAATTCTATAAAAAATTATCTAATAGATTTGTCATTGTATATTCAAGACTTTTGAAAATAATAAGGATTTCTTGTATAATATATTGTATTATACAAAATATTTGGATTATAAAATTAGATTTTCTATTCTAGCTTCATAATTTTTGTATATTTTCCATATGAATTGGTAAATTACATTTGATGCATAAGTAATCTATACATCTGGTACATGTATAGTATACAAAATGTATATCCTATCCCCAACTTATTGCATTGCATCAAGTTTCCTTTATTGTGACGGTATTTCGTATTGTGCATCAACTGATATTGTGATTCATATGATTTTCATTCTCCACTTAGTACAATGCATCAAGAGAGATTGAAATTTGTGATAAAATTTTCACCCAAGATGCAATACATCAAGTGGGGCTAAACGTCATGACAGTTCATTCTCCTCTTGATACACTACATTAAGTTGGCATGAATTTGTGGTAAATTTTATAAAGTTGATGCATTACATCAAGTTGGTATTTTTTTTTGTTTTAATTTTAATATACTAAGTTTAGCTATTGTATCAAGGTAGAATGATTCTTGGTTTTAATTTTATATTAACTTGATGCATTGTATCAAGTTGGTATGATTTTTTATTTTAATTCTATTCTAACTTGAAGTAGTTCATCAAGTTGATGCAATGTGTCAAGGTCTTTTCTATTTTGTTACATTTTATTCTCCACTAATGTAATGTATCAACTTGATATTATAACTTTATAGATTTGAAACCAACTTCATGTAGTGCATCAAGAGAGGTAGGAAAATACAAATAAAGACATGAAGGAAAAGAGAAAAAAAAATAGAGAGAGAGGGAGGAAGAGAGATATAGAGAGATGGAGAGAAATATAAAAATAGAGAGGTAGAGAGAAATAGAGACACAATGGGAAAATGAGAGAGAGGAAAGAGAGAAAGGCGGAGGAGAGAGATAAAGAGAGAAAGGAAGTCATTGCTTCCCATTTCTTTGTTCTTTAAGTTTTTTAATTTCTCTCTTTACTTTCTTTTGTAGAGAGATGTGTTGAGGGAAAGGGGGAGAGGGAGGGAGAGAGAGAAATAGGGAGAAGAATGAAGGGAGAGGAAGAGAGAAAGAAGGAGAGAAAGAAAAAGGGGGAGCGATGGGGCTTCATTAAAAATAGAGAGATGGAGAGAGAGGGATAGGAAGAGAGAAATATGGAGATGGAGGGAGGGAGAGAGAGGGAGGATCAAGGAGAGAAACAATGAGGGAAAGAGGGGGGAGAGAGAAACAAAGAGAGAAAATGAGAAAAACAAAGAAAGGGAAAAGAGAGAGAGAAAGAGAGATATGGAGAGAAATAGAGAGAGACGAGAGATCAAAATAGAGGGGGAGGGAAAAGAAAGGGAGAGAAATAGAGAGATGGAGGGAGGGAATACATAGAGAGAGAGAGAGAGAGAGAGAGAGAGAGAGAGAGAGAGGGAGAGAGAGAGAGAGAAGGAAGGGAGAGAGAAGGAGCTTCATGAAAAATAGAGAGAGGGACAGAAAGAGGGAAATAAAAAGATGGAGTGAGGTAGAGAGAGGGAGGGCGAGGAAGAGAAACAATGAGAGAGATGGGGGAAAAAACAAGGAGAGAGAAAGAGAGGGAAAGGAAGCGAGATAGAAGGGAAGAGAGAGAATGAAGGGGAGAGAAAGCAAGAGAGAGGGAGAGAGAGATAAATAGAGAGGTGGAGGGAAGAGAAAAATAGAGAGAGAGGGGGGGCAAGAGAGTCATAGAGAGATGGAAGGAGATAGAAAAGAGACATGGAGAAAAAAGAAAAATGAGAGAGAGAGAGAGAGAGAAAGAGAGAGAGAAGGCAAGAGAGATGGAGGGAAAGATAAAAATATAGAGTGAGAGAGAGGGAGAGGGAGAAAAAAATAGGGAAACAAAAAGAGAATGAGAGAGAGGGAAAAAGAGAGAGATAAAGAGAGGGAGGGAGACATTGCTTTCCATTTCTTTGTTTTTTAAGTTTCTTATTTTTTCTATTTACTTTTATTTGTAGAGAGACAGATGGAAAAGAAACAGAGAGAGAGGGGACACAAATAGAGAGATAGATGGAAAGGAAAGAATAGAGTGCCAGAGAGAGTAAGAGAGCAAAATAGAGAGAGATGGAAAAAGAAAAATAATGAGGAAAACAAAAGCATATTTTCTGTCATAACATACACGAAATGGACAAGGATGATGGCTACGACATTCAAGTTTTTGAGGCATATCTCAATCAACACGTCATGTACCCTTGCACTCAATGGAAGATGAAAATTTTATGAAAGCATCGCTTGTTGATAGACCATGTGTGATGCTTCAATGAGTTTCAATGGGAGATCATTGACCAAGAAATCTCAAACTTTGAGCAAACAGTGAGAAAAGTGTGTACCAATCATGCTTTACATTCAAACTATAATTGAATATCATATATAACAATATTGTATGTGTCTTGGAAATATCTACAAAGAGATGTCATTTCATCTAAAGAAATGCATCTATTGTGGTCCATAAGAAGAGTTCATGGCCATGCAATGGATGGAGTGCATGAGCTAATAAACCCATTGGAGGGCACATTGCTAACTATGCCCTCAACACCAGAAGACATGGTGGGCCTTTCAAACCTTCCTCCAATCTTGGAGCCTGAGATGGAGGCAATGATCAATACATTACTGCCCATGGATATTAAGTCATATGATCCATCGAGAGAGGAGATATCCATACCATTATTGATGGCTGCTAGGTATCACGCATAAAGATGCTACTTGTGCTCCTAAGAATATAACCAAAGTACCAATGGAGTGATGCAAGTGTGATCAAGTTGTTCACGCATATACTATGCTCATTTGTCTTTGATTCCATTATAAGAATGGTTTATTCAGTTTTCAAAGATTCTTGGGTTTGTTCCTTAGGTTTTTGAAATGTCACATATTGCCACCTAAAAACATGATGCTCGAGTCTCATGATGATGCATGATTGGTGTTATGAAAGCTTAGCATGGGCTACAACAACGATTGTCAACGATTGTGTGCTATTTCAAGGAGATTATGAGACTATGGAAACATGTGCAAAATGTGGTGCTCTTAGGTATCAATAGGAGTTGCAAGTGCAAACTATTCGTAGAAGGTTCTCAAAAAATTTCCACTTATACCGCTTGTATGTCACATGTTTCCCATATTAGGTATGGTGAGCTTGGTAATGTAGCATGCACAAAATAGATGCATTGATAGAGTCTAATGAATACCAATAGATTTGCATGCATGGAGTCAATTTGACTCCACCTTTCTAGGCTTTGCACGAGAGCCAAGTAATCTTTGACTCGGGCTTGCTATGGATGGCATGAATCCATTTGGTCTTTGCTCAACTTCTTACAATGTGTGGCTTGTAGTCCTTGTACACTACAAGATTGTGCTGTTGCTTTCTACAAAGAAGGGACACTTGATATTTAGCTTGCTCATTCTTGGGTACTATAAAGTCAAGAAAATGGATGTCTATCTCCATCCATTAGTTGATAAGCTTAATATTTTGTGGGAGGAGGGGATTATTGTGGAAGATAGGATCAAGCATATTGGTCAAATTTTCATTAGTATATAAGCCATTCTTATATAGACCATGCATGACTTTCCATGATTTGGGGAGTACTTAGGTAATGAGCTTTGGTTCTCATTACTGATATCTAAAATGGTTTTTTTATATTTTTTTACTAGATAGGGATATTGTGACAGATCTGGTTATCGCAAGTTATCATGCATGTCCACTGTATGGACCATAATTAGACTTGTGAAGATTATGGACCATGAAGTAGATGGTATACTAGAGATACACCGTTTTCTTGCCAGAGGTCCATGAATTGAGAGCATGTTTTCTTGGATGATCTCCAGTATAAATGAATGCCCAAAGCTAGTACGAGTTGAAAATGATCCATGAGGAGTCACTTCCACAGAAGATGTGATGGTTCTTAGTTTTCTATGAGTTTCCATATTGAACCCACTTACAATTTAACCATTTGTTCAATCCCATGTATATTTTCAAGAATGTGGGTAGCTTATTGTGGGACCATATCACATGAAAGAGAGGGCACATTTTAGGGGCATGGATAGATTTAAAAAAGGTAGACGTGATATAGGTGCTTTGGCCATAGTCAAAGCTTCTCTGATGGTCGTATGCAACTACCTTTTGCTACTTGGGTCATGTCCACTAAAGAAGAGCACATGATGAATCAAATGATCAAATCTATCCACACCATGATAGATATGATGTGTTCTCTTAGGTCATATTTTTTTTAAAGATAACTAACTAATAAGACTAAAATTCCATGATTGACACAAAAAACGCCAGGTTTTTATTGGCCTTGATCACAAGAATAATCAATATTCTACTATTTTATGTTGATATGATGTTTCTGATGCTTTAAATTTTTGATAGTTCATACAACTAATTGTGGTTGTGGAGTGTCTCACTCCAAAAATATGTTTGGTGAGTTATAAATTATTGAGTTTAATGCAATGGATCCCACTGAAGGAAATCAAGACATCATCTATTGAATCCACAAGGTGGGGAGTGGTGGAGATTGTCTATCTTTTTGAGAAGTATATGTCTAGGAGCATGCTCATGATACAAACTTACCTCCTAGTACATTTCGTGGGTGAAGTGGAGATTGTGGGACCCATCCATACTCGATGGATGTTCTTCTTAGAGTACTTCATGAAAATCCTAAAGGGATTTGTGCGACAACAAGCTCGTCCAAAGGTTAGTATTGTTGAAGATTGGCTAGTGTTGGAGGTATTAATGCATATTTTAGAGTGATTGTTGACAGTGGATTTAAATAATAGTAAGTTATGGATGCTAAAGGATGATTATAGAGTGATATGAGATGTGGTGGTTAAAAATGGGATAGAATACAAGATGGATGGTGCCATGAAGAAAAAATAAATCATTTTTGCATGGTGTACCATATATCGATGGAGAAGTAACTCGATAGGTATGAGCACGCCAGAAGAGAATGGAAGGAAGGGTAATTAGAATTGTAGGGCAACATGCCATCAATCGGTTTGATATCTTGAGGATATGGAGGAGATCCTATAGTTCATACATACAAGGTGGTTGCATGTTTCTTTGATTGTAGCTTTATGCAAATAGGTAGATGTCTGTAGGGAGGAGTAGAAATTATCAAGGGGATGTAGTTCTAAGGTGACTACATGCTTTCTTTATTATCATATCTAGATTTTATACACAACAACTAACTTAGCCATTTCAATGTAGAGTACAAAATCTACAGCGTGGTATAGTCACATGGTTAACATTTTGGAGTTGAGCATATCGATAAATGTGCTTCAGAATAGACTGGTGTCATAGCAAAGTTTGAGCAAGAGAGTTGATAGTAGATCACGGATTCAAATACTATAGTAGATGAGATGGAGTAATTTGGAAACTTGCAAAGTGTTATCTCTGTAGATTATTGTAGCTTCTTTATGATCATATTTGATATATAGTGGTTTAAAATTCTATTGGAAGGAGTTAAGACAACCGTTCAATGAGGCCCATCTAGATTACTGGAGGTAGATTCCAAGAAAAGATGGAACAATCTGTGTGACATGTTTGTCATGTTGGGTCATTTTCAACAAGTGCATTATCTTTTTTATTACTTTTTTTGACACAAAATAATTATAAATACTGATTTATTTTTTATAACACACTTATATGTGATATTAAATAAGTAATATTCTATCCAAATCCTCGGTAACCTCATTGGTGATATATTGTACCATCAACACCTTGGAGCACTCAAGTGTATGATGGAAGCAATGTCCCCAATGTGGATGAGGAGATGTGTATGCAGAGGAGTCAATATTGCAAGGAGTGGAGAGCAAGCAAGATTTGGAGTGTGTGAAGGAGACAAGTATAGATAATGTCAACAAAGAGACAAGACGCCAAGAATATTTCAAGAATAAAGTAGACTCCTCTTTCTATGGAGACCTATGTATAGACATTTGAGTGCACACTAAGCTATGACAAGAGCTTAACATAGAGCCATAGGGACAACCATATTTGCATTCGCTTACTCAATTTGTTGATAATTCTCTTTTACTAGTACTATATATGTGTTTTAATTACCATCCTTTTTTGAAGAGTTATGTTATTATACTTTATCTAAATCCTTATATTCATATTTTTCAACCAACAGTGCTATATGCCCTGCCACAATTTTTTTTCCCTATTACCGTTGCTATTAGCATCGCAAATTTACCTGTACACATCGTTATTTGCGTCGCAGGAGCGTCGTTATCAATGTCGCTATTTGCGTCAATATCGTTGATACCGATGCAAATAGCAATGCTGATAACAACAGTGATACCGACTGTTCTATGGCGTTGCCAATAATGACGCTTGTTGTGATGACAGGGGCAAATTTTGTTATTTACATTTTCATCGCTTTTAACATCGGTATAAGGCCTATATCTTGTAGTGTTTAATCACTTGGTCACACTAGCATCGCTCCATCCACTCTTTGTTTATATACTTAAGAGCACAAGGAGTGTCTTTAATCAAGATACTCAGCATCTATCATATCATGGTATGGATGCCTCATCTCTTGATGGATTAGATGACTCAACATCCATGGGTAGTAATATATCCATCATCACTTCCATCTTAGGGTCAAAGATCTGAGAAAGATCCGATAGGTCCTAAATATGCTCTCCAATTGAGAGGTGTGATGAGTGGCACATACAAGAAAATAAGAGAATATACCACTCACCATGATGGTATCTAAGGTGTAAGAGGGTTAGGTCAGTAGTCATGTAAAAATCAAGAAACTCTCTTTTCACATTCACAGCTTCCATGGCTTCCTTCCTCTTCTTTCTCTCTCTCTTTTTGTCTTTCTCTCTCTTCTTCTAGTATTTCTCTCTCCTCATCACTCTCTTTCTCTCTCTTAGGTCTTGTTAGGTTTCCTTCATTACAAGAGTGCACTAGACAAAGTGCCTTAGGTTTATCTGCTCAGTTGTTCCTTTCATTGTACGCCTATAAAATTTTCTTATTAGTCATAATAGATCTATTGATTGGGATGTGTGGTATTTAAGGTGTAAGAGGGCTAGGTCAATTATCATGAAAAAAATCAAGAAACTCTCTTTTCACCTTCACAACTTCCATGGCTTTCTTCCTCTTATTTCTCTCTTTTTGTCTTTCTCTCTCTTCTCATCACTCCCTTTCTCTCTCTTCTACACTCTTTCTTCTCTCTCTTATGTCTTGTTAGGTTCCCTCATTACAAGAGTGCACTAGACAAAGTGCCTTGGGTTTATCCGCTCGGGTGCTCCTTTCATTGTATGCCTACAAACTCTTCTTATTGGTCACAATAGATCTATTGCTTAGTGTACCACCAACTCTCTATGGATACTTTTCAAATACTATTAACATCATTGAAAATTATTCTAATCAAATTTTGAATGTAAATCATGATTAGTGCACACTTTGCTCACTATTAACTCAAATTCCAAGATTGGTTGATCAATGATTTTTAATTGAAATTCATTTTAGCATCGCACATGATCTATAGACAAGCAACATTTTTGTTGAATTGCAATATTTCATTGTGTGCAAAGACATGGGACACACTAATTTAGATATATCTCTTGATCTCAAATATCATGGCCCTTATGATTTTCCTTTTCTTCTATGTAACGATGTTTCATAAGTGGTGATTGAGGCGAATCCTAGTCACAACTGAAAAAAACACGAGGAAAAGAATTGCCGATAATTCAAATCACTTTTTATAGATCAGAACTCAACAAGAATTATTTTTCTTAGCACAAATAAATTGCTAACACTTATGCCTCATCTAGCTATAGAAAACAAATACACAAAGCAATAATAGACCCAAGAAATAAAGATTTTACCTTATTTTTTGTGAATCCACAATATAAGTTTTTTTATAATGTTCAAAATGTGTACAAACTAGAGTTTTACACATAATCCTTTAGCTCCTTTTTCTGACTTTCTTGGTGGGACCCTCCTCTCTTACAAGGAAATAAATTTTGTTTACATGAGAAGGGCCAATACTTCTTAATTTCTTCTCTTTATATAATTTTTGTGAAAACATTTATCTATTTGCTAAAGCATAAAGGTAAAGATTTACTACTTTTTTTTAAACAACCTTTTAAAACTTTCTTCCTTTTTACATTTAGGCCTTTGTGAAAGCCTAAAGCTTTTGAATTGTAGGTTCCCAACCCAAAAACTTTAGAAGCTCTCAATAAGATGACATGTAGGAAACATCTTCATCTTTCACTCTAGCTTTTGCCATCAATAGAGCTACCCCAAATCCTAGCTATTATCAATTTCATTGAATTCAATAATGCCACCTTTATTTGTAGTACAAGATATGCTTTGTTGTTGATAAGCACTACTTCCAACATCTCCAAAAAATTAATTCTTGATTGTGCCTTCCTTCTTTTAAATAAAGCGGTCACCTCCAATGCTTCAATAAATGCCTACTACTATTTAGGATAATAGCAATCTTTCCTTCTATCAATTCGTGTTGATCACTTGGATTTAGTTATGTTATGCAAAGAGAGTATTTTAGGACTAAGATTTGACTGATAAAGTGGAATTGATAGTTTAGTTGTGCAATGAGGGTAATTAGCCCAAAAATTTCAAATGCCATAATCACCTTATGTATAGACACTCCATCTCCAACAAAAAACTAAGGTGTGTTGCCTCTTAGATTTTAATACGAACCATTAGCCATCAAAGCATAAAGCTTTGGCTCCCATGCACTATAGTCTACAACTCCAGTAGCAATGAAAGTTCACTTCTTTCATCACATTCGGTCCTCTCCCTAACTGATAGGGCCAAAACCATGAGTGATCTTTGGAAGCTTAGCTTGACCAAGTTCAAGAACCCCAATGTCTTGCTATTCACTACCATCATCACGATCTTCCACCCCTTCACCTTCAGGTAGCTTTCTAACTTATATGTATACAAACCCTCTCAGTATCTGGTGCATAGATCAGACGCCATATGTGTGCATAGTGAGCGTCAGAAGGTCCCCAAGAACAAAAGAACTCTACTTTTTGCACAAAAAACAATGAAGAAAGCTTGCACGACATGAAATAAGAGACTAATTGGGTGCAATCTCCCCCCATGCCTTGTGTGAGTGCTTCACAAAGCATGTATTTTATATATTATTCATCTTCAAGCTCAAAAAATAGCCCAATTTACAATTAGCATGCTTTAGCTTTTGTGTTTGCTTTTGTGCCACTAAAGAATTAAAGCTATTGGGCGCCCAAGAAGTCAGGCGGTACCCAAATACAATGTCCAATACAAATATTTAAATCGTGCGTCCATGCGCATACAAAAGTAATAATTAAATATCAAGCGCTTTAATAATTTAGCGCATTAAAATATGGACGCCATGCCTAAGATACGCGCCCATCAAAAATTGATGATAATTTGAATACACGCTATCCTCCAATGTTTCCCAATGCCACCGCTGCTTGCTCTATACATCAACTGAAGCATTCACAATTGTTAGAAAAATAATACAATTAAATCGAAAAAAGTGAATACCTAGTAGTCTTTAGCTTAAAAAATAAATTGGTTAGAACTCAATCCTAACCTTAATTTATTACGAGTGCCAGTCTATACTCATAAACATTTATTAATTTAAATATGTATTTTACATAATCACCCGCTATGGAATCACCCATTTACACATTAAATTAACAAACGCCCGTAAAGGATAGGCGTCCCCATCAACTTTTCGCACAAAGAATCCACCTTGTGTATGAACCCCGATAATAAAATTTTATGGAATCCACCGCAAAACCTCACGGAATCCACCATGGAATATGCCTCCTGGCATCATACCCCTGGGGTGAGATAGCAATTGTCCTCAATTGTATTAGCTCAATGTGGAGCTAACAGTGTGGGGAAAGCACTTAGGTCTCTAGCGTGCATCCATTGGGCCTCTTCAACAGGATGATTTTTAAACTTGACCAAATATCTAGAATATCTACGGCCAGTTCTAGTGGTCATAAAGTCAGTATCTATAATAGTTTCAGGCTCAAGGATTTCTGTTTCATCATCTAGCAAAGGAGGATTTTCATAGATAGGGTGTATAGGTAATTGTCCTCTAAAAGGTCGTAATAAACTAATATGGAAGGTGTTGTGGATTTTCCAATGTTGTGGTAATTCTAGTTTAAATGCATTATCATTGATTTTGTGTATTATCTTGAATGGTCCATAAAATCTAGGTGCTAATTTGACAATGGGGTGTTTATCTACACTTTGTAATCTTCATTTTTCAATTCATAACCAAACATAATCATCAACTTTAAAGTTCATAGCCTGTCTTTTCTTGTTTGCTTGTTTTGTGTATGATTGCTGGGCTTTGGCAATCATATGTTTAACTTCATAAAAAATAGTAGCATGCATATTAGCAAAATCATCAACAGTTTGAATTTTGTTTGATAATGATGTAACTAGTGTAGGCAATCGATATCCATAAGTAATTTCAAATGGTGCTTTCTTTTTGGCTATATGTGGTGTGTTATTATATGCGAACTGAAGTAAATGTAGATATGTATCCCATGTGTGTGGTTTTGAAATTGTGTAGGCACGCAAAATATCTAAAATAGTACTATTAGTAGCTTTTGTTTGACCATCTGTTTTAGTATGAAATGCAAATGAAAAATCAATCTTTGTTCCTAAGTTAGCAAACAAAGTAATCCAAAAATTATTGCAAAATCTAGAATCACGATCAGAAATAATGACTTTTGGTAAACCATGGTTAGTGAAAACAGTTTTCAAAAACAATTGAGCAGCTTGAGCTGTAGTTAAGATTTTCTTGCATGGAATAAAATATGTTTGTTTGCTGAACCTGTCTACAACAGTCCAAATCATATCATGGTTAGCTTTAGTGTTAGGTAGACCAGTGATAAAATCCATTGAAATCTGTTCCCATGGTTGTGATGGAATGGATAATGGCATTAATAAACCATATTGTTTGCCATGGTGTCTTTTTACTCGTTGACAAATTAGGCATTTAGATACAAAGTTAGATACATCAGTGTCCATGTGTGGCCAATAAAAATCTTCAATCAATGTACGTAAAATAGATATAATTCCTCTATGACCTTGATATGGGGGACAATGAATTTCATGCAAAAAAAAAGATCGAAATGGAACTGTCACACATAATCTTTTTTCATAAAACATAAATCCATTAATGTAAGACAATGAATCAATAGGAATCTAATTATTTGCAACTAGTTTATTCCAATCAGCTTGAAAAGTAGGATCCTGATGATAAGTATCTTTCATAGGAATAAGGGAATCAAATGATATCACATAAATATTTTGAATTATCGGTCTTCTACTCAACGCATCAGCAACAACATTCTCTTTTCCAGGTTGATATTGTATAAGGGGATGAAAACTTTGAATAAAAGCAGCCCATTTAATGTGTCGGTCAGATATTTGTGGTTGACTAAGAGGATGTCTAATGCTTTGTTGGTCAGTTTTGATCATTAATTCAGATCCCATTAAATAATGTTTCCATTGACATAAGGCTTGTACTATGGCTAGCAATTCCTTGTCATAGGTAGAATATTTAAGTTCAGATGGTTTGAGTTTGCAACTAGAGTAAGCTATGGGATGAGAATCTTGCATAAGGACTGCTCCTATTCCAGATCCACTAGCATCAGTAACTGCTAAGAAGAATGGTCTATTGAAGTCAGGTAATTGTAATACAGGAGCATGAGTTAAAGCATGTTTCAGTAATTCAAAGGACTTTTGTTGATTGTCAGACCAATTATACACGATACCCTTCTTTAAGAGTTTTGTCAAAGGTAATGCAAGTAATGAGAAATTCCTCACAAATTTTCTGTAAAAGCTAGCAAGACCGAGAAAAGAATGTAATTCATGCACATTTTTGGATATCAACCAATTTAAATTTGCTTTTATCTTTTTAGGGTCGACTTTAATACCTTTTGATGAAATAATATGTCCTAGATATTCAATTTCTGTTTGGAAGAATTCACTCTTTTCTGGATTAGTATATAATTGATTGTCTTTTAATAATTTAAAAACTAAAGACAAATGTTCATAATGCTCATTCTCATTTTTACTGAAAACTAATATGTCATCAAAGAAAACAATGACACAATGCTGATGTTTCAAAAATATGCAATTCATCATACGACTGAATGTGGCTGGTGCATTAGTTAAACCGAAAGGCATAACCAGAAATTCAGTGTCAAAATTGTGTTCTAAATGCAATTTTGAATATATCAGGTTTGTCGAATCTTACTTGATGATATCCAGATTTAAGATCTATCTTACTGAATATGGCAGATCCTTGTAGCTTATCCATAAGATCATCTACCCTAGGAATCGGATATCTATTCTTAACAGTAATTTTATTTAGGGCACGATAATCAATGCATATGCGATAAGTATTATTTTTTTTCTTCACTAGTAAGACAGGTGCACCAAATGGAGAACTACTAGGTCTAATTAATCATCTGTTAAGCAATTCGTCAATTTGGTTTTGAATTTCTTTCTGTTCAATTTGGTTATGTTCCAGGAATTAAATCTATCTTATGATCTTTAGGATGTGAAGGTGGTAGTCCAAGTGGTAAGTCAGCAGCAAAACAATCTTGGAATTGGGCAAGAAATTGTGCATGCCTAGGATGCATCTATTTTTCTTTAGCTTGAATTTCATTATCCATATTAAATAGGATTTGCTACTTTTACGTAATGCACGTTTAGCCTGAGTATGAGTAAGCAATGGGAAATTGTTGGAAGCATGCATACCATGCAGTGTGATTTATTTTCCTTGAAAATAAATTTTCATTGAATGTGTAGAGTAATCTATATCAGGATTGTATTGATGACGCCAGGGCATTCCTAAGATAATGTCACTAGACTGCAAAGGTACAACTAAGAAATATCTTTGTTCAGTATAATCACCAATTTTAATTTCTAAATTATGCGCCTCTTGTGTTCCATTATATCTCGTACCTAGGAATGCAGCCTTGATGTGATAATGTGTAGAAACAGTATGTAAATTCAATTATTTGACTAATTTTACAGAAATAAAGTCATGTGTACTCCCATCATCATGTAAAATAGTCTTTTCTTTACCATGCACAAAATATTTCATTGTTAATAAGGAATGGCGAGTTGGCACACCTGGCAGAGTATTAAAAGTAGTAACAATGTCGTCATCTTCTTTCGTAAATTCCGGCATCTCTTCACGTTCTTCATCTTCTATTGCTCCCAGATAATTGATATGAATAGATGGCTTTTTGGATTGACAATTGGCTGCTAGATGTCCAGGTTGATGACATTTCTAACAAACTATGGGTTTTGCTTTAGATACATTATTGGTAATGGCAGGAAGTTTAGGAATATTGGGATTTGACTGTAGAGATGGCTTAGGGTTTGGATTTGTGTTTGATGGCAAGGCAAGTGGTCGTGTCCAAGATTTAAGGAATGAAGATGGAAGAAAACAACTTTGATTGAATCTTCGAAAATTTGAATTGAATTGTTTGGAACCAAAGTTACCATTAGTTGGAAATTGTTGTGGTTGCTTGTCTCATCCGTAAATTTTGTCTTCAGTGTCATGGGCCAAGGAAATTGCATCTTCAAGGGTTGTTGGCTTGAACATATTGACCTCCGCATAGAAATATCCAAGTAGACTAGACATAAACTTGCGTTTATGAGTTGCTTTAGGTACATCTTCGAGCATTCGTAGTTGCAATAGAGCATTCCAGAAACGTTCAGTATATTGGGAAATAGGTTCACGATCCCTTTGTTGTAGAAGATCCCATTGCTTGATTGCTTTTTCATGGAATTGGGGAGGAAGGAAATTCTGCAAAAAATTCTTTTGGAAAGTCTCCCAAGTAGTGGGACAATCAATGCTTTTGCGGACTAGAGTCCACCATAAGGATGCTCGATCAACTAAATGATTAGTGACACAATTAATTTTGTCTTTCTCAACATAGTTTCTTCATGGAAATAATCATCAAATTGATTGATAAAAGCAAGAACAGTCTTTCCATCGCGTGATCCATTGAAAGTACAGAATTTGAAGTTTCTTTTACTTATCTTTGTTTCTTTCCGAATAGATTGAGCTTCAAGTGTTGCATTGATGGTACGTCGTATAAGATCTTCAGGTTGCGATCCATCTTGGTCAGTGGTAGATCGTTGCAAATTGGCCAATTGAGCTTGCAAAGCTTGTCGTGCTCTTCGTTCCTCTTGTAGCTGCATCATAATCAAATCCAACTTTTTCTCCATTGTTGGTTCGGGTAGATCACCTTCAGCCATAAAATCTTCCATGGTTTGATCAGTCATTCTGCAAAATTCCAAAAGACCTCACACACTCGAAACCTTGTTAGCAGGATGAGCGTAGCTCAAAGGTGGGTTTACAAGGCTTGTATATATATATATATATATATATATATATATATATATATATATATAGTTTGGCTTTTGTAGTATTTCTCCTTTATGATTGCGAAATTCGATGTCACAACCGTCTTCCAAGAGAATAATTGTGCGTATAGACTGCGTATAGTGTGTGTGTTGATGATTGTTTGCTGTAATTTGCTTCTGTCAGTTCACATGTGTGAATAGGGGCTTCTAGAGAGTAGTAGACTGATTTGTGAGTTGCTGAATACGAATTGCCTTTATGATAGTTGTTGAAGATTGAAGTTAGGACCTTAGTGACTTGGAGTAATTGGACTTTTAGTCTTTTATGACTAAACTTGGATTTAGAGGACCTCTGTATCTTCTCACCCGATTTGGCGATGGGCAGTACATGCTGCCGCCGCCGCCGACGGGTTAAATTGGGGTATGAAGCTTTTAAGTAAGCTTCTTGTGAAGCCTAATAAGCTTATTATGAAAGCTTGAAGAGCTAGGAATGAAATTTCTTATCTGTTCTCAACGACTTCATGAAGGAACTTTCCCCGTGGTCGTCCGCTTGCAGAGGTCGGTCCCTCGCATTCTGAGTGTACAGCAAGGGGTTCTTGACTACCAGGAACACACTGGTATCGACCATTTGCCATGAGACTGACTCTAGATCTCGATCGTTCCAAGAGCTCCACCTTCACGTGAGATGGTAAGCAATTGGAAGCTCTCGATCTCAGCTTCGCTTTGATACCACTGGTGCACAGATCAGACGTCGTATGCGTGCGTAGTGAGCGTCAGAAGGTCCCCATGAACAAAAGAACTCTACTTTTTGCACAAAAAACAATGAAGAAAGCTTGCACGACATGAAACAAGAGACTAATTGGGTGCAATCTCCTCCCTGCCTTGTGTGAGCACTTCACAAAGCATGTATTTTATATATTATTCATCTTCAAGCTCAAAAAATAGCCCAATTTACAATTAGCACGCTTTAGCTTTGTGTTTACTTTTGTGCCACTAAAGAATTAAAGCTATTGGACGCCCAAGAAGTCAGGCGGTACCCAAATACAATATCCAATACAAATATTTAAATCGTGCGTCCATGCGCATACAAAAGTAATAATTAAATATCAAGTGCTTTAATAAATAAGCGCGTCAAAATATGGACGCCATGCCTAAGATACGCGCCCATCAAAAATTGATGATAATTTGAATACACGCTATCCTCCAATGCTTCCCAATGCCACCGCTACTTGCTCTACACATCAACTGAAGCATTCACAATTGTTAGAAAAATAATACAATTAAACCGACAAAAGTGAATACCTAGCAGTCTTCAGCTAGAAAAATAAATTGGTTAGAACTCAATCCTAACCTTAATTTATTACGAGTGCGCACTCTATACTCATAAATGTTTATTAATTTAAATTTGTATTTTATGGAATCACCCACTATGGAATCACCCATTTACACATTAAATTAACAAACTCCTCAAAAAGATAGGTGTCCCCATCGACTTTTTGCACAAAGAATCCACCTTGTGTATGAGCCTTGGTAATAAAATTTTACGGAATCCACCGCAAAACCTCACGGAATCCACAGTGGAATATGCCTCCTAGCATCAGTATTAGTACTATAATTTTGATCAACAAACTTTATGATTGACCTTTATCCCAAAGGGATCATTAGATTGAAGGCTCACACAATTGGCCTAATGTGGCTAGGTAGACCACCACCTTCATTGACAACTTTGTTGCTTAAGTTCAAAAACAAAGAGGTAGGTCCATCCATCCTCTTTCAACAATGTATAGAAACTCGCAAGTAAAATGATCCTTTTGAGATAATCTTCAAAACCTTTGTGCCCATTAGTTGATGTTATAATCATGCTTTGTAAAAATTAGAAACCATGCTACTGATACTTACTATCATATCAAAAACCTAGAAAGAAAAGCTTTAGTAACATGGTAGTGTCCTAGGAAAAAATTTTCGTTTAAAGACAAACTCTATGCTCAATCACACACGATTTAAGAGGAGGTGTAACATTGGAATCCATGCCATGCGATCATATAAATGATGCAATATGTAAAATAAGGAATGCACTAAAATATTAGTCCCAACCTATCTACAAGTGCTCGTGCATCATGCAAGATGCAAACATGGTTTCTTCATTAAATTATGATCCTTAACCTCACCTCTCAACTCTCATTGAAAATAATAATAGTTACACTCCTCTCCATCCACCCAAATCTCATAAACACTCATGAAACAATGATCCTCATGATGTTGACTAAGTAAACAACCCATCTCACAAGTGAAGGTATCCTTTATGACCCTTAAACTCACCCAGCCACCTATCCCACTCAGCCCCAAATTCCTAATCTAGTGATAAAAATCTCAACTCTTGTGCATGTAAATATTAATGTGTGCTCAATGGAATGTGTTTTCTCAAGTGTACATGCATCTAAATTATTGCATATAGCTGCTCCAGGGAGCGTCATGCTATGCTAGTGCTCACCAATGGTGTAAAAAGTGCACTAGCCCAACCAATGGCATGAAAATAGTTTCAAAACATTTAGAGAATGAGTGCCGTGCCTTGTATTCAACAAGTGCAATGTGGAGTGCTCATGAATCTATAATCCCCATTATGTGCAAAGATATTAGTAAGAAATATACTTGATTTAGGATATCCAACAACAACTACCATTCAAAATCTAGCTCCAATTTGGTCCAAAACAATACCAATCTCGACTAAGACTATCGAGTTGTCAAGCTCAAAAATACAAAATAGTGATTAAAAAATTCATAATCTAGACAATTACAAAAAAATTAGCTAAAATACAACAAGTCAACTACTCATACCAACAATCAAACACAAAAACTCTTTCCAACAAGACACAACTCTAGGGGTTTTCAATTTATATGAAAATTCTTGACATATTTATCCCTCTTCTAGTTTGCAAGCATTTATGCAAAGCATTAGCCTTTATAAAGTGATTTGACATCTATCATCCTTTCAGTTTCCTCATCATTTTGTTCTTCTTATTTATGTCATGACTATTCTTCTAGTTTAATTATCATCAATCTTGAAGCATACTTTTTTCATGTATATCTATTAATTGTATTTATGTACCTTTTCATCTAAATATTATAAAGCATAAGTTTCATTTTTATATAATTCAATTTTTCAGAATGGTCCCTCCCATTTAGTTTAAAAATTCTTGTGAAAAGTGTGATCTGATTTTTTGTTATATCTAAGAACCAAATCTCATTTCTTATTTTTTTATTTTTTTGATTAAGAATTTGAAGAATTGTTCTTGGCTTATTTCATAATAATCACATGCTTATTGTCTATTTTTTTGTGATTCTTGCAATTGCAACAATCTCTCTTTGAAATCATATTTATCCTCACTCTCACTCAATTTTTCAAACATCCTTAAGAGTATGTATTTTCTTCTTTAAATTGGCAATACAACTTCTCTTCCATAAACCATCTTACTGGAGAAAGCCAATACTTTCTGTCCTGACTAAACAATAAGCCCATAATACACTCAAAAGAAGCTTAATATCCCATGTTTGAGGATGGTCTTTAGTCATCTTTCACAACATTTTAATTAGTTTACCATTTAATCATTCATTCAAACCATTGCATTGAGAATAATAAAGTGAAGCAAATCGCCTCATTATCTTCATTTTCTTACAAAGCTAATCAATCAATTCTCATTTAAAACTAAGCCCGCTATTTGCAAAATTTCTAAAGGTATCCCAAACTTGTAGCATATTTCCTTGTATATAAATTTTTCCACATCAATGGATTTGATGTTTTTTTTATTGCTTTAGCTTTTGTCCAACATGAAAGGTAATCAATTGTAGTTCAAAATATAAATCTCTCCTCTTGATGTATGAGGTAAGCGACCAATTGCTTCAATTTTCTATTTTTCAAAAAAAAAATCGTAAGCAAGAATTGTTTTCCTTATTTTTGGTTTTAAAATATTCTTACTCATTATTTGATATTCATGACATGATCTACACTAATGGTTTATGTCTTTATGTAAACTTGGCCACATATATCCCTTGGTAGAAATGTTTTGAAGTGTGATTTTGTAGGAATAATGTCCTCCATTCTCCTTCATAAGTACTTTCAAGAATATATATATATATTCTCTTTTTAGGGCACGCTTCTTAGAATCAAATCCACTTCATTAACGTAAAGAATGTCATTTACTAATTTATACCTTCTAGCCCTTCTAAAAAATGTGTAGTTTGTTTCTTTAGGAACACTGGACAGTATCTTCCCAGTTAAAAGAAATTATTCTTCTAACTCAAGTGTTTCTCTTCCTCTATACAAAAGGAATTTTCTCCAATAGCAAATACTTGACAAATTGCAACTTGGGCAGCATTATGAGCTTCTTGATTTTCTTCTTTGGCCATGTGTTTCAAACTCCAGGCTTCAAAATTCAAATGTCTCTGTATTTTATTATACATTCTCTAGATTTTGGGATTCTTGCTTTGTTAAATGTCTAGAATTTTGTTTACCAAAAGTAGAGTATCACCTCTAATCCTAAACCTTGATATTCCCATTCTTTAACAAAGTAGAATAGTTGCTTCCAAGGTATATCTAGCTTCATTCTTACTAGTTGCCTCAAGTTTAACTATTCCTTTTTTATCAAATTGCCTTGTGGATCATAAACCACAATTCCTCCTAATGATGCTTGATGTGCTTTTCATTATCATCCATTGAAATCCATCAAAAATGAATTTTCAATTTCTGGTTTAACTTCTTATTTGTCCCCAAAATTTCCTTTTAACAAGTTTGAACTCTCCCTATAAGTCAAAAGATCCACTATTGTAGCTCAAGTTGAATCCTCAACTTGGAATTTATACTAAAAGTCTTCAAGCTCAAAAATCCATTTTATAACTCTCCTTAAAATATTTGAGTTATTCGCTAACTATAGTAACAATGTATAGCTTGTCAAAATTGTAAAGAATTTAGGCAACAAATACCTCTTACATTTCCTACAAGCAAACATTACACTAATTTTTACCAATTTAATTCCAATATATGTTCTTTCAACTTGAAAAATAGATAGGTCTCATGTATCGATAATTCTGTCCTTGTTGCATAATGATTGCTCCAATAACCTCTTGTCCTACTAATGGATTCACAAAGAGTTTCCTTTCCCAAATAGGTTCTTGGACCAATGATGCATGGCCTATAGTTTCCTTGACTTGCTAAAATACTTCCTTAGCTTGTATTGTCCATTCTAAAGGATCCTTCTTAGCTACCATCATTTGCAATAGAAAAAGTAACTGAGAAGCCAAAAGTATGAATCTTGACAGATATCTTAACTTATGAATGAAAGTCATAAGCTCCTTTGTATTTGCAAGTGATAATAAAGTGACCAAAGCTTTAACCTTTTTAGAATCTCTCTCTATTCCATTTTTAGAAACCACATAACCATGAAGTTTCACTTTTGGTTGAGTTATCCTACATTTTTTTGGATTTCATAGACAACCACAACTATCCGTTCTTTTAACCACTTTATCCAAATTTTCACAATGATCAAGTCTTGAACTATGTACATAGATATTCAATGAAATCTCTCACAAATTTTCCTAGGAAAGAAGTTACCACTTTCTTTACCCTTTCTTGATGCCATGGTGGTCTGTTACTGAGTCCCAAAAGGTAAAACTCTATAAAAAAAATCCCTGAGGTGTTATAAAAGTTATTCTTCTCGAATATTTAGGAGAAATGGGAGTGCTTTTCATTGTATATATCCTTGAGTAATGTGGACTTAGAACCTCTAGAGGATGGGTGAAAGTAACCTAATTAGCCATCATAGACACTATATCTTTTATATTCCGCAACTGAATGCAAATTCTCATATAAGAAAGGAAGTGGATAATGATATCTCTTTGTGAATGCATTGAATTTTTTATAATTTCTACAAATTTTCCAACCTCTTGTTTCCTTTAGAGCTATGATTTTTGTGCTTATCCATTCAGAATGTTCAATAAGATATATAAATCTTGCTTGCAATAACTTTTTAACCTCTTCTCTCAAAACAATCATCTGTTCTAAAGTCAAGGGAGCTTTTGACAAACTGGTTTTGCCTCTTCCTTAAGTTCATTTTTTATTCATTCCCCTTGCATACCTCTAATTTCTATATAAGATGTTACAAAGAGATCTGAATATTTAATGATAAAACTATTTGGTATTGTTTTTTCTCTCCTTTAATTAAATTAGGATTTGATATTTTTTTCAACAACTCTCTTTTTTCTAATGAAACTTGAGACCATTCCATCAATTTCTCTAACTCCTTCAATTTTCCTTCTTCATCCTCTCCAATCATTATGCTCTCTTGAACTTCTTTTGTTTTAGTATCTATTACTTGAACTCTAGAAGACCTTTCTTTTCCTTCCTCATCTTCTTTTATAAATTCTTCTTGTAATGTTTCCTTATCCTTAACCAAAATGAAAATTCATTTTTCTTTTGCTGAAGGAAAATTTCCACCTTTTCTAAACATTTCAAGAACTCTTGAAACTATTGTTTTTGTTTTATGAATAGGTGTCCTTGACTCTTCTCTAGTATTTAAGGATTTTTTCTCTTTTTCCTTCCTTTCTAATTATTTATCTATTATTATTTATTAAAATTTTGGGTCTGAATCACTTTTTAAATACTTATCCTCACTTTCTTCTTGCTCTGAGCTATCACTCTTTTTGTCCTCTTCTTCTTCACTATCATCCTCATGTATTAGTTCCTTCCTTGAAGCCATATTAAACTTCTTGGCTATTCATATACAATCATAAATTGTTATGGTTTGTTTTCCCCAAACTTGTATTGCACTTGCCTTCTTAAGCCATAGTTTATCAAGGATAAGAGGAAAAGCTTCCAACCCTACTAGCATAACATGACATGTTATTTTCATGGCTACTCCATACACCTTACCTTCAAATTCTTAATTATTTCTATGCATTTCACTTTGGCATGATTTGCAAATCTGATCAAATATCTAGATCTTGTATTATTGAAAGTTCAAAATATTCTACACATGCTTAAGTAATCACACTAACTTGTGCTCCTCCATTAATATATGCCTCTCCTAATTTTGATCCTTATGTCATGCACCAACTAGAGGATATATATATATCTGGTAATTCTTCTACACTCAAAACTCTTACTATTCCTTTTCTTCTTTCATTCTCTTTCGAATTTACTAAAAAATTTTACTATCCTCTCATCCTAGGGCAAAGTTTCATTAATTGGAAAAAAGTTATATCTACTTTTGTATCCATCATATCCCTTCTCAGGTCATAATCACTTTTCCCATCCCCTAAATGGATATGAAAAGCATGATAATGTTTCATAGTTTTTTCCTTTTTTTCTTTTTTTCTTCTTCTCTCATTTTTTAAATTTTCTATCTCTTTGCTCAACGGCCTTACTAGTTTTAGATTCCCTTCTCTATGTATCTCTCCTCCCTTTAGTTGTTTGCATTACATCAACTGTTTTATTACCCTCACTCTGTTCTTCAACAAGAATACGATTTATGACAGTCTTTCCATTCTCTTCTTCTATTAGCTTTGGTGCTTGAGATTAGGCATGGTCTTTAATTTCTATATCATAATCATTCTATCTTATTGGAAGATTTGGGGGTAAACGATATATATCCCCTTCGGGCCTTGAAGGATATGGATCGTTTGTGATTATGTAACCTATCTCCCCAAGGGAATAGCAAACCAATGGTATTTGGAAATATCCTCTTTCATTTCCTCCTCTTTCTCCTCTCATATTTTCTTGATTAGTTTGTCCCATCAACCCCCCATTACCTCTTCCTAAAGGTCTACCTCTTAACACTCCTAACCTTTTTTTATTCTATTTGCCTGAATAGTTGATCCTCAACCTCTGAAGCTAATTGAGCATTCTCTCTTGCTAATATCTGATAATTTTGCCCATCCTTGCCAATTTTAGTCTCTATTCTTGATGTTTGTTGTTCTAAATGGTTCTCTCTTTTTCTTTTTTTAAAATTTTCTTTATTTTTCAATTGCAATTATCACTACTTCCTCGAAGGTACTTGATTTTTTAATTTCTAATTTAGTTCTAACTTCTCCCTATATTTTTTCACAAAATGTTTTACTCTTAACATTTCAGGTGCTCTCTCTTTTGTGTCTAGAGATGTGTTCCAATGATCCCAAAGTTGGGTATATTCTAAAGTGAAAATTTATATCATCTCATCTTTTTTTTGGCAAAGTTCTATCTTTCATCATAGGTTGTGGGAAGTCTTGGTCTCTTTAAATCTATTAAGAAATGCTTGCTTATAGCTTCATATTCTAAAGGAACAAGAGGGTTTCTCACTCTCAAACTTTTTCATAATCTTCAAACCAATTTCTACCTTCATCCCAAGATTGAATTTTTAGAATTTGAGGTTTCAAGGTCGAGTCAATTTGCTAGATTATACATCCAAGCTCAAGTTTCTTAAGGGATGATTGAGGATCCTCTACTTTTGTACCATGAAATTGCAGAAAGAAATTAGCCATTGAGAAAAATGATCTTCAAGCAAAAAATTCACAAGTAAAAAAGTCAACTTAGCACTCCTTAGTGGGGACACAAAGAAAAAATTCACGAGCAATGATTGAGACAAATCTTTATCAAAACCTAAAAACACATGATAAAAATGAGTGCTAGTAATTTGAATGACTTTGTTTAAGATTGAAACTTGCTGAGATGTAGAGAGAGAAAATATGTAGAGACACGAGAGGGAGAGAAGAGATACACCACGTACACTCCCAAAGACGATCTCTTATTGATCACAATCTAAACATATATAGGTGAGACCTAGTCTAGATAGGGTAAGCTATATATAGCTCCAACACCCCCACTCAAACAAAGATCTCTAGCTGCAAATGAAAAAACCCTTCGAAGCTCCTATATACAAATGTACAAACATGATCAAGAAGGATTATTGTGTGCATGTAAAGTGAATCTGTGCATGTGAAGTGAAACTGAATTTGTATATACAAAGATGACCAAGAGATCTGAGGTGTATGTGCATATGTGAAGTTATGGTGCCTACAAGGAGTATGTACAATGGTACTACAATGTCATAGTAGATTAATTTCCAAAAACTAAAGTTGAGACAACTCCAAATTCCAAGCATAGTAGAGTGAAGCGTGTTTCATTGAGTCCTCTGGTGAATATATTTGCAGTCATCTGATCACTTGGATAATGTTATATCATGATCATGTCTTTATTTATTTCATATCGAACATAATGATAATGCACTGCAATATATTTAGACTTGTTATGTTGGACATAGTCTTTAGCAAGATTAATAGCACTTTGGTTATCACATCGACTTGGTGTGCTAGAGAGGGGAGGATGGCCAATATTTGATAAAACTTGTCGAACCATACTAATTGTCGAGTCGCTAAAGATGTAGCAACATATTTAGCCTCGTCTATAGTGGAAACAACAAGAGAATGTTGTTTCTTGCTAGTCCAAGTAACAAGACAACCATTGATAAAGAAACAATCTCCACTTGTAGAATGCATAGATAAGTGAGAGATTTCCCAATCTACATCTGTATAACCCAAAAGTTGAAGTGAATGTAGAGAATTTGAGCTTTTTTTGAGCTAATAAACCAACCCAAAATCTTTAGTGTCTTTCAAATACTTCGAAACTTGTTTAGTTATAGTGTCTAATGTTTAAGACATGGAGAACTAAGATGTTGTCCAAGAAAATTTGCACAAAAAAGAATGTCAAGATGAGAACTTAAGCCAACAAATTGAAGACATCCAACAAGATTAGCATAAGGTTGTTGTAATGCTAATTGTCCATCATTCTGCAGAAAGTGAGAGTTTGTGGTAGAGCTCACAAGACAAGGAGTACTAGCAGGATGTGTAAAAACCAAACCAAACTTCTAAATAATATCTACAATGAACTTTGTTTGATGCAGTAATAAAACACCATTTTTTCAATAACGTTGAATCTAAATACCAAGACATAAGTGTATGTCTCCAAGATTGACTATGTCAAATGCAGAAGATAAAACTTTCTTTACTTGTTGAAGGAAGTTGAGATTGTTAGAAAAAAGTATAGTATCATCCACATATACAGCAAGAATAACAAAAATATCATTGGAGTGCTTGAGATATAAGTTAGGATCTGAAAAGCAAGAGGTAAAACCTTGTTTTGTAACGAAGAGATAAATCTTTTGATACCAAGCTCGTGAAGATTGTCTGAGAACATAGAGTGCTTGATGAAGTTTGCAAGCAAGATTTTCCTCATGTTTGACTACAAATCCCTTTGGTTACTCCATGTATATCGCTTCCTTTAATCTCCATTAAGAAAAGAAATTCTTATATCCATTTTTTTAAAACCACAAAGGGCACGTAAAAATAGGGCTTAAGGAAGCCCCTTGTGGAAGCTTCCAAGGAAGCTTCTATGCTTCTGAGTTAGAAGCTTATGTGGAAGAGGGAGGGGTAATGGAAGATTAACGACGAGGGGGGGAAAGCTTATGATGGTAACGACGGTGGGATGGCGGCGACCTAACGGACTATGGCACCCCAAGGTGGCAGTATTGGCGGACTGGTCTGGGGCAATGACCTTCACGGCTACAAGCGGAAGTTCCTCGTCCTCTCCTTCTCTCCTCGTCCATGTCCTGCCTCAGCCTGGCAGCCTCTCCCTTCTTTTGTGCAGCACGACAACCCTTTCCTTGTCTCCTCCTGATCGTACCTTCCCCCAAGGCTAAGGGGGGAGGTTGGGGGGAGAGGTGGCCACATACGTGGCTGGTGCATGCCTCCCCCCTCATGCAACCCACACACCACTCCACCTTGGCTCACTCCTCCACACACGCCCTTTCCTCCAGCCATGCATCGGCTGGGGGAAAGGGATAATTAGTATAAAAAATTTTGCCTAAATTCTCACCATTTTCAATTTCCCCTTTTTCCCTAGAAGGGAGTTCTCACGTGGCTTTGCAGTTTTAATCCATGGCCTCATTTGCACAATGCAGATGTACTTGTTATTGCGCGTGCGGGGTAACCACTTGGCCACCGTCATTAGTCAACGTGGGAGATGACTTTGCACAGCTTTTACGCGGGCATGTGGGGGTCAAGATCCATAATATTTTTGGGCAGAAATATTACACCAAGCTCCAAGAATGGAGAAGTTTAAAAATGAGCAAAATATTTGTTATATTCGCCCTCTCTTGCCTTTTGTACTCCAGCCTAAAATAAGCTAATTTCCTAAACTAAAGTATGAAATTTGGAGAATGAAATGGTAAATGGATGGTAAAATGAAGAAATTAGAGGCCAATGTTGAAGTAGCCTTGTAGAACCACCATTAAGATTCAAACAGTGGAAATCTGGCATATTGTCCTAAATAGGGTAGCTATAAAAAATGGCCCATAACTTCAGATAGAAGTGTCGAATTGATGCATATGAGGTATAAAAAGGAAGTTTACTTCATAAAATATCCATCCATAGCATCAAAAGTCAAATTTGATATCAATAGGCCAATTATTTTTAGTAGAGAAATTTAATACAATAAGTTCATTGCTAAGTGAGTTATCTTCTTGAAGAAGCCATGGCAATTGTTCCAAATATGAAGCATGTTACCAAGAAGGATCTTCGATGGGAAAATCCTTCCACACTTAACAAGATATTCCATTATAATATGATTATTTATAATCTTCTCCCTCTTGCCAACAACCCTTTCTGGCTCATAAATAATTTACCCATCCGCATCAAGGGCAAGTAGTTCTTCAAGAACTTGAATGTCATGACCAATATACTTCTTGAGTTGGAAAACATAAAAAGTATTGTGAATGCATATGGTTGAATGAAAATCAAGTTGGTAAGCAAGACCTCCAAATTTCCTTGAGATTTGATATGAACTATAATAGTGATGAGCAAGCTTATTATATCCTCCGTTAAGAGATGCATAATGAGATTTAAGTACCTTCAAAAATACCCATTCTCCTTCTTTAAAACCCACATGCCTTTGTTTATCATATGCATAAGATTTCATAGTCTCTTGTGCCTTTCTAATATTTTCCTTGCATTGCTTCATTAAGGCTTTCATCTTTTCTAACTTGAGAAATGTGATTAGGCACCAAAATTGAAGCAAAAAATGAAGCATTTGTGGTAAAAATGAAGAGGCGTCGAAGTTTCCTAAGCAAAACTTAGAAGTTGGAGATGCATTGGAAGTTTTCATTTCTCAATATCGGAATTTGTTAGATAGCCCATTTAAAGAGGTGCAACTTTTATATTACAAAGAAACTACCTAATCTAGAAGCCAAAAATAGTATCCAAAAGGCTAAGTCAGTAGAAAATAACACCAAGAATGAGATTGTGATTTCAGATCTCAAATACAAGGTCATTTGGGCCTCCAATTTTTGTGGAACCACTTGATGACACATTGCAAAGCACAAGGGTTGAAGTAGTTATTTGATTAATTAGGCATAGGAGAGTAACAAGAAAAATCACTCGGTTAGGGAGGAGGGGGAGGTTGCATTTTTTTGGTGCACCCCTTCATGGCCTTTTAAAAAAAATTTGTCTATTTGATTCATGAGAAATGCTCCTAGCCCTAAGTCCTTGTAATTCTTTGCTTCAAATTGCAACAGAAATCATTGGAAATGATGCATTCTAGCAAGAGTTCAGTTCTCTCTCTCTCTCTCTCTCTCTCTCTCTCTCTCTCTCTCTCTCTCTCTCTCTCTCTCTCTCTCTCTCTCTCTCTCTCTCTCTCTCTCTCTCTCTCTCTCTCTCTCTCTCTCTCTCTCTCTCTCTCTCTCTATATATATATATATATATATATATATATATATATATATATATAAAATCATTCTTCATATGGGCTAAGAGGGAGAGGAAAACATGTATCAAAATGTAATATGATGCAAGCAATGGAGCATTGAAGGTGCTTGTTAGTGGCTGTGTAGAGTATCATCATGCTACCTAAGCAATCCCAAAATCATAAAAAATAAAGTGTTTTTATTGAGTATTTAATAATAAGTCACGATTTAAAATGAAATTTAGTTCTATTTCTATTTTCATCATGGAATTGAGGTGCATATGGGGTGAGATTTGATATGAAAGTAATATGTACTATGTTCAAGTATTACAATTCTAAAATTTTAGAATTTGTGATTTTTATAAAGGAAATTTTATTTATTCTTCATGAAAAACTCATAAATTAAAAAATTTGATAATAATTGATAAAATTGATGAAGTAATGATGCATATAGGGTAAAATAATACATGTTAGTTGCCACGACCGTGTTTCTCTATTTTATGATCAGAAATTGTAGAATTGTTAATAACTATGACAATAGTAATTATGAGAAATAATGAAAACTTTAAAATAGATTTTTGAACTTAGAAAAATATAAAAAATAAGAAAACATTAATGAATGTGTAGTAAATAGTAGGGCTCAAAGGTTAATCTTAGTCTGAACTTACTTTGTGCTAAAGTGATCATATAAGGGTAGGTTTTATGTAAAATGACACATAAAATATAAAAATTGATATATATAAGGCACAGACATGAAATGAATGTTGAAAATTTATATCTTTTCAGTGAAAACCCAAATTCCTATGTATTGTAATAAGTCATTTAGGGTTTTGGCAAATAGTTAAAGGAGTGGAAGTAGGAAGTAGAAGTTAGCTCCATTTCATCTCTTCAATGTCCCACTAAGATAGAATAAATCATGATAAGTATGGTTTCACATGTCACATGGTTGTTTTATTAGTTAGAATTATTTGAGTACAATGTAGCATGACACATAGCATATGCATATAAGCATGGTATTGTAGAAATAAATCTATTGTATGCATAAGAATTGTCTACAAACCCATTGACCCTTGTAGAGTGGAAGAAGATCCCTAGCCGTAGGTTAGCGCATTTATTCTTGGGGAAATGATTAGGTGAGGATATAAAAAGTCTAATAAGTTGATAAATATTAAGAGAGGAGTTATGATGGATTATATATTTCAAACAACACATCTTGGTGCCAATCTTGGGGCATAGAAGAGCAGTAGGTGCCACAATAGCTAGCTGGGGGATGCCCTTTATGTATGTGACTCGAGGTGAGATAGTCACCTGCATGTGAAAAACTTCTTTGCTTTGAATGGGGAGAGGTAATTAGTCAAACTACAATTTGAAACCATATCTACATAGAGTTAGAACAATTAATTATAGTACCTAGATATTCCTGGCCACGAGGTCGTGTGGGATTGTTTGGTGTGTTTAGAGCCATTAGAGCTAGTGGGTCGGGGCCTATAAGAGCAATGTGAAGAACGGCTAAGGAAATGTGAAAAAATATTTTGCAAATAGTCCCTCGTAGTAAGAGCAATCCTAGTATACACATGAGTGGAAGTTTATCCTTAACACCTAAAATTGGGTGATCGACTCCTTCCAGGACCAACTAAAGTGGTAGATCAAAAGCATTATCTAGTGATGCCATTATCAGCATCGTACTTATCCCTCCTAAGCCTATTTATATACACATATAGATGGTACAATCACCCTTAATATCCCCTCAAGCAATACGAATCCCAATGGCCATACTAGCTCTATCTGCTTTAGGGTATCTCTTGCATGTTTTTAGTGGAAGTCCAAACGAAGATGCATAATTAGATAATAAATACATTAAAAAACTTATGTTTAATTGTCAAGTCGATGAGGAAGCACATCGTTTGATATCCTTTAGTATGACTTTAAAGAAAAATGTAGCACAATAGTACTAAATACTATATGAGAGAACTCAAGAATCTCCTAAGATTCACTCTCAAATTAGAAATAAATATTTGACCATGTGGCTAAATCTTAATCTCTTTTTTGAATATGGAACTTGGTACTATCATCTATATAGTATGTAGAAAAAGTTTCACCTTCAAGGAAGTGGGTAAAAATTTGACCATGTGACCAAATATTGACCATCCTATAAATTCCCAAAGTATATGAAAATTCCCAAACTCCCTAAAATAGTGTTACTACTAGCTTGCAACACATTCGATTACCACTATACAAGCATTCTAAAATAGTGCATTTCGCGTAGGGAGTTCTTTCTTGAAAAGGGAAGCCAATATCAGCTGTATATTCTAAATGAGACTTGATATGAATTTAATGAGAGTGTAAAAGTGTGTGCTCAAAAGCTACATGAAGTCTTTTTTTGTTTTGTTAATACTATCCAATTACAACCTATCACTTAGTCGCAATTCTTCTTAAGAGGGATGGATTTCATGATCCAATTGTGCTTAAGTAACACATCACTAAATGGCTAAAAGTTTTCATTGATGATCTAGGGGTAGCTGTAACGTGTCCACCTGTTCCCTTTTAGGACACGTCTTAGTAGTCCATCGGAAAGAGAGTCTAGAAAGCTCCGCCCGAACTCCCATGGAATGTTACGGGGTTTGCAATCTAGGACTTCCCACGTCTGCCACATAGCGGAAGTATTCCGGCCGTTCCCACTTAGGACCAACTTGGATCAGGGTTTCCCCTAACGATCACTTTCCTAAACAGCAGCTAGCATCGAACCCCAAGCGAACTACTTTACGTAGAAACTCCAGGGACGAAGCTGATTTATGCTGCACTTGGTTCAAGGAGAACGGGAAACGAGAGGGATGCAAGGCTCAACCTCTCTGCCAATAATGCATAGTCCCATTCAGTTTCCCTAAAACACCATAAATTGGGATTCTAGTAACCTAAAACTTAGGTCAGCACCCTTGATGTTCATTTCCTTTGAGAAGAGCTCCTTGATGTCCATTTTGATTGAGAAAAGTTCTTGGTCAACTGGGACCACCCATCCGTAGGACATACCCATGGCCACATACACCGAACTTTCCTCAAGGTTGCTTTAGTTGTCTAATTACCTACCACATTTAGTTAGACACGCATAAAGAAGCTTTCTTAATTAGCCAGTTAAACACTGGTTTCTTCACGTAATCTTAGCACTTGACATAGAAAAACAATCTTAAACAAGTTCATTTTCAATAGGTTATCTTATTTATCTTTGGAATACATCCATAAAGTCCAGCCTGTAGGCTAATCCATAATCCACCTGAAGGCAATCCATAATCTTCCCGAAGGCTATCCAGCAATCCACAGGGATTACTAATCCAAGATTCTGCCTGTAGACAAGTATGCGGACCTCGAGATCCAATCTCGAGTCACGTTGGCCTCTTGTGCAGGGCCTGAAAGGCGAGGGATTTATGGCCACAGCCCCCTCTGGCACCCAAGCATCCTCCTTGTCCAAGTAGTGCCCAACGGAGAGACCTCACATGGCGGGTTCGATCCACATTCCCGGCCCGGCTAACAACCCCCCTGGCTAGGGTTAGGCAGACAGTCGGGGGTAACTGAAGCTGCCTCTCCCTTTAGGCCTTCAACCTGAAGCATTAAATAACTTTCCATCCTTTAGTTCCTTGAGCAAATAATGCAAATAATGCTCCTAAACTGTTACAAGCACAATCAATTCCAGTGGTCGTTTATTTGGCCAACTGCTAAGGAGTGAATCCTTCTCTCCAAATGCATCCAGCATTCAATCCAAGATCAATTGCAACTTGGCAAGATCACCAAGGGTTTTTTTGTTCACCCTTTTATCCTTGGGCTAGGGCCATACCATGTTAACCCAACTTAACCAATACCTTAAGTTCATAAATTAATAGTAAATTCTGGCGACCATGTCGCTCTAAATTGATTGATCCTTTGTTTCCAAGAAAATACCTAACTTTCCTTAACTTGGCACCTTTCCCCAAGAAAGGTGATGTAATAGGATGATTACTCATCCTCTTGCAAGTTAAACTTGCACAAGAACCTGCCAACCTCATTCCAAGGAATGGCAAAACTCCCTTGTGAGCAAACCACAAGGCCATGCGACGTTGCAACTTGTTGCACAAGTGTTGCATCTATTCCATGGGATCATTTCACCCATTGAGCTGCATTTTGTGGTCACAGAATTGTCTCTAGACGAGAAGCAGGGTTTAGGGTGTCTTCTTACCCAACCCAATTCTAATCGCACTAGGCCGACAATGTTCGGTCCTAGGGATTCCAACTCAATCTGAGTTTTAGCATTTGAACGAATGATCCTTAGGGTAGAAACCCTAGATCATTACGTGCATGAGCGTCCAATTGACCCAACATTGCGTGAATGTGGGTAGGACCTTTGGGTATGAGGGTTTTGACTTGGCAACAAGTGCAAAATTAGGCCAAATCCTTAACGTGCTAAACCCTAGTTAGCACTTGGGATATTTATTGTATCGATTGAACCATGCCTATACAAATCCCTTGCAGGTTAGGTGATTTAGATAATTCAATCTACTTGTCTTGCCACAAGGACGAACCATTCCTAGAGATGTTAACTTGATCTAAAGGAGAAAACCAACATGTCACAATTCACGTAAACGTGTGATTCATTGCTTCAACGTACCACTAGATTTGCAATAACCCTAACCTTTCTTGTTAAAATCAAAACGCATGATAATTTGCAGAATAACTTTCATAGAACCTACTAGGATTTACATCGAGGAGTAATGCCTACAACCTTTTGTCTAAGTGTTGGAATTTCATGTTTTAATAAGCATTGCAATCTTTTCCAAATGCAACTTGACGAAATGAAGTTTGCGAATATGTAACATGCGACCCCTAGATACAAAAAAATGAAGTTCATGCGACACTAAGGCTAGTATTGATTTAATCCATTTCCAAAGCATCCTTTTTTCATGCAACTCACAAGACCGCAGTTCGTTTTCATGCTGTGAAATGGAAGTTAACAATTTCCTCGTGCGAATCATAATGAAGGGAATTATTGACTAAATGCAAGATACTCCTTTCCTTCACGGCCAATGCACTTAACAATTTTATTCCTTTGCCCTAAGTAATAGACGTTTAGACTCATTACTTTGGAAATGCACCAAAATTAGCAACATGTTACTAATCTCCTAAGACGGACAATTCTAAAAATGCAACGTTCCAATTTCATGACATGCACCAACCTTGTCTAACGTTTAAAGAGATAATTTATCAAGTGTACATTTATTTCTACCACATGCATTAACGATAAGCGTAAAATGCATTCTTCCTTATGATACTAAGCGCGCCTAAATCATTTCTTTATGTGAGAATAAACTCGAAAAAAACCTAGATTTGTGGGCTCAGGGGGATGTCCACGTGAATGTTAGGAGAAGACCCTCCCACAGGCGCGCCTTGCGACTTCTTAGGGGCCATTGTAGGCGTGGCTACAAACCTCCGGATTGCCTTTACACTTACGCAATCAGTGAATTTCCTCAGACTTGATAAGCAGTCTCAAGATCTTGCCCTTCTCCCTCGTACGCAGGAGATCCCTTCACCGAGATGCGGATCCTTGAGAATATGGGGGCTTGCGGGATTTGGGCTTATGGGAGGCCTTGTGGAAAAAAAACTTATGGGATTTGGGGCTTTACGGGAACTTGCAGGAATGGAGCTTTGCAAGGGCTTACAGGAACTGAGGTTTGCTGCAACTTTCCTGGCATTTTGACATTTTCGGCTTTGATACATTGACAAGACAAACACTCGGTGACATATTTGAGAACATCACCCTTAAGCCTTTCCCAATAGTAGCTCTTCCTGTGACTGCATTGAGGGTCTTGGCATAGCCAGGATGTCCTGAGAAAGGGGAATCATGAGTTTTCCAAAGTATCTTCTGCTTGAGTAACTAGCTTTCTAGTATACATAATCTCGTTCTATAGTAGACAAGTCCAGTACTGATAGAGAATTCATGATACTTAGCCTGTAGCTTTTGGTCCTGATCCTTGATAGGGATCTCCCTTAGCATCTTTTGATAGGTTGGATCATGGCATGCTTCTTCTCTAGCTAGCTCAAGTATTGGGTTGTTTGGCATGGATACCTTTGTGGCTAGGGATCTAGCTGTTGATGGATTTTGCAAGATTAGAGAATCAAGGAATGCCTTGTGTGACTGAGTGTATCGGCAACTACATTCTCCTTTCTAGGCCAGTATTTAATTTCAAAATCATACTCCTCCAGCACTTCAATCCACTGACGTTGCCTCATGTTGAGCTCGTTCTGGGTAAAGATCCACTTGATAATTTTATGATCCGTCACTAGAGTAAACTTGTTACCCAACAAGTAGTGTCTCCAAAGCTTTAGAGCATGGATAACAACTAACAGTTCTAGATCATGGGTAGCATAATTCTTCTCATGGCTCTTCAATTTTCTTGAAGAGTAAGCTACAGGATGACCTTCTTGCATAAGCACACATCCTAAGGCAAGCGTGCTGGCATCAATTGCTACTTCGAACTCCTTACTGAGGTCTGGAAGTTTCAGGATAGGTGCCGATACCAAGCTTTGCTTTAATCTATCAAAGCTAGATTGTTTGGTAGTTTACCATGCAATTTATGTTTGCTTTTTTAGTAGATCCGCTTGATAAAGACCTTATACCATCCTGTCAATCCAAGAAAACTATGTATTTCTTTGACAGTTGTTGGTATTGGCCATTTTAGAACATCTCTGACTTTGGTCGGATCCACTAGATTCCTTCCGCTGATACGATGAATCCCAAATAATCAATCTGATGTTTGAAGAATGCACACTTCTTCATCTTAGCATAAATCTTGTGTGCCCTCATTGTCTCAAGGACAATGCAAAGCTGGGGTTCATGATCTTCTTCTTGTTTGGAATAGACTAAGGTATCATCGAAGAGGACGATTACAAAGTCATCAAGATATGGCTTAAAGATATTCTGCATTAACCTGTTGAAGGTGGCAAGGGCATTCGTAAGCTCGAATGACATGACTAGGAACTCAAAGTGTCCATATCTTGTGTTGAAGGCTATCTTTGGGATATCTTCTTCCTTGATCCTTATCTGATAGTATCCAGACCTGAGATCAATCTTGGAGAAGATCTTCGCACCTTGAAGACGGTCAAGAAGTTCATCTATTCTAGGAATAGGGTACTTGTTCTTAATCATTGATTGATTCAACCCTCTGTAATCAATAAACAGTCGAAGCATTCCATCTTTCTTCTTCTGGAATAGCACTAGAGCTCCCCATGGTGAACTGCTAGGATGGATGTAGCCTTGATCTAACAGTTGCTTGAGTTGCTCCTTCAGCTCAATTGCTTCTGGGATGGACATTCTACAAGGCCTCATCGCAATTGGCGTAGCTCCTGGCACTAACTTGATCTCATGATCCACTTCTCTTTGAGGCGGAAGTTCTATCAGCTCTTAAGGAAATACGTCCGCATACTCCTTTAGCCATGAAGGTTCTTCACTAGACTCATGCTTCTGATCTAGCTTATTAAGCTTAATCAAGTAGACCAGTAGTCCCTTTCTAACTCCTTTTATAATCTGAGATGCTTTGGCCAATTGAATTTTTGGCTTTCTAGCCTCTCCTTGAGTTGTGACCAATTCCCCTTCAAAGTTTCAAAAGGAAACTTGGCCCTTTCCACAATGAATGTGGGCTTCTTTAGGTTTAAGCTAATCCATTCTGAGCAAAACACTCATGGATACCTAGGTTCATAACCTTGAATCTAATCAAAGTCGACTTTCCTCCCAGGAAGAATTCCACCTTAGTAGTTTGCCTGGTACAAGTGACCTCACGGCCATTTGCTAATTCCACAAGCAAGGTAGGTGCTTCTACTGTGGCTATTCCTAATCTTCTTGCACAAGCTGGTGAAATAAAGGAATGCGTACTACCACAATCAATCAAGGTTTTGAAACCTTTACCTTGATAGTCTGATGGTGTCTGAATCACTGAAAACTGGTGATTCGGGTCTTTCTTGTGAAGGGCAGCATGGACTATTGCCCTCTAAAAATCTGCTTCCATGGTCGGGTCTTCTTCTTCGCACATTTCCCTATTGGAAACACAGGCAATTCTTCCTCTTCCTCCTCGCGTGGTGGCTCCTTGGCCACGGGTGGTTCCTTGGAAAGGTCCTTGACATTGTCCTCCACCAAGTTTGGGACATTGCCTTTTGAAATGACCAGGCCTATTGCAGTGGAAACAATGGAGATTGCGGCCATTACCTTGGGTAGGGACAAAGTTATCGACATTGTTGGTCCTTGCTTTCTTTCTTTGTGCTCGATTTTGACCTTGAACTCTCTTGGCTTGGGGCCTATATACTCCTCTGTTCTGATCATTATAAGACCAAGTCTTATTACTTCTTGGCCTGGCGTGCACTTCCTGAATTATGGGCATAGCTCGAATGAGTGTGTCTTGAAGGTCTGTTGGGCGCATATATTCAAGACAGGTATTCACTGGTGGGTTTAAACCGGGACAAAATTTCAACACCTGTTGTGTCATATCCATTTGTGGCGCATACTTCAAAAGTGAGACGAATTTTGAGTAGTATGCGTCAAGAGTCAGACCTAGCTGTTTCAGCTCATAGAACTCATTCATTTTCTACGTGCGGTACGTAGGTGGTAAGTATCTTCCTTGCACAACTTTTTTCAGCTTTTTCCCAGGTAACAGATCCTTGCGAGATCCCTTGATCTCGGCACCATTACTTCCACCAAAGCTTGGCTTCGCCGGTGAGCTTCAGCTTGGCGAGCATTGCCTAGTTGGCGGGTGCAGTACCGGCCGCTTCAAAATAATCTTCCATGGACTCTATCCAAATCTCAGCATCAGCTTGGATAGTCCTTCCTTTTTCATCAAATTCTAGTGGCTTGATTTGCTTGAGAAGAAACTTCTTCTCCTGAATCATGGCCGTACTTGGTGTAGGGGTCAGATTGGGGATCTGTACGTGGGATTATGCCTGGGCATTGAGATTCTTAACGGTAACACTTGCTAATCGTTACTATTATATTTCATACCCAATTCAAATTTCAGCTAAGAACCTAACCACTTAACTTTTTATCAATATTCATAGACAAGACAATCATTGATAAAAAGAAGTCTTATTTCATTCATATGGGCATAGCACTTTCGGAGTACAATATTTCTTGGGATGGTAGAGAAAATTGGTACACTAGTTTGGGGAGAATAATGTTGTGTTACATTTAGCCACAGAAACTGGATAATAGTATGGATTTGGGTCACGGATCTTCAGGGATCGATAAGTCATCGGAAGATTAGGGTATCATTTCCTTTGGTACCCATTCTTCTTGTAGCGTCCCAACACCTTGATCTTGTCAGCAGGGATTATGTGGGTCACCTCCTTGTACACATATGAGTTCAGCTCAACCCTCCAATCTTTGACATGTAAAGTTGTATTTACATGAGCCTCTACAAAAATGAACAGCTTCACGATCTTCAGATCCTCCAACCACTTGATTCTCTTTAGGTTGGTTCGAAGGTACGCAAACCCGTGGGCAGCTATGTAATAGATTCCTTAGTCACCCATCCATCTCTGTTCCACGTATAGTGGCGAGGAATTGTAAATGCGGTCTAGGATGTTCATCATATCAATCCTTTGTCGATATCGGGAGGCATGCATCGTGGTCATAAACATGACTTGGAACACTAAGAATCTGTTCCATGCTTCATAATTCTGCAAGACAGCATCGAAAGTAAGGAAATGTTCTTAACAGAAACATTTTCTTTACTTCTTCTTATTGAGTTTTCTTATAAAGACAGATCCTTCGTTGGCCACTCTGATACAAACTCTAACGTGTCCACATGTTCCCTTTTAGGACACGTCTTGCAGTCCATCGGAAAGAGAGTCTAGAAAGCTCCGCCCGAACTCCCATGGAATGTTACGGGGTTTGCAATCTAAGACTTTCCGCGTTTGCAACATAGCGGAAGTATTCCGGCTGTTCCCACTTAGGACCAACCTGGATCAGGGTTTCCCCTAACAGTCACTTTCCTAAACGGTAGCTAGTGTCAAACCCCAAGTGAACTACTTTACGGAGAAATGCCAGGGATGAAGCAGATTCATGTTGCACTTGGTTCAAGGAGAATGGGAAATGAGAGGGATGCAAGGCTCAACCTCTCTACCCATAAGGTATAGTCCCATTCTATTCTCCTAAAACAGCATAAATCTGGATTCTAGTAACCTAAACCTTAGGTCAGCACCCTTGTTGTTCATTTCCTTTGAGAAGAGCTCCTTGCTGTCCATTTCAATTGAGAAAAGTTCCCGGCCAACCGAGACCACCCATCCGTAGGACGGACCCATGGCCACATCCACTGCACTTTCCTCAAGGTTTCTTTAGTTGTTTAATTACCTACCACATTTAGTTAGACAAGCATAAAACAGCTTCCTTAATTAGCCAGTTAAGCACTGATTCCTTCACGTAATCTTAGCACTTGACATAGAAAAACAATCTCAAACAAGTTGCTTTTTAATAGGTTATCTTATTTATCTTTGGAATACATCCATAAAGTCCAGCCTGCAGGCTAATCCATAATTCACCCGAAGGCAATCCATAATCTGTCCGAAGGCTATCCAGCAATCCACAGGGATTACTAATCCAAGATTTCGCATGTAGTCTAGTATGCGAACCTCGAGATCCAATCCCGAGTCACGTTAGCCTCTTGTGCAAGGCGCGGAAGGCGAGGGATTTATGGCCAGAGCCCCCTCTCGCACCCAAGCGTCCTCCTACTCCAAGTAGTGCCCAATGGAGAGACCTCACGTGGCGGGTTCGATCCACATTCCCGGCCCGACTAACAACCCCCTTGACTAGGGTCAGGCAGACAATCGGGGGTAACTGAAGCTGCCTCTCCCTTTAGGCCTTCAACCTGAAGCATTAAATATATTTCCATCCTTTAGTTCCTTGAGCAAATAATGCAAATAATGCTCCTAAACAGTTACAAGCACAATCAATTCCAGTGGTCGTTTATTTGGCCAACTGCTAAGGAGTGAATCCTTCTCTCCAAATGCATCCAGCATTCAATCCAGGATCAATTGCAACTTGGCAAGATCACCAAGGGTTTTTTTGTTCACCCTTTTATCCTTGGGCTAGGGCCATACCATGTTAACCCAACTTAACCAATACCTTAAGTTCATAAATTAATAGTAAATTCTGGCGACCATGTCGCTCTAAATTGATTGATCCTTTGTTTCCAAGAAAATGCCTAACTTTCCTTAACTTGGCACCTTTCCCCAAGAAAGGTGATGTAATAGGATGATTACTCATCCTCTTGCAAGTTAAACTTGCACAAGAACCTGCCAACCTCATTCCAAGGAATGGCAAAACTCCCTTGTGAGCAAACCACAAGGCCATGCGACGTTGCAACTTGTTGCACAAGTGTTGCATCTATTCCATGGGATCATTTCACCCATTGAGCTGCATTTTGTGGTCACAGAATTGTCTCTAGACGAGAAGCAGGGTTTAGGGTGTCTTCTTACCCAACCCAATTCTAATCGCACTAGGCCGACAATGTTCGGTCCTAGGGATTCCAACTCAATCTGAGTTTTAGCATTTGAACGAATGATCCTTAGGGTAGAAACCCTAGATCATTACGTGCATGAGCGTCCAATTGACCCAACATTGCGTGAATGTGGGTAGGACCTTTGGGTATGAGGGTTTTGACTTGGCAACAAGTGCGAAACTAGGTCAAATCCTTAGCGTGCTAAACCCTAGTTAGCACTTGGGATATTTATCGTATCGATTGAACCATGCCTATACAAATCCCTTGCGGGTTAGGTGATCTAGATAATTCGATCTACTTGTCTTGTGACAAGGATGAACCATTCCTAGAGATGTTAACTTGATCTAAAGGAGAAAACCAACATGTCACAATTCACATAAACACATGATTCATTGCTTCAACGTACCATTAGGTTTGCAATAACCCTGACCTTTCTTGTTAAAATCAAAACTCATGATAATTTGCAGAATAACTTTCGTAGAACCTACTAGGATTTACATCAAGGAATAATGCCTACAACCTTTTGTCTAAGTGTTGGAATTTCATGTTTTAATAAGCATTGCAATCTTTTCCAAATGCAACTTGATGAAATGAAGTTTGCGAATATGTAACATGCGACCCCTAGATACAAAAAATGAAGTTCATGCGACACTAAGGCTAGTATTGATTGAATCCATTTCCAAGCATCCTTTTTCCATACAACTCACAAGACCGGAGTTCGTTTTCATGCCGTGAAATGGAAGTTAACAATTTTCTCATGCAAATCATAACGAAGGGAATTATTGACTAAATGCAAGATACTCCTTTTCTTCATGGCCAATGCACTTAACAATTTCATTCCTTTGCCCTAATTAATAGACGTCTAGACTCATTACTTTGGAAATGCACCAAATTTAGCAACATGCAGCTAATCCCCTAAGACGGGCAATTCTAAAAATGCAACGTTCCAATTTCATGACATGCACCAACCTTGTCTAACGTTTAAAGAGAGCGTTTATCAAGTGTATATTTATCGCTGCCACATGCATTAACGATAAGTGCAAAATGCATTCTTCCTTATGAAATTAAGCGTGCCTAAATCATTTCTTTATATGAGAATAAACTCGAAAAAAACCTAGACTTGTGGGCTCGGGAAGATATCCACGTGAATGTTAGGAGAAGACCCTCCTGCAGGCACGCCTTGCGACTTCTTAGGGGCCATCATAGGCGTGATTACGGACTTCCGGATTGCCTTTACCCTTACATGATCGGTGAATTTCCTCGGCCTTGATAAGCAGTCTCACGATGTTGCCCTTCTCCCTCGTATGCAGGAGATCCCTTCACCAAGATGCGGATCCTTGAGAATACCGGGGCTTGCGGGATTTGGGCTTATGGGAGGCCTTGTGGAAAAAAGACTTATGGGATTTGGGGCTTTACGAGAACTTTTAGGAATGGAGCTTTGCGAGGGCTCGTGGGAATTGGGGTTTTCACGAGCAGGCTTGTGGGATTTGGGGCTTCTATAAGCCGGTTTAAAAATGCGGGGAGGTGCATAGGAACAAGGTCAAGACTTATTCTCTAGAAGCTTCTAAGAAGCTTGTGATTTCCCCAGGGACCACGTGGAAGGCCCAATGATTGGAAAAAAAAGAGGATTGATGAGGGGGAGACGGCTATTACCGTGTTTCCCGCAGCATAAAGGAGCGAAAAATGGAAAAAATGAAAATAACAAAAAAGGCGCAGGATAAAAGCATAAAAAGGCACCTTGACCGACAACCAGTCTCCCTGAAAAATTTAAATGTTCGAGAACGACCCTCAGAAAGCCTCGGTGTTGGCCCGAGACAACAAAAGAGAAAAAGGGCGCACCATTAAAATGTGGGAGCGCCCCTGAAGCTTTGTAAAAGAGTGTTAGGCTCGCTCCTATGCAAAGTGTACGCATTAATTGGGAATATGATAAATTAGAATGGTGGGAAGTGGGAAAAAGGGCCTAGGCTATAGCCGGCCATGTAAAAGAGGGAAAAGGGGATAACCGCCCAAAAAGGATTTAGGGCTTTGTATATAAAGTTGAAAAGTGAATGAGAAGCTCATTCTTTGGTGTGTGGCAAAAAGAGTCTTCTTCTTCCTCTCTTCTTCTTCTCTCCTTCTTGCTTGTGTGTGCTCTTGAGAGAGGGAGTGTGAGAGTGTGAGGGAGTGAGTGTGTGTGAGAGTGAGGGATCAAGAGGGTGAAGCTCTTCACCATCTCCTCTTCTCTTCTCTTCTCTTCTCTTGTGCCGCGGCTATGGAGGATGGAGCTTGGAGATGGAGGAGGCTTGAGGATGCTTAAGCTAGCATCAAGAATCGTGGAGCTACTGGAGTGCAAGAGAGAGAAGGGTACTTGATCGAGCATCAAGGTAAGCTCACTACACTCGTAGGATCGACGCTAGGTGAGAGATAGCCATTAGATCTCACTTGGAACGCTTGAAACAATAAGCAGTCCGTGGGTGTTGGTGGTCGAGCGAAAGCTCCCACATTTTGGTTCCATTGCCGGGACAACGAATTCAAGCTTGAGCACTTACGTGCCTCATATCGAGCATCGAAGTAGGGTATTCATCCCCGAAATAGAGCTTGAGATAGGTAGGAAGTTGGGTGTTTTTTATCTTCAAAATAGGTAAGTATTTTGGGATATTCTGGTTGTTTGATGATTGGAAAACATGGAGAAATTAGTTTAGTATTTTGCTTTCGATTTGTGTTGTGTTTAGAGTAGGTTAACAGTAGGAAATCACACCCGAGAGGCATAGGGTTTGCTACTGTAAACAGGGAGAAAATCGGGAAAAACAGGGGGAAAATGGAGGAAATGCACATTCGAATGTGTAGGAATCGCTAGGAGAGTGATCTGTAGCATCTGGGGAATGACCATCAGGGTTATAAGTTCTGGAAGGGCAAGGGAATCCTCATTTGCAACTAGCTGAGAGAGAGAGAGAGAGAGAGAGAGAGAGAGCTTTGGTGACCATTCGATCGATCAGGGCACGGATTGAGGTTGCTATCGGCGATCCCCAGGTATATAGATCTCTCCCCCATCACTCCAACATCACTCCTGGTGAATGTGGTAGTCTATAATCATCGATGCCTTGAGATTTTGGACGAATTTGTGCTCGAAAGTGCGTCGGACCGATGGAATCGGACACCCGATTCAGTGTTTGATTTTTAGAATCGGACGCTTGGGATCGGACCAACTTGTCCGACTCGGACACTTGGACGCTCGGACTACTGTCCAAACGGACCAGCCCGTCCGACTCAGACACTCGGACGCTCGAACACTTAGACACTCGGACACTCGGACCAACCCCATCCGATCGGACGAATTAGGACACGTCAGCAATCAGACCACATGCTTGGTCCGATCGGACCACTTGTCGGAGTTGCGAGAATCCGACATCTAACCCCCATCCGATTCTGAGACTCGGACGACCCAAACTCAGACCCACCTGGTCCGATTCCTAGAATCGGACCACTGGTAAATTGAACGTCCGATTCCCAGAGTCGGACACCCTTGAAAAAAAAAGGGGAAAAAAACATCAAAACTTGACCCGCCACGAGCGACTGGAAGTGCAACCCACTCCAGGACAACATGGCAAACGCCTTGTAGGCAGTTCCCAACGTAGGAGTCAAGACCAAGGGACAGGGGGACAGTGCTGGAGCACTCCCCAACGACCTACCCCCTAGTGAACGGTAAGAAGCAGTGTAGACCCTAGAACCCACTAGAACGGCTAGGACTTGAGCAACAAAGCCTATCAAGCCCGAAACGAGCGAGAGTGAGTAAGACGCCGAGGAATTGCTTGCGGCACTCACATTGAATTTCCGCACTTGAAGTACACTTAAGAAAGCTGAAAGCTTGATTGGGCACAAGTGCATGAGAAACGGCATACTCACCGAGTGACCATAAATTGAGGTGTGTATTCAATAATCAAAGGAACTCACTTAGATAAATCACTCAAGGAACCTAGCAATAGGAGAGGACCCAAGACATAGACAAACAATTGAAGCGCAGGGTAGGACCAAGAAAGGAGCGCCAATGACGAGAATCTGTCAAGATTATTCAACCTGATCGATAGTGCAGTGGGGTGCAAGTATTCGACCATGATGGAAGAAAGCTCAGACCATCGGTCTAATGAGAGCTCGATTTGAGTGTATTCCCAGATGCTATACAACAGATGGTGAGCAGTTACGACACACACGCCTGGTATGAGCACCACGGTAGGATAGCAGATGCAATCATTGCAGACCTAGAAGAGGAGAGAAGGCTAGCCCGCAAGGCATTGTAGGGCATAGTTGATTATAATAGGGATCAACAGGCTAGCAGCCAAAGGCAAAGCATGGAGCTGCATGAGGTGCAGCGGGTGCTGGCCGAAATTGAACAGACCATGAGAGAGTGCTAGAAGGAGACCTGACATTGAGGGAGCTCCTCATGAAATGACTGCTCGATAACACCGTAGTGGAGCAGAGTGCCACCGCACTAGTGACATCTCTGCTCGCAAGATTACGGGCAAACCAAGGCTCAAAGAGCTAGACCAAAATACCCGATCTTGCCAAGCAGCTCAATAAGTACCAACCGCACAACGATCCATACATCTTTGTTGAGCAGTTTGAGTAAGTTTGCGAAGCCAACGGCCTCAACGACCAGACTCAACGTTTGCAAGCATTCGGGCTTTACTTAGGCGATAAGGGTAGGACGTGGTATACAAGCCTGGATGCCGTGGAACAAGCCAACTTCAATAATCTCTAGGATCTCTTCGTCAAGAGGTTTGCCGAGCCTGGATACTTCGATAACCTACTAGTACGCTTGATGAATGTCAAGCAGAAAGAGAAGGAGGACATCCGCGACTACGTGACCCATGTGAGACGTCTCTTTAAGAGAATCCCTCTAGGCAAGCGACCGACTGACAGAGCAATTTCAACTGTATTCATCAATGGAATTCGAGATGATGAGTTATATAAGGCATTGGCAGGCAACTCAAGCTTGCAGTGGGACGTGGTGGCTAGAGTTTTTGAGGAGGCCATCAGAATCGATGACCAGCTGAAAGAGCGGAGCTCTAGGAGCTCAAATCCAGAAGAGACCAACCCTTGAAGCTCAGAGAGAACGTCAGCCTCTAGTGAGCGGTCAACCCCATCATCCCAAGATAAGGGGAAGGCCACCGAGACAGGTCAAGACCTTGCGCTAACTGCGGTAGGTTCGGCCATGATATCGCACATTGCAGACTACCAAGAAGACTTCCATACTCGCAACCCTACGGCCACCCTTATCTAGCTAACGGGCCGCAGCCATTCTTCGGAAGGAGAGCCCGACTGGCTCTACCTGCACCTAACAATATGAAACCAGCTATCCCTAAAATGGACATAAATCCTACAAGCATTCCTAGACCTCCTAGTCCTTATGTGACCCACCCACCGAGCAATGCTCCAGTACACTATGTGGAGGAGCCGAATGATGAAGAGACCTACATATACCCTTATGTCTCGCATGATGACGAGGGCAACACGGTCCTCATGGATTATCGACCCGTGCTGGTGATGGCGTTAGGACAAGGACGGGGTAGAGGCCTAGGAGGGCAACCACAGGATCCAGTCACTTGTTGGACTTGCGGACACCCCAGTCAAGTCTCATCACGCTGCCCTGAAAGAGAGCATCAAAATAGGGGCAAGGCTGACCAAAGGTGCACAGAGTGCGGAATCACCCATCTTTTCATAGATTGCCCAAAGCGGAAGCCGTCCTCTAGCTCAGCCAATTTGCCACCCGTCCCATTGGGGCTGTTTGGTGTTGAAAACCCTGATGGGGAGGCCACACCTATTCCCTTGCGAGTTATGACCTGAGCCCAAACAAAGTAGGCCGACATCTCTCTGTTAGGACCTAGCAATCTTGATGCAACCTCAATAGGAAAGAAAAGCCGCAGGCGAAAAAAGAAGAGATCGGAAGCTAAGGTTGTATTAAAGACCGAGAGTGCTACGACTCTACCTATTGGGAAGAAAGTCTCAGACGCGGAGGCAAAGACTTCTACCCCTAAGACGGCCGAAAAGGGAAGTGCTAAGGTAGGGGAATACCCGCATCCGAAGTGACAATTAGAGGCCATAGAAAAGTTGAAGGAATGGGTGAGGGAGGCTCAACAGCATCTCAAAGACGCTGAACCCATCATAGAGGATGAGATCGACGATCTTTCCAACTTAAGCACGCCAATATCACCGCCTCAACCTAATTCGGCCGAAGCAACTGTGCCACAAGAAGTGCCGCTAAGACCAAGCCTAGACGCAATAGAGCTGCAGATCAGCCCGCGGGCGGCCATTGGCCCAAACAATCTAGGCTAAAGGAAGGACAAGTATCTAACGATCTCCTGACCACGCTAGTGACCACCCCTGTAACACTTAGCCTGGGAGATCTGCTTAAGCAGCACCCTGCCCTATGGCAAGACCTTAAGCAGTGGGTCAAATGATCACATGAGCAGGTCATGGGGTAGACCCTCGAGATTAGGATGCAGAGACGCAATTTCCCAGTTTGATGCTACACTCTGTGCCTAAATCCTTGCACGTCAATGCCTTTTGGGAAGGCTCTAAGATGCATGATGTCCTGCCCTAGCCCTGGGTGACACAACAAGGAAGGGAATCGTAGACACGGGAGCCGGGGTTAGTGTGCTTAGCCACGCAGTGCTGCAGACTTGGGGAAACCCGCCTGTCGAAGCTGGTAGGTTTAATGTCACGCTAGCAAACGATATAAGAAAGAAGCCATTCGGGGTACTGAAGAATTGGCCAGTGAAGATCACAGGTGTCCAATTCTTTGTCGACTTTATAGCCATGAAGGAAGTGGACTACAATGTCCTATTAGGATGACCCTAGATGCGCAACGCTGGGTCATCGAAGATTGGGGTAACGGCTTAATCTTCCTTGCCAATAGAACGGACACCGTAAGAATAGAGATGGACACCTGGAAGACCTCACCAGTCAACCTAGACGCCATCTTTGCTATGCTCAAGGGGAACACTCAGGTCAAGAAGCCTTATGAGTCCTTGACCAAGTATATCCCATGCCCAGAGGATGAGTGGGATTGGATGCACGTCCTCACTGCAATTGACCTGCCATTCTTAGACCATGAGGCGTATGAGAAGGCCATCAAAACGATCGGCAAGACCAACGAAGCACTCTCTACACCAATCTACATGATGGCAGCAAGCCTCCATGGAAAGCCTAAGCCTGTCACCTTCCAAGTGCCATCCAACAAAAGGGAACTCCACGGGGTACTGGAATACCTAACGGACCAGCTAGTTGGCAACCCAGCTGCCAACTTCAAACCACTCTGGGATCTCTTGGAGGATTCCAAGTGGCAATGGACCAGGGTGCACGAGTTGAACTGCATGTATAACTGGGCTCTGGTTCCTGACCAACGACACGAGGCATACCAAGCCCTAGGAGATGACGAGTAGTCGAATGACAAGGATTCCTGCGATGAATATGAAGACTACCAATCCTTCAGTGATGAGAGTGAGGGTGAAGTGGATACCATAAATACGACACTGAAGGACGAGAAATTGAGCAGATACGAGTAGACGCCAAGCCGTAGAAAAGGCAGGCCCTTGGACTGGAGCAAGGAGTCATGCACATGAAATGTGATTATGCATGGTTGGAATGCATAGGAGCCATAGACCTTGAGCAAGCAAGCCTAGCCCAACCAGGAATGACATCAATACTTAGAACCTAATTGCCATCCGAGCTGCGGCCACCAGGGGAGACCACCTCTTCTAGCGAAGATGAAGGGTTTGACTCTAAATCGGAAGTTACTTCGAATAATGAACTAGAGATCCCTAGGCCGCCCATGACCAAATGCACCAAGGGAGACTTACCCGTCCACCCGAGGTGCAGACGGTTAAGACAGGATAAGGTAAAGTACCCTAGGGATACACGATCAGAAGAACAACTAAACCCGCAGGACCTCCCTCAACACTTCACTAAATTCAAAAAAGGGGATAGGGTGGTGGTCCTGTTAGGTGCCAAGCATCAAGGGCAAACGAGCGAACCAATTGAAGGACCCACCAAGGTCAAGGAGCTAAACCTAGCCCTGGAAGGGGAGATCAAAAGCTAAAGCATGCTTATTGTAAAATTTGGGCTATTTTTGAGCTTGGAGATGAGTAAATTTATAAATACATGCCTTATGAAGTGCTCACACAAGGCATAGAGGGAGATTGTACCCAATTCGTCTTTTTGCCTCATGTCATGCAAGTCTATTCTCTTGATTTTTGAGCTTAAAGTAGAGTTCTTTGTTCTTGGGGACCTTCCGGCGCTCGCTACGTACACATCCCACATCTGATTTGCCCACCATCTATATGGGGTGAAATTTCATATGGAAGTAATATGTATTGTGTTCAAGTGTTGTAATTTTAAAATTTTAATATTTGTGTTTATTATAATGTAGAAATTAACTATTTTAGTAAGGTAAAACTCATAAAATTAAAAAATATAATGATATTTGATAAAATTAATAAGAGTAATGGTGCATATGGAGCAAAATAATGTATGCTAGTTACCATGACTACGTTTTTCTATTTTATGATTAGCAATTATAAAATTATCAATAATTATGATAATAATAATTTAAAAAATACAAAAATTAGAAATATTTGAATAAAATAGATTTTTGGGCTTTTAAAAATAGAAAAAAATAAGAAAACATTGACGAATATATTGTGAGAAGTATGGGTTAGGGGTTAGCCGTAGTATATGCTCGCTTTTGTGTTAAAGTCACCAAGTAAGGTTAGGTTCTATGTAAAATGAAACACTAAAATATAAAATTCAATATATAAAAGGCATAGACATGAAATGTATGCTAAAACTTTATATCTTGCCAATGAATAACTAAATTTTTGTGCATCGTAGTAATGCATTTGGCGAATATTTAAAGGGGTGGAAGCATGGGTTAGCTCTATTGTATCTCTTCAATGCTGCACCACAGTAGAATAAATAATGAAAAGAATGGTTTCGCATGTCATGTGGCTATTTCATTAGTTAGAAATTTTTGAGCATCATGCGGCACAATGCATTGCATATGCATATAATCATGGTATCAAAATAAATCTCTTGGATATATAGCAATATTATTGACCCATCTAGAGTGGAAGAGAATCCCTAGTCATGGGTTAGTGTCTTTATGCTTAGGGGAATGATCAAGTGAGGATATGAAAAGTCTCATGGAATGATAAATATCAAGAGAGAAGCGTGTTATGATGTTTTATATGTTTTAGATGGCAAATCCTAGGGGAAAATCCCTAGGGTGTAGGAGAGTCATAGTAGGGGTCACAATAGCAATTAGCTTGGGGGGGTGCCCTTTATACATGTGATTTGAAGTGAGATACTCACCTACATATGGGAAAACCATTTTCTTGGAGTAGGGAGGGATAATTAGTTAGACTACAATTCGAACTTGTATCTACAAACATAGCAATTAGAATAATTATGTATAGTACTTAGATGCTCTTGGCCGTGAGGCCATGTTGGAGGAATCCCAACTAGAGCCATTAGAGCCACTTTCAGGACCATTTTAGGTTTTGACATAACTCTTCCCAAGCAAGAGGATTGACTTCATTGTGAAACAATGTTGAAGGTACTTGGACCTTGTATCCATACAATGCTTCAAAACAGTGACACACCTATATTGATGTGATATGTATTATTGCAACAAAACTCCATAAGATAAATCCAGTGATCCTGTGCATTTGTGTAACATGGAAAAAGTTTCTCAAATAGACGTTTAGTAATTTATTGACCCTTTCAGTTTATCCATCTGTTTTTGGATGATAGACCATTACCTTGGCTCCACAGAAGTGAAGATGATTTTCTAAAAAAAATTCCATAAATTTTGTATCCCTATCAGAAATAATCTTAAGGTAATCCATGAAGCCTAAAAGTTCCATCCATAAATCAATCTACCACTTCTTTGGTTGAATATTGGACTTTGGTAGGTATGAAATGGGATGATTTTGTAAGACCATCAACCACCATAAATATATTATTCCAACCCTACTTAATGGTAGGTAATCCTATAATAGAACCCATACTTATATCAGTCCATTTACCATGTGGAATGCGTAATGGTTGAAGTAGATCACTAGGGAATAAATTGGAATCTTTATTCTGTTGACATGGTAGACGTCTACATCACATATCTTTGACATCTTTCCAAATTCCTTTCTAGTGAAAAATTTTATGGATCTTATCAAAGGACTTGAATAATCCAATATGCCCTACCAAAGGAGAAGAATGCATCTCTTGTAATATATGTTGCTTAAAAGATGTTTCAAGCTTTGAATACACCCTCCTTTGAGCCAAAGAAGTCCAATTTGCCACTTGAAATTGAAAAAGTTAGATTCATTTACTTGCTATAATTTATTCCACTATAAGGATATGAGGGTATAGCGACGCCCATTAGTGATGAGAAATAGCGACAGCACCCAAAGGGAAAAAACTGTCAAGATTGTGGGAGAGAAGGAAGGAGTCTCACTTGTAGCTTTCTTGCTTGCACAATGGGGGAATACACACAAAGGTGGAGGCTGAAAACAGTTTTCCTCTTCTTAGTTGTGTGTGCCAAAAAGAACTCAAATACAAAGAAATAGAAGAACCCTATATATGGGTCTCAAACCAAACTCAACTAACTAAGGTGGCATACTAATTGAGCCACGAACTAGAGTAGATAAGGATAGCTATCATGTAGCTATTATAACTAAGGGAGAGGGAGAGGGAGAGGGAGGGAGAGAGAAAGAGAGGGAGAGGGAGAGGGGGAGGGAAAGAAAATGAGAGAGGGAGAGGGAGTTTTTTCTCTCTCTTTTACTTGTTTTTTGTATAATTCATGTGTATTGAGAGAGAGAGAGGATATGAGGGAGAAAGAGAGGGAGAGGGAGAGGGAGAGGGAGAGGGAGAGGGAGAGGGAGGGAGAGGAAATGAGAGAGGGAGAGGGAGAGAGAGGGAAAGGGAGAGGAAATAAGGTATAATTCGTGTGTATTGAGAGAGGGAGAGAAAATGAGAGAGAAAGAGAGGGAGAGAAAGAGAAAGAGAGGGAGAGGGGGAGGGGGAGGGAGAGAAAATGAGAGAGGGAGAGGGAGTTTTCTCTCTCTCTTTTACTTGTTTTTTGTATAATTTGTGTGTATTGAGAGAGGGAGAGGAAATGAGAGAGAAAGAGAGGTAGAGGGAGAGGGAGGGAGAGGAAATGAGAGAGGGAGAGGGAGGGAGAGAAGAAGAGAGGGGAAGGGAGAGGAAATGAGAGAGGAAGAGGAAGAGGGAGAGGGAGACATTAAACATAATAGGGAAATGAGAGAGGGAGAGAGGGAGAGGGAGAGGGAGGGAGACATTAAACATAATAGGGAAATGAGATAAGGAGAGAGAGAGGGATAGGGAGGGAAACATTGAAAGAGAGAAAGAGAGGGAGAGGGAGAGGGAGAGAGAGAGAAAGAGGGGGGGAGAGGAAAATAGAGAAAAAACATTAAACATAATAGGGAAAGAGAGAAACAGAGAGAGAGGGTGAGGGAGGGAGAAGAAATGAGAGAGGGAGAGGAGAGAGAAAAAAATGAGAGAAGGAAATGAGAGAGAAAAAGAGAGAAAAGATGTTAAACATAATAGGAAAAGAGAGAAACTAAGGGTGAGGGTGAGGGTGAGGGAGGGAGATGAAATGAGAGAGGGATAGAAAGAGGAAAAAGGAAATGAGAGAAGGAGAGGAGAGAGAAAAAAAACAAAAAACATTAAACGTAATAGGGGAAGAGAGAAAGAGAGGGTCAGGGTCAGGGAGGGAGAAGAAATGAGAGAGGGACACTACAAGGAAACTAGGCCATAGCGACGCCGATTAATGACATTAAATAGCGGCGTTGTTGTGATGCAAATAGCGGCGCCCACAGAGAAAAAAAAGCGGGCCGAAACCTGAGCACGTTTCATTTCGCGCATTCATGAAAGTTTTCGAGAGGGAGAGCGAGAGAGAGAGAGAGAGCGCGCGATTGTTTTGCATAGAGGGTGAGAGAGGGAGAGGAAGAAGGCTTCTTGTCGCCGCTGCTGCCACCGCCGCCGCCATTCGCGAAGGAGAGGAGCCGCCGTCATGAAAAGGAGCCGCCAAATCCTCCTTCGAATCTTTACGGTGAGTCCATTCTCTCTCTCTTTTACTTGTTTAGGGTTTAATTTGTGTATATTGAGAGAGGGAGAGGAAATGAGAGAGAAAGAGAGGGAGAGGGAGAGGGAGGGGGAGGAAATGAGAGAGGGAGAGGGAGGGAGGGAGAGAAAGAGAAAGAGAGGGAGAGGGAGAGGGAGGGGGAGGAAATGAGAGAGGGAGAGGGAGGGAGCATGGATTCTCTCTCTCTTTTGCTTTTTTTAATATAATTTGTGTATATTGAGAGAGGGAGAGGAAATGAGAGAGAAAGGGAGGGAGAGGGAGAGGGAGGGAGAGAGAGAGAAAGAGAGGGAGAGGGAGAGGGAGAGGGAGGGAGAGGAAATGAGAGGGGGAGAGGGAGACATTAAACATAATAGGGAAATGAGAGAGGGAGAGGAAGCGGGAGAGGGGGAGAGACGAAAATATAATAGGAAAATGAGAGAGGGAGAGGGAGGGAGAAGAAATGAGAGAATGAGAGGAAGAGAGCAAATGGAAATGAGAGAGGGAGAGGAGAGAGAAAAAATGAGAGAATGAGAGGAGAGAGAAAAAGATGTTAAACATAGTAGAAAAAGAGAGAAAGAGAGGGTGTGGATGAGGGTGAGGGTGAGGGAGGGAGAGGAAATGAGAGAGGGAGAGGAAGAGAGAAAAGGAAATGAGAGAGAGAGAGATAGAGGAGAGAGAAAAAGAGAGAAAAATCGTTAAACCTAATAGGGAAAGAGAGAAAGAGAGGGTGAAGGTGAGGGAGGGAGACGAAATGAAAGAGGGAGAGAAAGAGAGAAAAGGAAATGAGAGAGGGAGAGGAGAGAGAAATAAATGAGAGAATGAGAGGAGAGAGAAAGAGAAAAGATGTTAAACATAATAGGAAAAGAGAGAAAGAGAGGGTGAGGGTGAGGGAGGGAGAGGAAGAGAGAAAAGGAAATGAGATAGGGAGAGGAGAGAGAAAAGAAATGAGAGAGAGAGGAGAGAGAAAAAGAGACAAAAATCATTAAATCTAATAGGGAAAGAGAGAAAGAGAGGGTCAAAGTGAGGGAGGGAGAGGAAATGAGAGAGAGAGAGAGAAAAGGAAACGAGAGAGGGAGAGGAGAGAGAAAATGAGAGAAAATGAGAGAAAATGAGAAAAAATCATTAAACCTAATAGAGAAAGAGAGAGTGAGGGTGAGAGAGGGAGAGGAAATGAGAGAGGGAGAGAAAGAGAGAAAAGGAAATGAGAGAGGGAGAGGAGAGAGAAAAAAAATTGAGAGAGGGAGAGGAGAGAGAAAAATCATTAAACCTAATAGGGAAAGAGAGAAAGAGAGGGTGAGGGTGAGGGAGGGAGAGAAAATGAGAGAGGGAGAGAAAGAGAGAAAAGTAAATAGGACCTTACAATAAGCTCATCCTAGGCTCATAGCGGTCAGGCCGATCCTCAACAAACCTAAGGGATATATGGCTAGAGATTCCTAGCATACTTGTGTCTCCTGGCATAATGTTCTTCTTGCAAAGAGACCTCTCATACATGGGGCTTGTCCTAGCCTCCACCAGCAAGTATACAACGAAGGCAATCAACCTATCAGTATGAAAAACATTCATTTTTCATAACGGAAATCCAAAAATAACTTTGGATATTCCATAAAAATCAATCTCTTCTTAAAAAGACAAATACAAAAAACTAAAACAGCATCATTCATATGCTTCGCAAAACTAAAACAGCATCACCACAAGATCTCTTAGAAAACTCATCTTCAACTATCAATTTTAATTAATAAATATAATATAAAATCACTTGCAAGGAAGGACACTCTTTTATCATTAACCCTCTTTCTTCCTTAGATTAGTCTTAGGAACAAATTTGTGCTCTAACAAGCATATATTTGAGCATAATAACTATTTTAAGGTTTATTTCAGGAGTAGTAGTAGTATATATGCCACCATCAAGTTAGAGATCATGCTTTGGTATCTATGGAGATCCCAATCTCATGCCTTTATAGAGATTGTAGTGTGTAATAGTGTGGAGAGAAGATGAGTGAGTTATAAATGGTAAAGGAGAATTCTATTGATGATGGAGAGAAGATGAGGTGAATCGCCAATCCTATTCTTAGTGAGTGCAACCTACCCATAGTCGTGGTTGTCATGGTCATGGTCATGGTCATGGTCGTGGTTGTGGTTGTGGTCATGGTCATAGTCGTAGTCGTGGTCGTGGTCGTGGTCGTGGTAGTCATAGTCGTAGTTGTGGTTGTGATCATGGTCATGGTCATAGTCGTAGTTGTAGTCGTATTCGTAATCGTAGTCATGGTCGTGGTCATGTCATGGTCGTGGTCGTGGTCGTGGTCGTGGTCGTGGTCGTAGTCATAGTCGTAGTCGTGGTCATGGTCATCGTAGTCATGGTCGTGGTCGTGGGTTGTGGTTGTGGTCGTAGTCGTGGTCATGGTCATCGTAGTCGTGGTCGTGGTCGTGGGTCGTGGTTGTGGTCGTAGTCGTAGTCATAGTCATGGTGGTGGTGGTGGTGGTGGTGGTCACGGTCGTAGTCGTAGCGGTGGTCGTGGTCATGGTCGTAGTCATCATGGTCGTGGTCATAGTCATAGTCGTGGTCGTGGTCGTCATGGTGATAGTGGTCATGGTTGTGGTCGTTGTCGTGGTCGTGGTCGTGGTCGTGGTCGTAGTCGTAGTCGTAGTTGTGGTCATAGTTGTAACGTAGAAAAAGAGAGAGAGATGGAAAGAGATGATTACAATTTAAGAAAGAAAAAAAAAGAGAGAGATGGAAGGAGAGGATAACAATTTAAGAAAAAATAACAATGATAACAAAAACAAATTGTTTGTCGTAACCTAGACAAAATGGAAAATGATAAAGGTATTGTTGTTCAAGATCGTGAGGCATATCTTAATCAGCATATCCCATGTCCTTGCTCTCAATGCAAGCTGGCAAATAGACGAAAACGTCGATTGTCTATAGAACACATATGACGATTTGGCAAGTTTCAAGCTGAGATCATTGATGAGGCGATTGCGGATTTCCAGCAAACGGTAAGAAAAGTTAATATCAATCATACATTGTACTCACAAGCTAATTGAATACCATATACAATAAGATTGGGTCTGGCTGGAAAATTTTCTATGGAGGGAGGTGATGTCTCGTCCCAAGGAGGAGTGCACATGGAGTGCATGAGCCAATCCACCACTTGCAAGGCCAATCTATACCGTAAATGCCAGAGGAGACAAGCAACCTTCTAGGCCTACCTACAATCTTGGAGCCTCAGATGGAGGCAATGATCGATGCATTGATTTCCATGGATGTCGAGACTTCTGATCCGCTTAGAGAGGAAGCATCCATACCATTATATAATGGGTGCCGAGTATCTCGCTTGAAGACACTGCTTGCACTCTTAAGTGTGCAAGAAAAATACGGGTGGAGTGATGCGAGTGCAATCGAGTTGTTCACGTACCTTGTACATGCGCTTCGTTGATTTTTTTTTCGGCACTATTATTAAAAACATTTGTGCTTTTTCAAGGTGTTTATGATTTTTTTCAGATTATTGAAATATCATATATTACCACCTGCTAATACCATGCCTGAGTCTTGTGATGATGCACGACATGTTTTACGAAAGCTTGGCATGGAGTACAACAATATCCATCCATGTATCAACGATTGCATACTATTTCGAGGAGAATACGAGACTATGGAGACATGTCCAAAGTGTGTTGCTCACAGGTATTGACAAAACTTGCAAGGGCAAACCATCCCTCAAAAAGTTCTTAGATACTTTTCACTTATCCCCTGCATAAACCACATGTTTCGTACGTCCGGTATGGTGAGCTTGACAACGTGGCATGCGCAGAATAGGTCCACGGATGGAGTTCAACGAATATCAACGCATTCACGTGCATGGAGCCACATTGACTCTACCTTCTGAGGCTTTGCCCAAGAGCCAAGGAATCTTCAACTTGGTCTTGCAATGGATGGAGTGAACCCATTCGGTTTGCGCTCAACTTCTTACAGTGTGTGGCCTATAGTCCTTGTCAACTACAATATCCCCCCATGGCTTTCTATGAAGAAAGGACATCTCATCCTTAGCTTACTCGTCCCCGACCGCTACAAAGTCAAAAATATGGACGTGTATCTTCGTCCATTAGTCGATGAGCTTAAGATTTTTTGGGAGAAGGGGGTCACCGTGCAAGATATGAGCAAGCACGATGGTCGGCGGTCTGCCAATATTCGAGCCATTCTCATGTGGACGATGCATGACTTTCCAGGATTCAAAGAGTGCTCACATGAATAGGCCTCCATTCTCGTTGGTAATATCTATATTTTATCTCCTTCAAGCGTGTATTCACTGGGTCGTGGTGTTGGAACAGGTCTGGTTACCTTAGGTTATCATGCATGTCCATTGTGCGGGCCATAGTTAGACTCCCGAAGGTCACGAACCATGAAGAAGATGGTATATCAAGGACACACCTCTTTCTTGCCAGAGGATCATGAACTCAGGGAAGGTTTTCTTGGACGATCTCCAACACGTATGAATGCCGCAAGCTGGTACGAGCTGAAAACGGTCCACGCGGAGTCACATCCAAACGGAATGCGACGGTTCTCAGTTTTCTACGAGTTGCCATATTGGACCCACTTACAAGTCAACCACTTGTTGGATCCCATGCATATTTTCAAGAATGTGGGCAGCCTGCTATGGGACCACATCACAGGAAAGAGAGACACTATAGGGGCACGAATATATTTGAAGGAGGTAGATAAGATGGAGGTGCTTTGACTGCAGTCGAGTGTTGATGGTCGCGTGCAGCTACCTCGCGCTCCTTGGGTTTTGTCCACTAAAGAAGAGTGTATTGTGAAGCAATTAGTCAAGTCTATCCGCACTCCGATGGGTATGATGCGTTCTCTCAGGTCTGCATTTTCTAAAGATGACCAATTATGAGGGCCAAAATCCCATGAGTGGCATAAGATATGTCAGATTTGTACTACGAATGGATTATAATTGGTGTGTGAATTTTGGTATTTTGAGTGTAGCCATTATTCATAATGCTTTCTCATTTGTGGCAGTTTGTACTACCGATCATGATTCGCAGAATATCTTATTCCAGAAATACACGGGGCCATTTACAGGTTGTCGACTTTGGTGCAATGGATCTCACAGAAGGAGATTAAGACGTCCTGTATTGAATCTGCAAGGCGGGGAGCAGTGGACATGGTCTACCTCTTTGAGAAATACCTACCCACTAGCATGCTCACGATACAAATCCACCTTCTTATGCATCTTGTAGATAAATTGGAGATTGCTAGATCTGTCCATACGCGATGGATGTTCTTCTTGGGGCACTTCATGAAAACCCTGAAAGGCTTTGTGCGACAATGAGCTCGGTCAGAAGGTAGCATGGCTGAAGGTTGGTTGGTATCTGAGGTGCTAGTGCATATTTCACAATGGCTACCAACGGTGGATCCAGACAACAAAATGCTATGGTCCTCGCTGAAGGACGATGATAGACTAACTGGAGATGTGGTGGTTGGAAATGGGATAGAAAAAAGAATGGATGCTACAATGGAGGAGAATGTGACTCGCTTTTGTATGTTGCAGCATGCCTCTATGGAGATGTGGCTCCCCAAGTACCAGATCGCTAGGCAAGATCGAGAGGAAGCGCGATCTGAATTCCGACGTAGTACGCGTCATTGACCAATTCGATATCCCGAGGACATGGAGGAGATGCCACGGTTCATGTCAACGCGATGGTTGCATGGAGCTTTGACCGCAACGTCTTGCGAAGGGACAGAGGTCTCAATGAAGGAGTGGGAATTCTCGAGGGGATGTAGTCCAAAGGTGATGAGGTGTTTAGGATTTGTCGTATCTATATTTTATATGCGACATCTAATTTGAGTATTTCAATGTACAGTACAAAATATATAGTGCAGCTAGTCGCGCGGACGGTATTTTTACACGGAGCGTATTGACAAAATGCGCTCCACAATGGACTGTGGTATCATGGCAAGGTTCGAGCAAGAGAGCCGGCGATGAGCAACGGATCCAAACACAGTTGTAGATGAGATGGAGTATTTTGGGAACTTGCAAAGTATTGTTACAGTGGATTACCGTAGCTTCTCCATAATACTATTCGATATGCAGTGGTTCAAAATGGTACTTGGAGGAGCTGGAGCAACAATTTGATGAGGTCCATCTAGATTTCTCGAAATAAATTCTTTAAAAAAATAGACAAATTTGTGTGTTCCCTTTGTATTTCTGGCCCATTGTGAACAAGTGCATGGACTCATTTGTTTGTTAATTGTATTACAACATGATACATGTCACAATAGTTTAAACATTCTTGGATGTGTTTGTGAGTAGGTAAACTTCTATCCAAACCCCCAACAAGCTCGATGGTGGTATGTTATACCTTCAACTCCCCGAAGTGCGAGAGCATATGATCAAAGCGATGTTCCAAGCATAGATGAAGACAATATGCAAATAGAGGGGTCGATATTGCAAGAGGTGGAGGCCACCGAAAGCTTGGAGCCAGCATCGGCTAACAATGATGGAAATATAGGAGTCCAAGAATTCTTTGAGAACGAGGTGGACTCATCCTTTTGTGGTGACATGTCTATCGACCTTCCAGTGTATGCGGAGTTGTGTCAGGAGATTGACATGGGACCATAGGATACTTCATACTTGGACCATCCACTTACTCAATTCGTTGATCAATCGCTGATAAGGGTACATAAGATATGCATTTTAATTAGAATCTTTTTTCTAGGATTTGTATTACTGTGCTTTGTATGATTTCAATTGATTATTCTAACATCATTATTTATCTGTGTAGGTGACATTTTCAGGATGAGTCGAGGGATGAGCGATGAGGAGTTGCAGGATATCTTCACGTGCATGACTCCAGACCAGATTGTGAGATTCGGAGACATGGCAGACCAAGAGCTATCTCGAACCCGCTCTACTAGATTTACTTCAGCACGATCGGATGCTTCAGCTTCGAGCAGATGAGGTCGATGCTCCAAACTTGGGCCAAAGGGAGGGAGTGCTTCAGGGTCAAGGAGATGCTGCAAAGATACGGAGGTAATGAGCTTGTGGTCGGCACGGGATACAGGTGCGATTCCTCGCTCTTCTGGCGGTTCTAGGGAGCGTGGCTCAGGCTCAGGTGGATGCTGTGGAGGCACTGACGCAGTGTCTTTGTCTTGTCGTTCAGCTGGAGTTGTGTCACCTCCACAATTTGTCACATCTATGGAGACTTCTACTCTAGGTACTCCAACTTTTCCTCAGTCGTCTCTGTAGGTGGCACCCCTACGGTGCCACTTTGACAGATATTACCCCAGTCAGTACACCGGATGCATAGGGGTCTCCTGGATATGCCCAGGAGCGTGGACGCAGATGGGAGAGGACCCATCTTAGGTATACCCCAGGAGGATATGCATATCTAGTTGGTGATAGGTCGAGAGCCATCATCATGAATGATGAGGGGAGGAGGGTGATGGCTCGCATGAGAGAGTTGTGCCAACAAGTTTTTCGGCACAACATCTTAGATCATTGGAAGAATATACCAAAGGGGAGCAAGGACTATATAGTAGCATCCTTGCATGAGGAGTTTTCGGTTCCATCCTTAGTAGATAGATTTTCTACGGGCTAGATGATGGATTCCATACGTGCATATATGTCACACAGACAGACGCACGCAAGGCACTCAAGAGTGGGGCTGCAAAGCCTGAGTGGTTAGACACGAACGACTGGCAGCGACTGAGGGAGGAGGCTACAGATTCTCCAGGACGTTGGAGTCAACCAGCGCGAGGCGGCGAGGGCATGACTTGAGGCCGAAGTTGTCCATCATCTTGGGAGTGGCGGCCATAGGACATATTTGGAGGACTTTGTAAGTTTTTCTTTTGTTTTGCTTGTTTATTTTTTTGCAATATCCTTTGTACTAACAATCATGTTTCTAACAGTTAGTATTTTATTTTCTTTGCAGCACTCCATTATAAATCCGATCCGACCGGCCTTAAGACTCGATATGCAGAGAGGCATGGTCTCACTTCATTGATCGACCGATTGTATAGACGCTGCGGCCCTGTAAGTCATTCATCTTTATTGTCTGTAGTTACCATGTTTAATTAGAATGCATTATTGTATGGTGGACTGATGTGTTGTTGTTTCTTTTTTTGCAGAGTCCGTTCGATACTCCTCTTTGGCGGGAGGAGCTTTCAGATGGCGAGGATATGTTGCTTGCTCTTGGATCCCTAGAGCTCACACACCTTTCTTTTTTGGTCACCTGATTTGTGTAGACATTTTCAATGTATTAGTGATATTTTGTCATGATTGTACGAATCGCTTTCATTATGCGATCATGTATTTATTTCATGTATCAGTGTTATGATTTCAATATACTTTGTTTTTGTTTGCACGAGCATTGTACACAGTGTAGAAACTATTTTGTATGGCTCAAATAAAGCACACATTGCTATATGTGGTAGGGCAATTTGATGCCCTGCCACAAAATTTTTTTTCCTTGTTACCGTCGCTATTAGCGTCGCACATTTTACTGCTCGCGTCGTTATTATCGTTGCAAACCATCGGTATCAGTGTCATTATTGGCGTCGGTATCTACGACATTGATATCGACGCCAATAACGACGCTGATACGGACTGTTCTATGGCATCGCCAATAACGACGCTTTTTGCGACAACGGGGGCAAATTTTGTTATTTACTTTTTCGTCACTTTTAACGTCAGTATAAGGCCTATATCTTGTAGTGGGAGAGAAAGAGAGCAAAAGAAATGAGAGAGGGAGAGGAAAGAGAAAAAATGAGAGGAGAGGAGAGAGAAAAAGAGAGAAAAGATGTTAAACATAATAGGAAAAGAGAGAAAGAGAGGGTGAGGGTGAGGGTGAGGAAGGGAGAGGAAATGAGAGAGGGAGAGAAAGAGAGAAAAGGAAATGAGAGAGGGAGAGGAGAGAGAAAAAGAGAGAAAAAACATTAAACCTAAATAGGGAAAGAGATGTTGGGGGTAAAGGCATCTCTGCCTAGCCGCCCGTATATTACTACACTGACAGTCACCGCCACTGCACACTGCAGGTGGTGGACGCCCGTCTCACCGTCACTTTATTCTTTATTCTTTTAGTGACAGTTTGAATAAAGGAAGGCCTAGTCACACATTGTGACTGTTGGAGTTCCCATTTCTAGTCTCTCCCTTTCTTGCTTTTGCACTCCTGCCATAGCTCTCGAGTCGAACCTTCGATCCGTCGCTCCCTTTCAACTAGTATCAGAGCTTTGCTTTCTGACTCTTGAGCTTGGTTCAAGGCATTCTCAGCATCCCATCGACTCCCTACTTGCATTGGGTCTCCTTCCCGGCAGCCATATCCAACTCCTTCAAGCTCCGTCACTCCCCGGCTTCCCAAGCACCTTCCCGGCATTGTTGGGCACCTTCAGGGCATTACATCAGAGGTATTTGATCATTTTCTTTAGAGTTTTACTTTAGTTCTCAGGTCTCACAGGCTATAAACAAGTTGTGGGCAACCATAGCCCCATTGTTGATACGTGGGACAGCAGACCCCCCTAGCTAGCTCACATTTTTTTTGCGCCTGTTTCAAAATCTAGCCCAAAAATCACTTTTTTTGTCATATCTCAGGCATTCAGAACCCAATTCACGCAAGGTAAGAGTCTAAGTTGGGATTTTGGCATGCTCCGAATGCGATGGTGATGTCGAATTCACCAAATTTTGATGACAAAATATTTTGCAACAGATTTCAAGTCTGGGACAGCATGTATTTTTATGCCTATGCTTGTTTGGGCATGACTACATAACCGGTTTGATGCCTATTGCATCGCGATTGATTGGGGGATTGAAGCTACATGTAATGCTATGATTTTGGCCTAATTTTGGGGCTCAAAATACATAGTTTATAACAGTAAATGATGCTAAATACTCTTGGGCTGAAGCTATCTTTCATGCTTTGACATATGCCTATTGGTTCCACATGTTTTTTGGAAGCTTGAGCTTATTTCAGCCCATACTTATTGACATTGGTATATGCTTTGATAGTTATGCTTCTTGGGTTTATGCATACCCGTTGCCTATGGCTTGATGCTCATGTCACGGTTGATTACCCTATGCATACGTTGAGCTTGAGTGCTCATTGAAGCCTCACCTTGGATGCATTTTGGATTATCTAGAGTAGTCTTCGATGTTACTTGGCTTGTCAGAGTTTGGATTGGGATGTATTTGATGTCTTATATGCTCACAGATGCTACATACGAATGCTCTATTGCCTACATGTTCGAGATGTACTATTGATGTATTGTCTTGGACTTATGTCATTGGCACTGTGACTTGCCTTGGCTTGAGCTCTTGAGCTCATACATACAGCTTTTGTGCCAGTGGGAGCATTCTTGAATGCTTATCAGACATTGAGCAGGTGGTACTTTTATGCATTGAGCCGTCACATGCTATTGAGTAGTCTCACAGACACTTGAGACTTTGGGACTTCTTACCTTTTGGGATGATACATTATATGTCTTGGTTCGCTGTATGCTTATGAGCTAAGTCTCAGTTTTGGATCCGTATCTTTGTGAACTGACATCTACTTGCGTCAAGTTTTGGTAGTGGCAGGAACACTTTGCCCGGTTGCCTAGGGGGTGTGCCTACTCACTGGCAGATGTTTGTATGACATACTTAGGTGTTGGATTCATGCTTATCGACCGTCATATGCTTATGCTATACCCGCATGATGCCGACTTTGGTCTTGGCAATATCTGATTGGCTTGGGATCCGATTTTGGCATTGTTAGCTCTCTTTTACTAAAATCTAAAATTTATTACAGCAAGCATATATGTACGGACTGACATGGATTTTTCATGCTGAAACACTCTGAAATGATGTACTTTCACTAGTACTTGGTGGGTAGCAGCTTTGGTTCCACTTTCCTTGCCATTTTTCCTCGATTTTGGTGATTTTTTTGTCATTTTCTATAGTAAACAGCAAGCAGTTTTGAACTATCTACAGTCTTTCAGCCTGCATTATGGCGAGTTCGTCCACTAATCATGCTATTTTCAACATCACTAAGCTTGATGGTACGAATTACTCTTATTGGAAGAGACAGATTTGGCAGGTGTTGGTGCAGAAATCGCAGATCAAACCTTTGAGGTTAAGTGGGCATCCGCCTGCAACTATGCCAGATGAGGAATGGCTTGAGCTTGATGAGTTATGCAAGTCCACCATTGTATTGTCTCTCACAGAATAGGTTCACTACAATGTATTTGAGGAAGAACAGAGTGCATGGCAGTTGTGGGATAAAATGAAGAATCTCTATGACAAGAAAAGTCCAACGAGTCAAATGTATTGGTTGAAGCAGCTTATGGATCTGCGCATGAAGGAGAATGTTACTATGTCTGCTCACTTGAGCCAGTTCCATGCTATACTCAAGAACTTGACTTTGCAGGACATCACTTTTGTAGAGGATGTCACTCCTCTTTTCTTGCTTGGTACTCTTAATGAGTCATGGGATGTATTCCACAGAGAAAATCTTACGGGTGCGTCTATCCGCCCGTCTATTTGCGCGTCTACAGCCTCGCGTCTATAATTGCATGTATAAAGGAATTTACATGCAAAAATAGACGCGCAACAGAGGCACATATACACGCGTGAATACAAGCACATAAAAAAACCAAAATTGTTATTTATTTAATTTATTCTCTGCATCTACTAGCGCGTCTATTTGGCAAATTAGACGGGCAAATAGACACGCCGGTAGACGTGCTTTTACAAGCACTCATAGACACGAACAGAAAACAAAAAATCTCATTTTTTAAAAAATATATTTAATTTTGTTTTTAAATTTGAATTATCTAGTGCGTGTACTCTGCATTTTAGACGCGCTTATAAACGCGTATTTTCTGCAATTTAGACACACGGATAGACGCGCAAAATAGAACTGGAAAAAAAAACCAGAGAGAATTTTTTTTTCTCCTTCCATATATCAAATTGTGCATTTGGGAAAAATAAAATGGATCTAAAAGCACGAGAATTGAAAATAAAAGTCCATGCTCTCTGGTTTTTTTTTCTATCAAATTGTGCATTTGGGAAAAAGAAAATGGATCTAAAAGCACGAGAATTGAAAATAAAAGTCCATGTATTCATTATAGATCAAAAGCATTTACATGGGGGGTTTAAGTGCTTGCGACCTAAAGCGTGGCCGTAAGTAGTAGGCTCAAAGATGGATAATACATATACAAGAAAACAAGGCCATAGAGGAGGTATGGTGCTCCTCTGCGAATCTGAAGAAGAAACATCTTTACTAGCACCACCATGGCTACTAGCATCGCTATCCCCCTCCTTGCTATGCTCCACATCCGGGTTCGCCTACACACACAAAAGATCAAGGTTTCTTACGTAAACATGGTGGAGAAAAAGTTATAATTAGCTATACTTTTAATAGGAAAGTAAGAAAAGCATACCTTCTCTGGCTGTCGAATCCTCATAGCCCGATTGTATTGGTCCTCAATGATGAGACTCTCCTCGAAGAAGTGAAGTCATGTGGCTGCGCGGTTATGGCCTCGATGGTAACCTACCTCTCTAGGAGTAGGTATCCTATCAACGATAGTAGTCTGCAAAACAATCATGATATATACAAACAATTATGAGACACAATGTATTAGAACAAATTATATAAAGAATTGAAAGAAATATACATTTTGAAAAACTAAAAATCAAAATATACTTACAAACTCTGCCTCCCACGACTCTCTGCCGCCCGATCCGTAATGCGACGATCCCATGGTTTCCATTTGGATCCGTCACGCCTCTGCGTGCTGGCGACTCTTCACTTTCTCTACTGCTTTCTTCTTGGCTTTCTTCCACTTTATGTGGTGGCACATAGGTGGTTGGCTATAGGCTCCACGCCCCTCCTCCTGCCTCCGTAGTGAGTCCCTGGCGCATGTCATGAGGTGGAATCTTTTGTTGTGAAGCAAATCCCTCACTTTTGTGCGTCCCCAATCATCCGAGAATCGCTGACCCTCAAGATTTGGGCACCTCCTATGGACTGCCCTCAACACCTCCTACCACAAGCCGCTTTTGTGATTTTTGAAATAGACAAAACAATCTTTATACGTCGCATGCATGACGCTCCTCATGTACGCCATTACATCTCTTTCTTCATCATCATGAAAGATGCCACCAGTATCTGTAACTCTATAGTACTGGCATATTGGCTCCTCTACGTGATCTACTGGTGAGGGTGATCACTTGCCACTTCCTAGGAAACCCCCACACAAGCCTCGTCCTCCCCCTCAACTCTCCCTCCTCCCTCTCTGTTGACTACCCTCTACCTCGCTGGATGCATGTGCTTCTGCAGATGCACGTGCATCGGTTGACGCTTGTGCTTCAGCCGATGCATGTATAGGTGCTGCATGTGGAGTACCTACACGTGGAGTACCTGCAATTGGAGTTTGGGAAGTAGTGCCAGGCAAAGACGTTAGAGGCACTCTAGTCATGATGCTGAACACCTTGTCTGCTGTGGGAGAGCGGCCAAGGTGTCTTATCATCTCTCCCATGAAGTCTTCCCTACTAGGAAAACCTCCAAAAAATGCATTGACCCCCTTGCCGAACAAGGCCAATTTATCATTCATGCGATCCAAATCTGGGTCATTGCTAGATGAACCAGGATGCGACATCTGCAAAAAAAACACAGGAAAAAGACAAATTTGTTTGCATACAGAAAATCATATATTACCTTCATCCACACCTAAACATTTTCAAAGAGCCATAATCCTTGTAGAGTGTTGAAATGACTTGTTTTTTGGCTGATTTTTGTTGTTTTTGAGAGCTGAATGGTTGATTTTATGAGATGATTGATTGATTTAGAAGTGGTTTGAGAATGTTTTGGATGATATTGATTGTGTTTTGGAAGATCATGATGTTTGTTGGTGGTTCTGTGATGTTCTGATAGGTTCTGATTGGTTCTGTATACCTTCTGTTTTGTTCTGTTTTGCTCTGTTTTGGTCTGTTTTGTTTTGATTGTCTTCTGTAAGGAGGGATGGAGTATTGATTGATGAAGAATGAGATATTGTGAAAGTTTATTGAATGGTTTGTGAGAGTTTGGAATGGTTTGAGAATGAGTTATGTGGTTTTGATGATCTTCTGTAACCTTCTGTAGGTCTTCTGTAGAGCTTCTGCTTCTGTCCTGTCTCTGTTCTGTTCTGTACTGTAGCTGTTCTGGTACTGTTCTGTAGACTGTTCTGTATGCTTCTGTAAGTGTTTTGTGGAATGTATGTGTGACTTTGGGAAAGTTTTCTAGCCTTGGAAAGAGGTGAATACAAGTGCAAAAGAGCTGAAGGAAGTGGAAGAAGTAGCTGCTAAAGACTCAAGTGAAGACTATGTAAAATATTACACGGCGCAGCGAACAGAATCTGAGAAAGAGATAGAGAGTACACAACAGATAAGAGGAGAATCAGTAAAATTCTTTAACTCCAAACAACTGATACAAAGATGGCTTTGTCCACCCGTGCGCTTCCACTAAATGAAGCTTAGATGGTGATCTAGACAGAAGATAGGTGAAGAGCTTAAGGCTAGCTAGAACAACAACTCTGACTGGGTGAAAGATCAGTGTAAGATGGCTGCGAAGGGGTTTAGCTTTTATAGCCCGCGAAGGTCGTTAGGTCAGCCTGCTGATCGACCTACCATATGAGCCTCCACTAGTCGGCCAGGGAATATTCCCTTTACCATCGGGCCGGGGGCGCTGCCCCCGAACCCCCGCCAGGGGGGCCGCTGGCCCCCCTGGGACCCCCCAGCCAGGGGCCGCTTCCGCGGCCCCCGGACCCCACAATAGGGGCCCCTTTTAACTCCCTTACTACGCAACTCAATGCAATGTGCCTCGAGTTGCTACCAGCTTAACCACTCTGTCTAACCCAAAGATTAGACCCACAATGGTCACCTTTTTGCCATCCGGTCACATAGACCTCATCTGATATACAATTCAGGACTCCACCAATGTCCGGGCTCACACTTGGCTTCTCCTCATAATGGGGGCCTTACAACTTTGAGCACCATGGATCATTGGTAGTACCTAATGAGGGTGGGGCATTGATCATATCTAACAGACTAGAGTGAAGTGACAGTAGTGAGCTATGAAAGGACACTGTAGTGGCTCTGGTGACTCTTCATATCATACATACCTCTTGGGAGGGGTATCCACGACCTAAGAGTGATTATTGAGAGTGATTTTAGAGAGATTGTAGTGAGGACATGATGTATTATTGATGGAGAGAGAGAGAGAGAGAGTCAGAGATAGCCAATTCTACTCAAACAGAGTGAGTGTATATGAGAGATTGAGAGAGAAGACTATGAAGATATTGAAGATGAATACTATGTGATGTATTTCTATTCAAAGATGGTGTATTCCTTTGCTTTCTTTTTTCTATAGATGGATTTTATGAAGATATTGAAGAATATGGTTGATTCTATTAAATCCGTGGGAGATCTACATGATGCTGCATGAAGATTTGTTGTGCCTGGTGTTCTTTTCTTCATTGTGATCATATGAAACATGATAAACAAGCTTGTTGATGTTATAAGATAGATTTTCTTGCAAGATAATTCCCTTTTCCTTGGTGTTCCTCTCGGGGCTCCATGTTTTTGGTGCGCAGCCGGGGAAACTTGCCATCAACAAGCACCAGAAGAGGCTGAAAATGAAGGAAATGGCATTGCCAAGAAGAGAAGAATTCAATGGATGTTTGTAAAATTCCTTCTTCCACTGAAGAGTTGGAATTTCTCATAATCAAAGCCACTTTTCACAAAAAGTTCATCCCACAATGGCGGAAACACATCACCATCATGATGCATGCTCTATGTGGTGGACAGTTTCCTCTTCCTATTGAAGCAGCTGAAACTTGCATCTTGGTGGCAAACTGTTTGGGAATAAACTGAAGAGCAAAAACAGAGAGAATGAACATCCATGGAAGATTTGGCATTCATTGAGAAGTTTCCAGATAACATCAAGTGGGAGATTGTGAAGAAGCTTCAGGAGTCTTGGTCTGTAGAGGTTCACAAAGACAAGAAGGAAAAGAGTTGGAATTTGTTCGTGGACGCTCAACAGCAAGATACATGGGATGCTTGGTGTACTGATAATCTTCTGTTTGTTCAATTAGCAACCCACTGGAAGTTGGTAGACAGAGTGTTTTTCACAAGATACACTGTTGAAACCATCAGAAGCTGGCATTACTATGATGATGGCACCACCACCATGCTCAGACGTATGCATTTTGACACCTTCAGAACCGAATACCTTCCTCTGTGCAGTGGCATGAAAGCAGAATTCAGGGACGTTGAAAAGAAAGAAGTAGAAGAAATGTTGGCAAGAGAGTCCTCCAGAGACTGAAGCCTTCTGTTAACCCTCTGTGGAGCACTAACAACATAGTGGAGCCACACCCCCTGATGAATGACGCAATAAAATGCAAGCGTTAGAACGAGTCCAGAGGTACGTGAGAAGAGAGAAAGTAAAAATCAAGGCTGAGAATGAGCTAGCAGCAGAAGCCGCCTTTGACGCCCTTGCGAAACTCTTTACAGAAGTCCCAATGGCACATCAAGCCCTTCCTCCTCCTGCTGGAGGTCCACTTCCAAGCCAGATCCGTCCTGGAAATATTGATGACAGGCCAGCGAATATAGTCCCATTGCCAGTTTTTAAGGGAGAGTACAATGAAGACCCCGATCTTCATGTAGCAGAGTTTATGGTAGCGTGTGTGGCTAACAATGCCAGAACCCCTGAGCATTGGTTAGCGATATTCCCCGCCACTTTCAAGGGCGCGGCGTTTCAGTGGTATGAGAGACAAGCAGCAGGAACTTTTGGCACATGGGACGACCTGAAGTTGGCCTTCCTCACTAAATTCAAGCGTGAAGGTTTTGAAGAGCGGATGAGAGAGGAATTCATGAACCTAAGTCAATCCTCTGGAGAAAGAGTAGAAGCCTATGTCTCACGAATGGAATCCATCCTGAAGAGATGGACTAACCATAATCTAGATGATGGCATTCAAAAGGGGGTGTTTCTCAGAGGATTACAACCAGAAGTCCGTAAGTTTGTGGAGCTACAAAGACCAGCCACCCTGCAAGCTGCAACAGAAGGAGCAAGATTGTACGATGAAGTGGAAGCTAGATTAGCGATGAATACAGGAAGAGGAGTCCTACCTCCTCTGATGTCAGGAATGATGTATCCACCAAATGCAGTTCCAGGGACTGTTCCCTATCCCTACCAACAGATGCCCTCGGTATCACAGTACAGTCCACCAAATCCACAGTGGCCACAATCCATGCCTCAAATGGTGGTTCACCCACAACAACAATGGTCCCAACCAATTTCCTCAATGCCAAATCAGCAGCAACAGTGGAACCCTACCAATTGGAGCCAACAGCCAACAGTTCAAACAGGAGCACTGAATCAGAACCAGAACAGAGACCCCTCTGTACCAGCCCAACCAGTTTATGCAGTGATTACAGAAACTCCTCAAAACCCTCCTACCAGTATGTCAGGAGGAAAAAGCTTGAAGGATTATTTATCCAATTCAGTTGCAAACATCAAAAAGGAGTTGATGGATGTGATTACAGAGCAGCTACAGACGTTGAAAGTGAACACAGCGAGCATATCCAACATTGTAGGAGTCGGAAGAGAGGTGATGCAGTCAAACACTTGGTGTGGTAAGTGTCATCAAGCAGGCCATTTAGCCACTGAATGTACACGAAAACCAACCATCCCTAGAGCCTTCTGTTCCTACTGTTTGCGGAAGAACCATACAGAGGACATTTGCTCTCTGAAGGAGATGCATGATAGGAGAAGGAAGGAAGAAGACGCAAGATTCAACCTGCTGGAATCCAAAATGACAACACAGGATATTGGACCCAAGCCTAGAGAGTTTGGTCCTAATTTCGAACCCAGAAGATTTCCCTCTCAAAGTTATAGAGGAAGACAGTCTGGCGGTGGTCAGAGATCAGAAGTGGAATGTTACAGATGCGGAGAAAAGGGACACATTTCACCAAATTGTCCAAATCCCAGAAGGTCAGTGGATTACAAGCCCTTATGCAGTCGATGCAAAGGAGAAGGCCACACTGCAAAAGACTGTCCAAGCCCAGCCCTAGTGAAAAACAGTGCTACTGATAGTCTGTCGAAGGCCCAAGAGCCTACCTCCAATTTAGTGGAATTGGAAGTTGCTGCCATCACGCATGCAAAGCAGAAGGAACCACCTGTCCAAAAAGAAAATAACCCTCCTGCCAGAACAGTGAAGTTTAATCTTCCACCAGAAGAACAGAACAGAACAGAGCCTAACAGTGCCGTACAGAGCCCTACAGTGCCACAGAGAGTTACAGAGACAGTTACAGAGACAGGACCAGAGGTCCAGGATACAGAAGAGGAGGACGTGCCACAAGTGGCAGAAGAAGTTCCCATGATGCCTCTGTTGGAAGAAAGAGGGAAAATGAAAATGGGTGTTGCTCCATTCCCTAACTGGTTAGAGAAGCTAGTGGATCCTATTAAGGAATACGATGTAGTCAGAGATCTAGATACCTTTAAACCAAACCTCACATTCCAACAATTATTGATGTTGTCTCCCAGTTGCCGAAAAAGGTTCAAAAGTATACTGACAAGACGACGTGGCTTAAGGATTGCTCCCTCAACAGCAACAAAGTCCAACAAGGCTCCAGAGCCTGTAAAAGAAGTGGATGTGGCTAATGCTTTCCTAGATCCGGGTACTCCGGAGACTGGCGTGTGGATAGAAGGTTGTTTCATTTCAAATGCATTGATTGATGGTGGTTCATCAGTAAATATTATGACGGATGTTACAATGAAGGATTTAGGCCTACAAGGTGTGCAACCCACCCAATGGCTCATCAGACTGGCGGATCAGAGTAGAATCAAGCCGTTGGGCATTCTCCCATATGTGAAGACTACAGTGGCTGGAAAAGATTATTGGCTAACCTATCTGGTGGTGAAGCCAAACTCTTATGGTACATCCTATCCTCTGTTACTTGGCAGACCATGGCTTTTTGAAGCCCGAGCAAGGACGGATTGGTTCAAAGGAACCTTGACCTTGGGCAGAGGACCCAATAAAGTGGTGCTGAAACTGTATGGTTCTCAAAAAGGACATGGATCCACCTCCTTGGAATTATCTTCTGACTCCCCTAATGAGGCTACAGATGGAACATCAGCAGACGAAGATGCTGTCAAACAGATCCTTCCCAAGAAAACAGTGGCACATTCCTTAACAGTGGAAACTGTAAGACTTCCAAAAGATGCAAAGCCATTATCGATGGGTGAATACTTCCTGTCTGAACCAGGAATGACTTCTGAAATCACTTCTGACAGTGAGATAGAAGCATGGATGTACTGTTCTCCCTGTTACATGGCCATAGCAGAAACAGAGACAGAGACAGGAGAGGAACCAGAGAATCTGTTCTTCTGTTACAGAGCTCCTACAGAAGCAGAAGCAGAAGCAGAAACAGAGACAGAAGAGGTTGGGTTTGATATGGACAAAGAAGATTATGAAAGTGAAATGGAAGGGTCTATCCCACCTAAAGAGGATATATTTGAAGAAGAAGTTCCAGAAGCATCAGAAACAGGCGACCTCATGCTACGGGACAGAATGGTGATGGTACCATTTGGTCTAGTAAATGGATCTTCTCATATGCAAAACCTTTATAAGGCATGGATTAAGAAGAACAAGCCGTCTTTTAGCAGTGGCCCATGCCGTCCTTACTCATCCTTGCCAAAGAAAGATGATGATGATGCACCGTGCCAACGAGCACCATTCCCACAAACCCAACAGGCATCAGAGGGTCCCTGTTATGTGATGTTCCTGGATGTGTCATCTTCAGAAGATGAGTCTTCAAGCCAAGAGGTAATTCATTTTGAAACCAAACCTGAAATAGCTCTAATCCCATTCCAACATCTTAAGGAGCAACCTAAGTCTCCACCAAAAGAAGAAGTTTGTTCTAGTGGGACATCAGAAGAGGACACCACTCCTTTGAAGGAGTCGGATCTCTACCCAGAAGCAGTCCGTGGGACCTTCATCCGTGAAGTGGAAGGTGAAAGGCAGTTAACCTTTGTGGATGCAGAAGGCACTGAACGCCACTTGAAGGTGGGTAGCAGTCTCCCAGAAGAGGAGTTGTCAACCTTGTACAACTTGTTGAAAGAAAATTTGGACATGTTTGCATGGTCTTACAAAGACCTAAAGGGGATTGATCCCACAATATGTCAACATCATATTGACTTGGAGCCTGATGCCAAGCCAGTACGGCAACGATAGAGGCGAATGAACCCGAATTATTCCACATTGGTGAAAGCGGAGCTGCTGAAGCTTCTGGAAGCGAAGTTCATCTATCCAGTGGCAAATAGTGAATGGGTTTCACCCATCGTGGTTGTACCCAAGAAGAATGGAAAATTGCGAATATGTGTGGATTTTCGAAAGCTCAATTCCAAGACGAAGAAGGATCACTTTCCTATCCCTTTCACAAACCAACTGTTGGACACAGTGGCAGGACATGAACTTTATTCCCTTCTGGATGGATTCAGTGGATACAATCAAGTGCAGATTGCGGAAGAAGACCAATCCAAAACAACCTTCACCACAGAATGGGGGACCTACACTTACCGAGTGATGCCATTTGGGCTTTGCAATGCCCCTGCTACTTTCCAACGAGTCATGATGGCCGCATTTCAAAATCATCTGCACGACTTTATCGAGGTATATTTGGATGACTTCTGTGTCTATAGTTTGATCCGTGAACACTGGGAACACCTGGAACAATGCTTTGACCGATGCCGGGAGTATGGGATTTCCCTCAACCCCGACAAATGCATCTTTGGGGTCTCTTCTGGAGTTCTGTTGGGCCACATTGTCTCTGCACAAGGGATATCAACAGACCCTGCAAAGATTGAAAAGATCGCAGCTCTGGCAGCACCCACCAACCTCAAACAGTTGAGGGGATTCCTAGGCCATGTGGGTTACTACAGAAGGTTTATAGCCCATTTTGCGACAAAGGCAACCTCCTTGCACAAGCTTCTGAGGAAAGATACAGAGTTTACTTGGACGGAAGAATGTGACAAGGCCTTCCACACTCTGAAGCAGTGTTTGATAGAAGCACCCATTCTGCAACCTCCTGATTGGACGAAAGAGTTCCATGTACACACGGATGCATCTATTGAAGAGTTAGGTGATGTCCTCTACCAAAAGGGCTCCTCGAAGTTGGATCAACCGATCTATTATGCAAGCCGAAAAGTCACTGATAGGGAACGAAACTATACAGTGACAGAGCTGGAGTGCTTGGCAATGGTGTTTGCCTTGGAAAAGTTTCGCCACTACCTCCTATCTACCCACTTTAAATTTTATGTGGATCATGAGGCCCTGTCCTTCCTGATGAACAAAGCAGATGTGAAAGGACGAATGATGAGATGGCTCCTTCTATTCCAGGAGTTCGACTTTGAGGTGATTACTAAGCCTGGTCGTTCCCATGTTCTGGCTGATCATCTATCACGTATCCCACAAACTGCAGACGAGGAGCAGGATGATCCAGACCTCCCTGATGCTTCCCTATTCTTGGTAGAAACTGTAGCTCCCTGGTATGCAGACATTGCCAATCTGCTGGCAACCCAACAGTACCCTCCTGGGTCCCTTAGAGCTGGTAAGTGACAGAGGCACTCATTTCCTCAACAAAGTCATGGAAGAGTTGACAGAGTTGTATTAGATCCGCCATCGCAAGTCCACTCCTTATTACCCTAGAGCCAACGGCCAAGTCGAAGTTACCAATCGCATCCTCTGCTCGATTTTGACAAGAACAATTGCCGCACATCGTCGTGATTGGGACGATCGACTTACAGAGGCCCTCTGGGCGTACAGAACCTCCCATAAAGCAGCAACGGGACAGACACCTTTCCAGTTGGTGTATGGAACAGAAGCTGTTTTTCCTGTTGAATTGGAACTACCCTCTTTGAGAGTGGCTATCAAAGAGCATTTGGGGGATGATGATTCACTGCAACGCCGTCTCCTGCACTTGGAATGTTTGGACGAAATTCGTAGGATGGCTCTACAATGCATGGAAGCCACGCAAGCTCGACGTAAGGCTTACCATGACAGTTTCATCAAGCACAAGGAGTTCAAAGAAGGTGATTTGGTCCTAGCCTATGATTCACGCTTTGGCAAGTTTCCTGGCAAGCTTCAACAGCGGTGGATGGGCCCCTATAAGGTACTTGCAGTCAACCCTAATGGCTCTGTCCAAGTACAGACCGTTGATGCCTCTGATGATCCCTTTCTGATCAATGGATATCGCCTGAAGAAGTACTTCCCTCCTTGGGGATCTTGACAATTACGGACACTTGATCCTTTCCCTCGTTGGCGCGGCACTGTACTTCTTATGATGCTACTTCTGATAGCCGTTCTTCAATCATTCCTGATGAAGTGGGCACAACCCTCTGTCCCCTTAAACCCCCCTTCCAGCCTTAATCTCTTATCCTCTATTTTCCACCAGCGACAGTGGCGAGGTTGGTCTTGACACATGGTTTTTCTACCATTCCCTTGCTCACTTTGCAGAGAAAAAAAAAAAGAAAAAAAAAACATATCGGTCATGGGAGAAAAGGACTTAGGTCCCTGTCATGCCGACCTATTCTTCGAGAAAAGGTGGAAACACCCTTGGGAATAGGGGAAAATAAGAAAAAGAAAAAAAACAAAGAAGAGAAAAAAAAAAACAAAACAAATCTGTTATGAGAGAAAAGGAAGCAATTCCCTGTCATAGCAGGCCTCGTGCCAAGAAAAGGTGGTAAACACCCTTGGGCGAGAAGCTGGCTGTGGAAAAGGTGGTAACACCCAGCAGTCCAGAAAGTGGATTCATTAATTGATATCCCTAGGATCCAATTCCGAAGCTGCCTCCCTTGGTATGCTGTGTCCTGGGTCTCTTTGCAAAGTGACTACCTGTCCTCCAGCAGACGACATGTTCCTGTCCAATACAATATTCGATGTGATGGCTACCTCCCTGGGTACGCCTCTTTAACAATTGATGACGCAATCTTCATCGACAAACAATAGAGTGACGTGAGCTTTCATCCTAACCGGATGGGGAAGTGAGTATGGTTGCCCTCTGTATCTATCAACAACGAGTGAGACAGAGGGTGGGGCGAGAGACCAGTCTTTTCCCTTCAAATCAAATGAGAGGTGAGAAGTGTGAATGAAGTGTTGCACGCATGGGATGGGCCTCTCAAAGCACGAAGCACAATTTGTTTCTGTGCACTGCACCATAAGGCTCCCTTGCCTTCCTTCTTGCACTGTATGCCGGCACAGGGCGGGATGCACTGTTGCACCATCAAATGCGCACAAGGCATACAACCTTTGCACAAGTGACTGTGAGGATTACATTAATGGGTTTCCAGAAAAGGCTGCCCTTCTGTATCTATCAATAGAGCGTGAGACAAAGGGTGGGTTGAGTTTGACTGGAGTTTCTTCAATCACTTACCGAGAGGTGCGTTTGAGGGACGTTACGACACTTGGAGTCAGGTATGTTCCACTTTCCCTGTGCACCCCCGGGATGGGTCTTTACCGGCAACACAAGACACGTCACCCTGTTCTGTACACTGCACTGTAAGGCTCCCTTGCCTTCCTCCTTGCACCTATGCCAGACGGGTTGGACGCACTAACGCACCATCAACTGTGCACCTTGGCATACTCTTTCTGCACCATTCCCCCTTGTCGATTTCTACATCGGGTATGAGATATGGGTTTTAATCATTCTTCCTCGAGTGATATTAGTCATGGGGCAAGTGACTGTTCTTTCATTTCGTTTGAGTGATTGTGAGTTGAGTGTAGTATCCCTCATCATCGACGAATTTCCTGCGATTCCTTCAACCAGCTACCTCCCTGGGTGATTCCTTCAACCAGCTACCTCCTTGGGTGCTGCCGCGTGGTCCTGCCATGACGGACGTGTGCCAAGAAGATGCCTTGGTTCCTCCAGCGCCGACAACCACACTGGACGTGCCGTCGACACTCAACCTTGATTCTTGACGAAACGGACCAAGTTTTTCTAACCTTACACTTTGGTTTCTTCGTGACGGTCATGTTTTAAGTGTGGGGACGTTAGTGGATGGTCTGCGGCGTGGTCCTAGGTCCCTGTTGCTTGGTTAACCCTATCCGTTAAGGTCTTAAGTGTGGGGACGCGTCCCTGCGCGTCTACCGTGCATACCTTTCTGCATCTGCCTTAACCTATTCATGCATGAATGCCTTGACTTTCTTTTACCCTCATGGGATCCCTTTCCACCCACCCGTTTATGTTCCACCCACCCTTGGGGCTGTTCCCCTGCAGTTTTCCTTCATTTCCTGATTTTGCGGTCCTGTCCTGTGAATGCACCCTACGTTCACCCAAGTCCTAATCCAACCTTATAGCCCTGTTCCCCCCATTGAACTAACCATTTTTCCTTTTTACCTACCCCTGTTCCGGTGCACGGTTTTTGCGTTATTAATTTTTGAAGTATTTTGCACAATTTAGTCGGTTTTCCATGTGAACGCACATTTCTTGCTTCGGAACCGTGATCTGATGTCATAGCCCTGCCAATCACTTTTCTCCTGACATTTTTCCTTTTTATTCCGCATCATTCCGATACACGGTTTGTCCACTATTAATTTTCCGAGTTTTTACGACCTTTTTCGTGCGTATTTTTGACATTTTTCCATGTGAACCTGCCCTGTTTGCATTGGAATTCCAATTTGATTTGATATCCGTGTCCCCTGTACCTTCCCCCACCTTTTTCCTTTTTCCTCCACCCTCTTTTGACTTCTTGATTTTTTATTATTAATTTTTATATGTGTTTTCGGGCGTATTTTTGGAGTTTTTTGCATGTGAACCCCTCCTACTTCCACTGGAACTGCGCTTTAACATGATAACCCTATGCCACTCCTTCCTGCGGACATTTTTCCTTCTTAGTGCATGTCATTCCGGTGAACGGTTTGTCCGATATTAATTTCCGATCCCATTTTCAGGGTTGTTTTTTGGGTTTTTCCCATGAGAACACGTCTTATCTCCGTCGGAATTATGTTTTGATGTGATAGGATTGTCGGGCATATCTTTCTACACAGTTTTTCTTTTTTCTGCACCTCGTTCCGATGCATGGATCTTTCGATATTAATTTTTAATTGTGTTTTTTGGTTCGTTTTTTGGGTTTTTTGCACGTGACCGCCCTTTCCCCCTCCCGAAACCTCCATCATATATTTTTCTTGTTTTCCCCCTGTCGTCCTACCCACTTTTTGTTTTTACGCTATTTCGTTTTGACGTCCGGATTTTGTGTTATTAAATTTTCTTTATTTTTACATGTATTCGCGCGCCCGTTTTGCGCGTGAACGCGCCCTTTTTCGATTTTATGCGTCTCCACGTGTCCCGGTCGTGTCCGCATAACCCGTACAGTCATCCCAGCGTCATTTCAATTCCGTCACGGTAAATTTTTTTACCCCGCCCCGCGCACGTGCGCGGGACGGGGATACGCGCCCTTGGCCCTGCCCACCCCCCATGGGCACCTACCCCCTACCCTCTTGACCCCTACCCAACCCATGGCCCCCCCATGGGCCCCCTCCCCTATTACCCCCACCCCTTGACCCTGCCCACCCCCCTTTTTCCTTGTCCCTGCCCATCTACCCCTACCCCTACCCCTCACCCTTCCCTATCCTCCCTCCCCTCTCACGACCCCTCCCTACCCCAACCGTTTCCTTCCTCTCCTTCTCCCTCCCTGTCCTGCGTCCTTCCCTTCCATCCCCTCCTCCTCCCTCTCCACCCTCTTCTCCATCCCCTCCTCCTCTGCTCCCCTCCTCTCCTTCGCCTCCTCCCCCATCTTCTCCCATTTCCCTCCTTCCTCCTTTCTTTATTCCCTCCTCCTCCCTCTTCTTCCCCCCTTCTCTCGCCATCACCACCCTGTGGGCCCCCCCGTGCAGCGCCCCGTCGCCCTCTGCAGCCGCCTCGTGGACGCCGCCGCTGCCGTGACGTCCTCCCCGCCGACTGTGTGAGCACCCTGTGCCTCTGACACTTGGCGCCCTGCCCCACGTTGTGCCCGCCTCCCACGCCGCTGTAGCTGTCGTGGCCACCTCCTCGCTGACGAGGCGCCACCTTGTGCGCCTACTGCTGACAACGCCATCGCGTCACCATCCTGCGCCCTGCCTGGCCGCCCTGTGCCCTATGCCCCCGCCATCGTGCCATCCTCCATGTCCCGTTGACTTCCCTGCCACGTGCCCATTTCCCACTTCCCATAACCCCCCCACTAACCCCCCTTCCCACCCACTAAACCCACCCCCCCACTAACCCCCCTTCCCACCCACCCACCACTACCCCCCATTAACCCCCCACTAACCCCCCTTCCCCCCCACCATTCCCAACCCGCTGAACCCCTCTACCTAAACCCCCTTTCCCCCCTGCAACTAGACCTGCAAACCCACTAACCCCCCTTCCCACCCATCAAACCCACCCCCCACCTAGCCCCCTGTTCACACCCCCCAACCCTCTCTAACCCCATTCCCACCATTCCCTCACTTTCCCCCCTTCTAAACCCCCATTCCCCCCCACTGCAAACCCACTAACCCACTTACCCCCACTATACCACCCTTTCACACCACCCCCCCGTAACCCCCACTAATGCCTTTGTTCCCCCCATTGTCTGCGAGTTATCGAAACCCCTTCCATAACCCATTGCACGCAGCAACTGGCCGCCCTATTTTCAGTTCGTGATCCCTCGCAACGGATGCGCACGTGCATGTGGGTGCTTGTTCGTGCTTGATCGTGTGCTTGTGCGGGATCGAGTGCGGCAGATCATTAGTCCGTTGTTGCCACGCAGCCTGTTGCTGGGTATTTTTCCCAGCTTTTTAATTAACACACCCGTAAATCCTTTTTTCCATTTAAATAACAAATAAAAAACACACAAAAACATTGAAAAATATAAATAAATCATTAAAAAACCACTTTACATTCTGAAAAATTACAGAAAATCTAGAAAACTTTCCTTTTATTTTTGCAATCCATGGCCATATTTTTCTCAACCTGTAAATTTCGGAACAAAAATATTTTTGCCCATTTTAAAATTCCAAAATCTTTCCAAATACCCAAAAATATGATAAAAATTCATTTAAAATGCTTAAAAATTCCAAATTAATTTCTGAAAAATTTCTCACACTTTCCTTCACATTTTTATTTATTTTTGGTATCTTTTTCTTAGCTATCATAATATTTAATTTTCCCCCTAAATTCCTTAAAAATACAATACAATAATCAATAAAACCTTTTTTATCAACACACCAACTAACCGTCTAGCGAAAAAATCCAGATCTTTTTGGATTGAAGAGTGCGCATTTCTACATTACATGCACACCCCTTCCAGGTATTTATTTTATGTGCTTTATTTATTTTCATTTCCCCCTTAATCACAAATTAATTGTTAAAATGAACCCTTTAATTCACTCACAGTTTCCACGCGCATTCGCACTACACACACATTTTTTTAAATTAAAATAAACCCGCCGTTCACTTAGCACGTGCTACGTGCGCTACAGAGGCACTTTAAAATTTTAATTAAAAAGAATCAGCCGTCACATGAGCACGCGCTGGCAAAAAAGCGCTCCACATCACCTTAATTTGTAATCAATGAATTGCATTTAGAGACCCAGTTGGGAATCGAAGTCCGGGAATCGAATAACTGCACCGCTGCACCTAATAATTGGTAATTTAATTTATAATAAGGAACCGCCGTTTTCTTGCTAAGGTTTATCACCTAATAACAATTCACCTATTTTTAATAATTTATTAAAATGAACCCTTCATTAAATTAATCCCCCCTCACTGCACTTACTTTCCCTTTTTAATGAACCGTTTCGTGGGATGGGTATGCGTAGTCATTAGCGTTATTTTCCATGGTCCAGTCTTGGTTTATCACAGATGTAGTATTGATATGTGTAGGATGTGGTATTATTTTGGTTTCCTGTCTTAGTTATGGTTACGGGTACGGTATGCAGTTTTTTTTTTCTTTTGTTGCCTGATACGGGGTTCTGGGTGTTTGTCTGATGCATCACATGAAGCTTTCGGTCGCATTTGTCTCAAGGTCATGTCAAATTTTTTTCTAGGATGTGGTTTGCTTGGGGTTAGTTGGTCGAGTCACGTTTTATTGGTTGTTCTCTTATCCTTGGTTTTTGTCTGTTGCTTTGCAGACATTCTCCTTGATTGTCTGTGTTTGTGGTGTGTGTGACCATCTGAATGGCGCCTTCTCATGCTCCTCCCCCTATCCAGTACGTCCCATTAGTTAGTAGGGATTACTCTTCCCTACTTACTTTTGAGCCTCTCACGAAGGCGGGACTTGCTGCTTTTGTGGCCACTCCTTTTCCATTGCTTCCAGAGGATCCGTCGTTATGTGATGAGTTTCTGGCCTCTTACATCAAGAAGACAGGCGTAGTCCAAGGAATGTCTATGCCTTTGATATCTCGAGGCTTAGGGAAGGCTCTGTCTTTACCCTTCAAAGGTGAACCTTTTGTGACCACTCGTCAGCTCTTCTCTAATGAAGAGATTCTAAAGCTGTTGCAGAAGCAGACAAGGGAAATCCTCGATGTTAAGAAGGTGATAAACTCTTCAGGAGTTTCCTTTTCTATGATTACTGATCCCGTATGGAAGACGATTTGTCAGTTCCTTCAGGACAGGTTTATGCCTGCCAAAACGCCATCCCATTATTTGTCCAAAGAGCTTTTCACAGCTTCCAGGATGGTGCTGAAAGGAGTTGCTATTGATTGGAGCACTTACCTCCTCACTAAAATGGATCAGCATTTTGTTAAAGTCACCAGGGGAAATGTTACCAATGTTACATACGGATCATATTTGTCTGCCTTCTTGACCTATTCAGGTTTACAGAAGATTGTGCCTCCACCTCCTCCATCAGATCCAGTACCTCCTCCTCCACCTTCAGAAGAGTCAGAACCTATTGACATAGAGGATGGTGATTCTCCGCCTCCCCTGGTCATCCAGCGCAAACGCTTGAAGAGGGTAGCGGATAAAGCCCCTTCTGTACTTCCCTCAGTGACTATCCCTGCTACCTCTGGCAGTGAACTCCCTGGGTATCTCACTTGTAATAACCTGTTCAGAGCACATCGAGAAGGATCCTTGGAGATCTCAGTTCCTTCCCTGAACAGTCTCGTCTCAGGAGATGCCATTCCTTTCCTCTGCAAGGATATTCAAAGTTCCATTGAGTTGTCAGTGACAGCCTGTGTTCAACAGCTGTACGCATCTTTCTATAAGGAGCTCATGCAGTCCAAAGACCAGTTGCATAAGGCAACATCTGAGTTAGCTTCTGCTAAGGATATCCTAGCTGATTTATTTAAGCAAATGGAACAGCAAACCCAACTGGTTGCCACCCAAAGCGATGAGATTTCTTCATTGAAGACCCAGTTATTAGAGGCTCAATCACAGGTTACTAGCCTTTCAGCAGAGAAGGAGAGGATGTCCAGAGAAGCGAAGGAATTCCACGCTATCTTAGATGAAAAGCTTTCAGCTTTACAGACTGCTAATGACACAGTGGCCAACCAAGCCTCCCAAATCCAGCAGTTGCAAGATCAGCTTGCAAAGTCCCGCTCTGTTCCTCCAAGCCCTCCTGTTCCATTGATTCCTTCTCTTTCACAGCAGGACTTGGCTGCTCTTCAGAGACATGCTACTTTGTGCCCTCTATTCCAAGATAAAGTGGAAAGATTGCAGTCCAGAATGGACTTATTATGGTCTATCTTTGAACAATTTCAGGAATATGTCTTACCCGACCATTCTTTCTTTGTCCACTACCACTTATAGAAGTTGGTCTTCTACATGAAGCTTTCCACGATGGATTTACCTTTTCCAGAGGATGGCTGGAGTGGGGCTTGGTCTACTGAGTTGTTGACAGAGGTAGTCAGAATGGTCTTTGAAGATTCTGTCACACCAGATACTATGTTGATGTCATACATGTATCTACGAGGAGATTTGTTAATTCCAGATGAGGTAGATATGGCATGGTATGTGGGGGATGTGGTCTTACAGGCTGTTTTGTATGTCAATCATTTGGAGTTGCGCATAGCTGCCATGTTTCAAAGTTATTCCTCCAAAGTAGCTGATTGTCAGGATAATTCGTGGCATCCCATGATTGATTCGGTGGTCCTAAATCAAAGACAAAACACAGCTCCTACCTTTGCCCAGAGTACTAATCAACTGAGGATGAATCTCTTAACCTATCTTTCCAAACATAATCCATTTGATGCTACCTTCTTTGATGCCTATCATAGACGATCTCTTCTGGGACCTTCTGTTCCTACCCTCCTCTATTACCAACAAATGGCTCATCGCTATGCTATATATATTTCCCTTTGTCAGTCTAATTCCACCACTATTTTACCCCTTCTTTTCCAACCTTCATCTTTCCCTCAAATTCCTATTTTCACTTTGCTAATGCTTCTCATAAACAAGAAAACTGATAAACAAAAACATGGGATTGGTCACATTCATTATTGCAAAAATATATTGTTTAGGCAATGAAAATTATTTTTTATCAGAGCTGACGCTGGCACGTGTATAACCCCGTCTAAATTGCAGGATAGACGCGCTCTCAGATGCATCCCTAAAGTCAATCCTCTGTCCAGAGTGCATCTATATCTGCATCTGATATGCAGTATAGACGCGCTGTCATTCTGGCGCACGCGTGTATCATCGCGTGTAGACTGCAAGGTACACGCACTTGGAGATGCGAATCTAAAGTCAAAGCCTCTGTGCAGAGCGTGTGTATTCTCGCGTCTCCGATGCAGAATACACGCGCTCTGAGACGCGGCCTCAGACGCAATGAAAGAAAACATTTCTTCAAGTCTATCCCTGCATCTACATTGAAATGTAGACGCACTGGCAGACGTGCTCAGTCGAGTGATCTCAATCCAATGACTGCCATTCATGATTTACAAAATGCAATACATAATGGAATTAGAAATCCTAATATACAGATAGAGAGAGAAAGAGAGAGAGAGAGAGAGAGAGAGAGAGAGAGAGAGAAAGAGGACTCACCTTGTTGGTGTGGCGGGTGGTAGCGCTTCTTCCTTCTCCTTCTTCCTCTCCTTGGTAAGTTACTCTCCCTTGATGCTTGCTTGCTGCTTCTTCTTCTTCTTGTTCTCCTCTCTCTTGTTCTCTCTTTCTTCCTCTCCTTGGCTTTCCTTTTTCCCTTCTTGTGTGTTTGAAATGAAAGAAGAGGTGAGTCATGAGGAGGTGAGGCATGAAGAGACTAGGTGAGGCATGAAGAGACTGCACGTCGGCTAAACTCGAGCTTGAGAACTGCAAAAAACTCAGGCAAGGAAAGGCGCTGTTTGAAAAGAAATGATTTAAGTATGTTTTGAATTTTAACGTGTGCGTCTATTTTGGTGTATATATGCACATCTAAGTTTACGTAAACGCGCATATAGATGCGAACATAGGCGCACAAATAGACGCCAATTTAGATACGTATGTAAACGTAGATATAGACACGCATTTAGGTTTTATCATAATTTTAAAAAAAAAGATAAGTTTTGATAGTGAATTCTTATCATACGTTTTAATGTATTTATGATGAGTTTTGTGTATTTAAAATTGAGATCTTAGAATAATTAATACGCCAGCTTGAAGTTTTTATGTAAACATATGAATGATAAATATTTTGATGTTGTCATGAATTAGGTTTAATCATGTCGTCGTCATCACCTAGTGCGGTGCATGCTGATGAGTCAACGAGTACATCCTCAAGTGAGGATGAAACATTACGTCTTCATAATTGAGATACATGGCTATGATGAAAAATTAAATGCATGTGTGATCGTTATCAAGGGTGTATTTTTTGAGCACGTCGAATTGCAATGTCACACCTCAGCTTGTATGGAGAATGGGGCTAAGAAAAATCACCGGTATTCATTGTTTTTTTTTAACACTAAGATTGCTAGTCTATGTTACTTAATATATATCAACGTACATGAAACTCCCTTTTGTGGTTGAGCAGGATGCGGTGCCACATCCTCAAATGCTCCCTCCCGAGTGTCGATAGGCTGCAAAACGTCGACGCGAGGAGGCAAAGTCTTCAAGAAGAGTGGAGACTCAAGACCATGATAGTAGCCCTCATGAAATGCCCCATCAAGTCGTAGAGGATGAGATTTTGGACAACATGGTACACCATCTATTTTCGCAATCGATTCAGGGAGAAGGTCACTCTACGAAGCCAGATAATCCACTATATGTAGCGTCATCTACTCCGTTGTATGAAGGTTGTACATACTCCGTTCTTCGTGCGTCCCTCGAGATACTTAACTTGCAAACAATTTATGGATGGAGTAATGTCAGTTTGGATACGTTATTGAAGTAGGTATCAATTCAGTTTGGCTTATGAATCATAATATTAATTGTTATTTTTTAAAATCAGATAGAAATATATGTTGGTGGTTTTTTAACTCACTTTTAAAAATATATGTAGGTTACTATCACAAATGCTTCAAAAAGGAAACAAATTGCCAACTAAGAGAGAGCAAGCAAGACATTACTTGATATCTTTGGGAGGCCTCGATTATGTCAAGATCCATGCATGTGTCAATGATTGTGTCTTATTATGTGGGATTCATGAGTTCGCACGAGAGTGTCCTGTTTGTGGCAAATCAAGATACGAAGTGGAGATGAAATCAATGGATGTGCCTCGTAAGGTTTTGCGACATTTTTCGATTGTTCCACGTATAAAACTTATGTTCAAGTGTAAGTCCATTAGAAAGCTCATGGCATGGCATGCTAGTCATCGTTCAAGTGATGGAAAATGGAGGATCCCTGCAGACACACCAACATGGCAACATATAGATAATTTGTGGCCCGTTTTCAAAGAAGAGCCAAGAAATTTGAGATTTGGTTTAGGTATGGATGGAATCAATCCATTTGGCATCAAAAGCACATTATATAGTGTATGGCCAATGGTATTGGTGAACTATAATATTTCTCCATCCATGGCAATTAAAAAGGGACATATAATGTTGTCCCTTCTGTATCCTGGAAAGCACAAGGTAAAAAACATGGACATTTACTTGGAGCCTTTGATTGAAGAGTTAGAAATGTTATGCGAAGGTATTGAGGTGCAAGATACAAGCATATTTGTATCCTCTAGAGATTTCACATTGAAGGCCATGTTGTTGTGGACCATGCATGACTTTCCAGGATACAAAGAGTGTTTAGGTACATGTATATAAATCTATATTTAAAATTCAAGACTTGAATCAATTGCATTTTATTAATTCACTTGTTTGTTCAAGTTTAACCACATCAAGATATCATGCATGTCCTATTTGCGGTCCCTCTCTAGTTTCCTCTAGGCCAGCACGTTTAAAGAAGATTATCTATGACAATCATCATCGATTTCTTCCTATTGACTATCCCAAATATGTTCTCCCTACTAATGGAATGACTCCACAATCTCTAACCATTCGAGATTGGAAGCAGAGATGGATTAATGCCGATAGCCATCCTCCACTTGGCATGAGTCGGTAAGAAGTGCATTTCTCTTGATTGACTTTAAAGTATTTAGCATGATGAATTGTTTACATAATATATTGTTTGTTTGTTAGGTTCTCTATATTTTTTCTTCTTCTGTAGTGGACTGAACTCAAGATCAACCCCATGCACATATTCAAAAATGTTGTGTCTACATTATGGGATCACTTGATAGGGGCTCGTGATTCAGTCAATGTAAGGGAGGATTTACGTAACATTGGTCGCATGAGACAAGCTTGGCCATGCGTTGGACCCAGAGGAAAGATTGAGCTACCCCATGCACCTTGGATGTTGTCAAAGAATGAGGAAAAACTAGTGAAAGAACAAATATGTAGCTTTCAAACACCCACAGGATGTATGAGATGTCTCAAGGGAGCCTTCATAAAAAAAAAGAAAAGAGGTGTGGAGCAACTATCTCGTTTGAAGTCCCACGATTGGCACAAAATTATTCAAGTAAGGGTATCTCTAACCATGAATATAGTAATAAGTGGAGTAACTATGTGTAAACTTTGGGGTATGATGACTTTTTCCTCAACTAATCATTTGATCTATGAATATTGTTTACATTCAGTTCGTACTTCCTACTAGCATATCCCATTGTGTATCCAAAGATGTACGTGATATCATTTACAAGATGGGAGAGCTTGTGAGGTGTGTATACATTGTATTTTTTCATTATATATCTTTGAATTTCTACATAAAAATAAACAATTCTCAAATACATCCTGACAGATACGTGAGCTCGAAGAAAATTGATCCAAACACATTGCAAGATGCTCGAGTATTATCTGTTGAGGTGGTTTGTTTGGTGGAGGAAATTTTTCCTCGATCCATTTTGACTACTCAATTACATTTACTCGTACATTTGATTGATGAGATCGCACTTTGTGAGGCAATTCATGCAAGGTGGATGTTTTTTCTTGAGTGCTTCACGTAAACCTTGAAATATTTTGTGAGGCAAAAAGCACGGCCTGAGGGAAACATGGCTGAGTGTTGGTTAGTGCAATCATCCCTTGTTTATATCTCTGAATATCTTATTGAAGTGGACCCCTCTCAACCACGACTATGGAAAGATGATGAAGACTTGAGGATGACCTCTATAATACCTTAAGGAAAAGGAATTAGTAAAGTACTAACAAAAGAAGAACTTTGTAAGTTAAATAGTGTTTGTGTGCTCAATAGTGATGTAATGAGCAAGTGGGTGACACTATATAATGAAGCAAGGGCAAGAAGAAAAAGTGAAAGACAAGCATTTCACACCAGATATGGACGTAATGTCTCATTTCCAGATCATCTAAATGTGCTCCCACGTCATATTGATATAGATTGGTTACATGAGGAAATGGAGAGAATGAAAAAAGAGGATGAAATTAATATATCTCAAGAAGAGTGGGAATATGCACGAGGTTGCTTATCAAAGGTGAGACATACTATCAATTAATTTGTTTCTATAAGTTATATTTTATATAAATAATTGACATGTTTGATCTTTTATCTTTTACTACTAGTACACATTATTCAATGCTATTTGGTGTGAGGGTAAACATCTTCGAACTCAATGTATAGATGAAAAGAGAAATACCCAAGATTGTGGTGTCCTTGCTCACTTTGAGGATGCCAATGGTATAATGGAAGGTTATTGTGGCTTGATCCAAGATATTCTGAAGCTTGATTTCAGGCAATTCTTTATATATGTACCAGATGTGAAGTGGTTTAAAGAAGTGGTAACAAATGGTGAGCATTGCACAATTAGACATCATCCAAGTGGTTTTGTAATCATTGACTCTACAAAATTTTACCAAAACAAGAATGACACATTAGAACTACCTCAACAATGCGAGCACGTATATATGCAAAAGCTAAATTTTTAATATGTATACATGTGATACATATACACAATATAATAAGTATTTAAGTTTCTTGCTTTTGTTTTTAAAATACAGGTTGTGTATCATCCAATGGTAAACAATAACCGATGGTGGTATGTCATCCCTATATCTAATCGTTCAAAACCAATATATGGTAATATTACCGACATGGAGATAGTAGATGACCATCCAACAATTAATGATGATGTACATGATGACACCATAATGGATGATATGTGTGATATAGTACAAGATTAACTTTGCGAGGATGTTCAAGGAAACACAGAAGAAGACAATAATGTGATTATCGATGATATTGATGAAGTTATTGAGCAATATAGCAACACATTTGATAGTGGGATAGAGTTATTTGTTTTGTTATCTCTTGGTAACATAGACCTAGAAGTAGATAGTTTAGCAAGGGCTGATCTCATTGAAGATGAGATGGATCATTTGCTGTAACATACTTAATTTTCTTAATGATTTAATGTGTATTCTTAATTCTATGGTTTTTATCATGCGCACACGTGCATTCTCAAGAATCAATAGTCAAGTTTAAAGCTAAATTGAATTTTCCATAATAAAAAGGAAGCATTTTTTATCATCTTCAAGTAGAGAAATTATGAGATACATATTGCAATGCTTGCTACTAATTGTATAATAAGGTTTCTGTCACTTGCCGCTAATTACTTATATCAGGCTTATCAACTGGAGGAACTGCCATTCATTAGAGAGCAATGCAAAAATAATTATTAACTCTGGTTTTTTTATTCAATGATTCAATGTGTATTCTTAATTCTATGGTTTTTATCATGCGCACACGTGCATACTGAAGAATCAATTTCAGGTGGTTAGATAATTATTAACTCTGGTTTTTTATTATATTAAGTCTAATTTCAGGTGGTTAAATAATTGTGCATCTGGAGGCACATCTATATTGGCTCTATTTACGCGGATATATAGACGCAAAATTCGCGTCGATTTACATGCTCTTTTACACGCACATATAGACGCGCCCGACTTTGCGCATCTATGCCTCGTTTCTGTTGTAGTGGGAGAGGTCTAGCAATCTCCACTTCATCTGCAAGATGCACAAGAAGGTGGATTTTTACTGTGAGCATGCTGGTAGGCACGTATTTCTCAAAGAGACAGACCGTCTCCACTGCTCCCTGCCTCGCGGATTCAATAGACGATGCCTTAATCTCCTTCAGTGAGATCCATTGCACTAGATTTGACAACCTATAAATGGCCCCGCGTATTTCTAGAGTAAACCATCCTGCGATTGCAATCGGTAGTACAAACTTTCACAAATGAAAAAGCATTATGAACAATGGCTACACTCCAAATAGCAAAATGCGCACGCCAATTACAATCCATTCGTAGTACAAACCTGACATATCTTATGCCAGTCATGGGATTTTAGCCCTGATAATTGGCCGTCTTTAGAAAATGCAGACCTGAGAGAATGCATCATACCCGTCGGAGTGCGGATAGACTTGACTACTTGCTTCATAATGCGCTCTTCTTTAGTGGACAAAACCAAAGGAGCGTGAGGTAGCTACACGCAACCATCAGCACTCGACTGCGGCTAAAGCACCTCCATCTTGCCTACCTCCTTCAAATCCATTCGTGCCCCTATAGTGTCTCTCTTTTCTATGATATGGTCCCATAGCAAGCTATCCACATTCTTGAAAATATGCATGGGAACCAACAAGTGGTTGATCTATAAGTGGATCCAATATGGCAACTCGTAGAAAACTGAGAACTGTCGCATTCCATTTGGATTGACTCCATGTGGACCATTTTCATCTCGTACCAGCTTGTGGCATTCATATGTGTTGGAGGTCGTCCAAGAAAACCTTCCCTGAGTTCATGACCCTCTGGCAAGAAAGTGGCATGTCCTTGATATACCATCTTCTTCATGGTTCGTGACCTTCGAGAGTCTAACTGTGGCCCACACAATGGACATGCATGATAACCTGAGGTAACCAGACCTATTTCAACACCTTTATCCAGTGAATACAAACTTGAACGAGATAAAATATAGATATTACCAACAAGAATGGAAGCCTATTTACTTGAGCACTCTTCGAATCCCGGAAAGTCATGCATCATCCACATGAGAATGGCTCGAATATTGGCGGACCATTGACCATCGTGCTTGCTCATATCTTGTACAGTGACTCCCTCCTCCCACAAAATCTTAAGCTTATCGACTAATGGACAAAGATACATGTCCATATTTTTGACTTTATAGCGGCGGGGATGAGTAAGCTAAGGATGAGATGTCCTTTCTTTGTAGAAAGCCATGGAGGGATATTGTAGTTAACAAGGACTATAGGCCACACACTGTAAGAAGTTGAGCACAGACTGAATGGGTTGTTCATGCCATCCATTGCAAGACTGAGCTGAAGATTCCTTGGCTCACGATCAAAGCCTGTGAAGGTAGAGTCAATATGGCTCCATGTGCGTGAATCTACTAACATTCATTTTACTCCATCTGTGGACCTATTCTGCGGCATGCCACGTTGTCAAGCTCACCATGATGGACATACAAAACATGTGGTTTATGCGGGGGATAAGCAAAAAGTGTCTAAGAACTTTTTGAGGGATGATTTGCCCTTGCAAATCCTGTCGATACATGTGAGCAGCACACTTTGGACATGTCTCCATAGTCTCGTATTCTCCTCGAAACAGTACGCAATTGTTGATACATGCATGGATGCTGTTGTAGTCCATGCCAAGCTTTGGTAAAACATGTCGTGCATCATCATGAGACTCAAGCATGGTATTTGCAGGTGGCAATATATGATGTTTTAGTAACTTGAAAAAAATCATAAAACACCTTGAAAAAGCACAAATGTTTTCAATGATAGTGCCGAAAAGAAATCAACGAAGCATATGTACAAGGTACCTGAACAACTCGGTTACACTCGCATCGCTCCACCCATATTTTGCTTGCACACTTAGAAGTGCAAGCAGTGTCTTCAGGTGAGATACTCGGCACCCATCATATAATGTTATGGATGCTTCCTCTCTAAGCGGATCAGAAGTCTGGACATCCATGGGAATCAATGCATCAATCATTGCCTACATCTCAGGCTCCAAGATTGTAGGTAGGTCTTGAAGGCTGCCTGTCTCCTCTGGTATTAACAGTATAGATTGGATAGTACCTTCCAAGTGGTGGATTGGCTCATGCACTCCATTCATTGCATGCCCACGAACTCTTCTAATTGGCCGCAAGGGGTGCACTCCTCCTTCGGACGAGATGTCACCTCCCTGGATAGAAAATTTGCCAGCCACACCCAATCTTCTTGTATATGGTATTCAATTATCTTGTGAGTACAATGCATGATTGATATTCACTTTTCTTACGGTTTGTTGAAAATCCAAGATCACCTGATCAATGATCTCAGATTGAAACTCGCCGAAGCGTTGTATGTGTTCTATAGACAATCGACATTTTTGTCTAATTGCCAGCTTGCATTGAGAGCAAGGACATGGGACACGCTGATTAAGATACGTCTCATGATCTTGAACAACAAGACCTTCATCATTTTTCATTTTTTCTACATTACGATAAACAATTTGCTCTTGTTATCATTCTTTTTTTCTTTCTTAAATTGTTTGAAAAGGGATTTCTTCTCTTGTAACTCAGCAAAAATTAATGTATGTAAAGTCTCCATCCACCCACCCCCACAGATTAACATATATATGTCGGATTGTTTCCCGTCTCGTGGTGTTGCACCGGCGGACCTCGCCACCACTCTCTCTTTGTTTTTTATCCATTCATTGTATCCTCTCCTTCCATATCTCTCTCTTTTTTTTTTTCTTTATTATGCTATATGTTTATTTCCTCTCTCTCATTCATTCTTCTTTTTTCTCTTCCTCCCCCTCTTTCATTTTCTTTAACGATCATGGCTACGACTACGATGAAGACCACCACCATGACTATGACTATGACTATGACCACAACCATGACCACGACCATGACCACGATCACGACCAGACCATGACCACGACCACGATTACGACACGACTATGACTACGGCTACAACCACGACCATGACCACGACCACGACCACGACCACGACCACGACCACGACCACAACTACGACCACGACCACGACCACGACCACAACCACGACCACGACTATGACCATGACCACGACCACAACTACAACCACGACTACGACTACGACTACCACGATCACAACTACTACTACGACCACGACCACGATCACGACTATAACTACGTACCATTACTACAACTACGACCACGACTATGACTACGACGACCACGATCACAACTACTATTATGACCACGACCACGACCACGATCACGACTATAACTACGTACCACTACCGCTACCATGACTACAACCACGACTACGACCACTACCACCACCACTACCACTACCACTACCACTACCACTACCATTACTATGACCACTATAATAAACAAGAAAAGAAAAAGAAAAAAAAAACAACAACAACTACTACTACTGCTACAACAACAATAAATAAGAAAAGAAGAAAAAACTACTACTACTATTACAAAAAATAAGAAAACTAAACAACAATAAACATAAAAAGAAAAAAAACTACTACTACTACTACAACAACAAACAACAACAATTAATTTCCTTTTCTCTCTTTCTCTCCCTCTCTCATTTCCTCTCCCTCCATCACCCTCTCCCTCTCTTTCTCTCTTTTCCTATCAGGTTTAATGTTTTTTCTCTCTTTTTCTCTCTTCTCTCCCTCTCTCATTTTTTTCTCTCTCCTCTCCCTCTCTCATTTCCTTTTCTCTCTTTCTCTCCCTCTCTCATTTCCTTTCCCTCCCTCACCCTTTCCCTCTCTTTCTCTCTTTCCCTATTATGTTTAGTGTTTTCTCTCTCTCCTCTCCCTCTCTCATTTCCTTTTCTCTTTTCCTCTCCCTCTCTCATTTCCTCTCCCTACCTCACCCTCTCCCTCTCTTTCTCTCTTTCCCTATTAGGTTTAATGTTTTTTCTCTCTCCTCTTTCTCTCTCATTTTTTCTCTCTTCTCCCCCTCTCTCATTTCCTTCTCTCTTTCTCTCCCTTTCTCGTTTCCTCTCCCTCCCTCACCCTCTCCATCTCTTTCTCTCTTTCCCTATTAGGTATATGGGTTTTTTCTCTCTTTTCCTCTCTCCTCTCCCTCTCTCATTTTTTCTCTCTCCTCTCCCTCTCTCATTTCCTTTTCCCTCTTTCTCTCCCTCTCTCATATACGCTCCCTCCCTCACCCTCACCCTCTCTTTCTCTCTTTCCCTATCAGGTTTAATGTTTTTTCTCTCTTTTTCTCTCTCCTCTCCCTCTCTCATTTTTTTCTCTCTTTCTCTCATTTTTTATCCCTCTCTCATTTTTTCTCTCTTTGTCTGTCACTCTCATTTCCTCTCCCTCACTTTCTCTCTTTCCCTATTATGTTTAATGTTTTTTCTCTCTCCTCTCCCTCTCTCATTTTCTTTTCTCTCTTCCTCTCCCTCTCTCATTTCTTGTCCCTCCCTCACCCTCTTCCTCTCTTTCTCTCTTTCCCTATTAGGTTTAATTTTTTTCTCTCTTTTTCTCTCCTCTCTCTCTCTCTCTCTCATTTTTTTCTCTCTAATCTCCCTCTCTCATTTTCTTTTCTCTCTTTCTCTCCCTCTCTCATTTCCTCTCTCTCCCTCACCCTCACCCTCTCTTTCTCTCTTGAAAGGGAGCGACGGATCGAAGGTTGGACTCGAGAGTTATGGCAGGAGTGCAAGAGCAAGAAAGGGAGAGACTAGAAATGGGAACTCCAACAATCACAATGTGTGACCGGGCCTTCCTTTATTCAAACTGTCACTAAAAGAATAAAAAATAAAGTGACAGTGATGGGCGCCCGCCACCTGCAGTGTGCAGTGGCAGTGATTGTCAATGTAGTAATACACGGGCGGCTAGGCGGAGGTGCCTTTACCCCCAACAACCTCCCACTTAAAGGCGAATCTGCCCTAGTGAGTGAAAATAAAAAAGGAAAAGACAGTACAACATGTAAACATGTACAAGAGGATGAGGAAAGACGTCATCTCATCCCACGCCCATCAACCTCTTGAGGAAGGCAAAGCGCTCTGTAGAGAGGCTTTTCGTGAGCAGATCTGCAGGATTCTGGTCAATCGAGATCTTGACAAGATCAAGAGACTTGTCCTCAACGACCCCACATATGAAGTGATACCTAACCTCAATGTGTTTCGTCTTCACATGGAAGATCGAATTCTTGGCTAACTGAATAGCACTTGTAGAATCCGAATGCAGTGTAGGAATAGCATCAATACCAAGATCAGCAGCCAAACGACCCAACCAAATGGCCTCCTTGCAAGCCTCAGTGGATGCAACATACTCGGCCTCTATAGTAGAAAGGGCCATGCATTTCTGCACCCTGGACATCCAAGAAACAACACCTCCAGCATAGGTGAATACATAGCTGGAAGTGGACTTTCTACTATCTGCATATCCTGCATAATCTGAGTCAGTGTACCCCACAACTCCTGTATCCTGGTTGCCATAGTATATGCACATATCTACAATGCCCTTCAGGTACCTCATGATACCCTTCATGGCATCCCAATGCTTCTTGCCAAGTGTAGCCATATAGCGTGCCACAACACCAACTACAAAGGTAATATCTGGATGAGTGGCTATCATGGCATACATAAGGCTGCCCACTGCGGATGCATAGGGAAACTTGGCCATCTCAGCCTTCTGCTCTTCTGTCTATGGACAATGAGCCTGTGATACCTTCACATAAAAAGGCAATGGACAGCCAATAGGCTTTACGTCCTGCATACAAAAGTGCTTAAGGACTTTATGAATGTACTCCCTCTGTGACAAGTAGAGGAGTCCCTAATGCCTATCGCGTCTAATGTGCACACCAAGTATGTGAGCGGCATGTCCTAAATCTTTCATCTCAAAGCTCTTCTTGAGCTGAACCTTAAGAGCATCTAGCTCATCATGAGCTTTCCCTGCTATCAACATATCATCCACATAGAGTACCAAAATCAATAAAGAACCATCATGAGCTTTCTTCTGTAAAGACACGGATCCATAGCACTCTGGATGTAGCCGTGTGACTGCATAAAGGCATCAAACTTATAGTATCACTCCCTAAGTGCCTATTTCAAGCCATAAAGTCTTTTCTTCAATTTGCACACTAGGTCCTCCCTGCCAAGTTCTGCAAAGCCCTTAGGCTGCTCCATATAAATCTCATCATGTAAGTCCCCATGTAAGAAAGACGTCTTGATATCCATCTGGTATAAATCCAAGTCAAGCTGAGCAACCAAAGCCAAGACTAAGCGCAGGGTGGTCATCTTAACCACAGAAGAAAAGACCTCATCAAAGTCCACACCATGCTCCTGCTTAAAACCCTTTGCTACCAATCTAGCCTTGTATGTCGACTTGGGATGTCCAGGGGTACTTTTTAGCTTGTACACCCACTTGCATTGCAAAGCCTTCTTGCCCGTAGGCAAGAAAAGTAAATCCTAAGTGTCATTCTTATGCAGGGAGTCTATCTCAGACTGCATAGCCGTCTCCCAGCAGTGAGTGTCACCCCTATGCATAGCCTCATCATAGGTGAAAGGCTCTCCTGCATCTATAACCAAGACATAATTCATCGAGGGCTAAAATCTATCAGGTGGACGTTTGTCTTTAGTAGACCATCTCATGGTAGGCTCTGCTGCCTATCTAATGCCCTGACCATGAGCATCTACTGCAGCTGTAGGCTGTCCAACTGGCTGTGCGGAAGCTCGCGGCTCCTCCTGAAATATGACCCTACGAATCTCAACAACTCTCTCAAGCTACCTATGCATCTTGTCTTCATGGAAGACTAAATCATGACTGCGGATGACATTCCGCACCTATGGATCCCAGAGACGGTAACCCATCTCACCTGCATCCCCATAACCAAGGAAAATGCATTTGACACTCTTGGTATCGAGCTTACTTCTCTTGTCCCTGGGCACATGGCAAAATGCCCCACATCCAAAGACATGAAGATGCACATAAGAGGGGGGTTTTCCAGTCCATACCTCCTCTCCAACCTGGAAATCCAAACCACTAGAAGGTGATCTGTTTATGACATGCACAGTTGTACTAACTGCCTCAGTCCAAAAGCTCTGTGGTAGGCCTTCATGACTAAGCATACTGCGTACATGCTCCTGGATGGTTCTATTCATCCACTTAGCCAAACCATTCTAGGGGGGTGTATGGGGCAGTCAACTGATGCTTAATACCCCTCCCATCACATAACTGCTCAAAAGCACATGAGACATACTCACCCCCATTATCTATCCTTAGTCATTTTAGCCTATACCCAGACTAATTCTCAACCAATGCAAGCCATCTTTGAAACACAACCAAAGCATCGGATTTCAGTTTAATGGGATAAGCCTAAACTTTTTGTGAAAAATCATATATGAACGTAACAAAATACTTTGCACCACCCATAGACTGACAAGGCATGGGCCCACGGACATCCGAATGTACCAATGCCAAGGGCTCACTCATGCATGGCCTACCAAACTTCTTATGCGTAGACCTAGTCTGCCTGCCATAAAGACAATGCTTACATGAATCAAAACATGCATAATCAAGGGGCGGTAAGTACTGCAAACCAAAAAGAATTTTCGTTCCCTTCAAAGACATATGGCCCAAACGAGCATGCCAAAGAGATACATGTGGGATAAAACCCACAAACAAAACCTGATCAAGGGAAGAAGCTGATACAATCAAGGGGTAGAGACTGCCAGCCTTGGCACCTCTCGTAATCACAAGTCTGCCGCAAGTGATCTTCCATGCAGAGTCTCCAAAAGATACATGATAACCTGCGTCATCAAGCTGTCCAGCTGACATGAGACTGCGTATCAAAGCAAGTACATGACATACATCCTGTATAACAAAACTGCTGCCAGAAGGAAACTGCAGCCTAACATCACCAATGCCCACAATATCAAGAGAGCTATCATCACCCAAGCGCACAGAACCCGAAACAGTACGATATGAATGAAACCACTCTCGACAAGGTGTCACATAAAAGGACGCACATGAGTCCAAGAGCCAACACTATGCATACATAGAGTGTATCTTTGTCATCTGTGAAGCACTAGAAGAAGCTGCTATGATATAATCATCATCATCAACATTCCCAGGCTGCATAACATTGATCTCTTCAATTTTAACACTGGACTTTGCAGGTACTATGCTGCGATCAGAAGATTTATCCTGCACTTTGTCTTTCCCCTTATCTTTGCACCTTTCATTGTGCAATTCATGGCATTGTGGTCTAATATGGCACTTTTTCCCACAATGGTGACAAGTAACATGTGCATTTCTGCCACGAGATCTGCTACGTGACTTCCCACGAGACTTGGACCGAGATTTTTGAGAATCCCGGCCATGGCCACTACCACTGCTTCGGCACAACATCTTAGATCATTGGAAAAACATACCGGAGGGGAGCAAGGACTACATAGTAGCATCCTTACATGAGGAGTTCCTGGTTCCAGCCACAACAGATAGATTTTCTACGGGCTGGATGATGGACTACATGTGTGCATATATGTCACACAGATGATCGGACGCACGCAAGGCACTCAAGAGTGGGGCTGCAAAGCCCGAGTGGCTAGACGTGGACGACTGGCGCCGATTGAGGGAGGAGACTATAGATTCTCCAGGATGTTGGAGTCAACAGCGCGAGGTGGAAAGGGCACGACCAGAGGCCAGAGTGGTCCATCATCTTGGGAGTGGTGGCCACAGGATATATTTGGAGAACTTTGTAAGTTTTTCATTTGTTTTGCTTGCTTATTTTTTTACAATATCCTTTGTACTGACAATCATGTTTCCAACAGTTAGTTTTTTTTTTCTTTGTAGCACTCCATTAAAAATCGCGATCCGATCGGCCTTGAGACTCAATATACAGAGAGGCATGATCTCACTACATTGATCGATCGATTGTATAGATGTGGCGGCCTTGTAAGTCACTCATCTTTCTTGTCCGTAGTTACCATGTTTAATTAGAATGCATTATTATATGGTGGACTGATATGTAGTTTTTTTTTTGTAGAGTCTATTCGATGCTCCTTTGCGGCGGGACGAGCTTTCAGATTGCGAGGATATGTAGCTCACCCTTGGATCCCTAGAGCTCACACACCCTTCTTTTTTGGTAGCCTGATCTGTGTAGACATTTTCTATGTAGTAGTGATATCTTGTCATGATTGTATGAGTCGCTTTCATTATGCGATCATGTATTTATTCCATGTATCAATGTTATGATTTAAGCACACTTTGTTTTGTTTACACGAGCATTGTACACACTGCAGAAACTATTTTGTATGGCCCAAATAAAGCACACAATGCTATATGTGGCAAGGCAGCTTGCTGCCCTACCATAAATTTTTTTTCCTATTAGCGTCACAAATTTAACTGCACGCGTTGTTATTGGCATGGTTATTAGTATCATAGAGCGTCCTTATCAACATGCGATGCTGATACCGATGTAAATAGCAACGCTGATAATGAAGCTGATACCGAATGTTCTATGGCGTCGCCAATAATGACACTTTTTGCGATGACGGGGACAAATTTTGTTATTTACATTTTCGTCACTTTTAACGTCGGTATAAGGCCTATATCTTGTAATGTTCATATTGATAGTATGCTTATCCAACAAATATTCCTCCTAAATATCTTGGATCCAATCTTCATGAAGGGTAGAAATAATAGAAACATAGCATGCCCACATCCTAGATAATGCATCTACCACTACATTATCCTCAGCTGCCATATAGAAAATCTCAAAGTGATAGCCCTATAGTGTGGCTAACCTTTTTTTTTCTTAGGAGAAATATTAGATTGTGCAAGAAAATTCTTTCACACTCGATGATCACTCTCGACTTTGAAATGGTTGCCATAAATGTAGTGATGCCACTTCTTTATAGCATGAGGTGTGGCTAATATTTCCTTCTCATAGAAATGGAGTTTCCTTTCTTTATCATCAAGATTTTTTCTTTCATAAGCAATAACACCATGAACTTGGCATAAAATAGTCCCAATACCATAATCACTAGAAGCATTAGCAATTATGGTAAACTCCTTGGAAAAGTATTGGCACACTAGGATAGATGTTGAAATAAGAAGACTTTTCAGCTCATTGAAGCACTTTGTGGCTATACACTACAACAAAAAGGCCTCATAGATGCACATTTAGACGGGATTTTTGAATATAGAGAAATTCTTACGGGCGCATCTATCTGCCCATCTATTTGCACGTCTACCATTCCGCATCTATAATCGCATGTATCAAGGAATTTACACGCACAAACAGACATGCAATAGACGCACATATACACGCGTATATAGACACGCTGGTAGACGCGTTTTTACAAGCACTGGTAGACGTGAACGAAAAACAAAAAATGCCATTTTTTAAAAAAAGATATTTAATTTCTTTTTTAAATTTGAATTATGAAGCGCTTGTAGTCTGCACTATAGACGAGCATATAAATGCGAATTATCTACAATTTAGACGCGCAGATAGACGCACAAAACATAACTGAAAAAAAAACCCAGAGGGCATGTGGTTGCTTTGGCTCTCTGGTTTTTTTTTTTCCCCTCCCATACATCAGATTGTGCATTTGGGAAAAAGACAATGTATCTTACGGACACGAGAATTGAAAATAAAAGTCCATGTATTCATTATATATCAAAAGCATTTACAAGGGAAGTTTAAGTACTTGGGACCTAAAGCGTGGCCGCAAGCAGTAGGCTCAAAGATGGATCATACATATAAAAGAAAAGAAGGCCTCATGAGGAGGTATGGTACTCCTCTATGAATCTGAAGAGGAAACATCTTCGCTAGTACCACCATGGATACTAGCATCGCTATCCCCCTCCTCACTATGCTCCACATCCGGGTTCGCCTACACACACAAAAGATCAGGGTTGCTTACATAGACAAGGTGGAGAAAAAGTTATAATTAGCTATACTTTTAATAGGAAAGTAAGAAAAACATACATCCTCTAGCTGTCAAATCCTCATGGCTCGGTTGTATTGGTCCTCAGTGATGAGACCCTCCTCATAGAAGTGAAGCCATGTGGCTGTGCGGTTATGGCCTCGATGGTAACCTACCTCTCTAGGAGTAGGTGTCCTATCAACGATGGTAGTCTGCAAAACATTTAGATATATACAAACAATTATGAGTCACAATATATTATAATAAAATATATAAAGAATTGAAAGAAATATAAATTTAAAAAAACTAGAAATCAAAATATACTTACAAACTCTGCCTCCCATGACTCTCTGCCGCCCGATCCGTAATGCGATGATCCCATTGTTTCCATTTGGATCCGTCGCACCTCTGCATGTCGGCAACTCTTCACTTTTTCTGTTGCTTTCTTCTTGGCTTTCTTCCACTCTATGTGGTGGCACATAGGTGGTTGACTATAGGCTCCACGCCCCTCCTCCTGCCTCCGCAGTGAGTCCATGGCCCGTGTCATGAGGTGGGATCTTTTGTTGTAAAGCATATCCCTCACTTTTGTGCGTCCCCAATCATCCGAGAATTGCTGACCCTCAGGATTTGGGTACCTCCTATGGACTGCCCTCAACACCTCTTGCCACAAGCCGCTTTTCTGATTTTTGAAGGCAATGAAACAATCTTTATACGTCGCATGCACGACACTCATGTATGCCATTACATCCCTTCCCTCATCATCATGAAAGATGCCACCAGCATCTGTAACTCTATAGTACTGGTGTACAACCTCCTCTACGTGATCTACTGGTGAGGGTGATCGCTCGCCACCTCCTAGGTAACCCCCACACAAGCCTCGTCCTCCCCCTCGACTCTCCCTCCTCCCTCTCTGTCGACTACCCTCTACCTCACTGGATGCACGAGCTTCTGCAGATGCACGTGCTTCTATAGATGCTTGTGCTTCAGTCGATGCACGTGGAGCACGTGGAGTACCTGCATATGGAGTACCTATATATGGAGTACCTACATGTGGAGTACTTGCATATGGAGTTTGGGAAGTAGTGTGAGGCAAAGACATCACAGGCGTCCCAGACATGACACTGAACACCTCATTCACTGTGGGAGAGCAGCCAAGGTGTCTGGTCATCTCTCCCATGAAGTCTTCCCTACTAGGAAAACCTCCAAAAAATGCATTGACCCCCCTGCCAAAGGAGGCCAATGTATCATTCATGTGATCCAGATCCGGGTCATTGCTAGATGAACCAGGATACGACATTTGCAAAAAAAACACAGGAAAAAGACAAATTTATTTGCATACAAAAAATCATATATTACCTACATTTTCAAAAAGCTTTCTTTAGACATTGAGCATAAAACGTAAGTGCTAATGCTTCTCATAAACAAGAAAACTGATAAACACAAACATGGGATTCATCATTGCAAAAATATATTGTTTACTATCAGAACTGGGAGACCTGGCGTGTGTATCCCCGCGTCTAAATTGCAAGTTAGACGCGCCCTCAGACGCGCTCCAAAGTGAACCTTCTGTACAGTGCGTCTATCTTCGCATCCAAAATGCAGTACAAACACGCTGTCAGACGCACATTCCAGGTCAATGCGAGTGTATAATCGTGTGTAGACTGCAGATCAACCTTCGCGTGTACACTGCAGAGCACACGCGCCAGCACACACGCTCTAAGATGCGCCCTCAGACACTATGAGAGGAAACATTTTTTGCGTCTATATCTGTGTCTACACTAAAATGTAGACGCGCTATCAGACGCGCTCGGTCGGTTGATTTTAGCCCGACGACCGCCATTGATGATTTACAAAATGCAATACATAATGGAATCACAAATCCTAAATACACAGACAAAGCAGAGAGAGGAAGAGAGAAACAAAGAGAGAGAGAGAGAGAGAGAGAGAGAGAGAGAGAGAGAGAGAGCTTGGGTGTTTGGTGTGGCGGGTGGTGGCGCTTCTACCTTCTCCTTCTTCCTCTCCTTGGTAAGTTACCCTCCCTTGATGCTTGCTTGCTGCTTCTTCTTGTTCTCCTCTCTCTTGTTCTCTCTTTCTTCCTCTCCTTGGCTTTCCTTTTTCCCTTCTTGTGTGTTTGAAATGAAAGAAGAGGTGAGTCATGAGGAGGTGAGGCATGAAGAGACTAGGTGAGGCATAAAGAGACTGCATGTTGGCTAAACTCAAGCTTCAGAACCGCAAAAAACGTAGAAAAGGAAAGGCACAGTTTGAAAAGAAATGATTTAAGTATGGTTTGAATTTTGACGTGTGTGTCTATTTTTGTGTGTATATGCGTGTCTATTGTTCAAGTAGACATGAGTATAGACGCGAACATAGACGCGAAAATAGATGCCAATATAGACACGTAGGTAAACACGGATATAGATTCGCATTTAGGCTTTCTCATAATTTTTTGTTTTTAAGATAAGTTTTGATAGTGAATTCTTATCATCAGTTTTAATGCATTTATGATGATTTTTATGTATTTAAAAGTCCAGATCTTATGTAAACATATGAATGACAAATATTTTGATGTTATCATGAATTAGGTTTAATCATGTGGACGTCGTCATCACCTAGTGCGGTGCAAGCTGATGAGTCAATGAGCACATCCTCAAGTGAGGATGAAACATTGCGTCTTCATAATTGAGATGCATGGCTACGATGAAAAATTAAATGCAAGTGTGATCATTGTCGAGGATGTATTTTTTCGAGCACGTCAAATTGCAATGTCACACCTCGGCTTGTATGGAGAATGGGACCGAGAAAAATCACCGGTATTCATTGTTTTTTTCAACCACTAAGATTGCTAGTCTATGTTACGGGAATTATATATCAACGTACATGAAACCCCCTTTTGTGGTTGAGCAGGATGCGGTGCCACATCCTCAGATGCTCCCTCCCGGGCGTCGAGAGGCTGCAAAACATTGACGCGAGGAGGCAGAGTCTTCAAGAAGAGTAGAGACTGACGACCATGATAGTAGCCCTCATGAAATGCCCCATCAAGTCGTAGAGGATGAGATTTTGGACAACATGGGACACCATCTATTTTCGCAACCGGTTCAGGGAGAAGATCACTCTACGAAGCCAAATGATCCACTATATGTAGCATCATCTACTCCGTTGTATGAAGGTTGTACGTACTCCGTTCTTCGTGCGTCCCTCGAGATACTTAACTTGCAAAAAATTTATGGATGGAGTAATGTCACTTTTGATGCGTTATTGAAGTAGGTATCAATTCAGTTTGGCTTATGAATCATAATATTAATTGTTCTTTTTTGAAATCAGACGGAAATATATGTTGGTGGTTTTTTAACTCACTTTTAAAAATATATGTAGGTTATTATCACAAATGCTTCCAAAAGGAAACAAGTTGCCAACTAAGAGAGAGCAAGCAAGACATTACTTGACATCTCTAGGAGGCCTCGATTATGTCAAGATCCATGTATGTGTCAATGATTGTGTCTTATTTCGTGGGATTCATGAGTTCGCACGAGAGTGTCCTGTTTGTAGCGAATCAAGATACGAAGTGGAGATGAAGTCAATGGATGTGCCTCGTAAGGTTTTTCAACATTTTTCGATTGTTCCACGTATAAAACTTATGTTTAAGTGTAAGTCTATTGGAAAGCTCATGTCATGGCATGCTAGTCATCATTCAAGTGATGGAAAATGGAGGATCCCTGCAGACACACCAGCATGGCAACATATAGATCATTTGTGGCCCGTTTTCAAAGAAGAGCCAAGAAATTTGAGATTTGGTTTAGGTATGGATGGAATCAATCCATTTGGCATCAAAAGCACATTATACAGTGCATGGCCAGTGTTATTGGTGAACTATAATATTCCTCTATCCATGGCAATTAAAAAGGGACATGTAATGTTATCCCTTCTGATTCCTGGAAAGCACAAGGTAAAAAACATGGACATTTACTTAGAGCCTTTGATTGAAGAGTTAGAAATGTTATGGGAAGGTATTGAGGTGCAAGATACAAGTACATCTGCATCCTCTAGAGATTTCACATTGAAGGCCATATTGTTGTGGACCATGCACGACTTTCCAGGATACGGAGAGTGTTCAGGTACATGTATATAACTCTATATTTGAAATTCAAGACTTGAATCAATTACATTTTATTAATTCACTTGTTTTTTTAGGTTTAACCACGTCACGATATCATGCATGTCCTATTTGCGGTCCCTCTCTAGTTTCCTCTAGGCCGACATGTTTAAAGAAGGTTATCTACAACAATCATCATCGGTTTCTTCCTATTCACCATCCCAAATATGTTCTTCCTACTAATGGAATGACTCCACAATCTCTAACCATTCGAGATTGGAAGGAGAGATGGATTAATGCCGACAGCCACCCTCCACTCGGCTTGAGTCGGTAAGAAGTGCATTTCTCTCGATTGACTTTAAAGTATTTAGCATGATGAATTGTTTACATAATATATTATTTGTTTGTTAGGTTCTCTATATTTTTTCGTCTTCCATATTGGACTGAACTCAAGATCAATCACCTGTTGGACCCCATGCACATATTCAAAAATGTTGTATCTACATTATGGGATCACTTGATAGGGGCTCGTGATTCAGTTAATGTAAGGGAGGATTTACGTAACATTGGTCGCATGAGACGAGCCTAGCCACGCATTGGACCCAGAGGAAAGATTGAGCTACCCCATGCACCTTGGATGTTGTCAAAGAACAAGGAAAAAATAGTGAAGGAACAAATATATAGCTTTCGAACACCCACAGGATGTATGAGATATCTCAAGGGAGCCTTCATAAAGAAAAAGAAAAGAGGTGTGGAGCAACTATCTGGTTTGAAGTCCCACGATTGGCACAAAATGATTCAAGTAAGGGTATCTCTAACCATGAATATAGCAATTAGTGGAGTAACTATATGTAAACTTTGGGGTATGATGACTTTTTCCTCAACTAATCATTTGATCTATGAATATTGTTTACATTCAGTTCGTACTTCCTACTAGCATATCCCATTGTGTATCCAAAGATGTACGTGATATCATTTACAAGATGGGAGAGCTTGTGAGGTGTGTATACATTGTATTTTTTCATTATATATCTTTGAATTTCTACACAAAAATAAACAAGCACATCATACATCTTGATAGATACGTGAGCTCGAAGGAAATTGATCCAAACACATTGCAAGTTGCTCGAGTATTATCTGTTGAGGTGGTTTGTTTGGTGGAGGAAATTTTTCATCGATCCATTTTAACTGCTCAATTACATTTACTCGTACATTTGATTGATGAGATCGCACTTTGTGGGGCAGTTCATGTAAGGTGGATGTTTTTTCTTGAGTGCTTCATGAAAACCTTGAAAGATTTTGTGAGGCAAAAAGCACGGCCTAAGGGAAGCATGGTTGAGGGTTGGTTAGTGCAATTATCCCTTGTTTATATCTCTGAATATCTTGCTGAAGTGGATCCCTCTCAACCACGACTATGGAAAGATGATGAAGACTTGAGGATGACCTCTATAGTACCTCAAGGAAAAGGAATGAGTAAAGTGCTAACAAAAGAAGAACTTCGTAAGTTAAATGGTTTTTGTGTGCTCAATAATGATGTAATGAGCAAATGGGTGACACTATATAATGAAGCAAGGGCAAGAAGAAAAAGCAAAAGACAAGAATTTCGCACTAGATATGGACGTAATGTCTCATTTCCAGATCATCTAAATGCGCTCCCACGTCATATTGATATAGATTGGTTACATGAGGAAATGGAGAGAATGGAAAAAGAGGAGAAAATTAATATATCTCAAGAAGAGTGGGAATACGCGCAAGGTTGCTTATCAAAGGTGAGATATACTATCAATTAATTTGTTTTTATAAGTTTTATTTTATATAAATAATTGACATGTTTGATCTTTTATATTTTACTACTAGTGCACATTATTCAATGCACTTTGGTGTGAGGGGTAAACATCTTCGAACTCAACGTCTAGATGAAAAGAAAAATACCCAAGATTGTGGTGTCCTTGCTCACTTCGAGGATGCCAATGGTACCATGGAAGGTTATTGTGGCTTGATCCAAGATATTCTGAAGCTTGACTTCAGACGATTCTTTATATATGTACTGGATGTGAAGTGGTAACAAATGGTGAGCATTGCACAATCAAATGTCATCCAAGTGGTTTTGTAATCATTGACTCTACAAAATTTCACCAAAACAAGAATGACACATTAGTACTACCTCAACAATGCGAGCAGGTATATATGTAAAGGCTAATTTTTGTATATGTATACATGTGATACATATACACAATATAATAAGTACTTAAGTTTTTTGCTTTTGTTTTTCAAATACAGGTTGTGTATCATCCAATGGTAAACAATAACCGATGGTGGTATGTCATCCCTATATCTAATCGTTCAAAACCAATATATGGTAATATTACTGATATGGAGATAGCAGATGACAATCCAACAGTTAATGATGATGTGCATGATGACACCATAATGGATGATATGCGTGATATAGTACAAGATGAACCTCGCGAGGATGTTCAAGGAAACGCAGAAGAAGACAATAATGTGATTGTCGATGATATTGATGAAGTTATTGAGCAATATAGCAACACATCTGATAGTGGGATAGACTTATTTGTTTCATTACCTCTTGGTAACATAGACCTAGAAGTAGATAGTTTAGCAAGGGCTGATCTCATTGAAGATGAGATGGATCATTCACTATAACATACTTAATTTGCTTATTTGTTCAATGTGTATTCCTAATTCTATGGTTTTTATCATGCGCACACGTGCATACTCAAGAATCAATAGTCAAGTTTAAAGCTAAATTGAAATTTCCATAATAAAAAGGAAGTATCTTTTATCATCTTCAAGTATGTAGAGAAATTACGAGATACATATTGCAATGCTTGCTACTAATTGTAAGGTTTTTGTCACTTGCCGCTAATTACTTATATTAGGCTTGTCAACTGGAGGAACTGCCATTCATTAGAGAGCAATGAAAAATAATTAATAACTCTATTTTTTTAATTCAATGATTCAATGTGTATTCTTAATTCTATGGTTTTTATCATGTGCACACGTGCATGCTCAAGAATCAATTTCAGGTGGTTAAATAATTATTAACTTTGGTTTTTTAATTATGTAAATTGCAATTTTAGGTGGTTAAATAATTGTGCATCTGTTGGCGCATCTATATTAGCGTCTATTTGCATGGATATATAGACACAAAATTCGCGTCTATTTACACGCACGTTTCCATGCACTTATAGATGTTATGATAGACGCGCCCGACTTTGCACGTCTAACATACGCGTCTATACCTCGTTTCTGTTGTAGTGATAGCATCCCAAAACAAATCTTATTCCTTCATTTTGTTAGTGAGAGGAGCTATTACATGGGCATAAATCTTGATGAATCTTTGATAGACAAAAAGAGGATAGTCTTAGAAATCCTTGCAACCAATGAAGTAGAATGTTGTAGTATGGGCCATTCCTTTATACATATTGTATCTTCTTTAGATCCACCATGATCCCTTTCTCACCCACAATGTGACTCAAATATTCTACCTCACTAGCCATAAAAGTGCACTTGCTTTATTTTGCAAAGAGTTTATATTTCTCAATGCAAGGAGAACTTCTTGGACATATTGTAAATGATCATTTCTATTCCTGATGTATATAAGGATATCATCAAAGAATACTAGGATTGATCTATACAAGAATAGTTGTAAGATCTTGTTCATTAGAGCCTAGAAATTAGTAGGTTTATTGAAAATCCAAAATAGCATTAACCAAGAAGTAATAGAGACCTCTTTCTTTCCTAAAAGTTATTTTGTACTCATCACCTTTCTTCATCCTGATTTTGTGGAATCCTGATCTCAAGTCAAAATCTTGGTAAACACATATGCATCCTTCAGTTTATCCAAAAAATCATTAATGTGGGGATTTGGATACCTATTCTTTATGATTATCTTGTTAAGATCTCTACAATTAATACACATCCTATAAGAACCATCTTTCTTCATAACAAGTAATACAAGAGAAGCAAAAGGTGACTAACTAAGCTAAATACCCCATTTCCAACGAGTCTTTAACATGTTTTTTCACTTCTTTTCTTTCATACTTTGACAACACATAAGGTGGTTTGTTGTTGATAGGTTTAGTGTTAAGGACCAAGTCTAATCCACTTCTCTCTCAGGAGGTAATAATATACAAGGCTAAAATACGTCATTAAACTCTTCCAAAAGTTTACATAGACATGGATAATGCTCCTTGGGTGAAAAAAGTTGTTGAATTTCATTTTTCTTCGAAAGAAGAAGTGTGAAAATAAAAGATATAACATTAATTTCTTCTTCATCTTCCTTTTGATGATTATTTCTACATGTTTTCTCTTTATGCCATTAAGTGTTACTTGCTACCCATTCCAAGTAAAATTCATAGATATATGATTGAGATCCAAAGAAAAATGTCTAAACTTTTTAAGCCAATCACAACCAATAGTTATATCAATGGGACCTATATTTAGAATAATTAAGTTTGTCATAATGGTTTAAGATTGAGATAACTCAATGGAAAATTGTAGGCCTATCTCCTTGCTCAACTCTTGAGCTCCATTTGCAACTTGTACCTAGGCATGTGAACCCTATATATGGTTTAAGATTGAGATAACTCAATGGAAAATTGTAGGCCTATCTCCTTGCTCAACTCTTGAGCTCCATTTGCAACTTGTACCTAGGCATGTGAACCCTATATATGCAAGGGTGGATAACGGTAGCTAGGTGTAAATGAACTAGAGGGCAGGGGAAAACCATAACCCTAGCCATCCAGAGGCTATTTAAACAGCCTAAATGTCACTCTCAATGTAGAGGAGAGTGTACTAGTTGTACTTGTGAACAACTCATTAAGCAAAATCTTCTTCTTGTACTTGAGCTCTCTCTCTCCCTCTTGTGCACTCTCTTGCTCTCACTCTAATATTTCAACATGGTATCAGAGCCATCTATGATCCAACTGGCTTCCCTCAACTCCACTTCTCACTAAGTGCATAAGAAAAGCCTCATTTCCCCATCTTAGTCTTATAACCTCCATAGCTAGCCAACACCTACCTCCATTGGAGGAGTTGATGTGAGCAAAGGAGGCCATATCAGCTCTTGATTTCTTCTTCTAGGAACTTCTTTCTAGCTCAAGGCACATTAGCATGTCAAGTCAAACCTAGACATTAGCAACGTACATTTAGTGGCATGGCTAGGATTTATAGGTGGTGCAATGCTAGCGACTATCATGGGACTTTGGTAGACCCTCAAGTGGGCCTTCTAACCCTTAGAGGGTTTGGACTTATCCTATCCCTATTGCTCACATAGAGCAAAACCCTAACTAGGTATCTTGCTAGTAGCTAAAGCCAAAGCTTGAAAGCTTGGTCTTTTAAAAATTTCCACTTACTAAAATCACCAACAATGTTTTTAATCACTAATTTAAGTCATGTCGAGTCTCTTCCAAATCTGGAAGCTCCATCTTAGACTCAAAGGTTCTTGGTGAACATCATTAAGCTTGTGTGACAAAGCTGGCTTTGCCGACATATACTATAAGATGAGTGCTTGTAAGCACTGATGTCACATCTCATAGTCATGATCCTATTTCTAATTAGCATGTGGAAGATGTTTTACCCTAAATCTCAAACTTGAGGAGATTATCTCCATCATAAGCATATTCATTAAGTTCCTAATTGTCATTGTAAGGCTATGTGTAAGCTATAAACACATAGACCATTGTCCTCATCCCTCATCTCATCTTGGAACACATCACATGAGCTTGGTACGTATTAATCATATTTTTTGCTTTTGCACTTATTGGCTATTGTGTAAAAGACTAGATCAGTAAGACCTTCCTATCATCATGGCAATGGCTTATGCCGATGTTAGACCTCAAATTCGTAAGTTTGATGAAAAACATCCATGGTAGGTACTAGTGAAGCATAATATGATGGAATGGGGCTACTAACCCTTCATCAAAGGGACCAAGGTTATTGATCCATCAAACCCACTTGATATAGAAGATGATGACATGGCTCAAGCCATAATCATGCTTCATCTAGATGAATCCCTAATCCATCACATTGACCAACTCTCCACTGCCAAGGAGAAAAGAGATGTAATACTTCCACACAATTAAAAATTAGTTGGTTAGTTAGTCAATTAATAAGTTAGTAAGGTTACTAACTAAAGACTAACTAAAGTAAAAAATAACTAAATGTTAATAACTAAAAAATGTTATTTAATGAAATATATAAAAAATCGAGAGTCGTAACTGGACATTTTTTTCGGATTGGCAAGGACTGCAACCACCCATCACGAAAGTCACCACAAACAAGAGTTATGAGCCATATTAGTCATTAGTGTGAATGTGTATAGGATGGATGGTCCAAAAGTATTAGATTTTTGGACAAAACTAGTATATTTTAGATATTATTTATTGTAAATATCCTAAAAAGATATGAAATTTCTAGAACAAAATGTCATGGAAAAAAAGTAAGTGGTTTTTTCAGTTAGTTTTGGAGATTTAATACAAAAAAAGAATGATTGCCAAAATCGCACGTGTCACAATTGCAGTTTACAAGCAACAATTAGCACTTTTAACACGGAGAAGAAGGAGTGATCTCGAAGATTTCTAACAAGTGTCTTCAGGTTTTATTTCCCTTTCGGAGCTAAGGGAACCACCAGATTTGTGATTTGAGAATCATATTGCATCTTAGAAGTTTCAGATTGCTAATTTTGCCAAGATCTCATCCACAAGGAGCTCTTCTTCTCAGCTACAACCCTTTTTCTCTAATTCAACTATAAATATGAGGCATGTGGAGTAGCTTAGAGAAGCATAAGGAGACCCCAAGAGGCTGCAAGAGAGAGGTAGAGAGAGGGAGGTATAAGGATACCCCTCCAAGAGACTGCGAGGAGAGAGAGAGAGAGGAGTTATCCCGAGAGGCTACGAGGGAGAGAGTTAGCTCAATTCCCCAGTCGTGGTCTTCAACTAAGCCATCTTCTCTTACGCTCTCCTATCTCCAATTCATTCCTCCTTTATCTCTCGAATCCACTTGCCAAGGATGGCTCCAAAGCGGCAAGGTGAAAGGACCATGGGAACCACCGCAACCGCTCAGGAAACGAGTATTTTTAGAGATATGGGAGTGCCCGAGATTGTCGAAGTTACCACTACCAAAATGGAACATCGGGTGTGGCAAACACAAGTGCAAGCAAAGACAAAATTTCCAATATCATTGTTCCAAACAATGGTTATTCATTACTAGGTTATTATTTTTCCACATAACATAAGTATATAAAATATTAGCTACTATATTTTACACTTACACAAATTATCAATTTCATCTAGAAAGCATACTAGTATACGCATAAACAATTAATTGCTACAATTTTTAGTTAGATTAAGGAGATTGTAAATCATGGAATTATGATGGACATAGTTACAAGAGGTTATTGCACATATGAGTTTATGTGCACTCGAGATTAGTAAAATAACTCAATAAAATTATTGTCAAACGTGACAAGTGTTAACTAATGCTTAAAAAGTGAAACACTATTTAAAGGATGTGTAAGTCATCTCGTTAAGTTATTGGCACAATATATATTTCTTTAAGGAATTTCACTTATGTTGGGTAAGATAGCCCAAATGGAAAATTCATGCCTTGCTTAACATGTTGTAAGAGATGTACTCAACACTTCTTTATGGGGAGGGGAATCATCATTAGAATATAAGGTTACCTTGGGATAAGGTCTACCTTGGCTATGTGAAGCTGCGAGCTACACAATGGTGTAATTGTCATTGCATCATTTGATATATGTTTGAAAGGACTGTTTGTGTTTGCTAGAATCTAGATCTCTGATGGAAAAATTTGACAAATAGGATGAAAGGAAGGATTGCGCTAGACTGCCCCCAAGCTAGCTGTGAGACCCTAATTCAAGGGGGTTATGGTTATTGTTTCGAGAGGCTTAAACCAGCTCCATATAGCAAAAGGTTTGTCCGTAGGGATAGCAAGTTCACTTCAGATCAAGTAATCCTATAGAAGTGGGAACTCAAAACTACTTACGCTAGCTAGTTGTTAGAAGACCCATCTGATTCTAGGAACCTAGAAATTTAGGATGATCCTAGTGGGTTTGGCTGAAACACTTTCATTTTACAATGTAGACTCAATGGGGTCTAAGTGACATACCCCGTGATGTTCCAAGGGAGCGTCGGGTGGCATCATTTGGAAAACCTATTGATGGACTGCAAAAAGGTGTGCCTTAGAATGAGCCTAACCAACACCTCATTGTTGGTATCAGAGCACGCATTAGTATAGAATACAATGTAAGATTAAGAAATATTTTGAGTATCAAACTCTAATTAACGCTACATAAATATCATAAAGCTTAACTTGGGAATTGTTGAAAATTTCCCAAAATTTCGCACCCACAATAATTCCCAATGAAGCTCAAGAGAAAGGTAATCTTTCAAAGCAAGTCAAACCTCTAAATTTTCATGGAGAAGACGAGAATGTGAAAATCGATGCATAAATTTGGATTGAATCCACAAAAGATTATTTTACTGCTGTTGGAATTGTCCCAGCTAACCAAGCCATGATAGCTAAGCTAAAATTAATTGGCCAAACTCGACTTTGGTGGAAGCAGTGGTGCCAAGATCAAGGTGTCCCTGAAAATACCATTACTTAGGATTTGTTGAGAGAAGCTGTAAGAGGAAGATATTTACCCCCCAGCTTATTGCACCTAGAAGATGAATGAGTTCTTTAATTTGAAGCAAATGGGACTGACCCTAGTAGTGTATTACTCCAAGTTTGTTTCACTTCTTAAGTATGCACCCCCCTTGATATTGTTAGTTCTGCAATGGGCTAAATTCTCCTTTGAACACTCGTTTGGAATCAATGCATCCAATAAACCTCCAAGATGATTTGATTTGAGTTGCTCCTATTGTGCGGGAAGTACAATCAAAGCCTAAAAATAATAATTTCTGGAGCTACAATAACAAGAGAAAAGGAGGATTCAAAGGTCAAGAAAAAAGAACCCAATGCCAATTTTACCAATGTTAAGAGAAAAACAAAAAATCTAATGCAATTTGAGATTTTGTTCCTACCCAGGGAAACAGGGATGGTCTTAGGTGCTTTCATTGTAATGAGCCAAGACATTTCAAGAGAGATTGTCCAAAGCTTGGTGGAAACCATCGCCAAGGCATATTTTGAGGTCAAGGCAGAGCTACCCAAGGCCATGGTCAAGTGGCTATGGCAAGAGAAAGAATGTTAAATATTTCCCTAAAAGAGACTAATAAGGATTTAGACTCCTATATTTGGATGCCCAAACTTTTGTAAGGAGTCTACTATACAATGTGATACTAGTGGCAAAGGTATAGGGGTTGTATTGTTATAGGAACATGGTGTCATTGGCTTTGAGACTTGTAAGCTCATGGATAAAGGGATGGCTATGAATGTGTATGACCAAGAGATGTTGGATATACTCCATGAGATTTAAGAAGTGGCACCATTATTTATATGGCAATTGATTTAGGGTCAAAAGTGATCACATGGCCTCAAATCTCACTCCTAAGTAGTGCAGCTGGGTGGCTACCCTATGAAATTTTGATTTCAACATCACACATACACGTGATAAGGATAAGAAAGTGTGGCCAATTCTCTTTCTCTCGGATGTTCATATTTCAATAGCTATATAGTAACTAGGTTGAACAGCTACAAGAATCTTACCTTTTGGATGAAAATCTCATCCATATATTTCAAAATTACATCAAGGATTAATGGAAAAAAACACACATTTTTAGCTTAACATTGGCTACATTTGGCTTAGTGATTGGATTGTTATTCCCTATACTTCTCAATTCAAGCTGAAAATTATAGAGGAGATGCATTCTTTGCATATAGTAAGACTTTTAGGTGTGTTCAAGACCTATGATAAAATTAGCAAAAAAGCAATGTGGATGTTACTACTAGCTTGCTATGACCAAATAAGTGATGGAACAACATGGTGGTAGATAGACTCACCAAGGTAGCCCATTTGATTCCCATGAAAACTCAATTCACTACATCACAAGTTGCCAGTCAGTTCATTTGATCAATGGTTAGTGGAAGTGTAACAATGCACATTTGAATGCTTACATGTGGGGTTTTTGTGTTTGGAAGGTGCAAAAAAAAGTTGTAGTGATGCACATGCATGTGTATACTTGTGCATGTGTGCACTCATTTGTGTGCCCAGAAGTGGGGACTACAATGCACTATGGTATGTGAATGGAAGAGCTATGTGCTAGCTACAACGTGCTATTGTGTTGATTGGATTATGCTAGGCGCTTTGCACACAAGGGTTTCTAATGCACAAAGATACACTAGTGCATGTGCATGCACATATGCACGTGCACAATCCACCAATCAACACATTCACACATGCACATATGCATGTGTAGACTAGTATACACATGCACATATGCACATGTATACTACCATACATGCATTAGACTTGATGACAATGGATGCATGATTCAAGTGCACCTATACACATGTGATGTAGTGATATAAAGAGGTGAGTATGCAATGATTGCATACACAGGAGGGTGCACTAGGGTAAATGCAAGAGGGTTGTTATGCATTATTGTACATGTGCATTGATAGTGCACTAAGGGATATGGACTAGTGCATTTAGTGTAGTGCATGTGCACTGGGGTGTTCTTATTTGGATGTGTTGTGATGGTTGAGTGCATAAGTACACACAGAGTTCACCCTAGGTTATGTGTGCAAGACGAGTGTGCATGATGCTGATATGAAAGAGTAGTGCACTAGTGCATAAGATGTGTGCATGTGTGTAGACAGTAGTATACTAGCAATGTACTAGTGCACATGTGTGGGGCACTAGTGCACTAGGAGCATACTAGTATACTAGGGGTGCACTATTGCATGTATGCACTAAAGTGAGTGTTGTGATATGGTCAAGTGAATGGGTAGATTACAAAGTGCAAGGATATGGGTTGAAGTGCAAAGTTGTGCACATTGGAGATTGTATTGGACTAGATGTAGGGTGCTACCCTAGTGCATGCATGCACTAGTGCACTACCAGATGCTTGGCAGTCAACTCTATTGATTTGAGAAAGATATTCTTCTTTGTGGATGCATTTGTGAGTATGAAATTGAGGATGTGTTGCAAGAAGTACTTGGAGTAATTGAAGAAGGATACTTTGACATAAATGCCATGGCCAGGAAAGTCTTATATTCTTAGTTGTGGTGGTCCACTCTCTTTTGAGATGTGGCCCATTTTGTCAAAGACTGCAACAAGTGTCAACACAAAAAACTTCCAAGGATAAAGTAGCACTCTCCCTTGTAATTGCTTGCTAACCCTTTGAAAAGTAGGGGATAGACTTTATGGGCCCATTAGCCTTGCTGCATAGTATTTGCAAGCATGCTGCATTGTCATAGTAATTGATTACATGACAAAGTGGGCTAAGGCAAGGGGCCACCAAAAACAATGAACCAGAGTGATGGCTAAGTTTTTGTGGAAGCAAATCATCTCATGCTTTGGCCCTCCTATTGAGATTTTCAATTATGACCAAGAACTCATTTTTTCAACAATGTTATTGAACAAATCATACCCATGTTCCTAGTCTTGCACCCTAAGTCTAGTCTCTACTATTCACAAACACCAAGCCAAAGCAACAAATGAATTCTTGGTTAATTTCTTGACAAAAACCATCTTAGCTTCTAGATTATACTAGGATAATAAGCCTATCAAACATCATATAAATCAACCATATGTTAAACACCCTTTGAGGTAATTTACAGAATTGACACAGTTGTGCTAATCAAGTTTCTTATTCCAAGTCTTTGTATTGCAGTTCAAGAACTTTGAGAAGGTACAAAAGCTTTGACTGAACATCTTATAGAACTTGAATGCTAAATGAAATATAACTACCCTCAACTCATACCCTGCTTGCTAAGAAAGTTTGATGAAAGGCTTGATTTGATAAACACATCAAGTATTGATCCTTTGAGAAAGGTGATATTGTACTACTATATTCAATTAAAGGCTACAAATAGAAACTTAAGATTTGGGACCCTGCACCCTATCATATCCATATCATTAGTAGAATAAGAAACATAAGTTAGAAATCTTAGAAGGGCAAAGCATTGGTCACTTTATTGGCATCCAATGATATTACCCTCTAGGCCATTATTTGCATGAATTATTCATGAAGGAGCTTTCTATTCCTATATGAGCCATTGTGGTAAGAAAGTAAACATGGTGTGAACAAATGGAGCAACCTACGTAACTCACCCACCAACCCACAACTAGTCTTTTGTCTAGAACCTGTGTTAGAGCAACCACTATTAGTAACGTGGGAGTGGAGGATAATATGATTATACTTGCTTACCTCCAAATCCATTGGCTACCACCAAAGAGCTCATAGCTAATGCACTAATTGGTGAAGCTAATTACAATATCCTTCCAGATTTTTACTCACAAGAATTAGGCCAACCAACATTATAGCCCATTGATGCAAAGCTAGAACCCTATAGAGGCCAACCTTATTCACTATTGGGTAGTGTAAAGTACAACTGACTATGGAAATAGAGAGTATTCCTATCTCCTTCTATGTTCTTATGACCACAAAATGAGTGGGAACCGACATCTTGTTGGGATGCTCATTTAAGTTCATCACACATTGGCATGTCAACTATGTTGACAATGCATACATTTGAAATTTTCAAGTGTAAGGGCCATCTCTACTTTCCCCCCTAGAGGGAACTAACTTTATGATCCATCTCAAAAAGGACTCCAATACCACAACCTCAATAAAACACCTCCATAATTGAAATAGCCCTCATGTTGGAGCTGCTAATCACGTAGGCTCAAAACCAATGGCCTATGAGCATTCACACCTAGCTACTTTAGCCCCACCAAGAACCGCAATCCATTGCTCAAGCAAGATCTGGACCTTCAAGGCTCTTTATCATTCTGAAAGAATACATAATAAGCACTATTGTAACCATCACAAACCTTGAATAACACCCCATTGTGTTCCCAAGACTTTGCGACATGCTCAAGGATATTATCAAGGATGTTGATATGGCCACACTTGCAAGCCAATGGCATCCCACATGGGAAGAGCATAGGTATCTATATTGTAAGAGCATTCCTATCTAAGAGAAATTTTCTTGTGAAATATTTGAATCTCAACTCCAAAAATGCTACATTCTTCCCACCAACATAGTAGCTACAAGGCTTTTGGACCCCACCAAGTAGAAGACCTTAAACATAAGTGTATCTTTTCTAGTCGCTTTGCATGGAACAAGTAGCAATAAGGCCTTGAAATGGCCATTAAATGTAGTAGGCCACCTTTTCACCTTGGTTGAGTAATGGCATGCAACCAGTTTGTTGGGTAAAAATCGGCCAATCTACTGCAATCAAATGTCCTTACAATCAATCCTTGCTGCCCAAAAACTCAATGTGGCTAAAGAGTTGCTGCATCACCCATTGTTGGACAATATCCTACTAATAAAGAAAGAGCTTCATATTTCTAGTTGCTTTAATGGAATCTCATTGCTCAATAATCCCACATCTTACTTGTGTGTCTTATGGTTCACTTGACCAATTTGGATACACGTGCAGAGCTCACTTATGTCCTAGATTTTTTTTACTACTGGATCCCAAAGTTCATGTTGAAAATAAATAAATCTATCCTAGATGCATATACTTATAAAACAATGCCTATTGAATGATAATTAACTTTAAAATTCCAAATATACTAAACCAATTTCACAAGCTTGGAGGCTTGTCTTATTTTCTATAGAGGGGAAGAGTTTCAATCTATTCTCTGAAGTCCAACTCCTCTTAACAAGGAACTAACAATCAAGTAGAGCAACTGCTCTTGGCAATCAAACAAATCAACCACTAGTCAGTTTTTGTGGTAAAAAGAGTTAATCGGGTAAAGTACTAGTAAGTGAACTATACTTTAATTTTTCCTTTTTGAATAGTTCTAATGGACATTATTTCTTTTATAGATGGTAGCCCAGCATCACCCCTCCTGTGTTGGAAATTCCAAGCCCTATACTAATCAAAGACCCACTCAATGGTCTTCTCTACACTACAAATGCTTAATTTCAATCCCTAGATAGAGATGTGGGGAGTAGGAAAATTTGGAAAAATTGATTGGCACTTACCAACCCCAAAGGAGCTAACAACCCCAAAGGAGCTAACAGCCAAGTGTGCCCTGTCTAATTATGTTCAAGCCCTAAATACCAATGTTCACTTTATGGCATACTTCTTATCAGAAATTATCATCCATGAAAAAAATCTAGCTCCTATCCCATAAAATAGGGTGACATCTTTATGGAGAAGGTAGTAAACTTCAATCTCACTTCACAATATAGAAGATGCCCTTGGCATAAAAGCTAAATTGGGAAAATATTAAGACAGAAAATACCACAAGTTTCCCAAAGTTGGGATAACACCATCATAAATGGTGAAGGGGTGCTGCTAGAAGCCATTATATAGATGATGACCTTCGAGTCACCACTGTGTTCCATCACCTCTTCACCTACAATAAAGCCACCAATAGCCTAGCCAAAGTCCCCAAGTGGTAATTGCAAGACATCATAATGGGGAATACTAACCATTAGGACTTAAATGCCCTCTTCTTGAAATGTGTAACTAAGTCCCTAACCAAGGCAAATAAGGTCCTTCAAAAAGACCCCAATTAGAAACTTGATTGCACAAAGGCACACAACAACATGATAAAATATGGTAGTGCATTGATGTGAGTCATCATATTCAACATGGGTGTGCCCTTGTAGGATATTATGCTACCCAAGTTCATAGCGTGGCCATAGAAACCGTAAACACAAGAGACTATAGGAGAACCTAGCACCCAAGAAAAGGAGAAGAGACATAGGGAGGAAATAGAAAACCCAAACCTTGTCATCGATGAGCCAAAGAAAAGAAAGAGGAAATAAAAAGAGGAGATTGAGCTTAGCTCAACTTCATCAAGAGAATCAGACAAAGGAGAAAAAAAAAACAATGAATGATCTTAAGAGCTGCAATTAGGAGATCAAGGAAGGAGTGGAAAATGCTACAAGTTAGAATGAAACATAACCAAGAGGAACATGAGAGGGTACTTACGTATTCCCTTGAGGAGGTATTATGCAAAAAGTACCAATCCATCTCTCAACAAGTAGCATAGAAATTACTCAAGAAAAGAGAGTCACTCAAAGGGAAATAATAGGCCTCAAAAGAGTCACCATCATCTAAGTCATCGACTATTCTCATGAATTAATAGCTCAATTGGGGAATGCAAAAGCATAGATCAATGAGCTCATGAAGGTGAAAAGAACCACAATGTCAAGTCTAGATAATGATCCATGCCTACAAGAAGCGTCCAAAAGCACCCATGACTCCCCTACAAGAGGATTGAATGCAATGCATAGGGTGCAAGATTTAGAATGATTATACAAAGAGCTCAAAAGAGATAAGGTTGAAGCCATAGTAGCTAGACAGGACATGCAAAAAAGGTTGGATGAAACTCAAGATGCCTATAGCAAGTTTTTGATTCCATCAAAAGACTAAATTACATACCTCTACTTATAGATCAAGAAAAAAGACTCTGAGTTGCAAGAGAAGGATCTCAATATCTGACATCTTTGGAGTTGAACTAGGAGAAAGCTAAGACAATATTATATAAAATTTAGATATTGCAACATTAATAAGCACAAGGCCAATAGAAGACCGCTTATGCAGGATTATAAGAAAAAATCTCTGATAACATGAGAGTAGTTGTGGGCCAAGTAGAGAGTGAAACACAAAGGCTATATGAAACAACTAGGATGAAGCTTTTAAATGACCTAGATAAAGTATTGTACATTGAAAGCCCACAAAGGTTTAGTTGGAGACTTACAAGTTTATCATGGCTAAGCAATAGGAACTTTTAAGGAAGCATCATTAATGGCCTATAGCCCACACATTGATGACCTAGAGGAGCTCAAGGCTCAAGTTGATCTCAAAAACCTTGGAAAGCATGGATAAAATCAAAGAGATTGTCCTAATGGACCAAGGAGGATTTACTTTGCCATCTTAAAAGAAAGTTTACAAGGAGTAAGAGCTAAAAGCTATAGTTTTTATATAGCCAAACATACCCATATCAACCTTTTCTCTCACCTTAGAGCCACCCACTATTGTGTTGCCCTTAATAGACATTCTCAAGCTTCCAAATTTTGATATAGGGGAGTCAAAAGAGTGCTCTACTAAAGAAGAGGAAGATCTAGAGCTAAAAGAGGCCTACTCGACCATTATATTTATCATTGAGAGCTCAATTGCATATGGTGATAGAACACCCCATCATTCTAAGCTTCTCCCACATCAAGAGGATGAAAACCTAGAAGAAATAGTACACAAATACCAGGAAAATAAAGGCTAAATTCCATAATATTTGACTTCAAGGTCAATGAAGAGAGTGGATTTAGAAGGCCACTTTTATTGTGCACAATATGGCCACTCATATGAATAGCTAAAAATATTATAATAAAGTGGTTAGATCCATTAGATGTCAATGCCTATAAAAAATCATGTATAGTTTAAGGAAGTAGGGGAAGATAAGTTTGAAAGTGAATCCTATAGAAGTGCAGCCACATTTACTAGAATGGTGTTATCCCATTTTAGAAGGCAACAAGAGGGCCTAGGAAGCTTTCAACTACTATAAAAAAGAAGAGAGACTAGATTCACTCTTCTTTTCCTACCTAAGGAGGCATGGCTAGGAGTACTAAGAGAAAGAGCATTGTAGGTACAAAATTTCAAAGATCCCTATCATGGTGATCCATATCGATGAGACCTACTTATTTTAGCCCATTGACCTAGTCCCTTTCTTTTTCCCATTTTGTAAACTAATTCATGAACTGCCCTAATCTTTCCTTCATCGTCACCTACAATTACCTTCAACTCTTCATGAAGCTCCTCCAACAACAAGTAACACCTTACAAAGATGGATCACCATCACTCCTTTTTTATGTCAATATTCAAAACAAACAAGCGGTGATGGTTCACCTTCACCTCCAAGCCCTACCATCGTTAAATTTTTATATCCACTTTATTGGAGGACATGGTGGATATTTGGTTTTCCATGTGGATGTATCCAAATTACATAGAATCATCAATGTAGCAACATGAGTACATAAAAGAATATCTTCTTAGTATGGGTTGTATTTAGTGTATGCTCAGGAAATATACTCCCTTAGTGAAAATTTCCCCCTCTTTTACCACTTGTACCTTCTTATGTATTTTATCAAAAGAAAAATATAATTTTTAAAAAAAGAAAAGAAAAGAACATGCATCCTTATTGCACCTAGGGCAATACCTTAGTCCCCCTTTCCCCATGTCACAATGTCAGGGCACATCAAGAGTAGACAACTTGGGCTTGAATTTGATTGAATTCCTAGTTGCACTTGCACATGCACAAAACCATTACACAAGTAAGATAGATACACACCATAGGTAGAGCACAATTGACTTAATAGGTACAATTGAGCTCCTGAAGACTTGTCAATATGAGTGGCCCACAACCATCACAATTCCTCTAGCATTGTCTATTAGTACTCATTTCCTTTTTAATTCAACATACCTTGTTTCGAGTTTCTTGGCACCACTACCTTGAGCCCACTCCACACTTCTTCTGCAACCACAACATACCATCCTTCCCTATGAGATCCCTCAATAGACATCCTTGATCCTCTTGCCAATAGTTGCACCATACCTTTGGCATAAGTGCCATGAGACTAGCACTCATCTAAGAGAGGGGATAATGTTAACTACAAGGAGAAAAGAGACAAAGAGACTAGTTCTTAACTATTATCTTATTCAAGTCTTTGTAGTCAATACACATGTGAAAAGAGCCATGACTAGCAGAACTAGAGATGCATAAGGTGAGGAACTCAGTTCAATAAACCCCATCTAAAGTAACTTTGTGACTTGCTTTGCAACTTCTTCGTGCTCACACTTGGAGCCTATAAGGTGGATTGTTCAGTGGTTTAGAATACGGTTCTAGACCAATCGAGTGGTGCACTTGCCTCTTAGGGACTCGGTGAATCCACCTATAAGAAATCATTCATATAATATGCATTCCAAGATATTAAGAAATACACTTTCTTTATATGCTATAAGGTTTTAAAATGACACATTTTACTTTACTAAACTTATAGATATTTTTGAAATTATAATTAAAAACCCCTTTTGTAAATATAATCTTGTAAATTTTGCTAAATATAACACCCTTTCTTTTGAACTCACATGGTATCTTACATGTTCTATAAGGTGGATCGCCTCGCCTTAGGGGGAAGGGCTATAGACATTTGAAATAAATCAACATACTCCTTGAGTAGGGCTCTCAATGTTGAATTCTTAGAAAATTGTGAGGGCTGATCTGAATTTTCCTTATTGAAGTGCAAGATAAAGATTTTTGTGTATTTCTTACACTTCCTTTTGTGTTGTTTTGCTTTCTGTTAATGCTTGAATATGTAAGGCATTGGAACTCCTAGAGTCAATCCATGCATCCATGGAGATGGAGCAAATGGAAGTGGTTGTCATGACCTAAAATAGGCCCGATATTGGCTCTAAGGCTCTATACTAGGCTCCTATGCTCACCAAACCACCCTCATAGCCTCATGGTAGCCAGGAGCGTCTCTGAAAGCTTTGCATTGCTCTAAACAAATCACATGTTTGTATCAATTTGTAGTCAAACAAATTTTTCCATCCCAACTCCAAGACAGGGAGTATTCCACACATACTAGTGACTAACATCTCATTGCATACATATATAGAACACCCCTAGCCATTCGATGTGGCTCCAATGACTCTCCTACACCCCAGGGATTGGCCGCCCAGGATACACTAGCTAAACATAAAACACAATCATCACATTGTCCATTCTTTTGATATAGCTTTCCAAGAGATATTTTTGTTTCTGTAACGTATCCATCTGCTCCCTTCAGGACACATTTTAGCAATCCATCAAAAAGAGAGTCTAGAAAGCTCCGCCCGGCACTCCCATGGAATGTTACGGGGTTTGCGATTTAGGACTTTCCGCTTTTGCCACATAGCAGAAGTATTCCGGCCGTTCCCAATCAGGACTGACCTAAATCAAGGTTTCCCTTAATGGTCACTTTCCTAAACGCCAGCTAGCGTCGAACCCCAAGCGAACTACTTTATGCAGAAACACCAGGGACGAAGAAGATCCATGCTGCACTTGGTTCAAGGAGAATGGGAAATGAGAGGGATACAAGGCTCAACTTCTCTGCCCATAAGGCATAGTCTCATTCCATTCCCCTAAAATAGCATAAATCGGGATTGTAGTAACCTAAACTCTAGGTTAGCGCCCTTGCTGTTCATTTCTGTTGAGAAGACCTCCTTGCTGTCCATTTCGATTGAGAAAAGTTCCTGGCCAACCGAGACCACCTATCCATAGGATGGACCCATGGCCACATCCACCGCAGTTTCCTCAAGGTTGCTTTAGTTGTCCAATTACCTACCACATTTATTGGACATGCATCAAGCAGCTTCCTTAATTGACCCATTAGACACTGGTTCCTTCACGTAATCTAAGCACTTGAAATAGAAAAACAATGTCAAACAAGTTCCTTTATAATAGATTATCTTATTTATCTTTGGAATATATCCATAAAGTCTAGCCCGCAGGCTAATCCATAATCCACCCGAAGGCAATCCATAATCCACCCAAAGGCTATCCAGCAATTCACAGGGATTACTATTCCAAGATTCCACCCATAGACTAGTATGCAGGCCTCGAGATCCAATCCTGAGTCACATTGGCCTCTTGTGCAGGGCCCGGAAGGCAAGGGATTTACGGCCAGTGCCCCCCCTAGCACCCAAGCATCCTCTTGCTCCAAGTAGCACTCAACGGAGAGACCTCACGCGGCGGGTTCGGTCCACATTCCTGACGCGGCTAACAACCCCCTTGGTTAGGGACCGGCAGATAGTCGGGGGTAACTTAGGCTGCCTCTCCCTTCATGCCTTCAACCTGAAGCATTAAATATATTTCCGTCCTTTATTTCTTTGAGCAAACAATGCAAACAGTGCTCCTAAACTGTTACAAGCACAATCAATTCCAATGGTCGTTTATTTGGCCAACTGCTAAGGAGTGAACCCTTCTCTCCGAATGCATTCAGCATTCCATCCGGGATCAATTGCAACTTGACAAGATCCCCAAGTGTTTGTTTGTTAACCCTTTTGTCCTTGGGTTAGGGCCATACCCTGTTAACCCAACTTAACCAATACCTTAGGTTTCATACATTAACAATAAATCCTCGCGACCATGTCACTCCAAATTGTTGACTGATCCTTTGCTTCCAAGCAAATACCTAATTTCCCTTAACTTGGTAATTTTTCCCCAAGAAAGGTGATGTAAGAGGATGACTACTCATTCTCGTGCAAGATAAACTTACGCAAGAGCCTGCTAACCTCATTCCCAGGAATGGCAAAACTCTCTTGTGAACAAACCACAAGACCATGCGACGTTGCACTTTGTTGCACAAGTGTCGCATCTATTCCAAGGAATCAATTCACCCATTGAACGATGTTTTCTGGTCAAGGGATTATGATTAGACAAGAAGCAGGGTTTAGGGTGTCTTCTTACCCAATCCAATCCTAATTGCACTAGGCCAACAACGATCGGTCCTAGGGACTCCAACTCAAACCGAGTTTAGGGTGTCTTCTTGAAAAATCCAATCCTAATTGCACTAGGCCGACAACGAGTCCTAGGGACTCCAACTCAAACCGAGTTTCAACATTTTAAACGAATGATCCTTAGGGTAGGAACCCTAGATCATTACTTGCATGAGCATCCTCTTGTCCCTACATTCTATGAATGTGGGTAGGACCTTTGGGTATGAGGGTTTCGATTTGGCAACAAGTGCGAAACTAGGTCGAGTCCTTAATGTGCTAAACCCTAGTTAGCACTTGGGGTATTTATCGTATCGATTGAACCATACCTATACGAATCCCTTGCGGGTTAGATGATTTAGATAAGTCGATCTACTTGTCTTGCGACAAGGACAAACCATTCCTAGAGATGTTAACTTGATCTAAAGGAGAAAGCTAGTTGCAACATCTCACAATTCACGTAAACTCGCGATTCATTGCTTCTACGTAGTACTGCTAAATTTGCAATAACCTTAACTTTTCTTGTTAAAATCAAATCGCATGATAAATTGTAGAAACTTTCATATCCATTTGTGTCATATCCATTTGTGGCGCATACTTCAGAAGTGAGAGGAATTTTGAGTAGTATGCATCAAGAGTCAGACCCAGCTGTTTCAGCTCATAGAACTCATTCATTTTCTGCGTGCGATACGCAGGTGGTAAGTATCTTCCTTGCGCAGCTTTTTTTAGCTTTTCCCAGGTAACGGATCCTTCCGAGATCCCTTTATCTCTACACCATTGCTTCCACCAAAGCATGGCTTTGCTGGTGAGCTTCAGCTTGGCGAGCATTGCTTGGTTGGCAGGTGCCTCTTCAAAATAATCTTCCATGGACTCTATCCAAATCGCAGCATCAGCTTGGACAGTCCTTCCTTTCCTGTCCAATTCCAGTGGTTTGATCTGCTTGAGAAGAAACTTCTTCTCCTGAATCACGGCCGTAGATGTAAGGGACGAACTGGGAATCTGTACCTAGGGTTGTGCCTAGGTAGAGGATTCTTAACGTTAACAACTTGCTAATCGTCATGATTATATTTCATGCCCAATTTAGCTTTCAGCCAAGAAACCTAGCCACTTAAATTTTTATCAATACTCATAGACAATACAATCATTGATAAAAGGAAGTCTTATTCCATTCATATAGCCCTTTCAGAGTACAATATTTCTTGGGATGGTAGAGCAACTGGTACATTAGTTCGGGGAGAATAATGTTGTGTTACATTTAGCCACGGGAACTAGATAATAGTATGGTATTGGTTCATGGATCTTCAAGAATCGATAAGTCATCGGAAGATTAGGGTATCCTTTCCTTTGGTACCCATTCCTCTCGTAGCGTCCCAACACCTTGATCCTATCAGTGGGGATTATGTGGGTCACTTCCTCGTATACATATGAATTCAGCTCAACCCTCTGACCTTCGACATGTAAAGTTGTGTTTACGTGAGCCTCAACAAAAATGGACAGCTTCATGATCTTCAGGTCCTCCAACCACTTGATTCTCTTTAGGTTGGTTCGAAGGTACACAAACCGGTGGGCAGCTATGTAGTAGATTCCTGAGTCACCCGTCCATCTCCGTTCCAAGTACAAAGGCAATGGATTATAAATACAGTCTAGGATGTTCATCATATCGATCCTTCATCGATAATCTAGGGAATGCATCGCGGTCATAAACATGACATGGAACACTAAGAATCTGTTCCATGCTTCATAATTCTACAAGACAGCATCGAAAGTAAGGAAATGTTCTTAACAACAATATTTGCTTTACTTATTCTTTATTAAGATTTCTTATAAAGACAGATCCTTCGTTGGTTCACTCTAATACCAACTGTAACGTGTCCACCTGTTCCCTTCAAGACATGTTTTAGCAGTCCATCAGAAAGAGAGTCTAGAAAGCTCTGCCCGGCACTCTCATGGAATGTTATAGGGTTTGCGATCTAGGACTATCTGCGTTTGCCATGTAGCGGAAGTATTCCGGCCGTTTCCACTTAGGACCGACCTGAATCAGGGTTTCCCTTAATGGTCACTTTCCTAAACGGCAACTAGCGTCGAACCCCAAGCAAACTACTTTAAGCAGAAACGCCAGGGACGAAGCAGATCCATACTACACTTGGTTCAAGGAGAATGGAAAATGAGAGGGATACAAGGCTCAACCTCTCTGCCCATAAGGCATAGTCCCATTCCGTTCCCCTAAAATAGCATAAATTGGGATTCTAGTAACCTAAACTCTAGGTCAGCGCCCTTGCTATTCATTTCTGTTGAGAAGACCTCCTTGTTGTCCATTTCAATTGAGAAACGTTCCCGGTCAACTAGGAACTTGGACCACCCATCCATAGGACGCACCCATGGAGCCCCGAGAGGAACACCAAGGAAAAGGGAATTCTCTTGCAAGAAAATCTATCTTGTAACATCAACAAGCTTGTTTATCATGTTTCATATGATCACAATGAAGAAAAGAACACCAGGCACAACAAATCTTCATGCAGCATCATGTAAATCTCCCACGGTTTTTAATAGAATCAACCATATTCTTCAACATCCTCATAAAATCCATCAATATCACAAAGAAAGCAAAGAAGTACACCATCTTTGAATGGAAATACATCACATAGTATTCATCTTCAATATCTTCATAGTCTTCTCTCTCAATCTCTCATATACAATCACTTTGTTTCAATAGAATTGGCTATCTCTGACTCTCTCTCACACACTCCATCAATAATACATCATATCCTCACTACAATCTCTCAAAATTACTCTCAATAATCACTCTTAGGTCGTGGATACCCCTCCCAAGAGGTATGTCTAATATGAAGGGTCACCAGAGCCACTACAGTGTCTCTTCACAGCTCACTACTGTCACTTCACTCTAGTCTTCTCTTGAGTCTTCAGCAGCTACTTCTTCCACTTCTTTCAGCTCTTTTGCACTTGTATTCACCTCTTTCCAAGGCTAGAAAACTTTCCCCAAAATCACACATACATTCCACAGAACACTTACAGAACAGTCTACAGAACAGTACCAGAACAGTTACAGTACAGAACAGAACAGAAGCAGAAGCTCTACAGAAGACCTACAGAAGGTTACAGAAGGTCATCAAAACTACATAACTCATTCTCAAACCATTCAAAACTCTCACAAACCATTCACTAAGCTTTCACAATATCTCATTCTTCATCAATCCATACTCCATCCCTCCTTACAGAAGACAATCAGATCAAAAACAGACCAAAACAGAACAAAACAGAAGGTATACAGAACCAATAAGAACCTATCAGAACATCACAGAAACATCAACAAACATCATAATCTTCCAAAACACAATCATTATCATCCAAAACACTCTCAAACCACTTCCTAATCAATCAATCATCCCTTAAAATCAACCATTCAGCTCTCAAAAACAACAAAAATCAGCCAAAAAACAAGTCATTTCAACACTCAACATATCCCCACACTTAATAAGGAAGCGTCCTCGCGACCCAGGAAAAAGGGAATACAAGTTCATTTCAAAGCTTCACTTTGATCTTCATTATCTTCTCACAAAGAATCCATCCACCACGACCCCATCTTATAACCTGTTTCTGATATAAAAATACGAAGAAAGGAAAACTCTATTGACATTAACACCTCTTATCAAACTAAAAATCATCACAAATTTGTAAAGGATATAAGAGTTTGCTTCTTCTTCTTCTACATCAGCTTCAACTCTCCAACCACGACCCCAACTCGAAAAATCTCCAAAATATAGCTCGTACACAAGATCCAATACGTTCGTTTGACATAAATGAACTCAGAACACGAATACACAACACAACCATCTGAATGACTTCTTCAAAAAGAAGAGTTTGGCATTAAAAAGCTTTCACCATACATTGGAAAGGTATCAATGAAGATGATCCCTCTTAAAAGATTGATGTTGTCTGAATCGATCCATAGATAAGGATTCATCTACAAAGTTTTTAGGAGGATTTTGAAAAAATTGGAGACAGCACATCCTTTCCAACAGGACTAGGTATCTGCTAGGCAAACAAAGGGCATGAAAATACAATATCTCCAACTGTTGAGAATCAATGCTAACATTGACATTCATGCACAACTTGGGGATAGGCTTTGAATCAGTATGGGAGTGCCTATGCATATACGCCAGATACCAAGCAAAGTGAGCAGTTAATCTCACTGAGGGATCTGCAGACTGTGAATATTGTTGGGCAAAATGAACATAGTTTTGATAAGCTTGACTTGAAACTGTCCATTCCCCTGGAATTACTGGCCAATTAATCTGCGGTCCTGTAAGGCAATCATCCGAACTCCATCCCCTTCTTCTGGAAATCTGAGTATCAAAACCAGCACAGTCACTAACCAACTGAGGTGGTTGAGATATGGAAGTACTAGGAGAGGGTAATGGAATAAGGGAAAGTGGATGTAGGGAAGGATAGGAAAAATCATAAAAGGAAGAAAAGGTTAAAGAAGGAGTGGCAGAAATTTGTAAGGAATCACTAAGGAAAGGTGTTAATTGATAAATAGGAAATGTAGAGGGTACATTTATGAGGGGTGAAGGACAGGGTGGAGAAGGGGAAAATACCCTATCCTCAATAAAGGAACAGTAAGTGAAAATAGGAATTTGAGGGGAAGATGAAGGTTGGAAAAGAAGGGGCAAAATTACTGTGGAATTAGTTTGACAAAGGGAAAAATAGATAGCATAGCGGTGAGCCAATTGTTGGTAATAAAGGAGGGTAGGAACAGAAGGTCCCAAGAGAGATCGTCTCTGATAGGCATCAAAGAAAATAGCATCAAATGGATTATGTTTGGAAAGATAGGTTAAGAGATCCATCCTCAGTTGGTTAGTACTCTGTACAAAGGTAGGAGCTGTGTTTTGTCTTTGATTTAGGACCACTGACTCAAGCATGGGATGCCACGAATTAGCCTGACAATTAGCCACTTTGGAGGAATAACTTTGAAACATATCAGCTATGCGCAACTCCAAATGATTGACATAGAGAACAACTTGTAAGACCACATCCCCCACATACCATGCCATATCTACCTCATCTGGAATTAACAAATCTCCTCGGATATACATGTATGACATCAGCATGGTGTCTGGCGTGACAGAATCTTCAAAGAGCATTCTAACTACCTCTGTCAACAACTCAGCAGACCAAGCCCCACTCCAGCCATCCTCTGGAAAAGGTAAATCCATCGTGGAAAGCTTCATATAGAAGACCAACTTCTGTAAATGGTAGTGGACAAAGAAAGAATGGTCTGGTAAGACATATTCCTGAAACTGTTCAAAGGTAGACCATAACAAGTCCATTCTGGACTGCAATCTTTCCACTTTGTCTTGGAATAAAGGGCACAAAGTAGCCTGTCTCTGTAAGGCAGCCAAGTCCTGCTGTGAAAGATAAGGAATTAATGGAACAGGAGGGCTTGGAGGAACAGAGCGGGACTTCGCAAGCTGATCCTGCAACTGCTGGATTTGGGAGGCGTGGTTGGCCACTGTGTCATTAGCCATCTGTAAAGCTGAAAGCTTGTCATCTAAAAGAACTTGGAATTCTTTCGCTTCGGTGGACATCCTCTCCTTCTCTGCTGAAAGGCTAGTAACCTGTGACTGAGCCTCGAGTAACTGGGTTTTCAATGAAGAAATCTCATCACTTTGGGTGGCAACCAGTTGGGTTTGCTGTTCCATTTGCTTGAATAGATCTGCTAGGGTATCCTTAGTAGATGCTAATTCAGATGTTGCCTTATGCAACTGGTCTTTGGACTGCATGAGCTCCTCATAGAAAGATGCGTACAGCTGTTGAACACAGGCTGTCACTGACAACTCAATGGAACTTTGAATATCCTTGCAGAGGAAAGGAATGGCATCTCCTGAAACGAGACTGTTCAGGGAAGGAACTGAGATCTCCAAGGATCCTTCTCTATGTGCCCTGAATAGGTTATTGCAAGTGAGAAACCCAGGGAGTTCACTGCCAGAAGTAGCAGGGATAGGCACTGAGGGAAGTACAGCAGGGGCTTTGTCCGCTACCCTCTTCAAGCGTTTGCGCTGTATGACCAGGGGAGGCGGAGAATCATCATCCTCAATGTCAATAGGTGCTGACTCTTCGGAAGGTGGAGGAGGAGGTACTGGATCTGATGGAGGAGGTGGAGGCACAGTCTTCTGTAAACCTGAATAGGTCAAGAAGGCAGACAAATAGGATCCATAGGTAACATTGGTAACATTACCCCTCGTGACTTTAACAAAATGCTGATCCATCTTAGTAAGGAGGTATGTGCTCCAATCAATGGCAACTCCTTTTAGCACCATCCTGGAAGCTGTGAAAAGCTCTTTGGACAAATAGTGGGATGGCGTTTTGGCAGGCATGAACCTGTCCTGAAGGAACTGACACATCGTCTTCCAGACGGGATCAGTAATCATAGAAAACGAAACTCCTGAAGAGTTTATCACTTTCTTAACATCAAGGACTTCCCTTGTCTGCTTCTGCAACAGTTTGAGAATCTCTTCATTAGAGAAGAGCTGTCGAGTGGTCACGAAAGGTTCTCCTTTGAAGGGTAAAGACAGAGCCTTCCCTAAGCCTCGAGACGTCAATGTCATAGACATGCCTTGGACTACTCCTGTCTTCTTGCTGTAAGAGGCCAGGAACTCATCACATACGGACGGATCCTCTGGAAGTAATGGAAAAGGAGTGGCCACAAAAGCAGCAAGTCCTGCCTTCGTGAGGGGCTCAAAAGTAAGTAGGGACGAGTAATCCCTACTAACTAATGGGATGTACTGGATAGGGGGAGGAGCATGAGAAGGCGCCATTCAGATGGTTACACACACACCACAAACACAGACAATCAAGGTGAATGCCTGCAAACCAACAGACAAAAAACGAAGGATAAGAGAATTACCAATAAAACATGACCCGACCTACTAACCCCAGGCAAACCACATCCTAGAAAAAATTTGACATGACCTCGAGACAAATGCGACCGAAAGCTTCATGCGATGCATCAAACAAACACCCTGAACCCCGTATCAGGCAATAAAATAAAAAACTACATACCGTACCCATAACCGGAACTAAGACATGAAACCAAAACCATACCATATCCGACACATATCAATACGACATCTGTGATAGAACCAAGACTGGACCATCGAAAATAACACTAATGACTGCGTATACCCATCCCACGAAACGGTTCATTAAAAAGGGAATTAAGTGCAGTGAGGGGGGATTAATTGAATGAAGGATTGATTTTAATCAATTATTAAAAATGGGTGAATTTTTATTAGGTGATAAACCTTAATAAGAAAACGGCGGTTCCTTATTATAAATTTAATTACCAATTATTAGGTTAAACGGTGCAGTTATACGAGTCCCGGACTTTGATTCCCGACTGGGTCTCTAAATGCAATTCATTGATTATAATTAAAGTGATGTGGAGCGCTTTTTTGCCAGCGCGTGCTCATGTGACGGCTGGTTCTTTTTAATTAAAAATTTAAAGTGCCTCTTTAGCGCACGTAGCGCGTGCTAAGTGAACGGCTGGTTTATTTTATTAAAAAAGGATGTGTATTTAGCGCGAATGCGCGTGGAAACGGTGGGTGGATTAAAGAATTGATTTTAACAATTAATTGTGATTAAGGGGGAAAAGAAATAAATAAATAACAGAAAATAAATACCTGGCAGGGTGTGTATGAAATGCAGGAATGCGCACGGAAGAGTCCCAGGAAAGGAAAAGCAAAAAGCACTGATGAAACAACAAATAACACCTTAGCAGATGTATTAAGTTGATTGATGTTGGGTTTTTATTTTTATTTATTTAATTTGATTTTTAGGTATGATTTTTTATGTTGGAATAAATGGAAAATGAGCAAGGGAGGTAAGGGAAATTTTTTAGAATGTTTTTAGAAATTTTGAGAATTTTTTACAATTTTTAAATGATTTTTCTATATTTTGTTGGCAATTTATGGGTAATTTTAGGAAAGATGGATTTTTCTAAAATTATAGGAAAGGCAATTCCTAGCAGACAAAGGTCCAAAAATTAACAAAAGACAGAAGGAATTTTTAGAAATTTTTTTGAAATTTTTTTATGAAAAAAATGAATGTTGTGATTAAGTAAGTCACATTAATCACATAAATCACATAAGTCACATTAGTCACAAGTCACGTAAGTCACTTAAGTAAAGCTAATCAGTTAAGTCTACACTACCTAAGTCAGTTAGGTTAAGTCTACCTAAGTCAGTTAGGTTAGTTAACTTAAGTCTAGTTAAGTTAGTGATTAACTTAGGTTAGTTAATTAATGGTTAACTTAGGTTAGCTTCTAACCTAAGGAGGTGGGGTAGGAGGTGGATGCGGGAGGTGGGGGAAGAGGAGCCGGCGGCGGCGGCGGTGCAGACGGCAGCGGCGACGGCGTTGCGGGCGGCGGCGACGGTGCAGACGGCAGCGGCGACGGTGCAGACGGGCGGCAGCGACGGTGCAGACGGGCGGCAGCGACGGAGGGAGGAAGGAAAAGGGGAGGAAAAGGGAGGAGGGGAGGGAGGAAGAAGGAGGAAGAGGGAAGGGAGGAGCAATGGCGGGCAGGGAGGGAGAAGGAGGAGAGAGAAGGGAGAGGAGAGAGAAGAAAGAAGAAGGGAGAGGGAAGAAGAAGGAGGAAGAGATGGCGGGCAGGAGAGAAGAAGGAGAGAGAAGGGAGAGGAAAGAGAAGAAAGAAGAAGGGAGAGGGAAGAAGAAGGAGGAAGAGATGGCGGGCAGGGAGGGAAGAAGGAGAGAGAAGGGAGAGGAAAGAGAGATGGTGGAAATGGAGGGAGAAGGAAGAGGGAGGAGAGGGTACGCGCAGAGAGGAAGAGAGAGAGAGAAGAAGAAAGAGAGAGAAGAGGGGAAAGGAAGTGGGGGAAGACGGTTGGCGGGAGGGGGTGTCGTTTGTTTTTTTTTTTTCTTTTTCTTTTTTTTTGTTTCTTCTTTTCTTTTCTCTTTTTTTTTGTTTCAAAAAGAGGTGGGCAGGCAGGTTGGGGTGGGCAGGGGCTAGGGAGGATGGGCGGGGTCAAGAAAAGGCGGATCCCCGTCCCGCGCACGTGCGCGGGGCGGGGTAAAAAAATTTGCCGTGACGGGATTGAAACGATGCGGGGATGACGGTACGGGGTACGCGGACACGACCGGGGCGCGTGGAGACGCGTTAAATCGAAAACGGGCGCGTTCACGCGCAAAACGAGCGCGAGAAAAAACACAAAAATACAGAAAAATTAATAACTCCCAATCCGGATGTCAAAACGAAATACCGTAAAAACAAAAAGTGGGCAGGACGACAGGGGGGAAACATTAAAAATACGGGACGGGGGTTCCGGGAGGGGTAAAGGGCGTTCACGTGCAAAAAACAGAAAAAACGGACCACAAAACGCAATTTAAAAATTAATATCGAAAGATCCGTGCATCGGAATGAGGTGCAGCAAAAAGGAAAACTAGGCAAAAAGATGTGCCCGACAATCCTATCACATCAAAACAGAATTCCGACTGAGGTAAGACGCGTTCACATGGGAAAAACACAAAAAACAAACCCGAAAATGGGATCGAAAATTAATATCGGACGAACCGTTTACCGGAATGACATGCAGTAAGAAGGAAAAATGTCCGCAGGAAGGAGTGGCACAGGGTTATCACGTTAAAATGTAGTTCCGACAGAAATAGGAGGGGTTCACATGTAAAAAACTCCAAAAATACGCCGAAAAGTCATTTAAAAATTAATAAGTAAAAATCGAGAAGTCGAAAAAGGGTGGAGGAAAAAGGAAAAAGGTAGGGGAAGGCATGTGGGACACGGCTGTCAAATCAAATTGGAATTCCGATGCAAACAGGGCAGGTTCACATGGAAAAATGTCAAAAATACGCACGAAAAAGTCTTAAAAACCCGGAAAATTAATAACGGACAAACCGTGTATCAAAATGATGCGATATAAAAAGGAAAAATGTTAGGGAAAAAGCGTTGGTCAGGGCTATGACGTCAGATCATGGTTTCGAAGCAAGAAAAATACGTTCACATGGGAAAACCGGCTAAATTACGTAAAATGCTTCAAAAATTAATAACGCAAAAACCGTGCACCGGAATAGGGGTAGGTAAAAAGGAAAAATGGTCCGTTCAAAGAGAGGAACAGGGCTATAAGGTTGGATTTGGATTTAAGTGAACGTAGGGTGCATTCACATGGAAAAACCTCAAAATCAGGGAATGAAGGAAAACTGCAAGGAAACAGCCCCAAGGGTGAGTGAAACATAACCGGGCGGGTGGGAAGGGACCCCAGGAGGGTAAAAGCAAGTCATGGTATACATGCATGAGCAAGATAAGGCATATGTAGATGAGTATGCAATGTAGACGCGCAGGGACGCGTCCCCACACTTAAGACCTTAACGGATAGGGTTAACCGAGCATTAGGGACCCAGGACCATGCCACAGACCATCCACTAACTTCCCCACACTTAAAACATGAACATCACGAAGAAACAGAAGTTGTAGGGTTAGAAAAACTTGGCCCATTTCGTCAAGAATCAAGGTTGAGTGTCAACGGCACGTCCAGTGTGGTTGTCGGCGCTGGAGGGACCAAGGCATCTTCTTGACACACGTTCGTCATGGCAGGGACCACGCGGCAGCACCCAGGGAGGTAGCTAATGGAAGGAATCGCAAGAAATCCGTCGATGATGAGGGATATTGCACTCAACTCACAGTCACTCAAACGAAATGAAAGAACAGTCACTCGCCCCATGACTAATATCACACGAGAAAGAATGATTAAAACCCATATCTCATACCCGGTTGAGGAATCAACAAAGGGGGAAATGGTGCAGAAGGAGTATGCCAGGGTGCACGATTGACGGTGCATTAGTGCGTCCAACCCGTCTGGCATAAGTGCAAGAAGGAAGGCAAGGGAGCCTTACAGTGCAGTGTACAGAATAGGGTGATGTGTCTTGTGATGACGACAAAAACCCATCTCGTGGGTGCACAGGGAAACGGGAACATACCTGACTCCAAGTGTCGTAACGTCCCTCAATCTCACCTCTCGGTAATTGATTGAAGAAACTCCAGTCACACTCAACCCACCCTCTGTCTCACGCTCTATTGATAGATACAGGAGGGCAGCCTTTTCCTGAAACCCATTGATGTAATCCTCACAGTCACTTGTGCAAAGGGTGTATGCCTTGTGCGCAGTTGATGGTGCAACTGTGCATCCCGCCCTGTGCCGGCATACGGTGCAAGAAGGAAGGCCAGGGAGCCTTATGGTGCAGTGCACAGAAACAAATTGTGCTTTGTGCATTGAGAGGCCCATCCCGTGCATGCAACACTCCATTCACACTTCTCACCTCTCATTTGATTTGAAGGGAAAAGACTGGTCTCTCGCCCCACCCTCTGTCTCACTCTCTGTTGATAGATACAGGAGGGCAGCCCATACTCACTTCCCCATCCGGTTAGGATGAAAGCTCACATCACTCAATTGTTTGTCGATGAAGATAGCGTCACCAGTTGTTGAAGAGGCGTACCCAGGGAGGTAGCCATCAAATCGAATATTGTGTTGGATAGGAATATGTCGTCTGCTAGAGGACAGGTACTCATTTTGCAAAGAGACCCAAGACCCAGCGTACCAAGGGAGGTAGCTTCGGGATTGGATCCGAGGGATATCAATCAATGAATCCACTTTCTGGACTGCTGGGTGTTACCACCTTTTCCACAGCCAGCTTCTCGCCCAAGGGTGTTTACCACCTTTCCTTGAAATGAGGCCCGCTATGACAGGGAATTGCTTCCTTTTCTCTCATAACAGATTTGTTTTGTTTGTTTTTTTTTCTTCTTTGTTTTTTTCTTTTTCTTTTTCTTCTTTTCTTTTTTTCCCTATTCCCGAGGGTGTTTCCACCTTTTCTCGAAGGATAGGTCGGCATGACAGGGACCTAAGTCCTTTTCTCCCATAACCGATATGTTTTGTTTTGTTTTTTTTTTTCTTGTTTCTTTTTTTTTCTTCTGCAAAGTGAGCAAGGGAATGGTAGAAAAACCATGTGTCAAGACCAACCTCGCCACTGTCGCTGGTGGAAAATAGAAGATAAGAGATCAAGGTTGAAAGGAGGTTTTGAGGGAACAGAGGGTTGCATCCACTTCAGCAGGAGTGATTGAAGAACGGCTATCAGAAGTAGCATCATAAGAAGTACAGTGCCGCGCCAACGAGGGAAAAGATCAAGTGTCCGTAATTGTCAAGATCCCCAAGGAGGAAAGTACTTCTTCAGGCGATATCCATTGATCAGAAAGGGATCATCAGAGGCATCAACGGTCTGTATTTGGACAGAGCCATTAGGGTTGACTGCAAGTACCTTATAGGGGCCCATCCACCGCTGTTGGAGCTTGCCAGGAAACTTGCCAAAGCGTGAATCATAGGCTAAGACCAAATCACCTTCTTTGAACTCCTTGTGCTTGATGAAGCTGTCATGGTAAGCCTTACGTCGAGCTTGCGTGGCTTCCATGCACTGTAGAGCCATCCTACGAATTTCGTCCAAACATTACAAGTACAGGAGACGGCGTTGCAGTGAATCGTCATCCCCCAAACGCTCTTTGATCGCCACTCTCAAAGAGGGTAGTTCCAGTTCAACAGGAAAAACAGCTTCTGTTCCATACACCAACTGGAAAGGTGTCTGTCCTGTTGCTGCTTTATGGGAGGTTCTGTACGCCCAGAGGGCCTCTGTAAGTCGATCATCCCAATCACGACGATGTGCGGAAATCGTTCTTGTCAGAATCGAGCAGAGGATGCGATTGGTGACTTCGACTTGGCCATTGGCTCTGGGGTAATAGGGAGTGGACTTGCGATGGCGGATCTTATACAATTCTGTCAACTCCTCCATGACTTTGTTAAGGAAATGAGTGCCTCTGTCACTTACCAGCTCTAAGGGACTGCCAAAACGGGTGATGATATTCTCGTACATGAATAGGGCCACGCTGTTACCATCGTCCCGCTTGAGGGCTTTAGCTTCACACCACTTTGTGATATAATCCGTACATACGAGGATGTATCTGTTCTGCTTCCTTCTGGTAGGAGGATCGATTGGACCTACGAAGTCAATGCCCCACTTCTCAAACGGCTTTAAAGGAAGGATAGGTTGCAATGGCATGGCACTTGTCTTCGTGGGTTTCCCCATTCTTTGACAAGCATCACATCTTTTACAGTAATCATAGGCATCCTTATGAATGGTAGGCCACCAATATCCCGCTAGCAGAGCCTTCCTGGCTGTAGCTTCTCCTGCAAAGTGACCTCCACATGGCTCGTCGTGGCAAGCCTTCAAAACAATCCCAATCTCTTCTCCTGCAACACATCTTCTGAGTACTTCATCTTTGCCTTTCTTGTACAGTGCACCACCTAGCAGGGTGTATGGGGCTGATTCTAGCATGAGCTTCTTCCTTTCCCGACTGGAGATACCAGGAGGGTATTGTTGGGTTGCCAGCAGATTGGCAATATCCGCATACCAGGGAGTGACAGTTTCCACCAAGAATAGGGAAGCATCGGGGAGGTCTGGATCATCTTGCTCCTCGTCTGCAGTTTGTGGGATACGCGACAGATGATCAGCCAGAACATGGGAACGACTGGGCTTAGTAATCACCTCAAAGTCAAACTCCTGGAATAAAAGGAGCCACCTCATCATTCGTCCTTTCACATCTGCTTTGTTCATCAAGAAGGACAGGGCCTCATGATCCACATAAAATTTAAAATGGGTGGATAGGAGGTAATGGCGAAACTTCTCCAGGGCAAACACCATTGCCAAGCACTCCAACTCTGTCACTGTATAGTTTCGTTCCCTATCAGTGACTTTTCGGCTTGCATAATAGATCGGTTGATCCAACTTCGAGGAGCCCTTTTGGCAGAGGACAGCACCTAAGCCTTCAATTGATGCATCAGTGTGTACATGGAACTCTTTCGTCCAATCAGGAGGTTGCAGAATGGGTGCCTCTATCAGACACTGCTTCAGAGTGTGGAAGGCTTTGTCACATTCTTCTGTCCAAGTAAACTCTGCATCTTTCCTCAGAAGCTTGTGCAAGGAAGTTGCCTTTGTCGCAAAATGGGCTATGAACCTTCTGTAGTAACCCACATGGCCTAGGAATCCCCTCAACTGTTTGAGGTTGGTGGGTGCTTTCAGAGCTGCAATCTTTTCGATCTTTGCAGGGTCTGTTGATATCCCTTGTGCTGAGACAATGTGGCCCAACAGAACTCCAGAAGAGACCCCAAAGATGCATTTGTCGGGGTTAAGGGAAATCCCATACTCCCGGCATCGATCAAAGCATTGCTCCAGGTGGTCCCAGTGTTCACGGATCAAACTATAGACACAAAAGTCATCCAAATATACCTCAATAAAGTCGTGCAGATGATTTTGAAATGCGGCCATCATGACTCGTTGGAAAGTAGCAGGGGCATTGCAGAGCCCAAATGGCATCACTCGGTAAGCATAGGTCCCCCATTCTGTGGTGAAGGTTGTTTTGGACTGGTCTTCTTCTGCGATCTGCACTTGGTTGTATCCACTGAACCCATCCAGAAGAGAATAAAGCTCATGTCCTGCCACTGTGTCCAACAGTTGGTCTGTGAAAGGGATAGGAAAGTGATCCTTCTTCGTCTTGGAATTAAGCTTTCGGAAATCCACACATATTCGCAATTTGCCATTCTTCTTGGGTACAACCACGATGGGTGAAACCCATTCACTGTTTGCCACTGGATAGATGAACTCGGCCTCCAGAAGCTTCAACAGCTCCGCTTTCACCAATGTGGAATAATTCGGGTTCATTCGCCTCTGTCGTTGCCGTACTGGCTTGGCATCAGGCTCCAAGTCAATATGATGTTGACATATTGTGGGATCAATCCCCTTTAGGTCTTTGTAAGACCATGCAAACACGTCCAAATTTTCTTTCAACAAGTGGTACAAGGTTGACAACTCCTCTTCTGGGAGACTGCTACCCACCTTCAAGTGGCGTTCAGTGCCTTCTGAATCCACAAGGGTTAACTGCCTTTCACCCTCTACTTCACGGATGAAGGTCCCGCGGACTGCTTCTGGATACAGATCTGACTCCTTCAAGGGAGTGGTGTCCTCTTCTGATGTCCCACTAGAACCAACTTCCTCTTTTGGTGGAGACTTAGGTTGCTCCTTAAGACGTTGGAATGGAATAAGCGCCGTTTCGGGTTTGGTTTCAAAGTTAATTACCTCTTGGCTTGAAGACTCATCTTCTGATGATGACACATCCAGGAACGTCACATAACAGGGACCCTCTGATGCTTGTTGGGTTGATGGGACTGGTGCTTGTTGGCACGGTGCATCATCATCATCTTTCTTTGGCAAGAATGGGTTAGGACGGCAGGAGCCACACTTGAAAGACGGCTTGTTCTTCTTCATCCATTTCTTGTAAAGGTTTTGCATATGAGAAGATCCATTTACCAGACCAAATGGTACCATCACCATACTGTCCCATAGCATGAGCTCATCGGCTTCTGATGCTTCTGGAACTTCTTCCTCAAATGTATCCTCTTCAGGTGGGATAGACTCTTCCGTTTCTCTTTCATAACCTTCTTCGTCCATTTCATGTCCAACCTCTTCTGTCTCTGTCTCTGCTTCTGCTTCTGCTTCTGCTTCTGCCTCTGTCTCTGTAGGAGCTCTGTAACAGAAGAACAGATTCTCTGTTTCCTCTCCTGCCTCTGTCTCTGCTGTGGCCATGTAACAGGGAGAGCAGTACATCCATGCTTCTATCTCACTGTCAGAAGTGATTTCAGAAGTCATTCCTGGTTCAGGCAGGAAGTATTCACCCATTGATAATGGCTTTGCATCTTTTGGAAGTCGGCTTACTGTATCCACTGTTAAAGAATGTGCCACTGTTTTCTTAGGAAGGATCTGTTTGATAGCATCTTCGTCTGCTGATGTTCCATCTGTAGCCTCGTTAGGGGAATCAGAAGATAATTCCAAGGAGGTGGATCCATGTCCTTTTTGAGAACCATACAGTTTCAGCACCACTTTGTTGGGTCCTCTGCCCAAGGTCAAGGTTCCTTTGAACCAATCCGTCCTTGCTCGAGCTTCAAAAAGCCATGGTCTTCCCAGTAACAGAGGATAGGATGTACCATAAGAGTTTGGCTTCACCACCAAATAGGTTAGCCAATAATCTTTTCCAGCCACTGTAGTCTTCATATATGGAAGAATGCCCAAAGGCTTGATTCTACTCTGATCCGCCAGTCTGATGAGCCATTGGGTTGGTTGCACACCTTGTAGGCCTAGATCCTTCATTGTCACATCCGTCATAATGTTCACTGATGAACCTCCATCAATCAGTGCATTTGCAATGAAGCAGCCTTCTATCCACACTCCAGTCTCTGGGGTACCCGGATCTAGGAAAGCGTTAGCCACATCCACTTCTTTTACAGGCTCTGGAGCCTTGTTGGACTTTGTTGCTGTTGAGGAAGCAATCCTTAAACCACGTCGTCTTGTTAGTATACTTTTGAACCTTTTCCGGCAACTGGGAGACAACATCAATAATTGTCGAAATGTGAGGTTTGGTTTAAAGGTATCTAGATCTCTAACTAGATCGTATTCCTTAATAGGATCCACTGGCTTCTCTAACCGATTAGGGAATGGGGCAACACCCATTTTCATTTTCCCTCTTTCTTCCAACAGAGGAATTACAGGAGCTTCTTCTGCCACTTGGGGCACTTCCTCCTCTTCTGTATCCTGGACCTCTGGTCCTGTCTCTGTAACTCTCTGTGGCACTGTAGTGCTCTGTACGGCACTGTTAGGCTCTGTTCTGTTCTGTTCTTCTGGTGGAAGATTGAACTTCACTGTTCTGGCAGGAGGGTTATTTTCTTTCTGGGTAGGTGGTTCCTTCTGCTTTGCACGCGTGATGGCAGCAACTTCCAATTCTACCAAATTGGAGGTAGGCTCTTGGACCTTGGACGGACTATCAGTAGCACTGTTTTTCACTGGGGCTGGGCTTGGACAGTCTTTTGCAGTGTGGCCTTCTCCTTTGCATCGACTGCATAAGGGCTTGTAATCCACTGACCTTCGAGGATTTGGACAATTTGGTGAAATGTGTCCCTTTTCTCCGCATCTGTAACACTCCACTTCTGATCTCTGACCACCGCCAGACTGTCTTCCTCTGTAACTTTGAGAAGGAAATCTTCTGGGTCCGAAATTAGGACCAAACTCTCTAGGCTTGGGTCCAATATCTTGTGTTGTCATTTTGGATTCCAGCAAGTTAAATCTTGCGTCTTCTTCCTTCCTTCTCCTATCATGCATCTCCTTCAGGGAGCAAATGTCCTCTGTATGGTTCTTCCGCAAACAGTAGGAACAGAAGGCTCCAGGGATGGTTGGTTTCCGTGTACATTCAGTGGCTAAATGGCCTGCTTGATGACACTTACCACACCAAGTATTTGACCGCATCACATCTCTTCCTGCTCCTGCAACGTTGGATATGCTCGCTGTGTTCACTTTCAGCGTCTGTAGTTGCTCTGTAATCACATCCATCAACTCCTTTTTGATGTTTGCAACTGAGTTAGATAAATAATCCTTCAAGCTTTCTCCTCCTGACGTACTGGCAGGAGGGTTTTGAGGAGTCTCTGTAATCACTGCATAAACTGGTTGGGTTGGTACAGAGGGGTCTCTGTTCTGGTTCTGATTCAGAGCTCCTGTTTGAACTGTTGGCTGTTGACTCCAGTTGGTAGGGTTCCACTGTTGCTGCTGATTTTGCATTGAGGAGATTGGTTGGGACCATTGTTGTTGTGGTTGAACCATCATTTGAGGCATGGATTGTGGCCACTGTGGATTTGGTGCACTGTACTGTGATACCGGGGGCATCTGTTGGTATGGATAAGGAACAGTCCCGGGGACTGCATTTGGTGGGTACATCATTCCTGGCACCAGAGGAGGTAGGACTCCTCTTCCTGTATTCATCGCTAATCTAGCTTCCACTTCATCGTACAGTCTTGCACCTTCTGTTGCAGCTTGCAGGGTGGCTGGTCTTTGTAGCTCCACAAACTTACGGACTTCTGGTTGTAATCCTCTGAGAAACACTCCCTTCTGAATGCCATCATCTAGATTATGGTTAGTCCATCTCTTCAGGATGGATTCCATTCGTGAGACATAGGCTTCCACTCTTTCTCCAGAGGACTGACTTAGGTTCATAAATTCCTCTCTCATCCGCTCTTCAAAACCTTCACGCCTGAATTTAGTGAGGAAGGCCAACTTCAGGTCGTCCCATGTGCCAAAAGTTCCTGCTGCTTGTCCCTCATACCACTGAAACGCCGCGCCCTTGAAAGTGGCGGGAAATATCGCTAACCAATGCTCAGGGGTTCTGGCATTGTTAGCCACACACGCTACCATAAACTCTGCTACATGAAGATCGGGGTCTTCATTGTACTCTCCCTTAAAAACTGGCAATGGGACTACATTCGCTGGTCTGTCATCAATATTTCCAGGACGGATCTGGCTTGGAAGTGGACCTCCAGCAGGAGGAGGAAGGGCTTGATGTGCCATTGGGACTTCTGTAAAGAGTTCCGCAAGGGCGTCCAAGGCGGCTTCTGCTGCGAGCTCGCTCTCAGCCTTGATTCTTGCTTTCTCTCTTCTTACGTACCTCTGGACTCGTTCTAACGCTTGCCTTTTTATTGCGTCATTCATCAGGGGGTTGACTCCACTATGTTGTTAGTGCTCCACAGAGGGTTAACAGAAGGCTTCAGTCTCTGGAGGACTCTCTTGCCAACATTTCTTCTACTTCTTTCCTCTCAACGTCCCTGAATTCTGCTTTCATGCCACTACACAGAGGAAGGTATTCGGTTCTGAAGGTGTCAAAATGCATACGTCTGAGCATTGTGGTGGTGCCATCATCATAGTAATGCCAGCTTCTGATGGTTTCAATAGTGTATGTTGTGAAAAACACTCTGTCTACCAACTTCCAGTGGGTTGCTAATTGAACAAACAGAAGATTATCAGTACACCAAGCATCCCATGTATCTTGCTGTTGAGCGTCCACGAACAAATTCCAACTCTTTTCCTTCTTGTCTTTGTGAACCTCTACAGACCAAGACTCCTGAAGCTTCTTCACAATCTCCCACTTGATGATGTCTGGAAACTTTTCAATGAATGTCAAATCTTCCATGGATGTTCATTCTCTCTATTTCTGCTCTTCAGTTTGTTCCCAAACAGTTTGCCACCAAGATGCAAGTTTCTGCTGCTTCAACAGGAAGAGGAAACTGTCCACCACATAGAGCATGCATCATGATGGTGATGTATTTCCGCCATTGTGGGATGAACTTCTTGTGGAAAGTGGCTTTTATTATGAGAAATTCCAACTCTTCAGTGGAAGAAGGAATTTTACAAACATCCATTGAATTCTTCTCTTCTTGGCAATGCCAATTCCTTCATTTTCAGCCTCTTTTGGTGCTTGTTGATGGCAAGTTTCCCCGGCTGCGCACCAAAAACATGGAGCCCCGAGAGGAACACCAAGGAAAAGGGAATTCTCTTGCAAGAAAATCTATCTTGTAACATCAACAAGCTTGTTTATCATGTTTCATATGATCACAATGAAGAAAAGAACACCAGGCACAACAAATCTTCATGCAGCATCATGTAAATCTCCCACGGTTTTTAATAGAATCAACCATATTCTTCAACATCCTCATAAAATCCATCAATATCACAAAGAAAGCAAAGAAGTACACCATCTTTGAATGGAAATACATCACATAGTATTCATCTTCAATATCTTCATAGTCTTCTCTCTCAATCTCTCATATACAATCACTTTGTTTCAATAGAATTGGCTATCTCTGACTCTCTCTCACACACTCCATCAATAATACATCATATCCTCACTACAATATCTCAAAATTACTCTCAATAATCACTCTTAGGTCGTGGATACCCCTCCCAAGAGGTATGTCTGATATGAAGGGTCACCAGAGCCACTACAGTGTCTCTTCACAGCTCACTACTGTCACTTCACTCTAGTCTTCTCTTGAGTCTTCAGCAGCTACTTCTTCCACTTCTTTCAGCTCTTTTGCACTTGTATTCACCTCTTTCCAAGGCTAGAAAACTTTCCCCAAAATCACACATACATTCCACAGAACACTTACAGAACAGTCTACAGAACAGTACCAGAACAGTTACAGTACAGAACAGAACAGAAGCAGAAGCTCTACAGAAGACCTACAGAAGGTTACAGAAGGTCATCAAAACTACATAACTCATTCTCAAACCATTCAAAACTCTCACAAACCATTCACTAAGCTTTCACAATATCTCATTCTTCATCAATCCATACTCCATCCCTCCTTACAGAAGACAATCAGATCAAAAACAGACCAAAACAGAACAAAACAGAAGGTATACAGAACCAATAAGAACCTATCAGAACATCACAGAAACATCAACAAACATCATAATCTTCCAAAACACAATCATTATCATCCAAAACACTCTCAAACCACTTCCTAATCAATCAATCATCCCTTAAAATCAACCATTCAGCTCTCAAAAACAACAAAAATCAGCCAAAAAACAAGTCATTTCAACACTCAACAACCCATGGCCACATCCACTGCACTTTCCTCAAGGCTGCTTTAGTTGTCTAATTACCTACCACATTTAGTTGGACATGCATCAAGCAGCTTCCTTAATTAGCCCGTTAAACACTGGTTCCTTCACGTAATCTTAGCACTTGACATAGAAAAACAGTGTCAAACAAGTTCCTTTACAATAGATTATCTTATTTATCTTTGGAATACATCCATCAAGTCTAGCCCGCAAGCTAATCCATAATCCACCCCCCGAAGGCAATCCATAATCCGTCCGAAGGCTATCAAGAAATCCATAGGGATTACTAATCCAAGATTCCACTCGTAGACTAGTATGCGGGCCTCGAGATCCAATCCCGAGTCATGTTGGCCTCTTGTGCAGGGCTCGGAAGACAAGGGATTTACGACCAGAGACCCCTGGCACCCAAGCGTCCTCCTGCTCCAAGTAGCACTCAACAGAGAGACCTCACGCGGCGGGTTCGGTCCACGTTCCCACCGCGGCTAACAACCCCCTTGGTTAGGGTCAGGCAGACAGTCGGGGGTAACTAAGGCTACCTCTCCCTTCAGGCCTTCAACCTAAAGCATTAAATATCTTTCCATCCTTTAGTTCCTTGAGCAAACAATGCAAACAGTGCTCCTAAACTATTACAAGCACAATTAATTCCAGTGGTCGTTTATTTGGCCAACTGCTAAGGAGTGAACCCTTCTCTCCAAATGCATCCAGCATTCAATCCGGGACAATTGCGATTTGGCAAGATCCCCAAGGGTTTGTTTGTTAACCCTTTTGTCCTTGGGTTAGGGCCATACCCTATTAACCCAACGTAACCAATACCTTAGGTTTCATACATTAACAATAAATCTTGGCGACAATGTCGCTCCAAATTGTTGACTGATCCTTTGCTTCCGAGCAAAAACCTAATTTCCCTTAACTTGGCAATTTTTTCCCAAGAAAGGTGATGTAACATGATGACTACTCATTCTCGTGCAAGATAAACTTACAAAAGAGCCTGCCAACCTCATTCCCAGGAATGGAAAAACTCTCTTGTGAACAAACCACAAGACCATGCGACGTTGCAATTTGTTGCACAAGTGTTGCATCTATTCCAAGGGATCAATTCACCCATTGAACGGTGTTTTCTGGTCAAGGGATTATGATTAGACAAGAAGCAAGGTTTAGGGTGTCTTCTTACCCAATCCAATCCTAATTGCACTAGGCCGACAACGATCGGTCCTAGGGACTCCAACTCAAACCAAGTTTTAACATTTTAAACAAATGATCCTTAGGGTAGGAACCCTAGATCGTTACTTGCATGAGCGTCCTCTTGTCCCTACATTCTGTGAATGTGGATAGGACCTTTGGGTATGAGGGTTTCGACTTGGCAACAAGTGTGAAACTAGGTCGAGTCCTTAACGTGCTAAACCCTAGTTAGCACTTGGGGTATTTATCGTATCAATTGAACCATACCTATACGAATCCCTTGTGGGTTAGGTGATTTAGATAATTCGATCTACTTGTCTTGTGACAAGGACGAACCATTCCTAGAGATGTTAACTTGATCTAAAGGAGAAAGCTAGTTGCAACAACTCACAATTCATGTAAACTCGCGATTCATTGCTTCTATGTAGTACTGCTAAATTCGCAATAACCTTAACTTTTCTTGTTAAAATCAAATCGCATGATAAATTGCAAAAACTTTCATTGAACCTACTAGATTTTACATTCAAGGATCATGCCCACAATTCTTTTTCTAAGCTTTTAAGATTTCATGCTTTAATGAACCATGCAGCCTTTCCCTAAATACAACTCTTGATGAATGAAATTTTGCGTACGATGAATGTGCAACATGCAATCCTTTCCTAACTACAACGTAGTGAAATTCATGCCAAATAAAGCTAGAGTTGACCTATTCCATGCAAGCTCATAGAATCATTTCCATGCTCTGCTATTTCCTATGGGTGATAACGACTTTCCCTAATGAATCATTACAATGAAGATTTTCCTAAAAATGCGATATGCACTTAATCTTTCCATGCCTAGACAAGGTGCACTTAACAATTCAACCTTATAATGATAGGCAACAGTTGTTCTAGGCTCGTCACTTTGAAATACACGAAAAGGAAACTTACTTATAAGGTCGTAAAATGCATAGGCAACTTACATTTTTTTCGTTCATCCCATTGAAAATACCAATGATCAATTTCATATCATGAACTAGTTCTAGTAATTGTTCAAATAATCAATTTATTTCCAATTGCATTTAGCTAGATGGATTTGACATGCATAGATGCTTCCTAGTTCATGAAGTTATCGTGATTAATGCAATACTTTTTCGTGAAATCAAAATTAGTAAAAACATGGACTTGTGAGCTCGGGGAAATATCCACGTGAATATTAGGAGAAGATCCTCCCGCCGCAGGCACACCTTGCGACTTCTTAGGGGCCATCGTAGGCATGACTTCGGACTTCCGGTTTGCCTTTGCGGTCTATGAATTCCCTGCAATCTCCAAAAAATTTGGTCCGCTTCTTCCTTACGTGGGAATACCCTTTATACTGGTGGGTTATAGGCACCGGGTAAGGACCGCATGCACAAGGCTTAAGCCCCTTACCTTTAGAAACTTCTAAGAAGGTTCTAAAGAGCTTCAGTTTCCCCAGAACCACATGGGGGAAAAAAAAGTCAATGATTGGGGAAAGGGAAGGATTGTTGACAGGGGAAAAAGAAGGGTAATGATTGATTCTGCCATATGGCAGGATGGCGGCAGCAAGGAGCGTACGCCGTAGCATAAGAAGGAGCCCCTTGTCCTTTGTCGTAAGGCAAATTTTTACGGCTGCAACCCAGTAGTTGGCGGCTGTAGGTGGAATGACAATGGCCAATGGCGGCATGCTGCCAACAAGCAGCCCTTGCCCCTCAGCGTGGCAGCCTCGTCTCTCCTCCCCTCTCTGCTCATCAGCATGGTAGCCACCTCCTTCAACAGCACAATCGACTCCTTCTCTCACGGCATCGACAGCCATTCTCTTCCTCTCTCCACGCAGCCTTTGCAGCTTTTTTCCCCCCCTTCCTTCCAAGGCTAAGGGGTTTTTTTTAATAGCCCAAGGGGGGAGAGGGGACCTCCACCACGTGGGTTGTGCATGCAGCCCACGACTCCCTTATGTAACCCACCTCTCCCACTTAACCCATCCCCTTCCCTCCAGCCATGCATCGGTTGGGGGAAATTAGCAAAAAAAATTGCAATTAATTGAACATTATCCACTTAACCCCCTCCCAAGAGGGTGTTTCCCCGCAGTTATGTGGATTTGAATCCCTCGGACTTGCTTTGCCAATGTGGAGGTCTCGATTTCACGTGTGCGGGTTACAGATTAACTGTCGGAAATTCCAATACGGAAGATAACCTTTCTCCGAGTTTATGTGGTGTGCGGGGAGTCAGTTTTAGTAATATTTTTGAGCGGGAATATTACAGTTTCCTCACATAAGAGTCCCCAACAAAGAAAATGGTACTATCCTACAGCAAAAGGATCCTCACACTCTCATTGTTGTTCAATAGTTTTAACAACCAATTGCAATGCATCAAAGAGACTTCATCTTTCTTGATATCATATATAAGAATGCAAATGCATGGTGTAATGTCATATAGTGCTCAAACAAATCAATCACAAATTAGCCAAGGTATTGTGTGCAAAATATTCTCTCAATGATTTCCTTTCTAACGTATTGCTTCAATGCTAAAGAGCAACATTGGACTAATCTATGATATTGTCTCTTTAAAAATATTAAACAAACTCTACATGCTTCATGTTAATACACAAGCACTTATATTTCTATGTAAAATTCTTGTCATTTTGGCTTTTTTATGTGTCTATTTATTATGTAATATATTTTCTATGTTTCATGATATTTTCTCCATAAAAACATCCTCTAAACGATAACTTTAACACATATTCAATCATTTTCCATCATAATAACAAGAGATTCAACATAAAATTCAACAAAAGATCGTTTACTCTAGAATCTGCACATGCACGTATTGTATTTTGAAAACAAAAAGCTGTTGATGCTCTTTTCCAGCTGGCTGACACCACGGGAGATTCACTTGTTGTAATAAGGAGAAGTCACCTGCGTGTAAAAAATATATGAAAATACCCCTTATCTACCCCCTATTTAAGGTACCTTACCTTATAAAATGTACCTTCCTTCCCTTAAATAAGCCCCCTCCCTTACACTCACGTGGTACCATAAGATAAACCCTAGTGGACCCCCCGGGGCTGACACCTCCTTTGCACTTCCTTGATCCATCCCTTGCATCTCATCTCATCAACCATCATCTATTTCCCCCCATTCTCTCAACCCATATGAATTATGTTTCAGGTGAGAGAGAAAGAGGAGAGAGAAAGACTGAATTTCTATCTTTTCATTCAATGCATCAAATCTTGCACCATTTGGAGCGATTGGGAGTGAAGAAATCCATGAATCCATGGCCAAGAGCATGAAGCCTAATTTGAACAAGTTAAAAAACCAAATTTTGAATGGATTGAGGGGTTACTGAGGAAACTGCACCCGCCCCCCCTTTGTCACGTTTTCTTGATTGTATGCTTCTTTTAATCAAGCTTAAGCTCTAATTTGCAAAAAAACTAGTTCACCCTCATGTGTTCATACTATTTCACAAGTGGTCTTAGGCTGTGGACAGAGGGAAAAATGATCTCAGATTCCTGATCCCACTAGACATGCGACTTCCTAGCAAAAAAAATCTATTACCTTGCCTCTTTCACTTGCTTTTCGGCCTTTAAATCAGGTAGATTCTTCATAAAACCAAACCTTGTGGCCATTAAATGAGAGGTCAAATGGACTTTGATCGATGAATGGACATGTTGGATTTTCGATGTCGAAATGCATCTAGAAACACTCTAGCTCCTTGATCCGTGATCATTCCATTTTTTGCCAAAACACATCTTTTTTGGATCTTGGGCCACTTTTGTGATTTAAATTTGGCTCTAAAATTCAGCGCGCTCATATTGGCAACCATGGGATAGTGTGACTCAATCCATTGAACCTGCGAAGTGATATGCATAAATATAACCTATAAAGTGCATTTCAAAATAAAAATATACAACAAAGCATAAACACAGCCCTCGCCCTACCCCTTGAAAAAATCAAGGCATGAATTCCACGAGGGATAGGCCAGCATAATCTAACAAACATTCAGAGCTAGCTACTAACCAACTACTCTAACATAGATTGACTTAAAAGAACTATCAAAAAAGTCATCCTAAGTGGTGTTCTAACCTGCCTATCTGACCTAGGATAACTTGACTAAGAACTCCTACTAGGTGAGGACTCCTATAGCTTGAGCTATTGAAAATCATATTTTTTCTATTTTACCACATTTTTTTATTCAATTCTTTATACTCGAGCATGTAAAAAGGAGGGAGATAAGCTTATTGTGTCCCAAGGAGAATAGGGCATGTGCCTCAGTTTTAGTCTCAATACCTAAGAATCTACTAAGCCTTTGCGATAGTAAATCATTTTTCTTTCTCTCACTTTTGTTTTCACTCCAACCATCCTTATTTATTTTGCAGTTAAATATCACCCCTATGAAGACAAGGGGTCATCACATAGACTCGTCCCCAAGAACCTACGAGGCCTTCGCAAGGTGATGATCATCTGCTCTTGGAAATTTTCTTCGTTTATTTTCTTATTTTAGGGGTTAGAATCCCTTTTTACACACCTTCACATCTTAAATATATTCATTGTTTTTTTTCCTCTTTTATTTGGAAGGCTTCCCTATCTTCCTCACAACTAACAAGGACTCTTAGAACTAGCTTCCTATTAGGGTAGTAGAATAGGGTCACTAGGACTAGCCTAAAAAACAACTCTTAGAGTGCTTGGCAATGCCTTTACAAGAGGTAGTAGACAACTGGTCAAACCTCCCTAGACACACCTAACCAAACCTTGGGACTTCATGCCTTGAATGCCAATCCCCAATGAAAGAAAAAATTTCCAAGTACATAGATATACACATGAATCATAAAGGGAAAGAGCTCATATGGAAAGGACATCACTTGAACTTGGTCATAAGAAGCTTATGTGCAACAAGAGGCTCCCTTTAGGGACTCCATCAAATCTATTTAGTGCAACATTAAAACAAAACCCATTAATTGCACCTGCACTAAATAAACAAATGGCTCTCTTGGCCTAATTTGATAAAACATTTCACTGCAAAATGAACAGCCCTCTTGACCTAACGAAATATAACCATAAAGCATACCATTCAATCATTAACCTACTACTGAAAGAAAACCCTTGGTCCCCACATAAACCTTATTGAAGCACAAAAACTAGACCAAGGGAATGGCCATTTAGGCCCTACAATAAATGCATCAAATTATGAGCTAGCCCCCTATATAAGTGGCAAGTGGTGTCCAACAAACATTCTCTTGAATGATCCAATGCATCCATGATAGAATAGAAAGATGGTCAATCACTATCTAGCTCATAGACCATACTAACCATCTGCAGCCACAAAACAGGACATGTCAGCAACAAGCAGTCCCCGTAGTAGCCTTAGACTAACATTAGGAGACGATTGTAAAATCCCCTCATGACTACAATTAAGAAAGAAATCTTTAACAAATGCATAAGTAGCAAGGGAATCAGGAAAGTGATTCCACTATCAAGAAATTAGCTACCAAGTCACGCCTTCAAAGATCTCAAGGGTGTCCAAGGTTGCACGATGGTACATCCTTAGAATGGGATTCCTCACACTATAGGTCCTATTCAATTGGCTGATCACTAACTGTGAGTCGCCTTTCACTAAGAATTAATGAATACCACAAGATCTAGCTAGATTTAACACCATAAGCAAGGCCTTGTATTCTGCCATGTTATTCATAAAAGGAGTGCCTAAATACACTCCCATTTTTAAAACCACTCGATGATGGGGGGGTCTTTTATGACAATCCCTACACTCACATGCTTATCAATTCCTTGAGAAGCTCCATCAAAATATAATGTATAAACTAATGCTTCATTGATGTAAGATGCTATGACAATCAACCTACTCATACTTATGATAATCAAAATCTAATAGAGAGAGAGGGTGTAAGATAGGTACAATCGCTCCTTCCACACTAAACTCAATAGGAATGCTAGTAAGAACCCAATGACAATTATGGCAATTGACTCAAATATCCCATGTGAAAAATCCACCTTGCCATTTAGTAATGTGAAAACCCTTACTCCACCAAATCACTTTGTCTTGGCGCTAACACTGCTCTAAACATGGATGCTCAAGATAAGGAATGACTTTTCCCATCCAATAGTCTTGATACCCTCTCCAAGTTTAAGTTGGATCTTGAAGGGCCTACAAAGGCACCAAGTCTAATGTCATCCCTTATACATAATACGTCAATTTATTGAAGTTTACTTTAGTTTTGAACTCTACCCCTTGCAAATTTACTAAAAGGACTATATAACTATTTTTTCTGACACATACAATCTTATAAGAACCATCCTATTTGGGTTCAAATTGCATGGGAAGGGCTCACAATTGGTATCATAATATAGGACCAATTGATGTTTGGTAAATTTGTACTTCTTAGTTAAAAGGTCATGAAGAGTTTTCATCCACTTATCTTCTACTTCCTGATGTAAGAAGGCTTGCAACCAAATCTTGTCAAGATGTGTAAGAAAAGTGAACCTTTCTTGCCTGTCATAAGTTGCTTGCTTTGCATAGTCTTTTGCCATTGAATATTCACATGTCCAACTCTTTTGTGCCATATTTCCATGTCCCTAATAGTGCACTGACCATGCAAACATGCCTGATTTCATTTGAGGTAATATTGCATCCAATGTGAACATTATACTATGTCGCTGACCTCATACAATGAGATTACAACCATTACCAAACTTTTCTATAAAATAGCCGTGCTTATCAAAGCGAACTTGCAATTTCTACTATGTCATCTAACCTACTGACAACAAGTTTTTCGTAATGGAAGGCACATGCAATACATCATGCAAACTTTTCTTCTGTCCATCATGAATGACTAGGGGTATTACACACTTATTCTCAATGATGTGCTATGTATCATCTACTATACACACATATCCATGCTTTTCAGGAACCATGTCTGTAAACCAATCACCATGAGGTGTCATGTGATTCAAGGCTCTAGAATCAATGTACTAGGCATCATTTTTTGTCTTCTTAGTAGAACGATTTTGAACATGGGTCATGGCAAACAGTTTGTCAGTGGATGCATCCTCTGTATGACTCAATGATGCATAATGTCCATGTTGTTTGCCTTTTTGGTTAGCCTGTTTTTTCCAGCACTCTTTGGCAATGTGGCCGTACTTGCCACAATAGTTGCAATCCTTCTCTTTATTCGGATTATCATGAGTATGCTATGGCTGCCAAGATTCTCTGCCCCTAGGGGGCTGGATCTCCCCCTTGTTCTAAAATGTCTACCACCTCTTGCATTTGGACTCTATTGAATATTACTACATTGATATAGAGGTATCAAAACATTTATACTTAGGTCCTAAACCATTCATAGTAATAGCCACTAGATCCTCATCATCAACATCAGTTCCCAATGAGAGCAGATTTTTGAGCCCGGGATGTGCCTAGAATTTGTCAAAAAATTCGGAATTTAGGGGAAAAATATTTAACATTGAAGGCGGCAGCTCCAGCTAGGACGATTTTAAGCACCAAGTGAAAGACGACTTTTAAAAGGCACCCAAGCGACACTTGTGGATTTTTTATAATTTTTTTGACTGCCATGCAGGATGTCAGGAGTTGCTAGTCAATGCGAGATGTACAACCGGATGCCCATGATTTTTCAGAGCTCGATTTGGATGCCGGACGAGACAGTGGCCATAAAATTAGCAAGATATGGAAAGGTGGACCAAAGTTTGGCCAAAAGAAGGGGTGCCCTTTGGACTTGGACCCCCCCTCTAAAATTTTATGCATAGGAGATGAAAAAATATGAGAAAAAATGGCATGATGGCGTGCAGGCAACAGCCGATTTTTGCACCTCCTCTCTCCACATCATGATTGTTTGGCTGTAAAGAAGCTATGGAATAGACATTGGGGGCCAACTTTTCCCTCTTGGCTGGTCTTATCGGCGCCCTTTGCTCGTGGAATGATGGACTGAATGAAGAGAACCAGATCTAGTCTTTCTCTCTCCTCCCTCTCTCTCTTCCCTATGGGCTGTTCATGTGTACCCTCTTGATGAAGAAATCCGGGTGGAAGAATGAAGGAAGTGATGATGAAGATTGATGGAGATGCTGAAGATTGATGAGTAGCATTGGATTGAGAGCAATGGAGGCTCCATTTTCTGATTATGCAATCATTCAAGGCATCTCGGGTTACGTAAAAACACGATATGACCATTTTTATGAGGAAAAATGAAGGATTTTTTATAGTTTATGATGATAATTATGTTTTTATTGGATGAAAATTTGTTTGTGTACTGTTTTCATTATAAGTAATTGTTGTTTATCAGAAAATTCTGATTTTGCAATGATTTACATGATTTATTTAATATCCGTAAACCGAAAATGCGATTTTTAAGTGGTAAAACTGTGTTTTTTCCGTTTCGGGTGGGGGAAATATGTTCCCATGGGCGGAATATGGAAGATAAATTGAATGGAAGTATGTTGAAGTGATTGGAATAAGAAAAACCAAAAAATAATATATTTATTAATAAATAAATCAAGAAAATGGAAAAAATAAGTAGAAAACTAGAAATACGTCTTGGAAAAATAAGAAAAAATATAATAATTGTTTGTGGATGTGTGGTAGCGGCAAAGCATGAGGTTTAGCCTCAGTTTGCCCTATCTCTTTGTTAAATTTGGTGATTTATCGCTTTCTATACATCAAAAAATCACAAAATGAACCTCTGCACCTATGCAACGCAAGCAATACCTAAACGTAGGGGGTTGGGAGGTTTGAATGGTGTGATTTGCGTGCTGATTGTTTCTGATTTTCTGATGCATTTCATGTCATAGGTTTCGTGGTATGTTCGTTAAGAGGATAGTAGCACGAGTGTATCTCGGTGCTATCCTTTCATCGCTGCAATGCGTTATAGAATAAGCATAAAAAGTCTGATTGTACACAAGCACATTGCTAATTTGAAAATTATGTTTGAGCACTTTAGAATCATTCACATTTGCATGTGCATGATGATCATGGTATCATAATATAAAAAACCTAGATGCATAGCACATGTTTTCAATGACAATGACCCATGTTTGAGTGTGGAAAGGCATCCTAAGTCGTAGGATAGATGTTCGTTTCTTGTGGGATTATTTGGTGAGGAAGCATAGTATCTCCTGGATTCGGAAATAAAGAGTGGAGTTTGTTCGTTTGTTTTATATGTTGAGCAGCACATCAAGGGGCCAATCCTTGCGATGTAGGAGAGCTGCAGTGGGGCCGCGGTGTTTCTACCGAGAGGTTGCTTCCATGTATGTGATTATCGTGGCATTGCCAATGTGTATGGGTTCTCCCTCTGAGGAGTTTATAGAAAGGGAAATGTTGGACTACAAAAATATAAAACTATAAACGCATAGATTAGGCTTTAGGGTAGTTTGTCCTTTAGAAGAAGATAGATTCTCCTAGTCCGCGAGTCTGTGAGGGTGTGCTTGTATGTTATGAGTATGAGGTCCGACTAGTGCCATAGCCAGTGCCGGCCCATTTCAGGTCCCAGCAGTGGTGCATTTGCTGGGAGCTGCCTATAAGTGGTGGTTTTCAAAACTAGGGTTTCAAGGGACCCTAAATTATCCATAAAATGGGGTTTGTTCAAGGATGGAAAAACTTGGCTTTCCCCATACAAAACTTACTAATGGACTTAGTTATGTAGAGCATGAGTCCTCTGCAGAAGATAACTTATGTGATGAAAAGAGTAGCCAATTAGTGGTTACCCCATCCTCTAATACGATGGCATGGGTCGAGGTTTGCCTTGGTGTGGTCTCTACCCAAGAGAAATTGTGTTTAACCATCCATCAACTTAGAGGGCATGAAACAAGCATGTTGGAAACTATGGTAGTTGTGGCATCAACAAGTCATCATGCTAAAGCCATAATGCCATGGGAAAGTGCAGATATACGATGGAATATGCTTGTGGTTGAAACATCCCATGTAATGGGCCACCATGACGACATAGTAGGCATCACTGTTACAACTATATATATCATCTCTCACTTGACTTGGGTCTCACCTATATATACTAACTCTACATCAATATGATTCATTCTTTGGGAGCATGTCTTGTGTATCTCTCACGTACTCTCTCTCTCTCTCAACAATCCCCACTCAAACAAAGGTCTCTGGTTGCGAGTGAAAAAACCCTTGGGGAGAACAAGGGAAAAACCCGAGCCCCTACACATACCTACGATACAAAAAATGATTTACTATTAAGTTTTCTTGAATACAATGATACAGGCCTCAATCAGTGAGACAAGAACTTGGAACAATACCAAGTGCATGTCTTAATGAGCTAAAGCAAGCTTCACTAAGAGCTTTTGTGAAGATGTCTGCAACCATTTGATCACTGGGACAATGCTCCACCATAATGGAACCTTTCTTGACTTCATGTCGAACATAATGATAATGAATAGCAATATGCTTTGATTTACTATGTTGTATATAGTCTTTGGTAAGACTAATAGCACTTTGGTTATCGCATCGAAGAGGTGTACTAGATGATGAAGGATGTCCCAAATCTGCAAGTAGTTGTCGAAGCCAAACTAGCTCGCGAGCTGCTAATGATGCAGCAACATATTTGGCTTCAGTTGTAGAAACCGCAACACATTGTTGTTTCTTGCTGGACCAAGAAACCAAACATCCATTTACAAAGAAACAATTCCCACTTGTAGATCGCATGGATAAGTGTGAACTTGCCCAATCAGCATCTGTATATCCAATAAGGTCAAGAGAAGTTGAAGAAGATAAAGAAGAATCCTCTCGACGACGATAAATAAGACCAAATTCCTTACTACCCTTGAGGTACTTAAGAATACGTTTTGCAGCACTCCAATGAATAGTGGAAGGGGAAGAAAGATACTGTCCCAAAAAGTTAGCTGCAAATAAAATATATGGTCTTGTGTTTAAACCAATAAATTGAAGACAACCAACAAGATTAGCAAAAGGTTGATGAATGGCTGATTCTTCATTGCGTGTTGTGGATGTACCCTTGGTAGAGCTTGAAAGAATGGGAGTGTTGGCAGAGTGCACATTTGTCAACCCAAACTTCTTAACGATATCATTAATAGACTTTGTCTGGCGAAGAAGAAGAATGCCTTGTTGTCGGTGTCGTTGAACTTGAATACCCAAACAAGAATGTATCTCACCAAGATCCACCATTTCAAATGCAGTTGATAAAAGCTTCTTCATGGCATCCAAGAAAGCAATATTATTTGACACAAGAATAGTATCATCAACATATAGAGCAAGAATAATAAAATATTTGTCCTCCCTTTTGATGTAAAGATTTGGGTCAGCAAAACATGCAACAAAACCTTTAGATGTGAGGAACTGATCAATCTTAATATACCAAGCACGAGAGGCTTGCTTCAATCCATATAATGCACGATGAAGCTGGCATACAAGATGCTCCTTTCCTACAATCATAAAACCTTCAGGTTGCTCCATATAGATTTCTTCTTCAAGATCTCCATTGAGAAAAGCCGTTTTAACATCCATTTGGTGAATTTCTAGATCAAATAGTGTTGCAAAAGCCAAAATCATACGAATAGTTGTGGAGCGCACAATGGGAGAAAATGTTTCTTGATAATCTACTCCTGCAATCTGTGAGTAACCTTTTGCAACAAGTCATGCTTTGAACTTATCAAACGAGCCATCAGCTTTGGTCTTGGTTTTATAAACCCATTTACATTTGATAGGAATACGATTTGGGGGGAGTTCAGTAAGAATCCATGTACCTTTGGAGATTAAAGAATTGTACTAAGCTTGCATAGCTTCTTGCCATTGATCCCTTTGAGATGAATTGATAGCTTCCATATACGATATTGGATCCTCTTGGACAGACATAGCATCATCAAAGACATCATATTTAATAGAATAGAATCCATGCTCTATCTCAATAGGAAGATCGACATAGATCTCCAAATTTTCATCAATCTTCTTTGGAGGTGAAGGAGGTTTATGATTATCAGAATTAGTAGAATCACAAAGCAAGTAAGGAAATGCACTAAGCAAAGACTATGTATCATCTGAAACATTTGACGACCATGTGCCACCCATAGTCTTCTCATCAAATATAGCATCACGACTAATGATAACCTTTTGAGAAGAAGGATCATAAAATTTGTAACCTTTGGAATGATTTGAATAACCAAGAAAAATAACTTTCAAACCTAGAGGATCCAACTTATGTCGAGTGTCCTTGGGCACATGAATATAAGCAATGCAGCCAAATGTGCAAAAGTGAGAGACCGAAGGTGTCTTCCCTGTCCAAATTGTTATAGGAATTTTACCAGCAGGTGCAGTAGTTGGAAGATGATTTTGAATAAAAACAGCTGTTAGAAGTGCTTTAGTCCAAAACTTTCGAGACAAACCAGAGTGTATAAGCATGCAACGTATAGCATTAAGAATCGTGCGATTTTTGCGCTTAGCAACACCATTTTGCTGAGGAGAATAAGGAACTGTAAACTCATGATGAATACCTTGATCCTTACAGAAGTCATCAAATAGATTGGATACATATTCACCGCCATTGTCACTGCGAAGCGTCTTTATAGAGAATCCAATTTGAAGCTCCACACTTATCTTGTATTGTTTAAATATAGGTAAAGCCTCAGACTTATGTCGAAGAAGATAGACATGTGTGTACCGTGAGAAATCATCAATGAAAGTTATAAAATATCGATATTGAGACTTTGAGACAGGAAAAGGACCGCAAATATCGGTATGAACCAAATCCAAGAGAGCACAGGAATGTGATGAAGTAGAAGTGTGGAAAGGTGAACGATGGTGTTTTCCAAGTGCACAGTACTCACATATTCCCATACGTCGATGAGATTTAAGATCCATACCTTGCACAAGACCATGACGATGAAGATCAAGAATTTTGGCAAAATCGGAGTGTGCAAATCGTTGATGCCATAATTTGCAATCTGCATCTCCAGGGGTAGTAACAACATTTGCAACTGTATCGTTCAATGATAGCCCAAATAGATTACCATGTCGAGGAGCCACTGCTATAGTATGCCCGTCTTTCTCTATACGACATTGATTATGATCAAAGCCAACAAACAAACCAAGATCAACTAGACGAGCAACAGAAAGAAGATTTCTTTGCAAATCTGGAACATGAAGAACTCCTCTTAATATTCTAGTGGATGAAACAGTACCCAGATATAAATCACCCACTCCTTTGACTTGACAAGTCGTATCATCCGCAAGGTAAACAAACTTTTTGACAGGAAGAGAATGATAATTGTGAAGCCACTGCGATTGGTATGTCATGTTTCCAGTGGCACCTGAATCAACGATGAATAGAGAACCATCATGAACATGAAGTACCTTTTCTGGAGAGATATCATAATGGACGAAATTGAGCTCCTGATGAGTATGATCATCATCTGTTGTAGTTTGTTGAACAATATAAGCTCGAGAACGTTCTTCATCATATCTGCGTTTATAACAACGACGAGATGGATGATCTGTATGTGCACAATAATCACAAGGAGGAAAACTTTTGGACGAGCGAGGTTGCTTTGTAATAACTCCATGCTCCTCATCATATTGGCGTGCCCAGCAATCAGAAGCCACATGACCTTTCTTATCACAATAAGAACAATGTTTGTTAGGATAAGCAAGATGAGAAGACTTACTACCTGGATTAGGGCATCCACCCTGCTGAAAACGTGAAGCAGGATGCTTGCGAGCAACAAAAGCAGCATCAAAATCCCTTTGTTCGCGAGTGACCAAAACAGCATCAGATTTTTCCAAATGATGCTCATGATGTTGAGAATATTCAATAAGAGATATACATGCTTTGTCAAAGTGAATATCATCCTTGTTAGACAAAATAGTGATGATATTGTCATATAAAGGATCTTTGATGGTATGAAGAAGTTGAGTAACAATTTGATTTTTAGCAACAGGAGCGCTGGCAGCACCAAGCTGATTGATAATGTCTTTAAAAGCCTCGATATGAGAGTGCATAGAAGTACCAACCTTATATTGAAGATTCTTCAAACAAGTTTGGAGATATAAAATTTCGGTGACCAATTTCTTCTCAAACGTTGAGATAAGATACTCCCAAATATCATGAGAGGTTTCCAGATGAAAGACATCCAACATAAGTGAGTCAGGAAGTGCAGACAATATATAACGACGAGCCTCTTTGTCACGACGAATCCAATCAGTATGATCAATTTTCCATTGTTCAAATAATGGACCATCAGTAATCACAGAATTGTTATTCATCACATCAATAGGTTGAACTGGGCAAGACAGGTCACCCAAAACAATATCAAATAATTCATCACCTTCAAGAATTAGCATCATCTTTGCTTTCCACCCAGGAAAGCCTTGTCCTTGGAAGAAGGGAACCGAACGTTGGCCAAACGGATATCCGTTAACAATTACGCAATTGGCCATGCCTGTATGTTGAGAGAAAACAAATAAGATGAGATCACAGAATCTGCAAACCATGATCAAGACGAGCATAGTTGAGACGCATGACAATCAAAATAGGGATATGCACGTAAGAACGACGAAAAGTATTGAGTGACTAAAAAGAAAGCCCGAAATAGAGAGGTGTAACGTGCAAGACGAGATGACGCATATAAGAAAAGTGCTATTTCAATCGAGCAAAGAACATGAACGATAATAAAACATCGCCAAAAATAGCAAGATGTTTGCTTGTCGTAATCAACATCATTAACGAAGACCAGCGATTAATAAACTGTAATTGGGGATTAACAAACTGTAATTAGAAATACAGTTTTAAATAAAGAATCGCAGATTCGAGCAGAATTGCTGTCTTGAATCCTGAACTATCATAACTTTTGATCCAGAACTCCGATTGACAAGCTGTTTTGACAGGATTCGAGAGCACGACGAGAGCTACTTCTAATACTTGTGCAAAGAAGTATTAACTAATACTTCTAATTTGAACAATTTCATGCATCAAATCATCACTTGTGCAAAGAATTCAATCAAGTATAAACAATGAAACAACTTATCTTCCTTGTTGTTGCTATGCATCCATAGCTCTGATACCATGTTGAGAGAGAGAGAGAGTACGTGAGAGACACACAAGACATGCTCCCAAAGAATGAATCATATTGATGTAGAGTTAGTATATATAGGTGAGACCCAAGTCAAGTGAGAGATGATATATATAGTTGTAACATTGATATATATAGTTGTAACAATCACAAGGATGTTAGAAGCCCTAGCTGTCAAGGGAAAACCATTGCTTAAAAAGCATGGTTCCCAAGTTTTAAGAAGTGGTAATGATAAATATGCTTTGGATAAGGACCAAAAGCTCTTATATAAACCCGTTATGGACTTTCCTTTTAAAGGGAAAGGTATGGAAGATCCTCTAAGAGGGGATCAAAATGACACGTTGAAACTTATAGGACTCCCTAGACCGCTCAGTGAGTTAGAAGAAAGGGATGTCAATAAGGATATTAACCTCCCTACACCGAAAAGGGTGGGGATGGAAGAGGTTAAAGATCCTAAGAGGCTAGACCCAGATCATGATGAATATGAAGATTTTAATGACCCGGTGTTGATCCCAAAGGGAAGGACTAAATGTCCTCCTCTTTACAGGGATCTCCTAGTGTTTTATGGGTTGCCAAATGAGGATCCGATGATTCATTTAAGAGAATATGGCCTAACTTGCATTGCAAGTGGGTTCGACGATATACATCGGATGCTCGTATTCCCAAGTACCCTAAAGGGAGAGGCAAGGAAATGGTACTGGAGCCTCCCAAGAGGGTCGATCAAATCATTTGAGGAGACTTGTGATAGATTTCTAGATGAGTATGAAAAGAAGTTCCCTATGATTGAGGTCTTAGGGCAGCTTATGCAGTTTAGAAAGGAGTCTTATCTTTCTGTTAAAGAGTATGCTAGAGCCTTTGATATACTCTTAGGCTTTGGCCAAGAAGAGCCAGTGCACTACCGGATGATGTGCTATGTGAGCTCTTTCTGAATGGCTTAGAGATTAATATGCAAATCCAAGTGGGACTGAGGAATCCTAAGTCGTTAAGGGAAGCAAAAATGCATGCCATTGATTATGAGGGTCATATTCAGAGATGTTGGGAAAACTTTTGGAGTTTTCCCCGCTCAGTACAAGTTCATCCTAGCTTCCAACCATTTCTGCAAGGAGACAGCTCACTTGTTGATACCAAGGCAGCCTATGTGGGGAACCTTGGTGGCCAAAATCTCAAAGCAGAAAATGGCCATCTTACGAGCAGTAATGACATGCCTCTCAGTGAAAAGGTTCCAAGCCATGTAAATCCCATTAGGGCTTGCAACACTTCCACGAGAGGTAGTTGTGATGGCAACATGGATAGAACCAATGGGCCTATGAGTGTTGATAAGCATTCTATGTGTGGTTCTAATTTTGTTGCTAGTAAGGCTCTTGAGAGACCTTCGGTGTTGGAATCATGCTTCCAGGTGGATGTTGGTCCCTTCAGTGAAAGCATGGTTCTTACGGAAAAAAATTTGTAGTATGGTCGTAAACAAGTAAAGACATCTTTTGTAAAGAGGATGCAAAATGCTAAAAGTCTACCTGTGCTTCACAAAGGTCATAAGGATGTGAGGCCATTTTGCCATAGGGATAAGTTTGCATTGAGTTCCTTAGACCAGTGCAGCAAATTGAGGGAATGCAAGAATATTAAGGGAAATGTGAGATGGATTTGGAGACCCAAAATCTCCAAAAGTATGGCAGGAGTGTCGAATGCAAGGCCAAGGATCCCACCTAGATATATTTTTTCAAACCCCCAAGAGGATAAGACTGGATATATATCTGACAATATACACTGCCTTGGGATACACCCATGTGATCTGCCTAGGCTTGAAGCTCTACCTAGTTTGGGTCGTAGCACTGATTTATGTGAAAAGCCAGATAGGGGAGGTTCGAATGAGTACAAAGCTATAATTATTTCTACCAAAGGAGCCACTCAGCCGCTTGAACGACCAGTTTATTCGGATGACAATAAATGTGGGACATACGAGCCCACTGAGGCCGTCCATTTAGCTCACATTGCCCAAGAAGGGATCGGCCTTATTGATGAGTTATTTGTGGAAAGGCTTGGACTTGTAGCTCTACAAAAAAAAAAAAAAAAAAAACCTAAGATAAAAAAATACAAGATCAAGCTTTTAGCTAGCTTGCATGAGTAGCATGGGCCTAGTCGACCTATGATATGCTATCCTTGGCACCCTGGGTAGTCTAATAGGGTGTGATGTATATGCCAAGGACATGAGTATTACATGGACTAAAATGACCTATCTAGTTTTAAGCTAGGAAGGCTAGCTGCTTTGAATATTACGTCCACATCTCGTTAGGCCAAGAGGCCCTATCAGTTTTTGTAGTGAAATGCTATATTTCGTTAGGCCAAGAGGGCCAGTTGTGTGTTTAGTATAGGTGCGGTTAATGGTTTCTTGTTTTAGTCTTGTGCTAGACAGGTTCAAAGAAGAGCTTGGAAGGAGCCCTATCCAAGTGATATCTCTCCTTTACGAGTAATGTGTGTTTATGTTATATGTGTTTGTGTACTTGTAGGGGATTTTCTTTTTCTTGTTGGGGACCGGCGTCTAAGGCATGAAGTCCCAGGTTTAGGTTAGGTATGTCTGGAGGGAGGTCTGAGTAGTCGTTGCCTCCTGTAAAGACATTTTGAGGCATTAAAAGACATACTTTAGAGGGTAGTTCTAGTGACCTTGTTCTGCTAGCCTGCTAGGCAGCCGTTCTAGGAGTTCTTGTTAGTTGTGAGGCAGTTAGAGAAGCCTGCCAGAGGAACAAGAAAACCCTGAATATCTCAAAGAAACTAAATATATACAAAGGTGTGTAAAAAAGGGTTCTAACCCCTATAAAAATAGAAAATAAATGAAATGAAAATTTATAAGCAGTCGATCATCGCCTAGCGAAGGCCTGGTAGGTTCTTGGGTACGAGTCAGACCTGGGGCCGATGCCTTGTCTTCCTAGGGATGGCGTCTTGCTGGAAAAGAAGAAAGTAAGGAAGGTTGGAGCGAAAATAAAAGTGAGCATCAGAAAAGGATTAAGTCTCGCCTTGCGAGGGCTTGGTAGGTTCTTGGGTACCAAGATAGGACCTGAGGCCGATGCCCTGTTCTCCTTGGGTCACTACGTGCAGCTCCCTCCTTTTTACATGCCCGAGTATGGAGAATAAAAACCTAAAAGAAGAAACATGCTAACAGAAATACTTCTTGATCAGGCTATAGGAGTCCTCGCCTAGTAGGAGCTCCTAGTTGTGTTGTCCTTAGTTAGGTAGGTAGTTCAGACCACCACTTAGGGCGACGTCTTTAATAGTTCTTCTTAGTTTAGCCGTGTTGGAGCAGTCGATTAGTGACTAGCTTCGAACCTTCTAGCAGATTATGCTAGGCCTACTCCTTGTGGATGTCATGCCTTGGTTTTGTCAGGGGGTAGGGTGAGCATTGTGCTGTGTTTTAATGGGTATCTATTTCGTATCAGCTTGATGCTTCCTTTGGTTGTTTTGTGCAGATCTGTTGTGGGATTCGACGCGCTGAGTCGCCCTATCCCGTGGTCGCCAATGAGAGCGGAGTTTTGAGCCTAGGATGTGCCTAAAATTTGCCAAAAATTCAGGAATTCAGGAAAAAAATATTTAACATCGAAGGCGGCGGCTCCAGCTCAGACGATTTTAAGCACCAAGTGAAAGACGACTTTTAAAAGGCGCTCGAGCGACACTTGTGGATTTTTTATAATTTTTTTGATTGCTTTGTGGGATGTCAGGAGTTGCCAGTCAATGTGGGATGTAAAGCCAGACGCCCAGGATTTTTCAGAGCTCGATTCGGATGCTAGACGAGACAGTGGCCATAAAAATGGCAAGATATGGAAAGGTGGACCAAAGTTTGGCCAAGCCCCTCTAAAATTTTATGCATAGGAGATGAAAAAATGTGAGAAAAAATGGTGTGATGGCATGCAGGCAACGGCCGATTTTTGTGCCTCCTCTCTCCACATCACGATTGTCTGGCTGTAAAGAAGCTATGGAATGGACATTGGGGGCCAATTTTTCCCTCTTGGCTAGTCTTGTTGCCGCCCTTCGCTCATGGAATGATGGACTAAATGAAGAGAACTAGATCTAGTCTTTCTCTCTCCTCCCTCTCTCTCTTCCCTATGGGCTGTTTATGTGTACCCTCTTGATGAAGGAATCCAGGTGGAAGAATGAAGGAAGTGATGATGAAGATTGATGGAGATGCTAAAGATTGATGAAAAGAATTGGATTGAGAGCAATGAAGGCTCCATTTTCTGATTATGCAATCATTCAAGGCGTCTCGGGTTACGTAAAAACACGATATGACCATTTTTATGAGGAAAAATGAAGGATTTTTTATAGTTTATGATGATAATTATGTTTTTATTGGATGAAAATTTGTTTGTGTGTTGTTTTCATTATAAGTAATTGCTATTTATCAAAAATTTCTGATTTTGCAATGATTAACATGCTTTATTTAATTTTCGTAAACCGAAAATGTGATTTTTAAGTGGTAAAATGGTGTTTTTTCCGTTTCGGGTGGGGGAAATATGTTCCCATGGGGGGAATATGGAAGATAAATTGAATGGAAGTATGTTGAAGTGATTGGAATAAGAAAAACCAGAAAATAATATATTTATTAATAAATAAAATCAAGAAAATGGAAAAAATAAGTAGAAAACTAGAAATACGTCTTGGAAAAATAAGAAAAAATATAATAATTGTTTGTGGATGTGTGGTAGCGGCAAAGCATGAGGTTTAGCCTCAATTTGCCCTATCTCTTTGTTAAATTTGGTGATTTATCGCTTTTTATACATCAAAAAATCACAAAATGAACCTCTGCACCTATGCAACGCAAGCAATACCTAAACGTAGGGGGTTGGGAGGTTTGAATGGTGTGATTTGCGTGCTAATTGTTTCTGATTTTCTGATGCATTTCATGTCATAGGTTTCGTGGTATGTTCGTTAAGAGGATAGTAGCACGAGTGTATCTCGGTGCTATCCTTTCATCGCTGCAATGCGTTATAGAATAAGCATAAAAAGCCTGATTGTGCACAAGCACGTTGCTGATTTAAAAATGATGTTTGAGCACTTTAGAATCATTCACTTTTGCATGTGTATGATGATCATGGTATCAAAATATAAAAAACCTGGATACATAGCACCTGTTTTTAATGACAATGACCCATGTTTGAGTGTGGAAAGGCATCCTAAGCCGTAGGATAGACGTTCGTTTCTTGTGGGATTATTTGGTGAGGAAGCTTGGTATCTCCTGGATTCGAAAATAAAGAGTGGATTTTGTTCTTTTGTTTTATATGTTGAGTAGCGCATCAAGGGGCCAATCCTTGCAATGTAGGAGAGCTGCAGTGGGGCCGCGGTGTTTCTATCGAGAGGTTGCTTCCATGTATGTGATTATCGTGGCATTGCCAATGTGTATGGGTTCTCCCTCTGAGGAGTTTATAGAAAGGGAAACGTTGGACTACAAAACTATAAACTTATAAACACATAGATTAGGCTTTAGGGTAGTTTGTCCTTTAGCAGGAGATAGACGCTCCTGGTCCGCGGTGAGGCCGTGAGGGTGTGTTTGTCTGTTATGAGTATGAGGTCCGACTAGTGCCATAGCTAGTGCTGGCCCATTTCAGGTCCCATCACCCAACTAGAGCTAGTTGATCTGCAATGGTCTTAATTTTCGTCACATAGTTCTATATGCATTGACCTTTCCTATCCATATTATTGAACTTCTTCTTTAGCTAGATTTTGTGAGCATTGGTGGTCTTGCCATAATACCACATCAAAATATTTCAAGCATCCTCTAGTAACATGCAATTCATTATCTACATGACCATTACATCAGAGATACACAAGGACAACCAATGCAACACCCTTTAGGCTCTTTCCAACCATGGTTGATGTTCTCGTCTTTGTTCAGTGTTGTAGGATTTTTGTTGGGAAGCTTAAGTTCAACTTCAACACCCGTGACTAAATCCCAATAGCCCTTTCCAATAAAGAAGTTCTCTATCCGAGACTTCCAAATATCATAGTTATTGTTGATTTTGTCACCCCTATCTAAGTTATATTACCTGTTCTCTCTACATTTTCCATGTTTGCAACACAATGTATTCACTATAGTAATAAAAATTGTCCATGCTTGACTTCCTACAAACCAAGTAATTTTCATAGATAGGGTGTTTGTATGCACTCCAATTAATCCAATAAGTATGAAGACAAGCTATTTGGAATATCAACTGTGAGTGACCAGTAGCAAGTTCTTTGCTAAATTCTGAATGTTCTCTATTCAAAAAAGCCCTTAAAGCATTCTAGACATATGTTATTTCATTTGAAAGTTCACATACATTTCTATGAGTATCAAGACTTTCTTACACAACATGTAGGAACCAAGAAGTTTCTTACAATTGCAACCAGCCAAGTATATCTATTTTACCATCAATAAATCAGCCTAAATTTGAGCATTTAAACATTTCAATATTCCTCAAGACACCAACAGTCTCCATGTAGTAAGATCTAGGCATTAGATGACATCAACATGTAGTTCAAAGTTCTTGTAGTATCAGACTAAAGCTAGTACAACTCCAAGATGGATTTTGAGACAATTCTAGATCTATAAATGCATTCAGATATCTGAAGTTTGGACTCCTACTCATGCTCAAGTACAAGATCTTGGAAGCATAAACAATGTTAGTTAGTTCATGTTGATTTAGTATGTCCTGAATCTTATTGTGTATTCAAAGATTGAGATGCGTCTCACTACATTCATAGAGAACAGGATCCAATTAATTGCCTATGATAGTGCAACATTTACTTCATCATTCGTTCTGCACAAGTACAGCTCTAGACTTGGAAATCCAATCCTCATAACCATTCATAAACCATCCACTAAATATATGGAATCATCCAACCATTAATGGCCAACAACTAAAGCTTTGCATAATGAGCTCCAAGCATTACATACAAGTTGCCTCAACTTTATGGTAGCACTTAGCCTATTACAGAAGGCCTCAGATCACTTCAGGAGTGCTCCACCACATGACAAGAATACTTAGTGACAATGTTCAGGGAGATCTTTCAATTGTTTGTGTTATGCTAGGTCCCAAATGAATTGACAATTTCTTTATTTTAATGCTCAAATAGCAAGTGCAATTTCCTGCAACTCATGCTAATCTATCCATGTGTTCTTTGCTGCTTAGTTTAGTGCTACCATTTCCAACATTGCATAATGCCTAGGAAGCAACACAAAGTAAGCACTATCCCTCTTCATTAGCAATAAAGTATGACCACAATTATCAAAGCTCAAATGTTGTCCATGCTATCATCCAAAAATAGGCACAATTTTAAAGTTATCCATGCCGAGATTGTCATTGACTGCAGTCCACATTCAACTCCCAATTATGCTTAGAGGCTTCGCAAGATCATGCTTTGATACCATGTTAAGAGAATGGAGAGAGAGATGAGGCCATAGAGAACTGACTGCTCTCATTTTCTTCATCATTATTCAAGTACACACACACTGATTGAGTAACCTAACACAACTAGGTCTACATGACCAAAAACATACTGAACTACAAACTACAGTTAAGTCATGACACCTCGACTTATTCAATGACACACACATGCTAGGGACACCTAGACACATAACTGTCATGTCAAGTCAATAGCTTGAGCTTAAAGTCTCAACAATGGAGGCCATATCAATTTTGAATAGACCCTCAAGGTCATTACCATCAACCAAGACTTCCTTCCATTCCCCGAAATCCACAAGACATTCAACAATGCCATGCTACTTCAGTGACTCTCCTAATTTCATAGTTAGACTCATGCAAAGTGATCAATAACTTTGCTAGGAAATTAGATAGCTACAACTTATTCATTGATACCCTCATCCCCTTTGCCTTGTATAAAATACTACATTTTCATACATGATGTAGTGCTTGAATTTCTCCATTATAAAGACTATCCTTTGCAACTAGCAAATGCAATTGGATGGTACCACTTCTCCTTTCAAATCTAGGCTAAACAATAGCTGATACTATACATCATAGCCATTGAAAATATATATAATATCTCACCTCTTTTAGGTTCTTTCAGGACTATTGCTTTTGTCAATTATTGCTTCACATCCTCGAAGGATACTTAACATGGATCACTCCAAACAAACAGTTAGTTAAAGGATAATGGATTTTTCTATAGCAATGTCCTCTCAACCAGTGCATTAACAAATTATCGATAATATCTAATTGATGACGAGAAGCTATGCACTTCTTTAGGAGTACATGGCAGACTCATAGCAATGAGAACCTTTATCTTTTTAGGATCACTCGCAATACTAGCCAAGCTAACCAAACGGCCCAACAACAATCCATAGGGCACTCCAAAGATGCATTTTCTTGGATTAAGGGCAATGCAAAACTACCTACAATGCTGAAAACATTTTCTAAAAATAATCAGTTGTCTCTCCCTTGTGGTGGTTGCCCCTAGGTCATCAATAATGACTTTTAGCTCCTCTAGGAAAATATCACCAAAAGTTTTATCAATCGTACATTGCCAAGACCCTAGCGCATTGTATAATCCAAAAGTCATAACATGATATGCAAAGGTGCCAAATAAAGTGATAAATGTCATTTTCAACTTATCTTTCTTTGCGATAGCCATTTGGTGATAAATGTCATTTTCAACTTATCTTTCTTTGCGATAGCCATTTGGTTATAACCAATGAAGTAGTCTATAAATAAATAGATATCCCTATCCGCTAATAATTGATCTAGAATTTGATTAATAAATGGCAACAGATAGTAATCTTTGATAGTTTGTTTATTGAGCTCCCTAAAATGTATGTAAAGCTAGATTTGTTTTTTTTACTATTCTTGATAACTACTAGTGAGCACCACTCTATGTGTTCTACAAGAAATATCAAATCAACCTTATGCAATATTTGTAACTCCTCAAATAGTCCGTCCCTTAGCTCAAGAGGCATACACCTCACTTTTTGTCGAATAGGATGGATACCCTCCTTCAAGGGAATAGTATATATAGCCAGACTAGGAGGAATACCCCTCAGTTCATCATAGCTCCAAGAAAAAATATCATAGAATTTCTAGATCATGGACACGTAGTCCTTCTTCTCTTCTAGACTAAGCATAGCTCCTAATTTAATCAGTTGAGGCTCATACAATGTACCGAGATCTAGCTCCATTACATCCACATCTTTGATTCTATCTTGAGCTTCTATTAGCTCATTTAGAGTTGCTTGGTAGACATATTCTATAGTGGATCCCTCTCTTGATTCATCGCTTGTTGAAAAAGTCTCACTGTTAGAAGGATCCTCTAATGCATCTAATTTTATCAAATATAAGGATACTCTCTCACTTTGAGGAGATTCAGGATATGCATCCACTATTACGTGTCCTGGTATCTCTGCCAGAAATGAGACAACCAACGAGTATATCAACTTGATAGTCAGATTGCTAGATCCATGGCCTCCCTAATAATACTTGATAGCTTGGTTGCCCTGCAAATCTAATAACCCTAAAGTCCAATATGCATTCCACATTAGCAATAATCACGTGGAATTTGGTAATGCAGCCTTCTGGTTGCCTTAAACTATCATCAGCCATCTAGAGAATTGTGGATGCATCCTTTTGGATTTCTAGTCCTAGCCTTTCCATCAATTCTGAACTCATAATATTAATAGAGAATCCTATGCCATAATGGCATGATCCACTAATATACCATCAAAGTATGGTGCCACCCTTGGACAATTCTTTTCACCATATTCAAACTCGTCATCTCCCACACGGACTATTCCCAAGGGTTCAACAATATACCCAATAATGCGAAGGATCTTCTTAAACTCTTTATGCACTCCTAGAGATAACTTGATCAATTGATGCAAGAGATTCACATCATGATTTACCTTGCAAAGAGAATTGGCTAAGTCAAATTCATGATAATTAGCAATGGTTCTCTTCTCCCACCAGTCCATTATTTCTCTTGGTTATTGAACAAGCTTAGGTGCCTCTTTCTTGGCTTTTACCTTCGTCTTTGGTAGCTCCTTATTGGAATTGGCTTTGCCATCAACACCTTTTAAGGATCTAGCTACCACATCAGGCTTAAGGAATTACGTCTCCTTATCATCATGTTTAGGGTTTGGCTTAAGAGGTTTTATATTATCCCTATCACATTCTTTAACGTTCTATCAGGCTCTTGTAATGGCTCATAAATGGGAAGGCTCAGTGGTCTTTTGGGCAGAGGCTATCATGACAATCGTTCAACTAATCAATAGGTCACTGAACAGGCCTTTGGGAGGGAGAGTCCCTCAGGAAGAGTGGTTGGGCAAGTCACATTCTTATGCTCATTTGCGAGTGTTTGGTTGCGAGGCTTTTGTGCACATACAAAAAGAAGAACGTAGCAAACTGGAACCAAAGTCTTGTAAATGCATATTCCTAGGATATGATGACAAGGATGAGATGGGGTATAGACTTTGAAATCCTGAGAAAAGAAAGATAGTACGTAGCAATGGCATCATCTTCCATGAAGATCGCATGTATAAGCAATCCAAGAAGACTGAGGAAGTCATGAGGATATTTTTAAGGGAGGATGGATCTTTTAGACAATTATTTGTGCCTAGTGGTGGAAGCAACATATACCTACTGTAAATGACCCTAAAAATGCAAGGAATGGTGCTAGAAATGACCATCAAGGTATTGCCCATGAAGATCCATATTTGCAATAAGAAAATATGCAGTTAGATAGCCAGTAGAGGGGTTGGACAGCATGTTGAAGTTTTAGGATAGCAAGCTAAAAATGTAGGATTGCAAGTTCCACATTATCCCACATGCATATATAAATTTACGTACCTCTCACTTTTATGTGCATGATTTGATATTATATCCTAATATGCAAATGCTGAGCCTTCGCTTCGCACGTTGACCAAACCATCAAGGCCACCTATAGCAAGTTTGTTCCTGGTGTGTAGTATGCTACAAATTATGTCATGGTTACTGACTCTGGTCAGTCATCATGTTTGAAGGAAGCAATAATGACTAGACCGGACAATAAGAAGTGGTTTAAGGCCATACTGTCAAAAATGTAATCACTTGATAAGAATGGTACTTAGGACTTGGTGCAGCTGCCTAAAGGGCAGAAAAATATTCCATGCAAGTGGGTTTACAAGATGAATGTCACTTCTGGTTCTTTGCCAAAATACAAAGCACGGTTGGTTATAAAGGGGTACAAGCAGGAATATGGAATTGAATTTGATGAGATCTTCTCTCCCATAGTCAAGATGACTAGTCTAAGAAACATTTTGGGCTTGGTTGCAACTAAAAATATGGAGCTCATATAAATGGATGTAAAGACTGCATTCTTACATGGTGATCTGCATGAGGACATATATATGTAACAGTCTAAGGGTTTTGTTACAAAAGGCAAAGAGAAGATGGTCTGTAAACTCAAATGGAGTTTGTATAGGTTGAAACAAGCACCGCGGGAATAGTATCATAAGTTTTATACCTTCATGTAGTCGCAAGGCTATCAGAGGAGTCAAGTTGATCACTGCTTGTACACCAAGAAGGCAGTAAATGGTAGCCTGATTATCTTGGTTCTATATGTTGGATGACATGTTGATTGCTGGTAGGGATACTCATGCTTTGGATTCATTGAAGCCAAATCTACATGGCAGCTTTGACATGAAGGATCTTGGTGATGAAAATCACATTTTTGGGAAGGAAAAGGAGTGGTTGTGCAGACATTGAAATATGGCATAAATGTATTGGACATGAAAATGTGCAAAGGCTGAAATTAATGTAGTCCAAAGGATTGGTTACAGGGTTTCCTTCTTTTAGAGTTGCAGAATTATGAAAGTGTGTAAAGCATGCCATTTTGGTAAGTAGGCAAGACAACCTTTTTCACATGATAGAGAAGTGAGCAAAAATATACTTGATGTAGTGCATATAGATCTTTGGAGGCCTAGCTTGCAAAATTATGATTTTGACATCTCTCATACTAGGGGCAAAGATAATATAGTGGTTGATTCATTATCATGGATGTGGGCATGCAAAGTATCTTCCATTTCAAAGTTGCATAATGATTGTATTAAGGAGCTTCAAGAGGCCTATTTGTTGGATGAGGAATTCAACCACATATTTCAAATATTATAGCACAGGGTAATGGATGAAAACTCCAAATATCAACTCAAAAATGGCCTTATATGGTCCCATGGCAAGATTGTCATTTCCCACACTTCTCCCTTCACACAAAAAATCATGGAAGAGATGTATTCTTGCCCCATTTCTAGTCATTTGGGTGTTTTCAAAACATATGATAGGATTTCCAAGAGCATTCACTAGAAGGGCCTATGGAGGGATGTCAAGGATTTTATGGCCAGCTATATCCTATGCTAACAGATTAAGGACGGTATGACTATGGACTTCATTAATAGACTTCCTGTCACCAAGAAAGGATGGAATAGTATATATTTGTTAGTTGAAAAACTTACTAAGGCTGCCCACTTTATTCCCACTAAAATTCATTATATTACATCTCAAGTGTCCACTTAGTTTGTGGAACATGTGTTTAAATTGCATGGGTTACCATAGGTCATAGTTCATGACAGGGATGCTAATTTTATGAGCAACTTTTGGCCAAGTAGTTTTTACATCTATGGGTACCAAGCTTGGTCCATGTATCACATATCACCCACAAATTGATCGTCATAGATCGAGCTGGCTTGAGACCTACCTAATGCACTTTTGCTATGATCTATAGCACATTTGGGATATGTGGCTCCACTTACTCTAGCATTGGGATTTTGCCATTGAGGTGCTATATGGATATAAGGTACCCCTTCCTATGATCATATTGAATGACAAGATCAACCCCCAGAGTAAAGAGGAGTTAGAGCGTATGTAAGCCCTATTGCAATAATGCAAAATGAATCTTTGAAAAGCACAAGACCATATGAAACTTTATGGTGATGAGAGAAGAAAGCATCTAGGATTCCAAGAGGGAGAGTTGGTTCTATTGAAAGTACATAAGTCCTACTACTCCTCTTTCAAGGAGGGTAGCAATAACAAGTTGGCCCATTGTTTCTACGGTCCCTATCGGATCTTGAGAGAGTTGGTAGATCATCTTATCGATTAGAGTTTCCCTCCACCACAGGATTCACAATGTGTTTCATATTAGCCAATTGAGGCCCTTCATTGGTTCCTCAGTGGACTATGTGAAAGAGCTACCTCCCATAGATGAAGAAGGCACCATTTAGTATATCCTTGAGGCAGGTGTTTGGCAGTGAGGTAAACACTTGAGATCTCAATCCATCAAGGAATATCTCATCAAATGGGCGCTTAAAAGAAGCCTCTTGGCACCCAAGCACTATAGTGGAAGAGTTTTCTCACTTACCAAAGGCCCAACGGGCTGAAGATTAAATGAATATGTCCTACTTTGACCCCATATTGTATGCATATTGCACATTGTTTAAGAACCATTTGTATTTGCATTAATTACAACCACACCCTTTATACATGGGCTGAAAGGGCTTGTCATAAGCTTTGTTTTGATATGCAGCAAAGCCCATTTGAATCAACCCATCAAAAGTTATGGAAGATTTACTTGAGCAATCATGTGGTGGACAACATGCTATCCATAGTCTTCATACTTATCTACCTCAATCTTAGATGATTCCCAAAAGGTGTTAGTTTTAAGCTCAATGTTAGATTGTTGCTAGCGACTATAGTTGTGTCTTTAGGAGCTCATAGGTCAATCCTTGTGGGATGAAACTGGACGCTTCACATGTGAGGTAGAACTAGGAAACACCTAGTCACCTTAGTCCACATGCTCAAGGTTAGCCCAGATGATGGTGGCTAGGATTAGTCCCTAGAACTACCCTTCTTAAGAAAATTAGGGTTGGGTATACTTCACATGGTATCAAAGCATTAGATTTTAACTACGCTCCACTACTATGATGGAAGTAAAATTGTTAAATAAGGATTTTTAAGTTTACTCAACTTTGTAATCAGTAGACTAATACAAGAATTTTTAAAAAAGAGACTTCTTAACCAAATTTTGGGCCACAATATATTTTGAGAATTATGTACTATGGCTTGTAGGTCTAGCAATTTTTGGTCTAGGCATAATGTTGTCTTGATTACTGTCAAAACCATCCTTGCATAGGCAACCCAAGATAAACGTTGGACATTGTGTATTGGAAATTACTTAGTGGATGTTGAGAAGATCAAGAACATTGAAAATGATATTCTAAGAGCTTGAATTATCAAACAACTTAACTTGGTTGAAGCCTTTTGGTTCTTGGAAAACAAAGACTTGAAAATCCTTATTCTTATAAATAAGTGACTGATTAACCAAAATTGGTATGTGTATCCATGACTCATAGGCTTTGTAAGCCCTAATTGAATTGGAATGTGACGTCATAATTCCTTCATCCCAAACCTAAAAATATCAAGGTGCCTTGATTCCCTTGCAGAAGGGATTCAAGTATCATACTTCTCCTATTCTCTTTGAACCTAGCACAATTTAGGTTGATTAATACCTTCTAAAAAAAAAGAAAAAATTTTCTAAGAAGTGAATAATGTATGAAATCCAAAAAAAACTATGACTTGTACTTCAATTAGGGATTAGTTTTAAGTAATTCATTATCATCCTAATCCATTAAAAGATTGTAAGAAAAAAATGTTTTCGACACTCTCTTATACTTGATATTATATGCAAGAGAACTTCCATTTGATTGCTCTTGGTAGATCAGGTAGGCTAGTAGTGCAACCTACCCTTGTGAGACGCATGTATTTTGTTTAATGGAATGGATTTTTACATCAGCCTACTATTAGTTCTTTCACCTCACTAACACAGTATATGGTGTTGCACCCTCATAAGACCAAGATGGAAGAAAATTCAAAAATTAAAAAATGGAAGACATTCCCAATGCAAGAGGAAGATGAAGAATAAAGGCACACTTAGAAAAATCTAAAGACACGAAGTGTAGGGAAAAGTCTCACTTGCTCTTGCTTCCTTCTTGTGCATGACAGAGGGTGAGAGAGAGTGTGAGAGAGGAAGAGAGCGTGTGTGTGTGAGTGAAAGACCATGGAGAATCTTTTCTTCTCCTCTCTTCATCTTTGTCTTTTTCTCTTCTCCCACACACATGGCAATGGAGGTCAGAGCTCGAAGCTTAGAGATGGAGTTTGTTTGAGGGTGCATCTTGAATCATGGAGCTATTGCCGGATTCCTGGAGCACGCACTCGATCCTATTCAAAGGTGAGCTCACTAAATTTATGTGTGGAAGAGTGCACAGGACTATGTGAGAGGTAACCATAGCTCTTGGCTTGAAACACTTTAACCAATAAGCAGTTTGTGGATCTTAGTGGTTTACTCGTGAGAGAAAAAATATTTTGGTTTCATTGCTAGGACCAATAGATTCAAGCTTGAGTGCTTGCATGCTCCAAATCAAGTGATAAAGTAGGAGCTCATCTTCAAAATGGCACTTGGTTTTAGGTAGGAAGTGAGGGGAGTTGGAGGCCATACAATCTCTCTTGTGGATTAGTTTAGGTTTAGAAAACTTTATGTGCATTGATTAGCGTAGGAGAAGTGTATTTTGATTAAATTTGAGACATTCAGATTTGGAAAATTAAAAAAAAAAGAAGGAAAAGACAACTCTCTATATAACCAGGAAACAAGAGAATAAGGAAAGAAAGGAATAATATTTTTTATGTCTAGGAAGGAAAATAGAGTGTAAGGGGAGGAAGAGAGAACACAAAAGGTGAAAAGGGGGAAGAGAGAGCTCATTTACATACTAAGAGATTGAGAGAGAGACAAGGAGCTACATGTCCAAAGACAACAACAACAACAATCCTTGGCATTGACACATTCGGCCATTCAAGGTATGCCTTGAGTCTTCATTGATGTTTGTTGCATTGGTTCAAAACCCTGGGTGCATTAAAGGTTGCTCATTATGTCATTAAAGCAAATATTCCTACCATTCGATGTGTTTCCTTGTGTCGCTCAGACGATGACCATAGGCCTCGAACGATCGAATTCGGGCTTAGACATTCGAGTCACTTAAGTCCATTCAGACTTTTGACTTGGACAAGAGTCTACTGAAACTCAAACCAAATTCAAGCCTTGGACAGCTGAACCTCAAGCCTCAAATGGCTAACTTAGATGCTTGGATGGATACCCCTTGACCACTTGGATAGCCACTTACCTATAGGAGTCCACTCAAATGGCAGAGTCTCGCACTCGGACAAGTTATCCAAATTCCTATTTTTGATTATTTTCTACCACTTTAAGACCTATTAGGGCCTACTGTCATAGCTATTTAGCAACAAAAACAAGTTGGGATCTAGACCATAGGTGAGACCATAGAGTTGCTTGCACTCAAAAACCTTGACCTAGCAATCCAGAAGTGATTGAAATAACTGTCCATCGGTCGCTACCTTGGATAAAAACCTAAGTTGACAAACTCGCCTAAACACCCATCAGACCACCTGTCAAAACTCATGAGAAACCCAAAACCAATTGGTAGAAATAATTAGTATCCATACAAGAAAACTACAAGGCACAAAACTAATTGGATGTGATTGACTTCATCAAAGGTTACACTTTGCATTGTAGACAGCTATGTGCATGTAAAAGCTTGAAAGCTTGATTTTGCACAACTCACATCAAGTCCCATTGCTCTAGCATATTAATGTTTGGATTAACAAGGAATACACTAAGGGGGACTAAGCTAAAAACAAACCCACCAATAAGAGTGTAACCTTTGGAATTAGATGAGTGACCCAAGACACAATGAACAAACATCTAGGGCAGATAAAACCATCAGACCATTGAGGGAAGAAGAGACTAGCTAAGATTAGATATGCATCATTATCTAGCCTAGTTGACCTAATAGAAGCACTAGTGGGTTAGGAGACAGCCACCATGGTAGGCACCACCTCAAATGAGAGTGACCTCGACCTTGACCTTGACCTTAATGTGGTAGGGTATCCAAATGACATTCGATGACTTGTCACACACTATGACTTAGCAAACAAGGATAGCTCATCATGGAAGACCAGCAACTGATATCATAATTGACCTTGAGGAGGAGAGGAGACTAGGAAGGATAGCATTGCAATGCATTGCTAGTTATAGCTAAGAGCAAAGGGTTTAGAGGTTACACAAGGAGAGAGAGTGTAACGTGCCCGCCCCTCAAATCGTGGGACACATCTTAGTAGCCCATCGAGAGATATATCTAGAAGACGCTTCCCGGCACTTCCAAGGAATGACATAGGGTTTGCCAACTAGGGTCTCTCGAGTGTGCCCCACATCGAAACTAGTCCGACCGTTCCCACTAGGATCGAGGGTTCCTAGTCAACATTGTCTAAGGTCATAGACCGACTTTTTCCTAACATTTCTTGTAACATCACCTTTGAGGAAAGCTCTCGACTAATTGAGACCACCCTTCCATAGGATAGACCATTGGTCACATCCACCACGCTTCCCTCGAGGGTTGTTTTAGTTATCTAATTACCTACCATGTTATTTTTGACACATAAAAGCAGCTTCCTTAATTAACCCGTTAGTCACAGGTTCCTTTATGTAATTTAGGCCACAGACACAAAGACAGGTTAAAACAAGATCAGACACTTCCTTAACTTATCTTTGGATTAATGTGTGTCTCCTCTTGCCCACATAGGAGAAATAAGTGCTCCTTTTTGCCTCCGTAGAAAAATCCTTCCATCTTTCGGCAATAAAACCCAAAGGTTTATCCTTCCAAGATTTTGCCTTGTAACTAGTATCAAGGCCTCAAGACCCCATCTCGAGTCACATAGAACACTTGTGTAGGGCTCGGAGGCATTGGGATTTGTTGAGAATCATCAATCACACTCACTAAAATAGCCTCTTTGTATGGAGCTTCAGGGTCAAGGATATGCAGGCTAACTTATCCCATATGCACAATGGTGCTTACTGCAGTTTCCTACTTTCCTATAAAGCATTGTACTTGCTTCCTTTTCTTAATGCAATGATAGTACTCTTTTCTTTTCAGTGAAGTGTCAATGTCATTGTCCACACACACAAGATTGTGTTTATGAGTCCAAGTCTCAATCTTGGAACCTAATTCACTTGTGTAACAAATAGTGTCTTTGTCTTCTCCATCATGAGTCCACACTTCTCCTTTCATCCTCCATAGCTTCCGGTTTTGCCATGCTCTAGATCCTGCATTTCTCACATGGTATCAGAGCCCAGTTGGGCATGGTATTGCTTCTCTAGCCTCTTTTGATTCCTCTCAACCTCAGTCTAGCTCAATGTCAGCTCATGACTTCATCTCCCAACTCTACTCTCACTGAAGCTTCCATGGCAGCCATAGCCAGCAGCACCCTGTCAGATTGAGCTGCTTATATCTCACTCCACAGGTCAAATCTCTTGGAGCTTCCTTCTGGAAAAGTATTCCCCAACTCAAAAAGCTTCCCTGTATCACATCAATCTAGGACATTTGACCATCTGTAGCTCAGCATTGCTTAAACTGTCAATCTCTGCTCTGTGTCTGCCATAGCCAGACAGGACATACAGCACTTGGAGCTTCTATATCTTACTCTATAGGCCATCTTAGCCCACGATTTCTTCTAGGCAGTTGTTCCTCTACTCAAGCCACTTCATCTTGGCACGAAAATTGACTACATTACTGTGCCCTGATCCCAGCATTGCGGAAATCGCAAAAATCTGTCCTGAACTGCGCCGAATTCGTTCGAGCTGCTTGCGTGCTGCATACAGTCCACGATCTTGATTATTATCGTGGGGCTTTGATAGCCCATGAAGTCAGCTTCCTAGGCATGTAAAATTTTTTGAAAATGATCAAGTATAGCTCCTGCAATGTTGAAAAAACCAGGCCCATGTCTCAGAAACCCTAATTCCACCATAGCCAAAATTTCTCAAGTTTTTTTTCTCAGTTTTTTCTTTCTCCTGACACTCAACCCAAGCCTCTGTCACTCTAATCCATTGACCTAGCATCAAATCAAGGAGGGGAAGGACCTGAGAAGATTGAAGAACGACCGAACGATCCCAAGCTCAAACATCAACACTGACATAGTGTGTTTTCACATTGTCATTAACTGTGTCTCTTGACACACTGCATTCTGCTCTTCTACTGATAAAATCTCAGAATTCTGGTATTGATTTGCTGCTGCTCTTGCAACCTCAACATGGGAAAAGACTCTCCAAATGCTCGATTCAAAGGAGTCGGGTTTCACACCTGGCAGACCCGCATCAAGCTCATCTTGATGGAAAAGGTTCTCTGGGCCATCACAAATGGCAAAGAAAAGAAACCTCGGGACGCGGACCTTGCAACTACTTGGCAAAAGAATGATGACAGAGCCCAGGCCATTATCAAACTGGAGCTAGATGACAGTTATATCCATCATGTGGATAACTGTGAGACCTCACAGGATACATGGAAAAGACTTGACACCCTGTTCGGTGCACAATCTAAATCATCAAAGTATGGTCTCCTGATTGAGTTCTTCAGGCTTGAAATGAAGTCCAGCACATCACTTGCCACACATCTCAATTACATGGAAGGACTCCTAACGCAACTTGCAGGAATCAACATTAAAATGGATGAAGATGTTTGCATCGGTGTTCTACTTAAGAGTTTACCTCCTGAATATAATAATGTATCAACAACTTTAATCAACATGCCAAATCCTGAACTTGTTGATATCCAGGCATCACTGTTAGAAGAAGAAAAGAAGCTAAAAACTAAGGAAGAACCAAGTACCTCTAGAGATGAGCATGCATTATATGTTGGCAACAGGTACAAAGGCAAGAAGGATCAGCTCTTCTGTGACTTCTGCAAAAGGACCGGACACACCGAGAAGTTCTGCCACGCAAGAAAGAGATCCCAAAAGGCCTATCTAGTCGCAGTCAAAGAAGAAGAAAAAAATGGAGCAAAGGAAGAAGAATATGAAGATGAAGACCACGAGGATCGGAAGGACAAGACTCATCAGTCCTTCTACTCTCATAACTCTGATAGACTGTTTTAAAAGCCTTGTATTTCCTTGCCCTAATGCTTCCTGCCATAAGCTTTGTAAACTCCTTATGTAACTTGGCATTACAGTCCCTGTACACTTTGTGAGGCCCCTGTTACAACCTCTGGATGTCCATCATGTTTTGGTGTCCACACTTAGCCTTTTCTGCAACACCCTCTGGTGTCTACCATGTTTGTGGTGTGCCCACACTTTGCAGGTGGTTCTCATTATAGCCTCTACACACTTTGTGCCTTTCTAGTTGTGATTGAGGAGGGGTGTTGAGAATCAGCAATCACACTCACTAAAACAGCCTCTTTGTATGGAGCTTCAGGGTCAAGGATATGCTGGCTAACTTATCCCATATGCACAATGGTGCTTACTGCAGTTTCCTACTTTCCTATAAAGCATTGTACTTGCTTCCTTTTCTTAATGCAATGATAGTACTCTTTTCTTTTCAGTGAAGTGTCAATGTCATTGTCCACATACACAAGATTGTGTTTATGAGTCCAAGTCTCAATCTTGGAACCTAATTCACTTGTGTAACAAACAGTGTCTTTGTCTTCTCCATCATGAGTCCACACTTCTCCTTTCATCCTCCATAGCTTCCGGTTTTTGCCATGCTCTAGATCCCGCATTTCTCACAGGATTTACGGCCAGAGCCCCCACTGGTACCCAAGTGTCCTCCTACGCCAAGTGATTTCCACGGAGAGACCTCTCACGACAGGTTATTCAGTCCACATTCCCGGTGCGGATTCATAACCCCCTTGGTTAGGGTTTGGCGGCTTGCAAGGGGTAGCTAGCACTATCCTTCCTTAATTAATCCTTTTATGAATCCATCACAACTAAGGCAAAGCGAGCCTATCATTTCCAATCAAGAAAATATCATTTTCTACATCAAGCAATCACTTCGCTTATAAACCACTTGTCCTTAGTAGGATCTCCTATTAGCAAGACAACCAACCAATTCACTTAGAAATATCCTTCTCAAAACAACCAAGCATAAGCCTTGATCAACATTCCATTTAGAGTTAGCTTACTAGCCTAGCTTAAACTAGGAGGATATCCACTTCCAATAATCTAAGACAAGATCATTAAAAACAACTCACAAGCACGTGTGTTTAATCACTCAACTTCTTTTAAATCTCTCTTCCCCTTGGGTTTTATCCTAGGGTTCCAAGTTGTGAATCCTCGATTCTTTGCACGTATTTTAACATACTTGGTGATCTTTAAAAACATTAAATATATTACAAGACTTGTCATACATTCTTTCCATCCTCTCTTAGTGCAATGCTATGTAGAATTTTGCCATCAAACTCATCTCCCGTGCACAAGGGTCGTTTAATAAACTAACACAATCTACGATCCTTAACTCCCTTCACATTTAGTCGATGACTTTTTAATCCTAATATGCATGTATTTGTGTGGCTTAAGTACATGAAAGCCTAGATTTCCATGCATTTGTGCATTTGCATGCTAAGAACGGGAACTATCATTTCATGTGTTTATTGTAATCACGGGCGCGAATCATGAATCCTAGATAACTGTTCATGTACTAGATTGGGTGGAAGCCTATTATTTTATGTGAACTATTGTAAGAAACCTATCATTTCATGTGTGTAAACCTATGCCAAAATCCATTTCTCATTATTTCATGCATGCAATCTTATCAATAGCCTATCATGTAAGTCTACTCTCATGTTTTCTTAAATGAATGTAAGATCTTAAAATACATAAGCATAGAGCCTAGATCCTTTAAAAAACCTAGTTTTTATTTGGGGACGGAGGAACATTTGGTGTGTTGGTGGCCGCTTCACTTGGACAGTCTTAACCTTTGAATCCTTGAGATGATAGTAAGGAGATTGAGATGATACCCAAGATAGGTTCATAGTGACAATTATGAAATGATCAATTGAGAACATATCAATTAAAAGGTCGAAGTAGATAATAACTATTCTTCTTCTTCTTTCACTAACTCCCTTTCTTCTTCTCTCCTTCTCCTCTACCTCTTCTTCCCCTTCTTCTTCTTCTCCTTCCCTCTTCTCTCTCTTCTCTCCCTCTTCTCTTCTCCTTCTTTTCTTCTATTTCCCTTCTTCTCTCCCTCTTCTCTCTCTTATCACCCTCTTCTCTCTCCTCTCCCTCTTCTCTTCTCCTTTTCTTCTCCTTCTCTTCTTTTCTTCCTCTTCTCTCTCTTCTCTCTCTCCCTTCTTCTACCCCTTCCTCTTCTCCTTCTCCCCCTCTTCTTCCCTTCTCCCTCTCCTTCTCCTTCTCTTCTCCCTCTTCTCCTCCTCTCTCTCCCTCTTCCTTCTTCTCCTTGTCCTCTCTTCTCTCCCTCTTCTCACTAATCATGGACGCAGCTTGGTGGCGGAAAAAGGAGGGTAGGTTTCGTTCCAAGAGGGAGGAAAGCTATCATCATGGCCAGGGTGGAGGATCAATTGGCTAGTGTGTAGGTCTCATAGCTAGGGGGGGCGGGGGGGGGGGGGGGGGGGGAGGGGGGCTTCGCAGCAAAGGGGAGGGGGTAGCTTCCATTCATACACCAGGGAGGAGGGTTGCCTAGAACCCACCGGGGGGAAATGTGATGATGTGACGGCAACAGGGGGTTGTACAGACGATGGAGGGGGACCAGTGTCCTGTGAGTGGGAGGAGGGGGAGGTTTTATAAGGAGGGCCGCTGCCATCTGCAGCCTGCATGCCCCCGAGCTCCCCACACGTCACCCCTTCTCTCTCTCTCTCTCTCTCTCTCCCCACCATGCCATAGCAGGGGGAGAGAGAGGGAGAGATTTTTTTTTTAAAAAAAAAACTAGGGCGGGGACTGTTCCTATGGGGGAGCATTGGGGTCGGGGGGAGGGGGGGTGGGGGGGTGTGGGGAAAGGAGACATTACATCCTCTCCCCCTTAGAGGAATCAAGATATCCTCATCTCGAGAGAAATTGGGGAAGACAAATGCAATTGGGGCTTATAGCCTGTGGGTTAGGGCCCATCACGCTTTCGCTGTGCAACCCTGATTACTCAAATTCTCATCTTAAAATAACAACTTTCCATAACTCATAGAATGCAATAGGATTTATTCCAAGTACAGGACTTATTATCTCGAGAAGATCTTCCTAGGACATCTAGTCATCCTCAAAGGTTACAGTAGGCTCCAAGCCTTCATCATCATGTGGTTCATAATATGAGCCAAAAGTATAGTTTAGACGGATTCGTTTGACTGCACGTTTCTAATTCTCAGGGTCCAACTCAGGACAATCTGTTTAGATGTGTCCTAGTTCATTGCAGTGGAAACATCGGCAATTGGGGCATCTCTTACGGATGTGTCCTATCCCTCCGCACTTGTGGCACCTCTTGTCTTGATCCGATGAGTCATCTTCATCATAGTTGCCTGATTTAAGTTCTTGGATGATTGGATTCACTTGGAGTAATGCGTCTTGCAAGTCTGTTGGGGGCATTGATTCCAATCGCGTGTTTATGGGTGGATTCAACCCAGCACAGAACTTTGACACTTGTTGTGTCATATCCATTGGGGGGGGTGTGGGGAAAGGAGACATGACATCCTCTCCCCCTTAGAGGAATCGAGATGACCTCATCTCGAGAGAAACTGGGGAAGACAAACGCAATTGGGGCTTATAGCCTGTGGGTTAGGGCCCATCACCCTTTCACTGTGCAACCCTGATTACTCAAATTCTCATCTTAAAATAACAACTTGCCATAACTCATAGAATGCAATAGGATTTATTCCAAGTACAGGACTTATTATCTCGAGAGGACCTTCCTAAGACATCTAGTCATCCTCAAAGGTTACAATAGGCTCCAAGCCTTCATCATCATGTGGCTCATAATATGAGCCAAAAGTGTAGTTTAGACGGCTTCGTTTGACTACACGTTCCTGATTCTCAGGGTCCAACTCAGGACAATCTGTTTGGATGTGTCCTAGTTCATTGCAGTGGAAACATCGGCGGTTGGGTCATCTCTTACAAATGTGTCCTATCCCTCCGCACTTGTGGCACCTCTTGTCTTGATCCGGTGAGTCATCTTCATCATAGTTGCTTGATTTAAGTTCTTGGATGATTAGATTCACTTGGAGTAATGTGTCTTGCAAGTCTGTTGGGCACATTGATTCCAATCGAGTGTTTATGGGTGGATTCAACCCAGCACAGAACTTTGACACTTGTTGTGTCATATCCATTGGGGATGCATACTTTAGGAGTGAAATGAACTTTGAATAATATGCTTCAAGGGATAATCCTAGCTGCTTCAAGTCATAAAATTCATTCATCTTTTGTGTGTAGTAGGCAGGTGGCAGATACCTCCCTTGCATAGCTTCCTTAAGCTTATTCCAAGTGATAGTCCCCTCCGAGATCACTTGGTCTCTGCACCATTGTTTTCACCAAAGTCTCGCTTTGCCTATAAGCTTAAGTTTGGTGAGCATGGCTTGGTTAGCAGGTTCAGTTCCTACTGCCTCAAAATAGTCCTCCATGGACTCAATCTAGATCTCGGCGTCAACTTGAACAATCCGTCCCTTGCCATTATCAAACTCGGGTGGCTTAATTTACTTGAGAAGGAACTTCTTCTCTTGGATGTCAGCATTCGTGGGTGCAGAAGGTCCCTGACAATCAGTCATACCACTTAGGTTATTTAGGATATGCCTGTGATCCAAACATTAATCAATCATGCATCATTAAGAAGTTTTTCTCTGATACCAACTGTAACGTGCCCGCCCCTCAAATCGCAGGACATGTCTTAGCAGCCCATCGAGAGATATATCTAGAAGGCGCTTCCCGGCACTTCCAAGAAATGACATGGGTTTGCCAACTAGGGTCTCTCAAGTTTGCCCCGCAATGGAACTAATTTGGCCATTCCCACTAGGATCGACCTGAAGTCTGGGTTCCTAGTCAACATTGTCTAAGGTCATAGACCGACTTTTTCCTAACATTTCCTGTAACATCTCCTTCAAGGAAAGCTCTCGCTAACCAAGACCACCCTAGACCATTGGTCACATCCACCACGCTTCCCTCGAGGGTTGTTTTAGTTATCTAATTACCTACCACGTTATGTTTGGCACATAAAAGCTACTTCCTTAATTAACCCGTTAGTCACAGGTTCTTTTACGTAATTTAGGCCACAGACACGAAGATAGGTTAAAACAAGATCAAACACTTCCTTAACTTATCTTCGGATTAATGTGTGTCTCTTGCCCATACAGGAGAATTAAGTGCTCCTTTCTGCCTCCGCAAAAAAATCCTTCCATCTTCCAGCAATAAAACTCAAAGGTTTATCCTTCCAATATTCTGCATTGTAACTAGTATCAAGGCCTTGAGATCCCATCTCGAGTCATGTAGAACACTTGTGTAGGGCCTAGAGGCATTGGGATTTATGGCCAGAGCCCCCATTGGCACCCAAGCGTTCTCCTACACCAAGTGATTTCCACGGAGAGACCTCTCACAGCGAGTTATTTGGTCCACATTCCCGGTGCGGATTCATAACCCCCTTGGTTAGGGTTTGGCGGCTTGCAAGGGGTAGCTAGCGCTATCCTTCCTTAATTAATCCTTTTATGAATCCATCACAACTAAGGCAAAGCGAGCCTATCATTTCCAATCAAGAAAATATCATTTTCTACATCAAGCAATCACTTTGCTTATAAACTACTTGTCCTTAGTAGGATCTCCTATTAGCAAGGCAACCAACCAATTCACTTAGAAATATCCTTCTCAAAACAACCAAGCATAAGCCTTGATCAACATTCCATTTAGACTCAGCTTACTAGCCTAGCTTAAACTAGGAGGATATCCACTTCCAATAATCTAAGACAAGATCATTAAAAACAACTCACAAGCACGTGTGTTTAATCACTCAACTTCTTTTGAATCTCTCTTCCCCTTGGGTTTTATCCTAGGGTTCCAAGTTGTGAATCCTCGATTCTTTGCACGTATTTTAACATACTTGGTGATCTTTAAAAACATTAAATATATTGCAAGACTTGTCATACATTCTTTCCATCCTCTCTTAGTGCAATGCTATGTAGAATTTTGCCATCAAACTCATCTCCCGTGCACAAGGGTCATTTAATAAACTAACACAATCTACGATCCTTAACTCCCTTCACATTTAGTCGATGACTTTTTAATCCTAATATGCATGTATTTGTGTGGCTTAAGTACATGAAAGCCTAGATTTCCATGCATTTGTGCATTTGCATGCTAAGAACGGGAACTATCATTTCATGTGTTTATTGTAATCACGGGTGCGAATCATGAATCCTAGATAACTGTTCATGTACTAGATTGGGTGGAAGCCTATTATTTTATGTGAACTATTGTAAGAAACCTATCATTTCATGTGTGTAAACCTATGCCAAAATCCATTTCTCATTATTTCATGCATGCAAACTTATCAATAGCCTATCATGTAAGTCTACTCTCATGTTTTCTTAAATGAATGTAAGATCTTAAAATACATAAGCATAGAGCCTAGATCCTTTAAAAAACCTAGTTTTTATTTGGGGACGGAGGGACATTTGGTGTGTTGGTGGCCGTTTCACTTGGATGATCGTAACCTTCGAATCCTTGAGATGATAGTAAGGAGATTGAGATGATACCCAAGATAGGTTCATAGTGACAATTATGAAATGATCAATCGAGAACATATCAATTAAAAGGTCGAAGTAGATAATAACTATTCTTCTTCTTCTTTCACTAACTCCCTTTCTTCTTCTCTCCTTCTCCTCTACCTCTTCTTCCCCTTCTTCTTCTTCTCCTTCCCTCTTCTCTCTCTTCTCTCCCTCTTCTCTCTTCTCTCTTCTCTCCCTCTTCTCTTCTCCTTCTTTTCTTCTCCTTCCCTTCTTCTCTCCCTCTTCTCTCTCTTATCACCCTCTTCTCTCTCATCTCCCTCTTCTCTTCTCCTTTTCTTCTCCTTCTCTTCTTTTCTTCCTCTTCTCTCTCTTCTCTCTCTCCCTTTTTCTACCCCTTCCTCTTCTCCTTCTCCCCCTCTTCTTCCCTTCTCCTTCTCCTTCTCTTCTCCCTCTTCTCCTCCTCTCTCTTCCTCTTCCTTCTTCTCCTTCTCCTCTCTTCTCTCCCTCTTCTCACTTATCATGGGCGCAGCTTGCTAGCAGAAAAAGGGGGTAGGTTTTATTCCAGGAGGGAGGAAAGCTATCGTCATGGCCAGGGTGGAGGAGCAATTGGCTAGCATGTAGGTCTCATAGCTCGAGGGGGGGGGGGGGGGGGAGCTTCGTAGCAAAGGGGAGGGGGGAGCTTCCATTCGTACGCCAGGGAGGAGGGCCGCCTGCTAGAACCCATAGGGGGGAAATTTGCTGATGTGACAGCAGCAGGGGGTGTACAAAAGATGGAGGGGGGCCAATGTCTTGTGTGAGGGAGGAGGGGGAGGTTCTATAGGGGGGGGCTGCCACCTACGGCCTGCATGACCCCCAGCTCCTCACATGTCACCCCTTCTCTCTCTCTCTCTCTCTCTCTCTCTCTCTCTCTCTCTCTCTCTCTCTCTCTCTCTCTCTCTCTCTCTCTCTCTCTCTCTCTCTCTCTCTCTCTCTCTCTCTCTCTCTCCCCGCCATGCCATGGCAGGGGGAGAGAGAGGGAGAGATTTTTTTAAAAAATTTAAAAAAATTAGGGGGGGACTGTTCCTATGGGGGAGCATGGGGGTCACATGGGGAGGGGGGGGGGTGGGGAAGAGACATTACAGAGAGCTTAATGAGATTCACATGATCCTAGCCATCTTAGGTAGAAACAGAACGGGAGGCAATGCCGATAGGGAGAGAGCCTTAAAAGTGGACCTTATAATGAGTGATCTACTCACAAAAGGATTTCTAGACAATACTAGTGCCGAGCAAAATGGGGCACCCTTAGCAATATCATTGCTAGTCGAGATCTCGAAATTACCCCAAATACTAGGAGCCAAATGAAAATACCCATGGTTGCAAAGAAACTCAATAAATACCAAGTAGGCAATGACCCCTACAACCTCATCAAGTAATTTGAGTAGGTGTGCGAGGCTAATAACCTCATGGACCCTGCTCAAGGGGCACATGCATTTGGTCTTTGCTACTTGGGAGACAAGGGATAGACTTGGTTTACTAGTCTTGATAATGTTGAACATAATAACTTCACCCATCTGAAGGATCTCTTTATCAAGATATTCTCAGAGCCAAGATACTCCAATAACCTCATTATTAAGCTTATGAACATCATTCCCAAAAAGACAAAGAGGACATACAAGAATACATCACACATGTGAGGTGTCTTTACAAGAGGATACCTACAAAATGACCCAATGAGAGAGCGGTATCTATGGTATTCATAATACGGGATCCGCAATGAAAAACTCTATAAGACCCTAGTGAGCAACCCGAACCTGGAAAGGGATGTGCTTTGCAAGAGTCTTTAAAGAGGCCACATCCTAACCCCAACCACTAGCTAAAGACTATGGATAAGGTCAAGGAATGGATAAAAGAAGCACAAGCTCACTTAACACAATATTAGAGAATTTGGAAAATTTCCAAGTCCCAATTTTAAATAAGTGATAAATATTTGATCACATGGCTAAATCTTGATCCATATTTGAAAGTGGGATTTGGGAAGGTAGCTTATATAGCTTTTAGGATACACTTCACCTTTAAGTAAAACAATAAGATTTGACTATGTGATCAAATAATAAAGGTATTGGGGATTTCCAAAGTGCATGAAATTTTCCAAATTTCCTAATATAGTGTTACTTGTGAGATGTTTAATGTATCATTGAGGATCAAATCCACAAACTCTTGTCCATGAGCCCACCAGTCTCTCTCATGTACTTGAGAGCAAGAAATGAAACACCACCACATGAATAGCTGCATTGGCAAGAAGCCCATGAAGTTGAGGAGGGAAAGATGATAGGAAATTTGATAACCACACTAATATAAACTCTGATGACATTGTCACTAGAAGGCTTGCTTTGGCAAGGACTGAAGCTATGGGTGGAACAAATTGATTAACATGAGCCACAAGGCTTGCTCGACTATGACACTGTGACACACATACCAAGCCTAACTCTGCATCCAATGTCTAAGTCCCCACAAGTGAATGCATTTTGGGAAGTCATTGAGATGCACACAAGCTTACATGTTCTTTCCCTAGGAGATACTACACAAAAGCGGATAGTAGACATAGGAGCAGGTGTTAGTGTACTTAGCTACACAGTCCTGTAAGCTTAGGGAAACTCACTGGTGGATACTACATGTTTCAATGTCACTCTAGTGAATGGGATGAAGGTTACTCCTTTTGGATCCTTGAAGTATTGGCCTCTAAAGATAGCAGGAATCCAATTATTCGTGAACTTCATAGTCATGAAGGGAGTGGATTATGATATCCTACTAAGCAGACCTAGGATGAGGAATTCCAAAGTGATAGAGGACTAGGGTAATGATATGATATTCTTAGGCAATAGATCAGAAGTAGTTTGAGTAGAGATGGACACTTGAAAAACCTCATCAGTGGACCTAGATACTATCTCTACCATGCTAAAGGGTGATTCAAGTGCTAGAAGTAATGATGGACCTATAACAAGGTACATTCCTTGCCCTAAGGATGAGCATGACTGGATGCATGTATTGGGAACCATTGATCTACCATTCTCGATGCATGAGGATGAATATAGGTAAGCTATAGATTCAGCTAGTAAACCCAACAATGCCACAACTTCAATCCTACCCATAGTACCCTTGTGCATGTTGGCCAAGAGTTTCCTTAGCAAACCAACACTAATTACCTATCATGCCATGTAACGTGTCCACCTAAGGGCTATTCAGGCACACTTTTAGTGGTCCATCGAGAAATGAATCTAAGCGTCACGGCCTGAAACTCCCATGGAATGTTCCAAGGTTTGTTGCCTAGGGTTTCCCAAGTCCACCTTGCAATGAAACGTTCGCAGCCAAACCCAGTAAGATCTTGGGGTTTCTAGTGGCCAAGGTCTCCTAATAGTATTCTAGTGTCAGATCCTAGACATCATACTTTACGCAGAGATACCCAAGTTGAAGTAGACCCATGCCACACTTGGTTCAAGGAGAATGGGAAGTGAGAGGGATACACCACTCAACCTCTCTGCCCATAGGGCATAGTACCATTCCAGTCCCCTAAAATGACATGAAATAGGTTCTAACCTAATATTACCTAAAGGTCGTATGACTATAGAACCTTGTGAGAAGCCTCCCAGTTCTCTGGGATCACCCTTTTGTAGGACAAACCCATCAAGGGTTCCACCCACCTGCTTCCCTCAATGGACATTCTTTAGTTATCTAATTAGGTCCTATCACATTTATGTGTGATATTTAAAATCAACTTCCTTAATGAAGCCTTTTAGGGAACAGGGTTCATTTGCGTAACTTATGGCACTAACATAAAAATAATTCAAACAAGTTCCTTGGAAGTAAACTTTATAATAGCATCTTAACTAAAAGAAAAGTCTTGTCCAAAAAGGACACCTTCCACAATCCATGAGAATGTCTCTTATTTCTTCCAAGTTTCCACCCTTGCACTAGTAACACGGCCTTGAGCATCCATCTTGAGTCATGTAGATCGTTTGACTAGAATCCAGAGGCAGGGAATTTACAGCCAGAGCCCCCCTTGGCATCCAAGCGTCCTCCTATATTCAAACTGACCCACGGAGAGACCTCTCATGGCGGGTTCGGCCCACATTCCCATCATGGTTATTTGGAACCCCCTTGGCTAGGGTTGGCGGCCAGCTGGGGGTAGCTTGGCATGCCCTCCTTCAATTCAACCTAATTCATTATTCAAATTGCTCTTGTGAGATTGGGTTATACATTCCTTTCACAGGCATTGAATCTAGATTTACAAGCATGAACAACAATAAAGGTGAGTGCTCAGGACATCTGCTAAGGTGGAGTCCTCATCCTTGATGCTGGCATCGCCCTTCTTAATATTTCCTGCTTTGGAGTCATTTTTCATTATCTTTTGAGGGATAAAGAACATCATATTTCCAACCTCTCTGCTATGTAATAGGGGTGAGCAATGTTGCTATAGTTTTGGATGACAACTTCCCTAAGTTACTAACCTTTCATTCTCATCTTAAAATCCCAATCTAGGATTTTAATTGATCCGTTGGTAACCACTTTCCCATCTTAGAACTCTATCGGGGTTCTTAGTTCACCCTAGGGTTTTCTTCCCCTCAAGATATCAAGAACTTGTGTCTACTCCTCTTGCAAGTTAAGCATAAATTAAGTCTATTTACGATTCCGAAATAGTTGCGAGCATCGAATGTAACTTGGCAAACAGTCATTCTTCATGTGTGTATGACATTCGAACCTTCTTGTGTTAACTTCAAGATGTATCATCTTTTGAAAATGATATACCCAAGAGTGTTTTGGGTCCGTCACGGTTGGCTATTGGGGTAGGGACCGAAGAGCATGTTGACTCTAATTAAAAATATGGATATAAGGGCAATTTGACCTATTTGCAATTAGAACCCTAGTTGAGTCGAATTAAATCTTAGATTCACTTGTCATGTAAGGTTTCATTTACTAGACTGGCCCTTGCAGTTAAGTTTAGCACTTGACATGCGCATCCTAAATCTATAATTTTAGGTGCATTCCCTATTATGTGGTGTAAATGAGGCTATTCATGATGCCATGCAAATCTAGATGCAGGCCTTCCCTAATTTATCGATGCGATGCAAGATCCTTATTGATAAAAATCCCTTCTAGTGCATTTATGCAACTCAAAATTCATGACCTAATTATTCAAATGCATATGTGCATGCATTCATTGTAAATGCGAGTTAATTCACTACGATGGTCTACGAGATGCAGTCGACCTATATAGAATATTTATGTACCCCGGCAATCTATGATGCCTCTACGAAATTTCGAACCTAATACTTGACTTAATTTTGGCAATAACTCGTAGATGCTTTATCTATTCTCCACAACTCATGGTTATTAAACCCTTTTCGGCTACCTTTCAAAATATGCAAGTTACTCAATGCGAGGTATGATTTTTTCTTAATGATGCCCATGCTTAAATATTTGATTTCAATTTCTAGACATAGTAGCGGTACCTGATTTTGGAGTGTCAAGTTGGCATTCACGCCTGATAACCCGTTTGTGTTGATGGTGGTGTCTTTGCCTGATCCTTCTCTTAAAGTCATGGCTTTTTTGGTTACTTGGGAGATTTTATGTTTTGGGGCCATTTCGAAGCTGGAAAGCGACCTTCACTTCTCTTGAAGGATTCGTTGGTGCCTAAGTTCCCTACACCTTGTCTTATATTTCGTGATCTCCTTGTCCACATAAAGGCAATCGATGGAGTGGTTATGGGACTTGAGATGGGAAGAGAGGGTACTCAAGCCTTCACCCACGAGAGGAGTTGTCCTTGGCCTCTTCTCTCTCTCTCTCTCTCTCTCTCTCTCTCTCTCTCTCTCTCTCTCTCTCTCTCTCTCTCTCTCTCTCTCTCTCTCTCTCTCTCTAGGTTCTCCTTCCCTCTCTTTCCTTCTCTCTTCCTCTCTTGCTCCCCTTCACTACCTCTCCCTCTCCTTCTCTCCTTCTCAAACTGGCAGCAAGAGGGGGGGAGAATAATAATGACTTCGCTGAAAGGAAGGGGGGGAATGATCTATAAGGGAAAGTTAGTGATAATTAAGGGGGGGGAGGTTTATAGGGGGAGGAAGGAAGGGTGTTATGGGGGTATTGGCATGGGGCCCCCTCCCTTTGTCTTTATCTCGGCAGTCAGAATTGCCCTCCTGCCATGTAGACTATGCCTCCTGGAAGGAGAAGGAGAGATTAGTGGGGGTTGGAGGTGGCACACATGTGCCCCTTCCCCTCATTGCAATTATCACTTTCATGATCCTTGGCCTCCTCTACTTGCCTCGCCACACCTTTTTTTGTCATGATCACCTCCTCCACTCTTGTTGAATGCCCATCTTCACTTCCCTTTCCCTCATTTTTTTCAAGTTTAACTCCTGATCCTGCCGCCAAACCGACAGCGTTGCCAGGGGGGAGACGTGATTAAAACATTACGTTATTAACACAATACTAGTGAGTTTGGGAATCTCCCAATTCCCATTTTTTGAATACTAAAAAGGTGGCACCCGAATAACATGCCCATAAGTTTCTCAAAACCATATGATGTGACCTATCATTGGAAAGCACTTGAAAAAAAGAATCTATTGAGCTATAGAGCGCTCAATTTGGAGTTATAGTGTTCAAGTTATGACATATCCAAAGATTTGACCACGTGTTCCAAACTTATGGAAAATTCCCATATTTTCCAATATGGTGTTTACTTTTAAATCGATTTGTTTAAAAAAAAGTTTTTTGATGACGATGGCGATGGAATAAAAAGGGGGGGTCCTTATCGTGGCAGTGACGGAAGTGGCCTATTATATCCTTCTCCCCTTAAGGAATCGAGATGTCCCCATTTTGAAAGGAAGTGGAGGTATTGTTGGTTGAGAGTACTCTCGTCAATCCATGTGGCATCTTCTTCTGGATAGTCCTTCCACTAGATGAAGTACTCTTTGAGGGTTTTACTCCTCAATTTATTTTCCCGAATGTCTAGGATTCTATATGGCCAAAGCTCAACTAGCCAGAGCTCAAGGACTCCTTGGCTTGGCATTACAACTTGTTGATCATTGAGTACATGGCTAGGATTAAATACATATTTATTTAATAGGCTAATATGGAATACATTGTGAACCTTTACGTTCTTGGGGAGTTGGAGTTTGTAGGCATTAGGTCCTAGGTACTTGAGGATCTTGTAGGGCCTGCAATACCTTGGACTTAGTCTCTTAAATTCTCCCAATGATAAGGAGCTCTTCTTGGGTCGTACCCAAATAAAAACCATATCCACTTCTTTGAAGAGTCGCTCTTGTCTCTTTAGATATGCATAGGCTTTATGCCTATCCTTGGTGGCTCTAATATCTTGCCTGATGGCCTTGACCTGCTCATCCATCTCCTCAAGCTTTTTTTTGGAAGCTTCTACCCTGAAGGTAGGACCTGAAAAGTTCAATGGAGTACGGAAATCATGCCCATACAATGCTTGAAAAGGTGTCATTTGAATGTTGTGTTGGTAAGAAGCATCATAAGTGAACTCTACCAATGGTAGATGTTGGATCCATTTCCTTGGTTTGCGACAACAATATGCCCTAAGAATGTCTTCAATGACTTGGTTGACTCTCTCCATTTGGCCATCAGTTTGAGGGTGATATGCTGTATTGAAACAGAGTTGAGTCTCAATGGCCTCAACTATCCCTCTCTAGAAATGAGATGTGAAGAGGGAATTGCGGTCACAAACAATCCTTCTAGGCAAAACATGGAGTCTGAATATCTCCTTGATGAACAATCTGGAAATATCTGAAGCTTTATAGTTTGTCTTGACTAGAATGAGGTGTGCAATCTTAGTGAGCATGTCTACTATAACCATGATTGAATTGTACCCTCCTTGAACTGAAGGTAATCCAACAACAAAGTCCATGCTGATAAATTCCCACTTCATTTGGGGAATGCCAAGCGTTCTTCCTGACTATGTTGAGGGTCTTGACATATTTGAGATGGCCTGAAAAATGGGAATCATGTGCTTCCTAAACTATTCTCTATTTGAGTTTCCTGCTTGAGGATATGCATAATCTTGTCCTAAAGTAGACAAGTCTCTCATTGAAAAAAAAATATTGATACTTGACCTTAAGTTTGGGGTTTTGGTCCTTTTTCAAAATCTCCTTCATCGTCTTCAGATATTTTGGGTCATGGCTAGCTTCCTCCTTAACTAGTTCAAGGATTGGGTTGCTAGGCACTGACACCATGGTTGCCAATGATTCTGCCATCGAGGGTACCTCAATAATAAGAGAGTTGAGGAATGCTTTGCCTCTTAAGGCATTAGCGACTACATTCTCTTTGCCATAGGCAAATACCTGATCTCAAAGTCATATTATTATAGAACCTCATTCCAACGATGTTGCCTCATATTGAGATCAATCTAGGTGAAGTTCCATTTAAGGCTCTTATGGTCTATGACCAAAGAGAACTTGTTACCAAGTTAATAGTGTCACCAAAGTTTGAGAGCATGAATAACTGCTTATAGCTCCAAGTCATGGGTAACATAATTCCTTTCATGGGTTTTTAGCTTCCTCGAAGGATATGCTATAGGATGACCTTCTTACATTAGTACACAACCTAGTGCAAGTGAGCTAGCATCCGTGACAACTTAAAATTTCTTGCTCAAGTTAGGGAGTTTTAGAATTGGTGATGTCACTAAGATATGCTTGAGTTGATCAAAACTTGATTGTTTAGTGGGTGTCCACACTATGGCAATCTGCTTTTTCAGCAAATTTGTAAGGGGTGCTGCAATTAAGGCATAGTTCTTAATGAAGATCATGTACCAACCTGTCAATCCAAGAATGCTACGCACTTCTTTGACAGAAGTTGGTGGAAGCCACTCTTGGACATCCTTGACCTTTGTAGGATCTACAGAGATTACTTCATTTGACACAATAAATCCAAGGTATTCAATGTGCCTCTTGAGGAAGGCACACTTTTTCTTCTTAGCATAGAGTTTATGAGTTCTCATGGTCTCAAGGATGATGAAAACTTGGGATTCATGATCCTCCTCTTCCTTGGAATAAACCAAGGTATCATCAAAGAAGACAAGCACAAAACCTTCAAGATATGGTCTAAAAATGTCCTGCATTAGCTTGTAAAGGTGGTAGGGGCATTAGTCAATCCAAAAGACATTACTGTGAATTCGAAATGACCATATCTTGTGTTGAATGTCACCTTAGGAATATCTTCTTCTTTGACATGGATTTGGTAGTATCTTGATCTCAAATCGATCTTGGAGAAAAAAATTGCTCCCTGCAAATCCATCAAGTAACTCGTCTATCCTTGGGATAGGATATTTATTCTTGATGGTTACTTGGTTCAGGCCTCTATAATCGATGCAAAGGTGAAGTGTACCATCCTTCTTCTTTTGGAACAAGATTGGAGCTCCCCAAGAAGAACTGTTGGGACATATGTACCCTTGGTCCAGAGTTGTTCCTTTAACTCAATAGCTTCTGGAATGGACATCTTGTAGGGCCTTTTTGTGGCTAGTACAACTCCTGGTGTTAGCTTAATCTCATGATCCACTTCCCTAGGTGGTGGTAATTCAGTCAACTCTTCTGAGAGTACATTCGCATACTCTTTTAGCCAAGATGGTTCTTCACTGGTGTCCTCTACTTGTTCCGGTTGGTTTAGCTTGATCAGGTAGACGTGTAATCCTTTCCTTATTCCTTGAACTATTTGTGTTGCCTTAGCTAACTAGATCTTTGATTTACCTGCTTCTCCTTGTGTTGTTACCTACTCACCTTTAGGATTACAAAAGGAGACTTGTTCTTTCCCACAATGAATGTGAGCATCATTGGGGACTAGCCAATTTATCTCGAGTAGGCATTTATGGACCTCTAAATTCATTACTTTGAACTTAACGGATGTGAGCTCATTTCCAAGTAGGAATTCCACCTTGGCAGTTTGTCTAGTGTAAGTGATTTCTCACCCGTTTGCTAGTTCAACAAGCAAAGTAGGTTCAACTACAATGGCTATCCCTAACCTTCTTGCACAAGCTGGTGAAATGAAAGAGTGAGTGCTGCCACAGTCAATCAAGGTTTTGAATTTCTTACCTTGGTAATCTAATGGTGTTTGGATCACCAAGAATTGGCGGTTCAGGCCCTTTTTATGGAGAGCAGCATGAATGGATGCCCTCTTAATCTCATCTTCCATGGATGGGTCTTCTTCTTTGTTGGCTCCCTTAGTGGATATATTGGAAGTTTTTTCCTTTTCCATTACTACATGACCTCGGCCACGGGTAGCTCTAACTTGGCCACTAAATTTTCCTTGGTGACGATCTCCACCAAGTTTGGGACATTCTCTTTTGAAGTGTCTAGGTTCATTGCACAGAAAACATCGCAGGCTTTGATCACTTCGTTGAGTGGGGACAAAGTCAATGATTGCATTTGCCCTTGGCTTCTTCTGTTGACCTTGGCACTATCCTTGTGCCCTTTTGAATTGAGCTTTCAACATTCCTGGATTCTGGTCTTTGTGAGACTAGGGTCTATTATTTCTGGGCTTTGGCTAGACTTCTTGAGCAATAGGTCCGGCTCTTATGAATGCATCTTGCAAATCCAAAGGACGCATTGATTCCAACTGAGTGTTCATTGGTGGGTTCAGCCCATCATAGAACTTTGAAACTTGTTGGGGAATGCTCATTGGAGCATATTTCAATAAGGAGACAAATCTCAAGTAGTACGCTTCCAGAGACAGCCCCAACTATTTCAATTTGAAGAGCTTATTCATCTTCCAATTTTGTATGCAGGTGGCATGTACCTTCCCTGCACGGCTTCCTTTAGCTTATCCCAAGTTATTGTGCTCTCCATGGTGACTGTTTGGTCTTTACACCATTGCTTCCACTAGAACCTAGCTTCTCTGGCAAGTTTGAGCTTGGCAATCATAGCCTAGTTTACAGGTGTTGTTCCCACAACACTAAAGTAATCCTCCATCGATTCAATCCAGACTTCAGCATTAGCTTCAACAGACTTCCCTTTTCTATTGAATTCTAGTGTTTTAATCTGTTTGAGAAGAAACTTCTTCTCTTGTGCCTCCACTAGGCTTAGTGCAGAAACAAGACTCTGGTTCTATGCTTAGGGTTGTATCTGGTTTTGCATAAAAACTTTCATGTTAAAAGAACATTTACATATCTCTACACATCTTGAGTCAATGCATTTTTTTTTTCATTCCTACTGTGCAACAAATAAAATAAACAAAAAATTCTTATTTATCCATAAAGAAGCATAAGCTTCAAGTACAATTATTTGGGAATAGATAGAGATTGGCTAGGATGTTTTTCTTTCTAATAGATACATCAATGCCATTTGAATAATTCCCTATTGGATTCAACTACAGGGACAAAATAGTAATATGGATTGGGAGAATGGATCCTCAGGAAGCGGTAGGTCATAGAAAGTTTGGAAAGTCCCCGTTTTTTATAGACATGATGTTCGTTTCACCCCATTACTTTAATTCTATATGTTGGCAAGACTTTGACAATCTTGTCATAGATATAGCAATTTTGTTCTACTTGTTGGCATCCGATATGCAGAATCAAATTTACACGGGATTCATGGAAGATGAACAAATTGATGCCTTCAAGTTCTCCAACCATTTTAGCCTCTTCAAATTTTTTTGAAGATAGGCGAGTCAGTTGGTATTTATATAGCAGTAACCCACGCTCCAAGTCCAACGCCTTTCCACATACAATAGTGAAGGGTTGTAGAGCCAATCCAAGATCCCCATCATGTCAGACCGCTGGCGATAACTTAAAGAGTTCATAGCCATCTTGAACATGATGTGAAATAGGAGGAACGTAATCCATGCCTCTCGTAGGTCTGGAAGCGGCAACAATCCGCAAATGAGTAACATAAAAATTATTTTCCTAGTGAAAAACATCACTTCTACCTTCCCGATTTATTCCTATCTTGGTTGTTTTATTCATTGCTTGCTCTGATACCAACTATAACTTGTCCACCTAACGACTATTCAGGAACATTTTTAGCTCTCCATTGAGAAACGAGTCTAAGCATCGTGGCTCGACACTCTCATGGAATGTTTCGAGGTTTGCCGCCTAAGGTTTCTCGAGTCCACCTCGCAACGGAACATTCACGGCTGAAGAAACCACTAGGATCCACCTTAAATCGAGGTTCCTAGTGGCCAAGGTCTCCTCACAGTATTCTAGCATCGGATCCTGGACATCCTACTTTACGCAGAGATACCCAAGCCAAAGTAGACCCATGCTGCACTTGGTTCAAGTAGAACGGGAAATGATAAGGATGCACTGCTCAAACTCTCTGCCCATAGGGCATAGTCCCATTCCAGTCCCCTAAAACAGCATGAATCAGGTTCTAACCCAATATTACCTAAAGATTGTACGACTATAGAACCTTGTGAGAAGTCTCCCAGTTCTCTAGGACCACCCTTTCGTAGGACTGACCCTTCAGGGGTTCTGCCCACCCACTTCCCTCAATGGGCATTCTTTAGTTATCTAATTAGGCCCTATCACATTTATGTGTGACATTTAAAATTAGCTTCCTTAATTAAGCCTTTTAGTTGAACAGGGTTCGTTTGCATAACTTATGGCACTGACACCAAAACAGTTCAGACAAGTTCCTTGAAAAGTCAACTTTATAATACCATCTTAACTGATATACAAATCTTGTCCAAAAAGGACGGATTCCACAATCCATAAGGATGTGTCTTATTTCTGCCAAGTTTTCACCCTTGCACTAGTAACACGGCTCCAAGCATCCATCTCAAGTCATGTAGATTGCTTGAGTAGGACTCGGAGGCAGGGAATTTACAACCAGAGCCCCCTGGCATCCAAGCATCCTCCTACATTTAAACTGACCCATGGAGAGACCTCTCATGGTGGGTTTGGCCCACCTTCTCATCACATTTATTTGAAACCCCCTTGGTTAGGTTTGGCGGCCACCTGGGGATAGCTTCTCACGCCCTCCTTGAAATCAACCCGATTCATTATTCAAATTTCTATTGTGAGCTTGGGTCATACATTCCTTTCACAGGCATTGAATCTAGATTTACAAGCACAAACAACAATGAAGGCGAGTGCTCATGATATCTGCTAAGGTGGAGTCCTCATCCTTGACACTAGTGTCACCCTTCTTGGTCTTTCCTACCTTGGCATTGTTTTCCATTATCTTTTGAGAGATAGAGAACATCCTCTTTTCGACCTCTCTTCTATATAATAGGGGTGAGAAAGTTTGCTATAGTTTTGGATGACAGCTTCCCTAAGTTACTAACCTTTGGTTCTCATCCTAAGATCCCAGTCTAGGATTTTAATTGATTCATTGGTAATCACTTTCCCATCTTAGAATTCTATCGGGGTTCTAAGGTCACCCTAGGGTTTCCTTCCCTTAAGATAGCAAGAACTTGTGTCTACTCCTCTTGCAAGTCAAGCATAAATTACGTCTATTTACCATTCCGAAATAGTTGCGAGCATCGAATGTAACTTGCCGAATAGTCATTCTTCATGTGTGTATGACATTCAAACCTTCTTTTGTCAACTTCAAAATGTATCATCTTTTGAAAATGATATACCCAAGAGTGTTTTGGGTCCATCATGATTGGCTATTGGGATAGGGACCAAAGATCATGTTGACTCTAATTAAAAATATGGACGTAAGGAAAACTTGACCTATTTGCAATTAGAACCCTAGTTGAGTCGAATTAAATCTTAGCTTCACTTGTCATGTAAGGTTTCATTTACTAGACTAGCCCTTACAGTTAAGTTTAGCACTTGACATGCGCATCTTAAATCTACCATTTTAGGTGCATTTCCTATTATGTGGTGTAATTGAGACTATTCATGATGCCATGCAAATCTGGATGCAGGCCTTCCTTGATTTATGGATGCGATGTGAGATCCTTATTCATAAAAATCCCTTTTGTTGCATCTATGCAACTCAAAGGGCATGACCTAATTATTCAAAAGCGAGTGTACATGCACTCATTGCAAATGTGAGTTAACTCACTACGGTGGTCTACAGGATGCAGTTGACCTATATGGAATATTTATGTACCCCAGCAATCTATGATGCATCTACAAAAGTTTGAACCTAATACTTGACTTAATTTCTGCAATAACCCGTAGATGCTTAATCTATTCTCGCTAACTCATGTTATTAAACCCTTTTCGGCTACCTTTCAAAATATGCAAGTTACTCAATGCGAGGTATGACTTTTTTCTAATGATGCCCATGCTTAAATATTCAATTTCAATTATTAGACACCGTAGTGGTACCTGATTTTGGAGTGTCGAGTTAGCGGTCATGCTTGATAACCTATTCATGTTGATGGTGGCGTCTTTGCCCGATACTTCTCCCATACTCGTAGCTTTTCCAGTTACTTGGGAGAGTTTATGCTTTGGGGCCATTTCAAAGCTAGAAAGCAACCTTCACTTCTCTCGAAGGACTCCTTGGTGCCAGAGTTCCCTATACCTTGTCTTGTATTTCACAATCTCTTTGCCCACTTAAAGGCAATCAATCGAGTTGTTACAAAACTCGAGATGGGAAGAGAGGGTACTCGAGCCTTCTCCCGTGAGAGGAGTTGTCCTTGGCCTCTTTTCTCTCTCTCTCTCTCTCTCTTTCTCTCTCTCTCTAGGTTTTCCTTCCCTCTCTTGTTCCCCTTCACTACCTCTCCCTCTCCTTCTCTCCTTCTCAAACTGGCAGCAAGAGGGGGGGAAGAAGAATAATGACTTCACTCAAAGGAAGGGGGGGAATGATCTATAAGGAAAAGTTAGTGATAATTGGGGGGGGGGGGGGGGGGAAGGAAGAGGAGTGGCATCCTTTCTTAAGGGGGGGAGGGGGGGATTTACAAGGGGACGAAGAAAGGGTGTTTTGGGGATATTGGCACGAGGCCCCATCCCTTTGTCTTTACCTCAGTGACTAGGCCAGCCCTTCTGCCATGCAGATTATGCCTCCTGGAAGGAGAAGGAGAGATTAATGGGGGTTGGAGGTGGCACATGCGTGCTCCTCCTCCCCATCACAGTTATCATTTTCATGATCCTCGGCCTCCTGTACTCACCCCGCCACACCTTTTTCTGTCGTGATCTCCTCCTCCACTCTTGTTGAATGCCTGTCGTCACTTCCCTTTCCCCCATTGTTTTCGAGTTTAATTCCCCCTCCCGCTCCCAACAACCGACGGTATTGGCAGGGGGGAGACGTAATCAAAACATTATGTTATTTTTAAATTTATTTGTTAAAATAATTTCCAAAAGCTTTTTGACGACGACGATGGCGGAATTAAAAAGGGGGATCATTATTGTGGTGACGGAAGCGACCTATTACATGTCCATAAAATATTTAGGTACTTATCATGTGAGTTGGCTAGCAACCCAACTATCAATTTAAGGCCCCTCAAGGATCTTATGGAAAGCAAAGAGTGGTAATAGACTAAGGTGCACAACTTAGACATGCCATATAACTGGACTCTCATGACAAATGAGAGAAAACTTGAAAACAAGAACCGTGAAAATGATGCAGAGTTCAAGCATAAGGATTTCAAGGATGAGTACGAAGAGTGCAACTTCATTAGTGAGAAAAGTGAAGAGGAAGTAAATACCATAGAATATGACACGAATGGAAGAGTGATTGAGAAAATCAGAGCAAACACTAAACCCTAAGAGGTCAATACATTTAGAGTGAACAAAGGAGCTGCTAAGGTAGATTGTGATCGAGCTTGGCTAGAATGCCTAGAGGTGGTAGGTTATGAGCAAGCGGGATTAGTTCATGCCTTGTGCCATACCATTATTTGGAGGGGAGCCAATTTGACTTGATCTATGCTTCTTTGTGCTTCCGCATCACTACATGATCAAAATCTTTTATCTCAACCCACCTCATTCTCTCATACATTAACCTATAGAAACATACAACAAGAGGAGAGAGGAGAGAGAAAAACTAAAATCATATTTTTTTATTTAATGCATCATTTTTTGATGAGTTTGTCATGATGGATGGCAAAGAAATTGAGTATCTTGCTACCTTCTCCATTCCTCTCAGTTCTACTAGGCAAGAAATTAAATTTTTAATCATTTTTTTGGGCATTAAAAAAAACGACCCCCCCAAACATTTCATTTTCTTGTGACTTTTCATTTCTCCAAGTCTTAAACAAGGCTTAAGGCTTTAAGCCTAAAAGAAACTAGTTCCACCTTTCATGTTCACACTTGGTATAAGTGGTTTTTCCCTAAGAACAGAGGTACGAACGAACTCCAATTCGTGAAGAACTGGACAGATGACTTTGTGGTGTCAAAATCTATAAACTTGGCCTTCGTCACATACTTTCTGGCTCTTGAATCACATAGTTTCTTTATAATTACAAACCTTGCAAGGATTAAATGGGGGGTCAAATGGATTCCGATCGACGAATCAAGACTTGCGTTGGGTTCCTGCCACAAAAAAATATATACTCAACCAATTTCAAGAATAGCTCTCACCCTTACCCTAACACAATCAAGACATGAAATTCCACAAGGAATAGGCCCAACATAATCTGATAGAAATCCAGAGTAAGTCACTAACCAACTGCTCCAACACATGCTGGCTAAAAAGAACCATCAAAGAAGTCATCCTAGTCGATGGCATGAACTTGCCTACCTAACTAGGATAACAAGACCACGAACTCCTACTAGGTGAGGACTCCTATAGCCTGGTCATCATATATTTTCTTTTAACACACTTTCTTTCAAAGTTTACATACTCGAGCGTCTAAAAAGGAGGAAGCTGAGCATAGAGTGACCCAAGGAGAGCAGGGCATCGGCCTCAGGTCCTAACTTGGTACCCAAGAACCTACCAAGCCCTCGCAAGGCAACACTTAATCCTTTTCTTTTCTACTCACTTTTATTTTCGCTACAACCTTCATTATTTCTTTATTTTTTCTAGCTACTACCCCACGGAAGACAAGGCATCGACCCCAAGGCCTCGAGTCTTGACTCATCCTCCCCAAGAACCTACCAAGCCTTCACAAGGCAATAATCAACTACTCATAAAATAATTCTATCTTTTATTTTCTAATTTAGGGGTTAGAATCCCTTTTTACCTCTATATTGTTTTATTTTCATATATATTCAGAATGTTCTCTTCTTTTGATTTCAGTAGGCTTCTTTAACTACCTCACACTAGTAGGGACTCCTAGAACAGTTGCTAAGCAGGCTAGCAAAGCAGGGTCACTATGACTGCCTTCTAAAACAGGTCTTTCAATGCATGAAAAAATCTTGATAGGAGGTAGACAACTTCTCAAACCTCCCCCAAATATACCTAACCAAACCCTAGGAATTCATGCCACAAAAGAACAATTCTCCCCAAAAGTACATAAACACATAAAACAGAAAAGAAAAATACTCATAAAGGAAGAACATCACCTAGACTTGGCCACAAGAAGCTTTTCGTACAGAAAGAGGCTCCTTGCAAGTCCTTTATCAAATCTGTCTAATGAAATTACTAAAACAAAAAACTATTAAATGCACTCGACCCACACCAAACAGAAACATGACCCTCTCGGCCTAAAGGAATATAACATTTCACAACCAAAAAATTGGCCCTCTTGGCCTTATGAAATAAAACATTAGAACCCAATAGAAATGGTTCTCTTGGCCTTATGAGAAAATCCACTTCACTACCATCCAATAAGGTACTGCTGAAACAACCCTTGATCCCAATATAACTAAACTATAGCACAAGAATGACCAAGGATAAGGGCTCCACAGGCCCTATACTAAATGCAATAGGTTATTAGCTAAACCCCTAGTATAAATAGCAAGGGTTATTTGATGAATATGATGATAAACAATCCTATGCGTCCATGACAAAATAGGAAGGTGCTCAATTGTTACCTGACCCATTATCCAACCTAGCCATCGGCGGCCAAATAGAACATGTTAGCAAAAAGACCCCAAAGTAGTCTTGGGATAATGTTAGAAGGTAATTGTAAGAGCTCCCCTGAACCACAATTGAAAAAGACATTTCCAACAAAAGCATAATTGGCCAGGGAATCTACAAAGTGATTTAACTATCAAGGAACTAACTAACAAGTCACCATCTCAAAAATATGCAACATATCCAAGGTTGCACGATGGTAAATCCGTAGGATGGAATCCCACACACTATAGGTTCCATTCAATTGATTGATTACTAACTGCAAGTCACCTTTCACTAAAAATCGATGAATACCACCACATCGGGGTAGATTCAGTCCCATGGCCTTGTATTATGCCATATTATTAGTAAAATAATATTCTAGTAGAGTTTAAGAATAAATTTAACTTTAATAAGTTGAAGCCTTACTACATGTAAGGGCTGATGTTAGACTTGGTGCCTATATAGGTCCTTTATGATTCAACTTTAATTTGTAGAGGTACCAAGACGATCAGATGGGAAGAATCATTCCTTATCTTGAGCATCCATATTTAAAGCAACATTACCATCAAGGTCAAGTGATCTGGTGGAGTAAAGGTTATCAAGTTATTGAGTGGCAAGACAGATCTTTCACGTGGGATATTAAGGTCTACTTCCACCATCCTCAAAGAATTCAAACTAGTGTTCCTATCAAGCTTAGCGAGGAAGGAGGGATTGTACTTTTTATACATCCTCTCTCTCACCTTGATTTTGATCATCATAAGTATGAGTGAGCTGATCAATATAGTGTGGCCTATCACTCAAGACTGGATCTATACTTTGTATTTTGAAGAAGCTTCTAGAGGGCCCGCTAAACATGCAAGTGTTGGGGTGGTCATTAAACATCCCCAGAGTAGGGTTGTTATAGAAATGGGTGTATATTTAGGCCCTACAAGTCTGCTAAAAGGGTTGTAGAGCCATACTTTCCTAAACATACAATTTTGTATGGCCCATCCCATTTGGGTTCTAATTTACTATGCATAGCTCACAATGATCATTAAAGTACAACATCAATTGACCTTTCACAAAATTTTATTTCTTAGCCCAAAGATCACAAAGCACTTTCATTCTCTTTTTCCCTACCTCTTGATGTAATAAAGCCTGCAGACAAATTCTATCAAGATGTGCAAGAGAAATAAATCTTTCTTGCAATGCTTCTGCCTCTCCCAACAAATGATTGAGAGCAAAATGCACAGTGAACAGCTCTATTTCCAATGGCAGAACACACTCCTCCCTATATACTAGCTTGAATGGGGTGTGGCATGTAGCTTTCTTGAATGTTGTATTGTAAGCCCAAACCGCCACATACAATTGCTTATCCCAATCTTGCTTACTTTCAAATACTATCTCGGAGAATATTCGAACAAGCTTTTTATTTGTACTTTCAACTTGATCGTTTTCTTGCGGATCATACAGGGTGGTTTTATCATGCTTAATCTTCAAAGATTCTATCAAGGCTACTATAACCTTATTCAAGAAGTGTGTCCCCTGATCAGACACACTATCTCCTTAGGTGGACCAAAACGACAAACAATTTGCTCCATAGTAAAACTAGTCGTCTCCTTAGCATTATCCTTCATCTTTACTTGAGCTTCATACCACTTTGTAAACTAGTCCATCGCTACAATAATATAATGCTTTCGCATAGTTGATGAAGGGTATATTGGTCCCACAATATCTATACCCCGTTTTTCAAAGGATAATGTAACTAAAATAGGGTTTAGGGCCCGTTTATGATTCTCCCTGGCATTGTGTCTTTGATACACATCACAGTACTTAACATAACTAAAAGCATCCTAGAAAATCGATGGCCACCAATATCCAACACAAAGAGCCTTCTGGGAAGTAAGCCGTCCAATAAAATATCCCCCATATACTGAATCATGGCATTCCTCAAGAACAAATGGTAACTCATCAAGTACTACACATTGGTGATAGATATCTATTGGGGGTAAAGGCACCTCCACCTAGCTGCTCGTGTATTACTATACTGATAGAATCCACAACTGCACACTATAGGTGGTGGGTGCCCATCACCATCACTTTATTCTTTATTCTTTTAGTGACATTTTGAATAAAGGAAGGCCCGGTCACACATTGTGATTGTTGGAGTTTCCACATTTGAGCCTCTCTATCTCTTGCTCTTGCTCTCCCGCCATAGCTCTCCTGTGCAAGCTTCGATCCTTCTCACCTTTCAACTGGTATTAGAGCATGGTTGCTTGAGCATTTGAGCTTGGTCCATGGCTCCTTCAGCATTCATTAGAATCCTTACACCATTGGTTCTCACTCTTGGTAGCCATATCCTACTCCTTTGAGCTCCACAATCACTCCTCGACTTCCCAAGCATCTACCCGGCCCATTTTGGCACCCTCAGGCATTCCTTCAGAGGTATTAAAGAATTATTTTCAATGTTTATTTCAATTTGTAGGGTACAGTAGGAAGGGGCAGCCATAGCTCCAACCATTGGAGCTCCCCCATTTAATATCTTGGCTCCTGTTGCATGATTAGGCTTGATAAGACTTTGTATAGGCCTTCGTTAGGCCCTACTTGAGCCCCCCTTCCATCCCATTAATGCCACGTGGATCAGCAGCATACCCAACAACATCAGCCTTGTTTGGGCCAGCTTGAAGACTTGCAAATTTTTTTTAAAACTTCAGCCCTTAGCACTCATTGGCAGCTTAAAAACACTTCATTTCGCACCCCCTTGATGCTCGGCATTGGTGGTTGAACATTGGCATTGATTTGTGGAGTAATTTACCTCAGTCCAAGACTATTTTCCACGGTCCATAGGCATCCGCAAGCAATGTTACATTAGCACTTTATGTTTATGCTTGGATAGCATTGACATTTGATGCCCGATTGGTCCTGAATGGTCCCCGAATGTTAGGGGAACATATGCCTATTGATTGGCCATCATTTGGAGCTGATTTAGTGGCCTGAAATACTCACTTTTACATCATTAGTGTACACTCTAGGGCTAAAGCTTATTTAGTCACTTTATGCTTTGCCTATTGATCATGGGTGCTCTCGAGTGTTTCATATGACTATTGGGATGCAAATGAAGGTTGGAAAATGCTTTGGATGGTTTTGGAATGTATTGTGAGCCTTGTTTGAGCTCTATATTGGTTGGCGTTTACTTAACATTAGTTTATACTAGCATGCTTTGTGACAAAGGTTATTGAAAGTATCATGAAAAATTGATGGCCACCAATATCGAGCACAGAGAGATTTCTAGTCTAGCAAAATGTCCACATGCTGAATCATGGCATTCCTCAAGAATGAATGGTATCTCATCAGGTACTACCCATCGATGATAAATCTTGTCCATGCATTTTCGATATAAGACACCCACTAATCGAAAAGTGTAGTGCTTGCTACCTAATCTTTCTCTTCTCAGACTTTGATAGAGCAGCCCCAATCTCTCTTGTAGATAGATAATATGTTATATCTACATACTAGGAAGGGATGGAAGCTGTATCGATTTTGAATAGACCTTCAATGTCACTTCCTTCAACCAGAATTTCCTTTGGCTCCATGAAATCCACAAGACATTCCACAATTCCCTCTAGCTTCTATGGCTTACTCCTAATCTCATAATTGAACTCCTGAAAAGTAATTAACCACTTTGCTAAATGGTCAGGTAGATGTAACTTGTTCATCAACAGTCTAAGCCCCATGGCCTTCATAAAAAATACCACCTTCTCATAGAGAATATAGTGCCTAAATCTCTTTGTTAACTGATTTAATGATCCATTCGTACTTTCACAGTACAAGAGAGTTTATACTTACACATGCATGGTTTAATATTTGAGACAAGCATATGACTACTGGCAGGATCAACCAGGTAGCTATCTTTCGTTACATGAGCAGCACCGTTGCTGTGTGTTCTGACTCCACATTAAGTGTGGCTGTGGGGCAGAAAGGCACGATCTCATCATCAATGTGTTGTTCTTGATGTAAAGAGAAAGGCGGGAGGAGCACGAAGACTCGAGAGCATACGGGGAGAAAAAGAAAATGACAAATGGGGATGGGACAAGGTGGCATGCCTTCATTTTCCACCGTGGACCAAGCTGCACATGAGCATAGAGCGGGGTTTTTTGGGGAGGGGGGGCATGGAACAATAGCTGATGCTATGTTGTTGATGCTGAAAATATATAAAAAACCTTACCTCTTTTGGATGCTTTTAGGATTGGTGCTTTCGCTAGTTTCTCTTCACATCCTCAAAAGATACTTGGCAAGCTCTACTCCAATTAAACGGATAGTTAAAAGATAACAAGTTTGTCAATGACAACATTCTTGTTGCTAGTGCATTGATAAATCTCAAATAATATCCCAATGATGACAAAAAGTTGTGTACCTCTTTTGGAGTGTGTGACAAACTCATAGTGACTATAACCTTTATCTTTTCCAAGTCAATCGCAATACCAGTTGAGCTAACCACATGGCCTAGTAACAACCCATAGGGCACCCCAAAGACACACTTTCATGGATTAAGAGCAATGTAGAACTCTCTGCAATGCTCAAAACATTTCCTTAAAATGATCAGTTGTCTTTCCCTTGTGGTGATGGCTGTCCCCAGATCATCATGAAAATTTTTAACTCCTCTAGGGAGGTATCACCAAAAGTCTTATCAGGTTGTACGTTGCCAAGACCCAGGCACATTGCATAACCCAAAGGCTATCACATGATACACAAAGCTACCGAAGACAATGATAAATGTCATTTTCAACTTATCTTCCTCTGCAATAGCCATTTGGTTGTATCCAGCAAAGTAATCCATAAATGAATAGATCTCCCTACCTGCTAATTGATCTAATATTTGATCAATAAATGGTAATGGATAGTAATCCTTAAGCGTCTACTTATTAAGCTCTTTGAAATCTACACAAAGCCAAATTTGATTATTATTATTCTTCCTAATAACAGTTGGTGAACACCACTCTATGTGTTGCACCAAAAATATCAGGCTAGCTTTCGGTAGTTTTGTCAATTCCTCAAATAGCTCGTCCCTTAGTTCAAAAAGCATACACCTTAATTTTTTTCATATAGGATGGCTACCTTCCTTTAGGGGAATTTCATGAATAGCCACGCTGGGAGAAATACCTCTCAGTTCTCATAACTCCAAGAAAAGATATCACGAAATTCGTGAATCATGGACACATAGTCCTTCCTTTCTTCCAAACTGAGCATGGACCCTAATTTAATTGACCATGAATCATTCAGCATACCAAAGTCCAACTCAATTACGTCTACATCTCTTATCCTCTCGTGAGCCTCTATTGGTTCATTCAAAGTTACTTGATAGATATCCTCTGTGTAATGGACCCCTTGTTGGATTTGTCACTTGATGGCATTTCACTACTAGCTACATTCTCCAATGTATCTATCTTTGTAGAGGATAAAGGAACTATCTCACTTTGAGGAGATTTAGGGTAGACATCTACTACTACAAATCTAGCACCTTTGTCAAATATCAACCAACCACCAACGGGTATATCAACCTAATAGCCCACTTGTAAGATCCATGGCCTGCCTAGCAATACTTGATAGCTAGGCCATCCTGTGAACTTGATCACTCTAAAGTCCAGAATGCATTCTGCATTAGCAACAGTCACATGGACTTCAGTAATACACCCTTCAGGTTGTCTTAAACTATCACCATTTTTCAAAGAATCGTGGAGTTATATTTTTTTATTTCTAACCCTAGCCTCTCCATCAATTCCTAACTCATAATGTTGACGAAGGATCATGTGTCTAAATAGCATGATTCACTAATATTCTATCAACATATGCTACTACCCTTGGACAATGCTTTGCTCAAACCAATCATCTCCTACCCAGGCTATGATCAAGGGATCCATGATATACCCCATGCACATAATCTTTTTAAATTCCTTACACACTCCTGGAGATAGCTTGAACAACTACAGGAGATTTACATCTAAATTAACCTCACAAAGGGAGCTTGCTAAATCAAATTCATGATAGTTAGCAATGGTTCTCCTCTCTTGCCAGACCATTCTGTCCTTTGGTCCTTGAACAAGCTTTGGTTCCTCTTTCTTAGATTTTTCCTTCTTCTTTGGCAAATCTTTATCCTTCTTAGGGTTAGTTTTACCATCAAAACATATTTTAAAGGTCTGCCTTCCATGTCAGGATTAAGGACTTGCATCCCCTTATCATCTTGCTTAGGATTTTCCTCAATAGGCTTCAACTTGCCTTTGTCACCGTCTTTATCCTTTTGACCTCTTGTAATGACCCATAGATTAGAAGCTTTAGTGCCATTGACACAAACAACTTCAATAAGGCTAACTCCAATACCACTCGACAGCTCCTCTACAATAGCTTTCCCTCTTTGCAGTATTTGTTTTGGTCCCTCATCTTGCTGGAATTATTTCCTTTTGCTCAATGGTTTACTTGTTAAGACTTCAAGCTCGATCTACTATCTTTGGTATGACCATACCTGACACTTAAGTTGTCCAACTGTACCACACTATGTGGACATTAAATAAGTCGATGCTTAGGACTTAACTACTTTGGTGTGAATGGTCCTTTGTGACCGTAGGTTGTACATTCACTAAGTAGTGTGTGGAATGATAATGAAAGTTAGAGAGCACTCTGCTATGACTGTTGCTTCTTCACTCTTGTCTCTATCTCTGATTGTTAACATGGTATCAAAGCACCCATGACTGGGCTCTGTTGGAGTGCATACGGGAAGAAGACCTGAAGATTGAACTGACAAGGTTGAAGAGAACAAAGGACTGACTGTCATTTTCCTATGCTACAAGGTAGGCATTATCATTGTGACTTGTCATTGCTTGAAGGAGGACCTGTGACTTGTTTGGAGCCTTGTAAAGGCTTGGTTGATCATCATTGAGTGGATAAACATCGAAGTGATCATCAGCGTGAAGAAGGAGAAGCCCATATTTGTCCACACAAACTATGCCAGGTTGTTGATCTGCATATGCTGGCTAGATAAGCATATTGGAAAGGAATGGAGCACTTAAATGCTTGCTAAATCATCATTGGAAGATGGGTTATTGTCTTGGAATGCTAACCCTTGATGTAGAGCTCATCTATGAGCTGTAACAGTTGACCACAGATCTAAAAATAGTGAAGACTTGCTATAATCAGGGTGCGTACACCATACACTTGATTCTACTCAAGAGCTTTGAGCTTATTGGCATGCTCAGGAGAACTTATTGAAGCATATACATGCTCTAGGAACCATATGCATTGACTGACATGGTTGTGGACTGAAGTTATTGACTGAAATGCTCAATTTTGGGAAGTCACTAACAAGCTGAAATCTGTCATGAGCAGTGTGGGCTGCATGTATCACTACACTCTGAAGTGTATCAGTCACTCTAGTTAGCTCAAGGTACACGGTGACTTGCATATGTCTCTCAAATGTTGTGATCATTGAGAAGGAAGTTGAAGAAAATGTATGGAGCTAAAGCAAAATGCTTTGACATGGTTCTTGAATGTCATGAACAGTAAATAACCAGTAAATGCCTTCATTGCTACTGACTCTTGGAGACAGATCATTCTTGGATGAGGTCAAGATCATGTATTGAGTTCTATGCATGGTAGCATAATTTTATGGCATTTTGCAAAGTCTTTGGGACTGAAATACCTTAACAGTGATTGTTTTTTTTAGTGGCTGAAATATACAGCAGGTATATCTTCTTTTGTACTTGCAACAAATTTCATACTCTATGTCAGAGTGACTTGACTGGGAGTTCATATGCAGAGATAGATCTCTGAACTGCTGCAAGCGTTATGAGACATGTATGACATGTATAATCAATGTTTTTGGCCTTAAAATTACAGCTGGTTACTCATAGTTTACAATTTTCAGACTGTATGTATTTACTCTGGTAGTGAGGTTGCAGGAGTTTAAGCTGAAGCAACTACATAGCATATGTATTGACTGTTATACCTACGGGTTAGACCACTTGTTTATGGACTGTTTTGAGCTGTCATTGGGCTGAAATACCCTGGTTTTTTATTGAAATTAATTGCAAAAAACTGTCATAAATAGTTGAGGATTGAACTTGGTCAGTCACTTGTTGGCTTGCAGGAAGTCAGGCAGTGACTAAATATTGTCTGGTACAATATGTCTAATGCAAAGAGGACTGACAACATGACCCAGATAGTGGGGGAAAAGCTTGACAGTAACAATTATGCCATATGGAAGTTTTGCATGGAGAACTTCTTAATAGGGAAAGGCTACTGAGAGTTGGTGACTGGAGCAGAAGCTGAACCTGAGCTCCCAGAACAACCTATAGCTGATTAGAGACGACTACACCAAGCTTGGATAGAAAGAGCATGCAGGGTCTTGCACTAGCTGTCTTTATGTATCTCAGATGCCATGGTAATGCAGATAATGAACTGCATCTCTCCTAAGAATGCATGGGACATTTTGGTCAAGTACTATGGCACAACCACAAGTGCCAGGAAGATACAGTTGAAGCAGAAGTTCAACAACATGGAGAGAAAGAGTAGATCTATACAGGATTATGTCACGGAGGTTAAGACCATTGTGGATCAGCTGGCATCTGTTGGTTCACAGGTTGAAGATGAAGACATGGTTGCTGTGACTTTGAATGGCTTGGGACCTGAATATAAGTCTTTTGACACTTCTGTGTCTGTGAGGGCTGAAATGCTTGATTTTAATGAGCTGGTTGCATTGCTTATACATGAGGAGGTTAAACTTGGCTTGGCTACAGGGTCAAGCAATTCTAAAAATAAGGATGTAATTTTTTATTCGAATCAGCGCGGCCATGGCAGCCGAGGTAGAGGCTATGGATCTAGCAGAGGAGGCTAGCAGAATGCATCCTATGGCAATAACAACCAGCAGGTATCAAACACAAGAGGTGGTGGAAACTTTAGAGGCAAGGGGAGATCTAGCCCTAGAGGCAGAGGCTCCTGGCAACAGCAGTGTCCATCTGAAAATACGAATAAGGATAAGGATTGTCATTACTGCGAGAAGTATGGTCATATTGCCAAGGACTGCTGGAAGAAGCAAGGCAATCAGAAAGGCAAACAACATGGACACTTTGCTACGTCTAGTCAAGCAAATGATAGTTCAGGAGATAGATTGTTTGCCATGCAATATGTAAAAGACAGGGCTGTTGAAAAATGCATTGACGATGCAGTTTGGTATATTAATTTAGGGGAATCAAATCACATGACCCCTCACGGTGATTGGTTCACTGATATGGTGGCTGAAAAACATGGCTATGTCTGTACAAGTGATGACACGCAGCATAGCATTGAACATAAAGGCAAAGTGCCTCTTGTGGTTCATGATGGCAGAAAGAAAAATTTGCATGATGTATTGCATGTTCCTTCGATTACGAAGAATTTACTGTATGAGAGCATGCAAATTATGTAGAAAAAACAGCTTGTTACAGGTTTACCCAAGTTTCAATATTCAGATATTGGTCATGTATGCAATGCTTGCCAGTTTGGTAAGCAGTCAAGTTTTCCATTCGTCAGGCATGTAAGGCAGAGTACACGTCCGTTGCAGTTAGTGCACTTTGATGTTTGGGGGCCAACCCATAATGCATCTATGGGAGGCTCGAAGTATTATGTGACATTCATTAATGATTACAGTCGCTATACTTGGGTTTACATTCTGAAGACAAAGGATGAGGTGTTTGCTATTTTTTAGCAATTTAAAAAGCAGGTTGAAAAGGAATTTGATTGCTATATCTCTTGCTTGAGATCACATAGTAGTGGGGAGTATGTGTCAAATGAGTTTGACAACTTTCTGGCTGAAAATGGCATACGCAAGCAGCTTACCTGTAGCTACACTCCTCAGCAGAATGGGATAGCTGAAAGAAAGAACAGAGTCTTGATGGAAGCTGTTCATGCCATGATGAATGAGAAGAAGATGCCGCTCTATGATTGGGCTGAGGCTGTTATGACAGCCATGTATATCTTGAATCGATCTCCCACTATAGATATTCATGAGATGACACCGTTTGAGAAACTGTATGGCTATAAGCCGGATGTAACTCACATGAAAGTCTTTGGTTGTCTTGCCTATGTGCACATTCCAGATGAGAAAAGGAAGAAGCTGGATCCAAAAGCGCATATATGTGTTTTCATTGGATATTCGCAGGAGAAGAAGGCATACAAATGCTATGATCCCTCTACCAAGGAGACTTTGGTGAGTAGGGATGTTATCTTTGATGAGATGGGCTCTTAGTATGTATCACCGGCTGCAGTGCCATAGGATATGCCTTCTACTCATGTATCTACAGTTGATTCACAGCAAAGCACTGCTATGACATGTCCTAGTGGTCAAAAAGTATCCCCATGGACAAGGAGATTGAGGAGCTCACCGTCCACTAACACCAATATGTTAGTGAGGGGGAGATATGATGTCTTGGACAGCAAAGGAAAAGAGAAAGCTACTGAGGATGCATCTGGTATGATGACACCTGGTAGAATGACTTCTGGATATGAGTCTGCTGACACTTTAGACAGTGAACTTGGTATTCTGACTATCTATATGCCTGGCACAAGGCAAAGCAGGTACATTCCGCCTCATGAGAGAGGGGAATCGAGCAGTGCACCACAGCCTAGATGCTCACAGAGGGTCAAATACCCTGTTGACAGGTTGACGTACAGTGGCTACTCTACAAAGCATTATGCTTACATGACAAAAGTGATGGAGATCAAAGAACCAGATATATTTGCTGAAGTAGTGAAAGATAAGAACTGGTGCGCAGCTATGGACGAAGAAATAAATGCCTTGGCTGAAAATAAGACATGGGATCTTGTGCCACTACCTGAAGGGAAAAAGACCATTGGCTGCAAATGGGTCTACAAAATCAAATGCAAGTCAAATGGCAGTGTGGAGAGATACAAAGCCAGGCTGGTCGCAAAGGGGTATGCCCAACAGTATGGACTTGATTATGAGGAAACATTCAGTCATGTTGCCAAGATGGAAACCATATGCACCATGATTGCTTTAGCTGCTGCTAGAGGCTGGAAATTGCAGCAGATGGATGTGAAGAATGCCTTTCTTAATGGTGACTTAGCAGAGGATGTTTATATGGTTCAGTCTGAAGGGTATGTTTACCTTGATTTTCAGCATTATGTATGTAAGCTAAAAAAAGCATTATATGGGCTAAAGCAGGCTCCAAGAGCTTGGCATGCTAGGATCAGTAACTACTTGCAGAGATTGGGATTTGCTATTGGTAGGACTGATCATAGCCTATTTACAAAGAAGACTGACAGTGGCATGGAAATGCTGAAGAAGTATGGCATGGCTGAATGCAAACCATTGGATACACCTCTTGATCAGAATCTCAAGCTAGACATGAGTACTGGAGCTGAAGTAGAGGATGTGACTATGTATAGGTAGATGGTTGGCGGTATGATTTACTTGACCATCACTAGGCCTGACTTGAGCTATGCTGTAGAGCTCATAAGCCAGTTTATGCAAAAGCCTAGAAAGCCGCACTTGGATGCAATTAGACGCATTATGAGATAAGCCCTTGAAACTCATTGGATACACGGATGTAGATTGGGCAGGATGCTCATATGACCGTAGATCTACGAGTGGATATGCTTTTGGATTTGGTAGTGGTGTGATTAGCTGGAGTAGCAAGAAGCAGCCTATGGTTGTTTTGTTGAGTACTGAGGCAGAGTATAGGGGTACTGCATTGGCAGCATGCAAGATTTCATGGTTGCTCAAGCTTATGGTTGATTTGGACATACAGGTAGATGCTCCAATGAAGTTACTATGCAATAATCTGAGTAGTGTACTCTTGGCCATGAATCCAGTATATCATGCCAGAATGAAATACATAGACGTACACTACCACTTCATCAGAGAGATGGTTCTTGCAGGACGAGTTGATCTCATGCATGTGAAGACTAATGAGCAGGTTGCAGATATCTTTACCAAGTCCTTGGGTAAAGATAAGTTCATTGTTTTTAGACAGCTACTTGGTGTGCAGATGCTGTCTTGAGCTTGAGGGGGAGTGTTAAGACTTCAAGCTCGATCTACTATCTTTGGTATGGCCATACCTGAAACTTAATTTGTCCAGCTATACCACACTATGTGGACATTAAATAAGTCGGTGCTTAGGAATTTATTGCTTTGGTGTGAATGGTACTTTGTGACCTTAGGTTGTACATTCACTAAGTAGTGTGTGGAACGATAATGAAAGTTAGAGAACACTCTGCTCTGACTGTTACTTCTTCACTCTTGTCTCTGTCTCTGATTGTTAACATTACTAGACCTAGCTATTTACTTCCTTGTTGGAGAAAGCTAATCTTGCTCCAATAGGTAGTAGCTAAGTGACCAGAATTTCTACATATGTCACATTTAACATTTGGAGAATTTCTAGGGAAATATTGGCTGCTACACCACTTACAGCTAAATCTTGAGGGGACACCCTCTTCAGGGCATTGACTCCCTATCAAATTCTGTTTCTTCTTAAGGAAATTGACATCAAAAGCTATTTTCCTATATTTTTTAGTGATCATGTTAGTACAATGCTTCATCATATCCTTAACTTCACCAAGGGCAAGGCACTTGACTCATAGCAGTGATCATCTACTTGTTGTTCCATTGGCCCAACCATTTGATTGGGAATTGGGTGTTGATTCCCTATAGCAGCATTATGATTTATTATTTGTCCCCCAACACTTGGTGGAGCCATTTGACTAGCCATAGGCATGGTCACATTGGGAGGAGCTAGCAAGGGACACATTCGGAATTATGCTTCCTCTCCCATTGGAAGTACTCATGGGTGTCCCTTGACCTCCATTCATTATTGCCAAAGTATTTCCAACACCTAGACTCATATTCCAAGTTGTTTTAGAGGTATAGGTAGCTTGTAATCGCGACTCTACCTCCTCTGCTCATGTAATAGCTATATCAATGTCAGCATGAGTAACACTGCTCAACTGCACCTAAATGTCAAAGTCTAGCCCATGCAAAAATTATTGGAGTTAAGCAACAACTGGAATGAGAATATGTGTCTGCAACTTACAAAATACTTCCTTCAATGTCTTGGCATATCCTCGAACATTCTCGTGAGGTTCTTGATGTGTTACATTAAGAACACGTAGCCAATACTGACCTTCCCTTTTAGGGGAAAACTCTCTTTGGAAGGCCACAAAAAATAAATCAATCATTGTTATGGTTCCAACCTCTAGATTGTGATACCACACTGCAACTCATCCTTTCAGAGTCATATTAAAGATTATCAAGTATCCTTCATCTTGGATTTGATAGTTAAACATTAACTTTTGGAATTCATTAATATGAATTTTCACATCTTCCTTTGCTAACCCATTAAAAATGGGTAGAGAAAATCCCAAGGCTAGTGGCTCTAGCAAGTCCCATGTTTTTGCTAGGATTGCTACGGGTTATGCCATGGCAACAACCGAGTTTGTTAAAGGAGTTTGAACGGATGGCACTACTACCCCACCCGAAGTGGACTAACTAATTGGGAGAGGGGAAGGACTAGAACTTCCACCTTCTCCTAACAGATTATGCATGGGGCTAGGGTAACTAAGACCCCTCCTTCTTATAGGGATATTGGACCACTCCTTTGCAAAGAATATATCCTAATGATTTTGGCTCGCCGTCTAGCTCTTTTAGCTCTTTCTTGCTTCTGAATCTTGACTTGATGGTCTTTTAGATCCATTTCGCTGCCTTTTGGTATACACTAATAAACTAGTCCCTATTGACTAAGATTCGAAGACCACCACTTATTTTTAGTGGATCTCAGTAAATGCACCACCTGTCGGGACCTAAAATGGGCCCAAAACTAGCTCTATGGCACTAGTTGGGCCTTCAGCCTTCTTCCTTTGTCTCTGGTTTTGGCCTTGTGCTCTCTTGGTCTGAGATCTAATCATCCCCTTGTTCTGATCCCTGTAAGACCAAGTCTTGTTATTCTTTGGCTTGGTTTGCACCTCCTGTATTATTGGCACAGCTCGAATGAGCGCGTCTTGTAGGTCCGTTGGGCGCATTGATTCCAAGCGGGCGTTAATGGGTGGATTTAACCCAGCACAAAACTTTGACACCTGTTGTGTCATGTCCATTTGTGGCGCGTATTTTAAGAGAGAGATGAACTTTGAATAGTATGCATTCAGGGATAGTCCAAGCTGCTTTAATTCATAGAATTCGTTCATCTTCTGTGTGCAGTAGGCAAGTGGCAGACATCTCCCTCGCACAGCTCTTTTAAGTTACCTGCTGCCTCAAAATAATCTTCCATGGATTCGATCCAGACCTTGGCATCAGTTTAGATGGTCCTTCCTTTGCCGTCGAATTCAGGTGGCTTAATTTGTTTGAGAAGGAACTTCTTCTCTTGAATTACAGCCGTATTTAGTGCAAGGTCAGACTAGGAATTTGCACTTGAGGTTGTGCATGGGCTTTAAGATTCTTTACGTTAATTACTTGCTAAACGTTTCTCACATTACATTAATATTCCAAGTTCATCTTTTAGCCAAGCGACCTAATCACTTAACTTCTTTACCAACACGTATTCCCATGACAGACAGTGATAAAAATCTTATTCATTCATGTGGGCATAGCCCTTTCGAGTACATTTATTTTGGGAAGGTAGAACAATCTGATACATTAATTTGAGGAAAATAAGATTGTGTTACATTCGGCTATGGGAACTGAGTAATAATATGGAGTGGGGTCATGGATTTTCAGGAATCGATAGGTCATAGGAAGCTTGGGGTATCCCTTCCTTTGATACCCGTTCTTCTCATAACGTCCCAACACCTTGATTCTGTCGGTAGGGATTATTCGAGTCACTTTCTCATACACATACTTGTTCTGCTTGACCTTTTGACCACCGACATGTGGGGTTGCGTTTGCGTGAGCCTCAACAAAGATGTATAGCTTCACGATCTTTAAATCCTCCATCCACTTGATTCTCTTCAAGTTGGTCCAAAGGTATGCAAGTCGGTGGGCCGCTATGTAATAAATTCCTAACTCACCCGTCCATCTCCGTTCCATGTACAAGGGTGAAGGATTGTAGATACCGTCTAAAATATTCATCATGCCTAGCCTCCGTCAATAATCTGAAGCACGCATTGCCGTCATAAACATAACCTGGAACACCAAGAATTTGTTCCATGCTTCGTGACTCTCCAGGCCAGCATCCATAAATAAGTAAGGAAATGTTCCTAATGGCAACATTGCTCTATTTTCCCTCATTAATTTTCCTTGTAAATATTTAGATCCCGTTGGTTTGCTCTGATACCAACTATAACGTGTCCCTCTGTCCACTTGTAGGACACATCTTAGCAGCCCATCGGGAAGAGAGTCCAGAAAACGCCGCTCGGCACTCCTAAGGAATGTCACGGGGTTTGCGATCTAGGTCTTCCCGAGTTTGCCACAAAGCGAAAGCATTCCAGCCATTCCCACTTAGGACTGACCTGAATCATGGTTTTCGTAATGGTCAAGTTCCTAGGAGGTAACTAGCGTTGAGCCCCAAACGAACTACTTTATGTAGAAATGTCAGGAACGAAGCGGATTTATACTGCACTTGGTTCAAGGAGAATGAAAAATGAGAGGGATGCGAAGCTCGACCTCTCTGCCTGTAAGGCGTAGTCCCATTCCATTCCCCTAAAACAGTATAAATCGAGACTCTAGCTTTCTAGATTCTAGGTCATTGTTACCTTGCTGTCAATTCCTTTGAGAAAAGTTCCTCGCCAACTGGGACCACCCTTCCGTAGGACGGACCAAGTCACATCCACCGCACTTTCCTCGGGTTGCTTTAGTTATCTAATTACCTACCACATTTAGTTTGACAAGCAAAAAAAGCTTCTTTAATTAACCAATTAATCACTGATTCCTTCACGTAACTTAGGCACTGACATAGGAAAAAAATGTCAAGCAAGTTCCTTTTCAACATTTGATCTTTATTTATCATTCTTTGGAATACATCATATAATCCTCTCGAAGGCTATTCCAGCAATCCTCAGGGATTGTTATTCCAAGTTTCACCCGTTGACTAGTATGCGAGCCTCGACATCCCATCTCGAGTCATGTTGGCCTCTTGTGGAGGATTCGGAGGCAAGGGATTTACGGCCAGAGCCTCCCTTGGCACCCAGGCGTCCTCTTGCTCCAAATAGCATCCACGGAGAGACCTCTCACGGTGGGTTCGATCCATGTACCCCGGCGCGGCTAACGACCCCCTTGGATAGAGTCACACGCAGATAGTCGGAGGTAACTGATACTGCCTCTCCCTCCAGGATTTCAACCTAAAGCATTAGTTATTTTTTTGGCATTAGTTCCTTGATCAAAGAAGTACAAACAGTGCTCCTAAGTGTACAAACACAAGCACTCCCTTGGTCGTTTATATGGCCAATTGCTAAGGTGTAGTTCCTTCTCCCCGAATGCTTTCAGCATTCGATCCTAGATCAATCACGACTTGGCAAGATCCCAAGGGTTTCGTAAGCTGAGTTGCTTGTTTACCCTCTTTCCTTAGGTCAGGGTTTATACCCTATTGACCCAAATTGTCAATACCTTAGGTTTCCTTATATTAAGGTCAATAAATCCTGGATGATCTTGTCGCCCTAACTTGGGTGGTCAATTTCTTTCTTGTCAAATTCGTAACTCCCCTAACTTGGAAAATCAGCCCCAAGGAAGGGTGATGTAGCAGGATGACTACTCATCCTCTAGAAAATTAGACTCATACTTAGAACTCGCCAACCTTGTTCTAAGGAGTGGCAATACTATTTTGTGATTTAGACACAACCCATGTGACTTTGCAACTTGTTGCACAAGATAGGTGTCAACACCTAACTTGTGGGATTATTTTTCTCATCACATGGTATTCCTTGGTCAAGAATACCTTTGGTCAAGATGTAGGGTTTGGGAGTCCTATTGACCCAATCCAAAACCTAACCCTACTAGGCCGATAAACATTTTGGCCCTAGGGTTCCTAGATCCCTTTCAGAAATCTAGCATTTGGTCCACTGAATCTTAGGGTAAGAGCCCTAGATCATTCTTGCATAGTGTTTAAATAATCCTAACATTTTGTAAATATGGGTAGGGCCTTTGAGATCGGAAGTATTAAATCGGCAACCCAAGTGCGATACTAGGCATAATTTTATTATAGCTTAACCCTACCTAGCACATTGAGGTGATTGTCATATGCTAACTAATCATACCTTTATGATTGACATGTAAGCTATTCAATTGTACGCGAATTACTTAGTTGATCTAACCAACCCACGAGTAAAGATGATCTTCCCTTTAAAGATGCAAATACTTTCCCTAAAGATGCAAATAATTGCAAGATAGGTGAGATGCATCATTCCATGCGAATATGCAAATTTGAGACCATAGACATTTTTTTGCAACTATAGGATATATAATGATCTCTTCTTTTCCTTGCCTTATGCGATATTGATTTACATTCAGAACTATTCTTATAAACCCTACGTTTAATGCAACGAAATCAAAGCTATAATGTTTTTAATGAAGATGCATTCAAACTTTGATAAAAGAACTCCATGCATGAGCGAATGCCATGAGTCCATTATTGATTTAATCCATCCTTTATCACTTAGCCCAACCTAGAATGTAACAATCATCACATGCAATTTGCAAGGTTCATAAATCCTTTCCATGCATTGAAACTACTCGGATATCATTTAATGGGCATCTATGATTATCGTATACACGAGTCACAACTAAGCATTATGTGTTATAAGCCATGTCCTATGTGCGATGCAACAAAGATGCCTTTGCACAATTCCGTCTTTTTACTTATGGATCATACGTTCAGAATTCCAACTACCCTTAACCATGGAAGTGCAAGCAATTGCAAATATTTGACATGCAACTAAATTTTGTAAATCGGGTGAGCAAATAAATTTCCCAATGTATTTAATCTTGCCTACGAGAATTAAACATGCCTAATGCATCCTTTTCATGCGGGAATATTATCGGAACCTGGGCATTAAGAATCAGGGCATTGTCTACTCGTGTACTCGGGGTGGAAGCTCCCACGTGTGCTCCTCTCGCCTTTTGCTTAGGAGCCATTGATGCGGTAGATTTCGACGCAGTGAATCTTCCTTGGCTCCCTTCGCACTTCGAGGGTACTACTGTCCGAGATTCTCCTCTTTCGCATAGGAATTTGGGTCTTGCAGTCACGGTTTTAAGGAACCCGGGAAGGCATGGGTGAATAAGGCCTATGGAAGCTTCAATAGAAGCTTCCAAGCTTCTATCTAAAGGCAGATGACATGGAGAGAGAGAGAGAGTGATGATTGGGGAGATGATGACGATGGAGGTGAAGATGACAATGAGGACGACGACGATGATGATGATGATGAAGGTGGAGGCGCAGCCTGACGGCATGGCCAGAACGGTGGCGGCTAGCAGTAGTCAGACGGTGAGCAACATGATCCATAGGGCGCGGGCAGCAATAGCATGATCAATCCCCCCTCAAGCTTGGGGAGGGGGGGTTCATATATAGTGTGAAAGGGGGGGGATAGCCACACAAGTGGCGGGTGGCATGCTGCCCCTCCCCATTCTCTCCTACTCCACACATACTCATACTCCCTCTCCCCGCCATGCAACGGCTGAAGGGGAGGGGGTTTAATAAAGAGAAATTGCACAAATTCATTATCTCTTTGTCCCATGAAGGGATGTTCCTGCGGAGGCCTATGGTGGCTGGCGGTTTTCAAGCCACGGCTTCCTACACATGACGCGGGGCTGGTGTTTGTTGATGCACGCGGAGGGAGCACTTAGCCCAAAGTTTTTTTGTTGCAGGAGATCACTTGAAATTGCTCTTACGTGGGATGAGCGGGGTCTAGGGTCATTAATAGTTCGTTGTAGAAATATTACACTGTTCTGCTTCGTAACATTGGTATCAGAGCCTGGCTACGCTTCGAGTTTTCAATTGTATAATATCAGTGTATATAGACAAACACCATGGAACAATTGCAATCTACAAGAAAAATCACTACAAATGAATATTGCAGTTGCATTTCTTGTGTTTTGGACAACCTTATATCTACAGTTGATTGACTCGAATTGATTCAATTTGTTATTCTTTGAATTTGGATTATAGCATGGACTTGGCTATGCAAACAGGATGTTATAGCCAAAAAGTTTTTGAAGTTTATTTCATAGTAGATCATAGCTTTGTTTTATTTTATAAAAGTTTCAAGTTTAAGCATATTAAGACGATAGAATGGAAGAAGAGAATAGAAAGCTTCAATAGTTTCATTGACATAGCTTACCTAACATCGATGTGCCAAAAGGGTAAATATAACTAAGACCTCCCACCCTTATATAGACTAATATTAGGGTTAGGGTTAGGACAATCTATCTAAACCAACACCAATCTCAACCAATATAATCAAGTCTTTAAGCCCAAGAAATCCAAAATAATGACACAAATAATTCCTAATCTAATCAAACACTAACAGTTTAGCTAAAAAAACAAGACAACTAGTCACATAAATAACTAAGCACACAAAATACTAACTTCAAGATACATTACTAGATTTAGTAAAATACCTATGTAATGAATGTTGAAGCTTAAAGAAACCAAATGAAACTAGTCCTCCCTAAGGCTTCAATGGTAGCTCCCAGATTCTTTTAAGCTTCAATGTCCACAATGACAAGATATGATTTCTTAAAAGTCGATGAAGCTTCAAAGTTGACAAATTAAAGTATTATATCAAGAATTTCCAAATCAAACCCCATAATATCTTCTTATTGATAAATTAACTTCAATGTTTTGAATCTTGCCATAATCTTGAAGTAACAACACTATAGGAGAGTATCAATGAAATGTTTCCATCCAATTAAAAGTTAGTTAGTCAATTAATAAGTTAGTAAGATTACAAACTAAAGACTAACTAAAGGAAAAACTAACTAACGTTAATAACTAACTATTTTTATTTAATTAAAAATATATGTTTTAAAAAAAACTGAGTGTCGTAATCTGATATTTTTCTAGGATTGACAAGGACTGTAGCCACCCTTCACAGAAGTTACAATGTGAATGAGAGTTATGAGCCATATTAATCACTAGTATTAATGTGTATAGTATGGATGGTCCAAAAATATTAGATTTTTGGGCAAAAACTAGCACATTTTTTATATTTTAGATATTATCCTAAAAAGATATGAAAATTTCTAGAACTAGATATCATTTTTTTAAAAAGGGCAAGTGATATTTTAGTTAGTTTTGGGGATTTAATACAAAAAAGGAGGGATTTGTGAAATCGCATGTGCCGCAATCACAGTTTGCAGGCAGTAAACAACACTTCAAATAGGGAGAGAAAGAATGAGTGATTAGAAAGATTTCTAAACAAGTGTCTTGAAGTTTTATCCCCCTTTTGGAGCCAATGGAACCATCAGATTTATGATCTGAGCATCAGATCACTGATTTTTCCAAGATTCCCTCCACAAAGAGCTCTTTTACTCAGCCACAAGCCCTCTTCTCTAATTCACTATAAATATGAGGCATGGGGAGGCACAAGAGAGCACAAGGAGACCCCGAGAGGCTGCGAGAGAGAGAGAGAGCTAGAGGGATACCCCTCCAAGAGATTACGAGAAGAAGCTTGAGAGAGAGAGAGAGAAAGAAAGAGAGATAGAGAGACAAAGGAGTTATCCCGAGAGGTTGCGAGGGAGAGAGTTAGCCCAATTTTCCCCTATCTCGGTCTTCGACTAAGCCATCTTCTCTTACGCTCTCCTATCTTGAATCTATTCCACCTTTATTTCTCAAATCTACTTGCGGATGATGGCCCCCAACGTTTGGGCATATTGAGAGATCCTATTCTAGATAAAGGATAGAATTTATGGTGCCATGTGATTTGGACCAGTTACTTCTGATGGGCAGAAGGGATACATAATTTCTCCTGTATTGGCAAGAGACAAAGATTAACTTGAAGATAAGTTAAGGAACTTGTTTGAACTTGTTTGTCAATGGATTGCTTGCTTTGTATTCGTGTCTGTGTTGTAAATTACGCAAATAAACCCTATTCCCTAAAATGCTTAATTAAAGAAGATGATTTTAAATGTCACACATAAATGTGATATGACCTAATGAAATAACTAAAGAACGCCTATTAAGGGAAGTGGGTAGGCAGAACTCCCGATGGGTTTATCCTATGGTAGGGTGGTCCCAGAGAACGGGTAGGCTTCTCACAAAATTTTACCAACGACTGACCCTTAGTAAGTGTTAAGATAGAACCCCGATTCATGCCATTTTAGGGGACCAGAATGGGACTATGCCCTATGGGTAGAGAGGTTAAGTGGCGTATCGCTCTTGTTTCCCATTCTCTTTGAACCAAGTGCGACATGGGTCTACTTCAAATTGGGTATCTCTACGTAAAGTAGGATGTCCAGAATGTAATGCTAGAATACCGTTAGGAGACCTTGACCCCTAGGAGCCTAGATTTCAGGTCAATCCTAGTGGGTTCGGCTAGGAACGTTCCATTTTGAGGCAGACTCAAGAAACCCTATGCACGACAAACCCCGTAACATTCCATGGGAATGCTGGGCACTGTCGCTTAGATTCATCTCTCGATAGACCACTAAAAACATGCATGGATAGTCGATAGGCGGGCACCTTACAATCAAGACCAAAATAGTGATGAATCTTCTAAAGATTGAAAGCTTGATGTAAATTTTAGTGGATGTCTCCTATTTTTTAGGATTTTTTTGTGGAGAAATATTAGGAAGAATGAAAGGAGAGCTCAACATTGAAAGACAATGACTAAGAATTGATGCTTGATGCTTATAAAAAGTCCATAGATTGAATCAAGTGTTGAAAATCGATGAGAAGACAAGTTGGCATTCAACACGAAATGCACCACAAAATGTGAGGGTCTTCCTGGAGTGCTCAATGATCCATAGGAGCTCACAAGGGTTATAATATTTCTTGAAATGACGATTAGAATGCTTAGAGTAAGGATTAAAGGATGATGATGAAAGCTCTAGGTAAGAAAACCTCCAGGAATCCATGGTAGCTTGAGAAACTTGAAGAAAATGAAGTAAAGAAGTTCTCTCCCCAATAAGGAACTTTAGTTAAGACCCCTCTAGCTCCTATGAGTCACTTTTAGAGGAAATATCTCCAAAGTCTATGTGTAAGTAGTGACAACCTGAAAGATATAAGTGATAGAAGCTCCAACAATCCATGGCAACTTGAAAAGCTTGAAGAAAATGAAGAAAAGGAAGTTTTATCCAATAAGGAACTCTAATTAAGACTCCCTCTAGCTCTTGCGAGTCACTTTTAGAGAAAATATCTCTAAATCTATGTGGAAGTAGTGACAAAATAAGTTCTTATCAATAATTGTGTGATGGAGAGACTTGCTTAAGTTGCTACGTCAAACACACATCATACACATAAGAGGAAGCTCATTCAGGAACATACGAAGCCAAATGGAGGCCAAAACATTTTCTTGCTAGCTTTTTTCTTCTTCTTCCTCACACAATACAATGTGCACAAAGTATAAATAAGATACAATATAAAGAAAAGTGGTCTACTAAGTCAAATATCATATAATTGACTATACTAATCGGTTAGCACTATAACTATGCCAACTATAGGTAGGTGGAAAAAACTAAATATAATAGGTGATAAGTCAATGGATATGTGAGGATCATAATGACTACTCGCGTGTTAAGTGTAAACGTGTGGATCTGTCTAACCAAGCAGTCCATCATCAATGTTAACGCATGTGTTAAGCTTGCCATCTTAACACTCCCCCTCAAGCTCAACTGTATCTCTACAACTCCAAATAAGATTTGAAATTTTCGAAGCTTGTCTGCAACCATGCCTTTGTAAAAATGTTAGCTATCTGATCTTGTGTATTGAAATATACCAAGTCAATTTCTCCTACAAGTACCTTATCTTTCACAAAGTGGTAATGTAGCTCAATGTAATTTTTCCTAGCATGGAGCATTAGGTTCCTAGCTAACTATATGCTGCTCATATTATCACATTGAATGACAACTAGACCATCTCCTTGCACATCCATATTAACCAATAAGTTTTGCAGCCATACCACCTCACATGCTGCCATAGAAGCTCCTCTATACTCAACCTTTGTACTCGATCAAGCAACTATAGGTTGCTTTTTGTTGCTCCATGTAACTGCTATATTAGGGAAAACATGAATCCCCTGGTGGATCTTTTATTAGACATGCTACCAGCCCAATCTGCATCTGTGTATCCAAATGCATAAATATCCTTACCTACCTTATAAAAAATTCCATAATGCAAAGTGGCCTTCATATCTCCATATGCATCTAAGTGCATCCAAGTGAGGCTTTCTAGGCATCTGCATAAACTGGCTCTAACAAGGCCAATAACATAGCTCAAGTCTAGCCTTGTGATAGTAGTGTAAATCAAACTTCCTACTATCCTCTTGAACATAGTAGGGTCTTCTATCTCATGTCAAGATTGTGGGAGAGAAGGAAGGAGTCTCGCTTGAAGCTTTCTTGCTTGCACAATGGGGGAAGACACACAAGGGTGGAGGCTGAAAACAGTTTTCCTCTTCTTAGTTGTGTAAGCCAAAAGAACTCAAGTACAAAGAAATAGAAGAACCCTAGATATGGGTCTCAAACCAAACTCAACTAACTAAGGTGGCATACTAACTGAGCCACGAACTAGAGTAGATAAGGATAGCTATCATGTAGCTATTATTCAGGGGCGGTGTACCAACCCCATCTGCAACTGACAAGTCGGTGACATAAATACACAACGGTCACCCTGGCGTATCACGAGTGGAGCTCGATATCTCAACACTCCCCCTCGAGCTCAATCCCAATTCCTACACACCAAGCAGGTCTCTGAACTTGCGCAGCTTCTCTACGCCCAATGCCTTCGTGAATATGTCAGCTACCTGATCCTCTGTGCTGACATAAACTAGATCAATAAGACCTAGTAAAACCCTCTCTCGCACATAGTGATAATGCACCTCAATGTGCTTTGTTCTAGCATGATAGACTGGGTTATTTGCCAAGTGTATACTACTCATGTTGTCACAATAAATGACAACTGGCCCATCTGTAGACTGATGCATATCATAAAGTAGCTTATGCAACCAAGCTACCTCACATGCAGCCATTGCTGCACCCCTGTACTCAACCTCTGTGCTCGACAAGGCAACTGTAGGCTGTTTCTTGCTGCTCCAAGTGACTGCAGCACTCCCAAAAGAGAACACATATCCACTGGTAGATCGTCTATCAGAAATACTACCAGCCCAATCAGCATCAGTGTATCCATGCAACTGTATCTGAACCCCAGTCTCATAAAATAGTCTATACTGCAATGTGGACTTCACATACCTGAGTATGCGTCTAGCCGCATCCAAATGTGGTTTCCTTGGAGCCTGCATAAACTGACTTACCAATCCAACAGCATAGCTCAAATCTGGCCTGGTAATAGTCATATAAATCAAACTTCCTACTATGCATCTGTACATAGTAGGGTCTTCTAGAAGTTCACCTGCATCTGTGCTCAGCTTCACATTCTGCTCCAAACTGAAATAGGCTTACAGCATGTCATCCCATATTTGGACAGCATGTCCAATCCATATTGCCTCTGCAAGAGCTGTATCCCACTTGGTGATCTAATCACCTCAATGCCCAAGAAATAACGCAGCTCTCCCAAATCCTTCATCTCAAACTTCTGCTTTAATAGCATTTTCACATGAAGGATATCTTCATCACTGTCACCTGTCATAATCAAATCATCAACATAAATGACAAGTAGCATAATACCTTTCTCTGTTTTTCTCACATAAAGTGAGAAATCTGCCTTGGAAATCTGAAAGCCAATAGTGACAAGATACTGTCATATCTTGTCAGACCATGCTCTAGGTGCTTGCTTCAAGCCATACAAGGCTTTCTTCAACCTGCAAACAAACTTAGGATGAACAGCATGCACATAACCTGGTGGCTGCTCCATATAGACCTCTTCTTGCAAATCACCATGCAAGAAGGCATTCTTTACATCCATCTGATCTAAAGACCATCCCTTTGATGCAGCCATAGCAATGACCGCTCTTATGGTTGCCATCCTTGCAACCGGACTGAATGTTTCTTCATAGTCAATGCCATATGTTTGTGCATACCCCTTGACTACTAATCTTGCCTTGTATCTATTCACAGAACCATCTGCATTGTGCTTCACCTTATAAACCCACTTACAGCCAATTGCATTTTTACCTTTAGGCAAAGGTACCAATTCCCATGTAGCATTAGCTTCCAAGGCATCCATTTCTTCATCCATGGCTTTCTCCCATTTTTCTTTTCCCATGGCTTCCTTAAAAGAAGTGGGTTCTGGTTCCTATATCACTTTGACCTTATATGCATAGTGAATGGCTGTAAATCCATCATATGTCAGCCTATCCACAGGATACCTAGCTCTCGTAGACCTGGGCAAAGTAGGTTCACTCCCAGGTGCTCTCAAAACATCCCTGGTCTTCCTTACTCCATGTGTAATAATAGAAGGAATACCCAACTCATCATCAATTCTCTGTTCTGAGCCACTGGATTCACCATCCACATAAGAGTGACCTACATTCACATCAAACATGGGCTGATCAACCTTCTCTTTTCCTTTTCATGATACATGCATACCACTATCTGCATTACTTTGAGAAGATTCTCCTGATCTCAATCTGCCTATCCATGGCAAAGAATGTGAATCACTGCTAGAGGACGCTCCAGGTCCACTAATATTTTGTGACTGCTGCTGTGAATTCTGTGCAGCATTACCATTTTGTGCATCTACATCATCAATCACATTTACTGGTTTATACCAGCTACTCATCTCATCAAAAACAACATCTCTGCTCACTGTAAACTTACGAGTAGAAGGGTTATAGCATCTATACCCTTTTTGCTGCAGAGAGTAACCAATAAAGATGCACTTCTCAGCGTTTGGATCCAACTTGGATCTCAACTCATCTGGCACATGTACATAGGCAATGCAACCAAAAATTTTCAAATGAGAAATATCTAGTTTCCTACCAGTATACCTCTCCTCTGGAGTCATTCCATGTATTGCTGCAGTGGGAGTCCTGTTCATTATGTAGACTGCTGTAGCAACTGCTTCAGCCCAATAAAAATCTGGCAAGTCTTTTTCATTGAGCATGGCACGAGATACCTCTCCAATATGCCTGTTTTTCCTTTCTGCAATTCCATTTTGTTGTGGGGTATAACTACATGAATATTGCTGCTTTATGCCATGCTCCTGTAAGAACTTTGCAAACTCATTTGAGAGGTACTCTCCCCCTCCATCTAACCTTAGGCATTTTATTTGCAGACCTGTTTCTTTTTCAGCCATAGCTTTAAGGATTTTGAAATGCCCAAAAACTTCACTTTTCTTTTTCATAAAATACACCCAAACTTTTCTGCTATAGTCATCAATAAAAGTGACAAAATAATGACAGCCTCCAAGAGATGCAGCTTTAGTAGTCCACACATCAGAGCGGATTAATTCCAATGGCTTCTCACTCTCTTGAACATGTCTAGGAAATGGTTTCCTTGCCTATTTTCCAAACTGACAGGCTTCACATACCTTATGCATTTCTGCAACCTTGAATTTTGGCAATCCTGCAACAATATTTTGGGCCTGCATTGATTTAAGTCGCTGTACATTAACATGACCAATGCGTTTATGCCAGATATCAATATCTGCAACTACACTGGTCCCATGTGCAAACATTGCTGCACTCAATTCAGACATGTCTGCATCCAACGTAAACATTCTGCCCTTCTTCTTTCCTTTTGCTATCAAGCGACCTTTATTTTTCATATCCTCAACAAAGCATCCATGAGGATTAAATCTGACCTGCAAGCCCTGTTCAACCATTTGACCAACAGAAACCAGATTCTTGGTGATATTCGGGACATGAAATACATCGGACAGGTATTTCTTTTTCCCATCCTGCATAGACAAGGGAATTTTTCCAATCTGCACAGTAGGATGTGCAGTATCATCACCAGTCTCCACAAATCCTGGTTTTTCCATTTTCCTTGCATCCTCCATCCATTCTGCATGACCTGTCATGTGGTTTGATGCACCTGAGTCAACATACCATACATCATTGCTTTCTTCTGCATTTGTCACAGAGTTGTTCATATGCTGCACCATAAACAGATGCTCATTTCTGTCATCACCCTGTCTACTAGAGGATGCATAATTTCCTTGTTGCAATTTTCCATTCATGATGTCCTTCTGCTTTTTATAGCAGTCTTTAGCCATATGACCCATTTTACCACAATAGTAGCATTCAACATTACTGTTTGCATTTTGGCCTCTTTGCCATCCACTACGACCTCTTTGGCTCCCCCTGCCTCTAGAGTTACCACATCCTCCTCCATAGGACTGGTTTTCTTGAGTTTGCTGCATATTCTGATTTCTACCACGACCTCCATATCGGCCTCCTCTACCTCTGCCTCTACCTCTTCCAGCATTTGAGTAGAAGACAGCTTCTTTTGAAGTTCCTCCTGAAGAAGATGCACCACCATTTCTTTGCTCCTCAGAAATTAGAAGAGCAATCAGCTCCTCAAAATCAGGAAATCTTTCACAAACTGAAATGGATGTCCGAAACTGTGCATAATCCTTTCCTAGACCATTCAAGGTCACAGAAACTAAATCATCATCTTCCACTGGTGACCCAATGGAAGCAAGTGCATCTGCAATCTTCTTCACCTTCATGTGGTAGTCGTTGATGCTCATATTTTCTCTTTGCACATTGTGCAACTCTTGCTTGAGCTGCATTTTCCTGGCTTGCGTATTTGTGCTATACATTTTTGACAAAGTATCCCATGCCTCCTTTGGCGTACTTACATCCTGAATATGCACAATCATAGAGTCTGAAATGCTGATAGATAGCCAATACATAACTTTCCTGGCTCTCTCATGCCATGCTTTAAATGCCTGCATTTGTTGTTGATTGGGAACATCAGGAAGAACTGGTTCTTCTTCATTTCCTGCAACAAATTTCCAATATCCTTTTCCCATAAGGAAATTCGTCATTCTAAACTTCCATGCTTGGAAGTTGTTCTTGTCAAGCTTTTCAGTGACAATCTGTGAAAGAGAATCAGATGCCATTACAGAAGACTGCAAAAAATTCTGTCACTGCAAAAACCACAGCTTCACCCTCACAAGGGAAAATCTGCAAAACTGGCGAAAGTGGTATTTGACCACACAATCACTTCCTAGTGACGATTTTGCATCAACAGGCAACAGGGATGATTCTGTAACTCCCAATGTCTCTGTGCACAAGCATACAATGCAATTTTTACAGTAACTATTCACCGACTTGTAGAACAGTGGCTGCACAGCATAAAACTGGGCCTTTTCCTGAGTGCGTGCAGAAAACTTCCGCCTCCAAAACAGGCCCCGAAATGGCCTCAAATCAAAAAAACAAGGTCGCCGAGGGCTAAAGGCCTTTCCCGCAGCATATACTACCCTCTTGCTTCACCGCGAAGGACGTCTCAACCTGAGACAATGCACTCCTGCACTTTCCGGCTGTGCTACCTGCAGAGATCTGCTCCCGAAACAGAAAATGAAAGCAACACTGCTCCTCTTACCAGAACGCCGTGAGCTTGGCTTGCTTTCTTGAGCTCCTTACCACGAACAAGGCTCTGATACCATGTCAAGATTGTGGGAGAGAAGGAAGGAGTCTCGCTTGAAGCTTTCTTGCTTGCACAATGGGGGAAGACACACAAGGGTGGAGGCTGAAAACAGTTTTCCTCTTCTTAGTTGTGTAAGCCAAAAGAACTCAAGTACAAAGGAATATAAGAACCCTAGATATGGATCTCAAACCAAACTCAACTAACTAAGGTGGCATACTAACTGAGCCACGAACTAGAGTAGATAAGGATAGCTATCATGTAGCTATTATTCAGGGGCGGTGTACCAACCGCATCTGCAACTGACAAGTCAGTGACATAAATACACAACGGTCACCCTGGCGTATCATGAGTGGAGCTCGATATCTCAACATCTCATCCCTAACATCAGCACTCAACTTCACATTTTGCTCCAATGGCACTGAAAGAGGCTTAGACGCTGTCATACCATATCTTAGCTCACCCAAATCCTTCATTTCAAACTTTTTCTTCAAAAAATCCTTAACTTTAGCAATCTCATTGTCACTTTTATATGTAATAATCAAGTCATCCACATAGATAACTATGACGACTAAGCTTGCATCTCCCTTTCTCACATAAAGTGAGTGATTAGCATCAGAAACATAAAATCCAATGTTGACAAGATACTCTCCAATCTTGTCAAACCATCCTCTAAGTGCTTGCTTCTTTAGTCCATAGAGCACTTTCTTTAACTTGCATACATATTTGGGATGCTTCAGATCCTCGTAACCTACTTGCTGCTCCATATACATCTCTTCTTGTGATTCACCATGCAAGAAGATATTCTTTACCCACTTGAGCCAATAGCTTTCTTGCCCTTAGGCAATGGTATAGATCCCTAAGTCTTATTGGCTTCTAATGCAGCTATCTCCTCATCTATTGCTGCATCCCAATGAGCATGACCAATAGCACCCTCAAAGGAAGTGGGCTCAACATCCTCAACCACCTTTACCACATAAGCATAATGGTGAGCTACATAACATTCAAAGCCAAATCTTTTAATAGGGTATCTCACCTTTCTAGACCTACATACCATTGGATCAGTCAGCGGAGCCTTCACATTATCATGTGTCTCTATATACTTAGTGCCTTCAATGAAGGAATACCAAGCTCATCATCCAAACTCTCTAAACCATTGGAATCTCCATCAAACTCCAAAAGACTAGTAGATGCATCATTACCATCCAACACTTTCTTCTTCCCTTTCTCTTTACCTATAATGCTTGTAGATGCACTTGAAGATGTGGGGTTGCTCCTTAGTCTTCCATACCAAGGGCTAACTATATATGTAGTACTAGATTATGTTTGTGGTCCACTTAAGCTAGTCTCCCCAAGGGCTAACTGTAGATATAGTACCATATGATTTTTATGGTCCACTAAGGCTCCGTGATTCTTGATTTTCTTTCTATACAAAAGTATCATGATTATCATCATCATCCAATGCATCACTACTAGATGCATACCAACTACTTATCTCATAAAAAATAACATCAATACTCACTCTAAACTCACATTTGATAGAGTTATAAATATGCTACCCTTTCTACTCTAAATAATATCCAATAAAAATTAATTTTCAGCCTTTGGATCAAGCTTCTTTCATAGCTCATTTGGCACATGAACATATGCAATATATCCAAAAACTTTCAAGTGTGACACATTAGGCTTCTTGCTTATACAACATTCTTCGAGGTTCATGAATTGTAGCTGTGGGAGTTTTGTTCGTAATATAGACAGCAATATGAATAGCTTAAAATCAAAAGTATTTTTATATATTCTTTTCATCCATCAATGCCCATGTAACTTTTGTAATATGTCTATTTTTCCTTTCTGCAATCCCATTTTGTTATGGGATATACCCACAAGTAAACTATTTCTTTATCCACGAGACCTCAAAAATTCACTAAATTCATTAAAGAGGTACTCTCCATTCCATCCGATCTCAAGCACTTAACTTTCAAGCATATTTCTATTTCAACAACAGCCTTAAAAGTTTTGAAGTGCTCAAATATATCAATCTTTTTCTTCATAAAATATGCCCATAGCTTTCTTGAGCAATCATCAACAAATGTGACAAAGTATTTGCTACCACCAAGAGATATGTTCTATGTAGGCCCCCAAACATCTGTATGCACAATATCAAGTATGTTTTCGCTCACATCTTTCTCATACAAAAAATGTTGTCTTGCCTACTCACCAAATTGATATGCTTCACACATTTTATGAAAATTTTCACAACTCTAAAAGCAAGCAACCTTGTAACCAATGTTTTCGATCACATCTTTCTCATACAAAAAATGTTGTCTTGCCTACTCACCAAATTGATATGCTTCACATATTTTATGAAAATTTTCACAACTCTAAAAGCAAGCAACCTTGTAACCAATCCTTTGGACTGCATGAATTTTAGGCTTTGTACATTTGCATATCCAATATATTTATGACATATTTCAATGTCTACAAATACTCCTTTTCTGTTAGTATACATAGCAACATTCATAGCAAGAATTCCAGCATCTAAAGTGAATATGATGCCAACTCTACTTCCTTTTGTGATCAACTTACACTTATCATTAACGTCTTCTCAAAACAACCTTTTGCATTGAATTAAACCTATAATCCTTGCTCCCAATAGATGTTAAATTATTTGTGATTGATGGCACATGTAATACATCTAACAAATTTTTGGTCTAGCCATCATGCAAGGATAAGGAAACCTTTCCAATGTGTAAAATTGGGTGGCATGAATCATCACCCGTCTACACATAGCCTAGATTTTGTAAATCATGCATCTCTCCAAACCATTCAACACGATTGGTCATATGATTAGATGCACCTAAATCAGTATACTATACATCATCATGTATTCCCTTTCTTGTAATACTATTTATCATATGCTACATAACAAATAAACACTCATTTTTTCTTCATTCTGTTGTGAAGACAATGCATATTTCCTTGTTGCAATTTACCATTGTGAATATCATCCTTCTTAGCATAACAATGGACTACAATATGACCTATTTTGCCACAATAATAACAAACAATACCAAAATTACTAGAACCTCTCTTCTATCATCTATCTCTTCCTCTAGAAATCCTTCTACCTCTAAAGTTTCCATGGCTTCTTGAAACCTACATATCACCAAATTGCTAATTTAACTTGTTTTGCTAGTTATCACCAATATGTCCCATACCGCGGGCTCTCAAAGAGGATTTGCCATGTCTCCTTCTCGAACTTGAGTAAAATTATTGGATCTTCTTAGCACTTGCCATGTCTTCTTCTCGAAGTTGAGTAAAATTCTTGGACCTTCTTAGCACTTCTTTTAGTTGATTAATCCTCCATATTGATCTCTTCAGTAATCATGAGAGAGACAAACTCATCAAAATCTGAATATGGCCTCTGTACATATACAAAAGTAACAAAACAAAGTAGATGAAACCAAATCATCATCATCAAGCATTGTATCAATCGCTACCAAGAGCATCTTTAAATGCTCCTCACCTTTAAAACATACTCATTGATAGACATTTTCTCTTTCTTCAAAGTATTCAACTCTTGCTTGAGTTGAATCTTCTGTGCCTTTGTATTTACTGAAAACATATTCTCAAAATTTGTCCAAGTTGCATGTGAAGTTTTTGCATTTCTGATATGCCCTAGCATAGTATTATAAATGACTGTAGATGGCTAATGCACCACCTTTTTATCCTTTGCATTCCATTCTTTCCACGCCTTTAATTCATTTGCAATCTCACAACAAGGTTACTCACATCTAGCTTCTTTTCTTTACCCGAAATAAACTTGTAAAGGCCTTTTCCAATAAGGAATTTTAGCACATGGAACTTTCATGATGGGTAGTTATTCTTATCCAGCTTCTCAATGATGGGGTTTCCACTATTCTATGCCATTGTCATAAAAATAATACAAAATCGCAAGCAAGTCTTCTGTAACCTTTCACAATAAGTGCATAGCAATACACCGAGCAATCTTTTTTATTAATTGCTTAATACTAAGATTTTTGCTTTGCCCTACTTTTGGTGCCTCCACAAGCACTATCTAAGAGAAAGAGTGGAAGAATGAGAGAGCTTCTTATCCGTTACTTGTTTGCATGAATCCTTGCTTTTTTTCATTCACTTCGGTCGTCTAAACTGGCCTCTTAGTGGTGTTTCTCTGACACCATGTCAAGAATCATATGTGATGACTTGTTTGTGTTGTTGTAGCAAACACGCACCATACATACAAGAGGAAGCTCACTCAAGAATACAAAAAGAGAGATGGATGCAAAAAAATATTATTACTAGTCCTTTCATTCTTCTTCCTCACACAATACAACACACATAAAGTATAGATAAGATACCACATAAAGGAAAGTGGTCTACTAAGTCAAACAATGGATAACTAACTATACTAATCAACTAGCACTATAACTATGCTAGTTATAAGTAGGTGCAACAAATGAAATATAATAAGTGATAATTCAATGGCCATGTGAGGATCATAATGACCACCAATGTGCTAAGTGTGGATATATAGACACATCTAACTAGGTGGTCCATCATCAATGTCCACACGTGTTGAGCTTTCCATCTCAACAGTTCTCTCCAATAAGAAACTCTCGTTAAGACTACCCGTAGCTCTCTTGTAAGTCACTTTTAGAGAAAATACTTACAAAGTGTATGTGGAAGTAGTGACAACCTTTCATTTTAGTCCTTCCACCTCTAAATTTATCCATATTATCTATGTAGGCCTTCAAATAAGCCTATCTACTATCTATGGAGATCTTGCTAGTCATTGCTAAGACTTGTCAAAGCTTGTACCATAGTACCAGGGATGAAATAGATTTTTGAAAGGTAACATGTGAAAATGGATATGAAAATGGATCAAATATTGAAGCTTTGATACCACTGATCAGATAGTGAATAAAGAGGATAAAGATGATAGGAAAAAGGGATAGAAAGAGAGTAAGGTTGAGAAATAAAATAGGAAGAAAAGAAAAAGGTAGGAGAGGTAAGAAAGAAATAGAAGAAGAGAGAGTAGGGATGATAAAAGTCTATAAAGAAAAGAAGAAAGACTAGAGAAAGTAACCATGGAAGCCATCGTAAGTTGAGTACAAGGGGATGAAGATGAAAGAGACTTATGTTATTCTTGATAGTAAAAGATTAAGTCTATTAGCTAGTTTTTTTTTAAATTCTAAGTAAAAATACTAATTTTTACTTTGTCTTTTCACTCTTTACACCTCACATAGGGTCTTAAACATATTGACAACTAGTCTACCAAAGAAACTGGATTCCAATGAAAATTTTTCATTTCAAGATAACCTCAACTAAGAAACTTACAAATATATTTAGCTCAAAGCCACCTTAATTGAAGTGGAGCTATTGGTTATGACCACGAATATAACATCATTACCTATTTCACAATCTACATACTAAATGTACTATATAGGTAGTATATAATTAAGTAATACTACCATAGTCTTAATAATAAATTAGTTCATGGTTGTACTAATATCAATTATAATGAGTTGAACTAATAATGAATTTAAAAAAATAACTTAAAAATAATATTTGTGAGTTATTTAATATTAGTCTTGTAATTAACCACAAAAGTGGTTGCAATCCACTTAAGTGACTCAGGTTCCATTTCACTATATTTGATATAACATTTGATATAACATGTACATATGACACCAAAATTGTATGGAAATTTATCAATATTATTGGATAGTAGAACAAAAAGTTTGGAACAAGTTTCAAGTAGAAATTCATTTTCTACAAAACCAGGATTTTCAAAAGTTCATGAAAATTGGTTTAAAAAACACTCAACAACATTATTTGGAGCTCTTAAAAAAGCTGATAACTTTTATTTAATTGAAATTCTATTAGTGGGAATATATGCCATACATATCGATGTATTCTTTATGAAATTTTTAGTATGAAAAAAACCTTTTTGAGATGGTTTTGATTAGAACTCCCTTTTTTAAGAAATATTTTTAGCTAAAAATGGCCTGAAAGGTAGATATAGAAATATGCACTTCTTAGGTCCTTGTAATCCTTTCTACTTTTTCTCAACTATTATCAAATTGTTATTTTTTATTGATAGTAAATGATTATTATTGGATTATGATAATATTTTATGATAAATTGTTATTTTTTATAATAAATATTTAATAATTAATTAGTAAAAAATTATCCAATGAACTCAACTCTTACCATGTACCTAAGAAATTGATAAAGCTATGATTCAATTATTATGAGCTAATTTATGTCATAAAAATTAGATGATAGTTGAATCGCGGTTCGTCATAAACAAGTAGATGGGAAAGCCTTGGATTCGCAATGAGACTAATTTATAGGTGATTTTTATCACATGTTGAAATCCTTAAGAGAAAACCTCACTTTACCATTGTCCATACTAAACTCTATGTGATAGATAATATAAGGTGCAATTGTAAAATCATGGTTTCATTATTGTTTAAATGTAATATGAATGCAACAAAAAAGAACTTGCTTTCAAATGATTGTATTTCCTTTTAATTGAAGAAAGAATGTTTGTAGTTACACTAGTTTACTTGATTGTGGTTTATTGAGCTAGTATTGATTAAAATGATCCATATAGATGCTATCGAGAGTAGAACAACTATTTTCAAGCATCATATTAGCTCTCCTACCGAGATAGTGTTATCTCAAGTGCTTGGACTAGCCCCATTGATGAGAGATCTTTCTATAAGGTATGAGTGATTGCTTGATAATTGTGGTAACTCGCAGGGCTCTAGATGAACTTTTATAGAATCTAGGACAAAATCAGTGACTTATGGGCCTAGACAAGATTAAGAAGATCTCCATACTAGTAGGGGGATGGATAGTGGAAGCATGATATCTATAGTTCTCATCTAGAGTGTGGAGCCTCGAGAGGAACACCAAGGAAAAGGGAATTCTCTTGCAAGAAAATCTATCTTGTAACATCAACAAGCTTGTTTATTATGTTTCATATGATCACAATGAAGAAAAGAACACCAGGCACAACAAATCTTCATACAGCATCATGTAGATCTCCCACGGATTTGATAGAATCAACCATATTCTTCAATATCTTCACAAAATCCATCAATAGAACAAAGAAAGCAAAGGAATACACCATCTTTGAATGGAAATACATCACATAGTATTCATCTTCAATATCTTCATAGTCTTCTCTCTCAATCTCTCATATACAATCACTCTATTTGAGTAGAATTGGCTATCTCTGACTCTCTCTCTCTCTCTCTCTCTCTCTCTCTCTCTCTCAATAATACATCATATCCTCACTACAATCTCTCAAAATCACTCTCAATAATCCTTCTTAGGTCGTGGATACCCCTCCCAAGAGGTATGTCTAATATGAAGAGTCACCAGAGCCACTACAGTGTCTTTTCATAGCTCACTACTGTCACTTCACTATAGTCTTCACTTGAGTCTTCAGCAGCTACTTCTTCCACTTCTTTCAGCTCTTTTGCACTTGTATTCACCTCTTTCCAAGGCTAGAAAACTTTCCCAAGCTACACTCTCATCCATCAGAACACATACAGAAGCATACAGAACAGTCACAGAACAGTACTAGAACAGCTACAGTACAGAATAGAACAGAACAGAGACAGAGGCTCTACAGAAGACCTACAGAAGGTCATCAAAACCACATAACTCATACTCACATCATTCCAAACTCTCATAAACCATTCAATAAGCTTTCACAATATCTCATTCTTCATCAATCAATACTCCATCCCTCCTTACAGAAGACAATCAGAACAAAATAGACAAAAACAGAGCAAAATAGAAGGTATATAGAACCAATCAGAACCTATCAGAACATCACAGAACCACCAATAAACATCATGAACTTCCAAAACACAATCATTATCATCCAAAACACTCTCAAACCACTTCCAAACCAATCAATCATATCATAAAATCAACCATTCAGCTCTCAAAAACAACAAAAATCAGCCAAAAAACAAGTCCTTTCAACACTCAACATGGAGCCCCGAGAGGAACACCAAGGAAAAGTGAATTCTCTTGCAAGAAAATCTATCTTGTAACATCAACAAGCTTGTTTATTATGTTTCATATGATCACAATGAAGAAAAAAACACCAGGCACAACAAATCTTCATACAACATCATGTAGATCTCCCACGGATTTGATAGAATCAACCATATTCTTCAAGCGTTTGCACTGGATGACCAGGGGAGGCGGAGAATCATCATCCTCTATATCAATGGGTTCTGACTCATCTGAAGGTGGAGGAGGAGGTACTGGATCTGATGGAGGAGGTGGAGGCACAATCTTTTGTAAACCTGAATAGGTCAAGAAGGCGGACAAATATGATCCATATGTGACATTGGTAACATTACCCTTGGTGACTTTGACAAAATGTTGATCCATTTTAGTGAGGAGGTAAGTGCTCCAATCAATAGCAACTCCTTTCAACACCATCCTAGAAGCTGTAAAAAGCTCTTTGGACAAATACTGGGATGGCGTTTTGGCAGGCATAAACCTGTCCTGGAGAAACTGACAGATCATCTTCCATACGGGATCAGTGATCATAGAAAAGGAAACTCCTGAAGAGTTAATCACCTTCTTAACATCCAGCATGTCCCTTGTCTGCTTTTGCAACAGCTTCAGAATCTCTTCATTAGAGAAAAGCTGACGAGGGGTAACAAAAGGTTCACCTTTGGAGGGAAGAGACAGAGCCTTCCCTAAGCCTCGAGGTGTCAAAGTCATAGAAATTCCTTGGACTAGTCCTGTCTTCTTGCCGTAAGAGGCCAGAAATGCATCACATAACGGCAGATCCTCTGGAAGCAATGGAAAAGAAGTAGCCACAAAAGCAGCGAGTCTCGCCTTCGTGAGAGGCTCAAAAGTAAGTAGGGAAGAGTAATCTCTACTAACTAATGGGACGTACTGGATAGGGGGAGGAGCGTGAGAAGGCGCCATTCAGATGGTTACACACACACCACAAACACAGACAATCAAGGAGAATGTCTGCAAAGCAACAGACAAAAATCCAAGGATAAGAGAACAACCAAAACAATAAAACGTGACTTGACCAACTAACCCCAAGCAATCCACAGCCTAGAAAAAATTCGGCATGACCTTGAGACAAATGCGACAGAAAGCTTCATGCTATGCATCAAACAAACACCCAGAACCCCGTATCAGGCAATAAAAGAAAAAACTACATACCGTACCCGTAACTGGAACAAAGACAGTAAACCAAAACAATACCACATCCGACACATATCAAGACTACATCGTGGATAAACCAGTGTTTGACCAGGAAAATAACTCGAATGACTGCGCATATCCATCCCACGAAACGTGTCATTAAAAAGGGGAATTAAGTGCAGTGAGGGGGAATTAATTTAATGAAGGGTTTATTTTAAAAAATTAGTAAGAAATGGGTGAATTTGTATTAAGTGATAAACCTTAGCAAGAAAACGGCGGTTCCTTATTATAAATTTAATTATCAATTATTAGGTGAAAACGGTGCTTTAATTCGAATCCTGGACTTCGATACCCAGACTGGGTCTCTAAATGCAAGTTCATTGATTACAAATTAAGGTAATGTGGAGCGCTTTTTTGCCAGCGCGTGCTCTTGTGACGGCTGGTTCATTTTAATTACAAATTAAAGTGCCTCTTTAGCGCACGTAGCGCGTGTTAAGTGAACGACGGATTTATTTTTATTAAAAAAATGTTGTGTGTATATAGCGCGAAAGCGCGTGCCATGGTGGTGTGTAGGTTTCATTTATGTGAATTAGTTGGGTGTGTGTTTGTGTGTTTCGTTTTTTCATGGTTGGGTTTTGTATTTTTATATTAACCGTGGGTTTTGGGGGAGCTTTTGTTTTTTTGGTTTTTTTTTTAAACATAACAAATAAAAGGGAAATACCTGGTAGTGGGTGTATGGAAATGCAAAGAATGCGCTCTCCTCAATCCAAAAATATCTGGATTTTTTTCTAGACGGTTAGTTGGTGTTTGGATGAAAAAGGTGTTGGTTATATTTTGTTTTTGTTTTGGTTTAATTTGTGAGGAATTTAAGTGTGAAAGGAAAATTATAACAGCTGAGAAAAATATGCCAGAAATAAATAAAAATGTTAAGGGAAGTGTGAGGAATTTTTCAAAAATTAAGTTGGAATTTTTTAGTAGTTTTAAAGAAATTTTATCATATTTTTGGGTATTTTGAAAGATTTTGGAATTTTAAAATGGGCAGAAATATTTGTTTTTGAAATGTTCAAGTTTAGAAAAAGAGGGCCATGGGGTGCAGAAATAAGAGGAAATTTTTCGAGAATCGTGTGTAATTTTTTCAAAATTGGAAGTGTATGTTAATGATTTGTGTTTGCATTTGTCAATGTTTTTGTGTGTTTGTTTTGTGTGTATTTTTGTTAATTAATCAATTGTTTGTAAATATGGGTTCCATGTATAAAAATATTGTAAAGTGAAAAATGAATGGAAAAAGGTCAAGGGGGGTGAGGGGAATTTTTTGAGAATTTGTTAGAGTTTTATGTTGTTTGTGGGTATTTTTTACTAAGTTAAAATGATTTTTTTTTGTTTGTTGTTTTTTCTTTTTTTGTTAAAACGTGTTTTGTTTTTTAGGGAATTTTGAATAAATTGGAAAATATGGATTTTTTTTTTTGTTTTGAATTGTTTAATAGGAAATTGCAGGCTATAAATATATATATATATATAGAATGGTGGAAAAAGGTTTCAGTAATTTTTAATAAAATTTCAAAATTTTTGTCAAATTTGTTTATTATTATTTTTTTTAAATTTTAAGTGTGTTTAATGGAGGTGTGGATTTGTAAAAAATGATAGTCGGGATGTAAAAAAGGAATACCCGGACATACGTGACAACTGCGCGTGCACGAACCAGCACGCACCACCTCAATCGTCAAATTCAAACACGCGTCCTGCGCGTGAACAGTGGCTAAAAGATACTCCCGCGTGAACAACACACATACAACTCCGCGCACACGAACGGTAGTCGGGGGAGGGTGAGGTGAAGCCAACGGGGATTGGGGGGTGGAGTCTGGTTACGGGGGGTGGAGTCTGGTTACGGGGGTTTAGGGATGTTTATGGGAGGAAGGAGGGGTAGTGAGGATGGGGGGTTAGTGGTGTGTGAAGGGGGGTTTGGGGGTGTGTGGGTATGGGTGGGAAGGAAGGGGGGTGAGGTGGGAAAGGGGTTTAGTGGGGGGGTTAATGGGGGTTGGGTTATGATTGTGACAGTGGGGGGAAGGGGGGCTTAGGGAGAGAGGTGTGTGTGATTGTGACAGTGGGGGGAAGGGGGGCTTAGGAAGAGAGGTTTGTGTAGGAGGTGGCACGTGGAGGAGGGTAGGTCAACGGGCGGGGCAGGAGATGAAGATGGCGTCGTCGTCAGTGGGCACACGGGGGGGCGTCGGCTGCGGGGGCGTCGTCAGCAGGCACACGGGGGGCGTCGGCTGCGTGGCGGCGGGTGGTGCTCGTCAACGAGGAGGAGGCGGCCGCGTAGGGCCACAGGGCCACGGCCAGGGCGCCCACCAGACGACTGCAGAGGGCGACGGGGCAGCGTCCAGGCGAGGGGCGCCAGGGCGGACAAGGCCGCATGACGGCCGTCGAGGGGTGTGGCAGCTCGGCTGACGAGGAGATTCTGGAGGGAGACTCGAGCGGGCTGGAGACGAGGGCTGGAGAGAGAAGAAGAAGGGGAAGGAGAGGGGAGGAAGGAGGAGAGAAGGAGAAGAAGAGGAGGAAGGGGGGAGAAGGAAATGGCGGGGAGGAAGAAGGAGGCAGAGGGAAGGAGAGGGAGGGCGGGAGAAGAAGGATATGGAGGGGGGGAACACGAATGTAGAGGGAAGGGAGAGAGGGAGGGAGGCGGTTGGGGGGGGGGAAGGCGTCGGGGAAAGAAGGGTAAGGGTAGGGGGATAGGGAAGGGTGTGGGGGGGAAAAGGGCGCCCAAGGGGGGGTGGGGTAGGGGAGCCCATGGGGTAGGGTGCCCAAGGGAGAAGGTAGGGCTAAGGGTCATGGGGTGGGTAGGGGCCCAAGAGGGACGCGTACCCCCGTCCCGTGCACGTGCGCGGGACGGGGTAAAAAAAATTTACCGTGACGGGATTGAATGGACGCTCGGATACGGGGACGAGGCATGCGGACTCGGCCGGGGTGCGTTAAGACGCGTAAAATTGAAAACAAGCGCGTTCACGCGTAGGACGGGGCGTGTAAAAACACATAAAAAATAAAGAAAAATTAATAACTCCCAATCCGAACGTCAAAACGAAAGGACGTAAAAATAAAAAGTGGGTAGGACGGCAGGGGGAAGACATAAAAAATATGCAACGGAGGTTCCGGGAGGGGCAAAGGGCGGTCACGTGCAAAAAACACAAAAAATGAACCAAAAAACTCAAGTAAAAATTGATATCGGAAGATCCGTGCATCGAAACGAGGTGCAAGAAAAAGGAAAACTGTGCAGAAAGATGTGCCCAACAATCCTATCGCCTCAAAACATAGTTCTGACTGAAATAAGACGCGTTTACGTGGAAAAAACCCAAAAAATAAACCCGAAAATGGGATCGAAAATTAATATTGGATGAACCGTTCACCGGAATGACATGCAATAAGAAGGAAAAATGGCCCAGGAAGGAGTGACACTGGGTAATCACGTTCAACCGCAGTTCTGGTGGAAGTAGGAGGGGTTCACATGTGAAAAACACCAAAAATACACCCGAAAACTCAGTGAAAAATTAATAAGTAAAAATCCGGAAGTCGAAAGAGGGGGGAGGAAAAATGAAAAATGTGGGGGAAGACATAGGGAACACGAGGGTCAAATCAAATTGGAATTTTGATGCAAACAGGGTAGGTTCACATGGAAAAATGTAAAAAAACGCACGAAAAAGTCGTAAAAAACCGGAAAATGAATATTGGACAAACCGTGTATCGGAATGACATGGCGTAAAAAGGAAAAATGTTAGGGGAAAAGTGGTTGGCAGGGCTATGACATCAGATTATGGTTCCGAAGCAAGAAAAGCACTTTCACATGGAAAACTGACTAATCTGCGTAAAATGTTTCAAAAATTAATAACTCAAAAACCGTACACCGGAATAGGGGTAGGTAAAAAGGAAAAATGGGCAGTTCAAAGGGAGGAATAGGGCTATAAGGTTGGATTCGAATGTCAGTGAACGTAGGGTGAGTTCACATGATAGGATCTCAAAATCAAGGAATAACGAAAAACTGCAAGGGAACAGCCCCAAAGGTGGGTGGAACATAACCAGGTGGGTGGGAAGGGATCCCATTAGGGTAAAAGCAAGTCATGGCATACATGCATGAGCAGGGTAAGGCATATGCAGAGGATATGCAATGTAGACGCGCAGGGACGCGTCCCCACACTTAAGACCTCAATGGATAGGGTTAACCGAGCAACAGGGACCTAGGACCACGCCACAGACCATCCACTAACGTCCCCACACTTAAAACATGACCGTCACGAAGAAACCAAAGTGGGAGGGTTAGAAAAACTTGGCCCATTTCGTCAAGAAGCAAGGTTGAGTGTCAATGGCACGTCCAGTGTTGTTGTCGGCGCTGGAGGTACCAAGGCATCTTCTCGGCACACGTCCGTCATGGAAGGGACCACGCGGCAGCACCCAGGGAGGTAGCTGATGGAAGGAATCGCAGGAAATGCGTTGTCGATGATGAGGGATATTGCACTCAACTCACAATCACTCAAATGGAATGAAAGAATAGTCACTCACCCCATAACTAATATCACTCGAGGAATAAGGATTGAAACCCATATCTCGTACCTGGTTGAGGAATCGACAAGGGGGAATGGTGTAGAAGGAGTATGCTAGGGTGCACAGTTGATGGTGCATTAGTGCGTCCAATCCGTTTGGCATAAGTGCAAGGAGGAAGGCAAGGGAGCCTTACAGTGTAGTGCATAGAACAGGGTAATGTGTCTTGTGATGATGGCAAAGACCCATCCCGTGGGTGCACAGGGAAACGGGAACATACTTGACTCCAAGTGTCGTAACGTCCCTCAATCTCACCTCTCGGTGATTGATTGAAGAAATTCCAGTCACATTTAACCCACCCTCTGTCTCACGCTCTGTTGATAATTACAGGAGGGCAGCCTGTTCCTGAAACCCATTGATATTATCCTCACAGTCACGTGTGCAAAGGTTGTATGCCTTGTGCACATTTGATGGTGCAACTGTGCATCCCGCCCTGTGCCGGTATACGGTGCGAGAAGAAAGGCTAGGGAGCCTAATAGTGCAGTGCACAGAACAAATTGTGCTTTGTGCATTGAGAGGCCCATCCCGTGCGTGCAACACTTCATTCACACTTCTCACCTCTCATTTGATTTGAAGGGAAAATACTGGTCACTCACCCCACCCTCTGTCTCACTCTCTGTTGATAGTTACAGAGGGCAACCATACTCACGTCCCCCATCCGGTTAGGATGAAAGCTCACATCACTCAATTGTTTGTCGATGAAGATTGCGTCGTCAGTTGTTGAAGAGGCATACCCAGGGAGGTAGCCATCAAATCTAACGTTGTGTTAGATAGGACATGTCGTCTGCTAGAGGACAGGTAGACACTCTACAAAAAGACCCAGGACACAGCGTACCAAGGGAGGCAGCTTCGGAATTGGATCCTGGGGATATCAATTAATGAATCCACTTTCTGGACTGCTGGGTGTTACCACCTTTTCCACAGCCAGCTTCCTGCCCAAGGGTGTTTACCACCTTTTCTTGGAACGAGGCCTGCTATGACAGGGAATTGCCTCCTTTTCTCTCATAACATATTTTTTTTTTCCCTTGTTTTCCCCTATTCCCGAGGGTGTTTCCACCTTTTCTCGAAGAATAGGTCGGCATGACAGGGACCTTAGTCCTTTTCTCCCATGACCGATATGTATATATATATATATTCTTGCTTTCTTTCTTTTTCTTCGTTTTTTTTTTTTGAATTGAGCAAGGGAATGGTAGAAAGACCATGTATCAGAACCAACCTCGCCACTGTCGCTGGTGGAAAATAGAGGATAAGAGATTAAGGCTGGAAGGTGAAGTGGAGGGGACAGAGGGTTGCGTCCACCTCATCAGGAATGACTGAAGAACGGCTATCAGAAGTAGCATCATAAGAAGTACAGTGCCGCGCCAACGAGGAAAAGGATCAAGTGACCGTAATTGTCAAGATCCCCAAGGAGGGAAGTACTTCTTCAGACGATATCCATTGATCAGAAAGGGATCATCAGAGGCATCAACGGTCTGCACTTGGACAGAGCCATTAGGGTTGATGGCAAGTACCTTATAGGGGCCCATCCACCGCTGTTGGAGCTTGCTAGGAAACTTGCCAAATCGTGAATCATAGGCTAGGACCAAATCACCTTCTTTGAACTCCTTGTGCTTGATGAAGCTATCATGGTAAGCCTTACGTTGAGCTTGCGTGTCTTCCATGTACTGTAGAGCCATCCTACGAATTTCGTCCAAACATTCCAAGTGCAAGAGACGGCGTTGCAGTGAATCATCGTCCCCCAAATGCTCTTTGATAGCCACTCTCAAAGAAGGTAATTCCAGTTCAACAGGGAAAACAGCTTCTGTACCATACACCAGCTGGAAGGGTGTCTGTCCTGTTGCTGCTTTATGGGAGGTTCTGTATGCCCAGAGGGCCTTTGTAAGTCGATCGTCCCAATCACGACGATGTGCGGCAATTGTTCTTGTCAGAATCGAGCAGAGGATGCGATTGGTGACTTCGACTTGGCCGTTGGCTCTGGGGTAATAAGGAGTGGACTTGTGATGGCGGATCTTATACAACTCTGTTAACTCTTCCATGACTTTGTTGAGGAAATGAGTGCCTCTGTCACTTACCAGCTCTAAGGGACTGCCAAAACGGGTGATGATATTCTCGTACATGAACAGGGCTACGTTGTTACCATCATCTCGCTTTAGGGCTTTAGCTTCACACCACTTTGTAACATAATCCGTACATACGAGGATGTATCGGTTCTGTTTCCTTCTGGTGGGAGGATCGATTGGACCTACGAAGTCAATGCCCCACTTCTCAAACGGCTTCAGGGGAAGGATAGGGTGCAGTGGCATGGCACTTGTCTTGGTGGGTTTCCCCATTCTTTGACAAGCATCACATCTTTTACAGTAATCATAGGCATCCTTGTGGATGGTAGGCCACCAATAACCTGCGCAGAGCCTTCCTGGCTGTAGCTTCTCCTGCAAAGTGACCTCCACATGGCTCGTCATGGCAAGTCTTCAGAACAATCCCAATCTCATTTCCTGCAACACATCTTCTGAGCACTTCATCTTTGCCTTTCTTGTACAGTGCGCCACCTAGCAGGGTGCAGGGGGTTGATTCTATCATGAGCTTCTTTCTTTCCCGACTAGAAATACCAGGAGGATACTGTTGGGTTGCCAGCAGATTGGCAATGTCTGCATACCAGGGAGTTACAGTTTCTACCAAGAATAGGGAAGCATCAGGGAGGTTTGGGTCATCCTGCTCCTCGTCTGCAGTTTGTGGGATACGCGACAGATGATCAGCCAGAACATGGGAACGACCAGGCTTAGTAATCACCTTAAAGTCGAACTCCTGGAATAAAAGGAGCCATCTCATCATTCGTCCTTTCACATCTGCTTTGTTCATCAGGAAGGATAGGGCCTCATGATCCACATAAAATTTAAAGTGGATGGATAGCAGGTAGTGGCGGAATTTCTCTAGGGCAAACATTGCCAAGCACTCCAGCTCTGTCACTGTATAGTTCCGTTCCCTATCAGTGACTTTTCGGGTTGCGTAATAGATGGGTTGATCCAGCTTCGAGGAGCCCTTCTGGCAAAGGACAACACCTAAGCCTTCAATTGATGCATCAGTGTGTACATGGAACTCTTTCATCCAATCAGGAGGTTGCAGAATGGGTGCCTCAATCAGGCACTGCTTCAGAGTGTGAAAGGCTTTGTCACATTCTTCCGTCCAAGTAAACTCTGCATCTTTCCTCAGAAGCTTGTGCAAGGAGGTTGCCTTTGTTGCAAAATGAGCTATGAACCTTCTATAGTAACCCACATGGCCTAAGAATCCCCTCAACTGTTTGAGGTTGGTGGGTGCTGTCAGAGCTGCAATCTTTTCGATCTTTGCAGGGTCTATTGATATCCCTTGTGCAGAGACAATGTGGCCCAACAGGACTCCAGAAGAGACCCCAAAGATGCATTTGTCGGGGTTGAGGGAAATCCCATACTCCCGGCATCGGTCAAAGCATTGTTCCAGGTGTCTCCAGTGTTCACGGATCAAACTATAGACACAGAAGTCATCCAAATATACCTCAATGAAATCATGCAGATGATTTTGAAATGCGGCCATCATGACTCGCTGGAAAGTAGCAGGGGCATTGCAGAGCCCAAATGGCATCACTCGGTAAGCGTAGGTCCCCCATTCTGTGGTGAAGGTTGTTTTGGACTGGTCTTCTTCTGCGATTTGGACTTGGTTATATCCACTAAATCCATCCAAATGGGAATAAAGCTCATGTCCTGCCACTGTGTCCAACAGTTGGTCTGTGAAAGGGATAGGTAAGTGATCCTTCTTTGTCTTGGAATTAAGCTTTCGGAAATCCACACATATTCACAATTTGCCATTCTTCTTGGGTACAACCACGATGGGTGAAACCCATTCACTATTTGCCATTGGATAGATGAACTCGGCTTCCAGAAGCTTCAGCAGCTCTGCTTTCACCAATGTGGAATAATTCGGGTTCATTCACCTCTGTCGTTGCCGTACTGGCTTGGCATCAGGCTCCAAGTCAATATGATGTTGACATATTGTGGGATCAATCCCCTTTAGGTCTTTGTAAGACCATGCAAACCCGTCCAAATTCTCTTTCAACAAGTTGTACAAGGTTGACAACTCCTCTTCGGGGAGACTGCTACCCACCTTCAAGTGGCATTCAGTGCCTTCTGCATCCACAAAGGTTAATTGCCTTTCACCTTCTACTTCATGGATGAAGGTCCCACGGACTGCTCCTAGATACAGATCCGACTCCTTCAAGGGAGTGGTGTCCTCTTCTGATGTCCCACTAGAACCAACTTCTTCTTTTGGTGGAGACTTAGGTTGCTCCTTAAGATGTTGAAATGGGATTAGAGCTGTTTCGGGTTTGGTTTCAAGATTAATTACCTCTTGGCTTGAAGACTCGTCTTCTGATGACATGTCTAGGAATGTCACATAACAGGGACCCTCTGATTTCTGTTGGGTTTGTGGGACTGGGGCTTGTTGGCGGTGCATCATCATCATCTTTTCTTGGCAAAGATGGGTTAGGACGGCATGAGCCACTGCTGAAAAATGGCTTGTTCTTCTTAATCAATTTCTTATAAAGATTTTGCATACGAGAAGATCCATTTACCAGACCAAATGGTACCATTGCCATTCTGTCCCATAGCATGAGCTCGTCTGCTTCTGAAGCTTCTGGAACTTCTTCTTCATATATATCCTCTTCGGGTGGAATAGACTCTTCCGTTTCACTTTCATAATCTTCTTCATCCATATCATATCCATCCTTTTCTGTCTCTGTCTCTGTCTCTGCTTCTGCTTTTGCTTCTGTCTCTGCTTATGTTTCTGTCTCTATCTCTGTAGGAGCTCTGTAACAGAAGAACAGATTCTCTTTTTCCTCTCTTGCCTCTGTCTCTGGCTCTGCTATGGCCATGTAACAGGGAGAGCAGTACATCCATGCTTCTATCTCACTGTCAGAAGAGATTTCAGAAGTCATTCCTGGTTCATGCAGGAAGTATTCACCCATTGATAATGGCTTTGCATCTTTTGGAAGTCGGCTTACAGTATCCAGTGTTAAGGAACGTGCCACTGTTTTCTTGGGAAGGATCTGTTGGACAGCATCTTCGTCTGCTGATGTTCCATCTGTAGCCTCATTAGGGGAATCAGAAGATAATTCCAAGGAGGTGGATCCATGTTCTTTTTGAGAACCATACAGTTTCAGCACCACTTTGTTGGGCCCTCTTCCCAAGGTCAAGGTTCCTTTGAACCAATCTGTCCTTGCTCGGGCTTCAAAAAGCCATGGTCTGCCCAGTAACAGAGGATAGGATGTACCATAAGAGTTTGGCTTCACCACCAGATAGGTCAGCCAATAATCTTTTCCTGCCACTGTAGTCTTCACATATGGGAGAATGCCCAAAGGCTTGATTCTACTCTGATCCGCCAGTCTGATGAGCCATTGGGTTGGTTGCACACCTTGTAGGCCTAGATCCTTCATTGTCACATCCACCATAATGTTCACTGATGAACCACCATCAATCAGTGCAGTTGCAATGAAGCAGCCTTCTATCCACACGCCAGTCTTTGGAGTACCCGGATCTAGGAAGGCGTTAGCTACGTCCACGTCTTTGATAGGCTCTGGAGCTTTGTTGGACTTTGTTACTGTTGAGGGAGCAATCCTTAAGCCACGTCTTCTTGTCAGTATACTTTTGAACCTTTTTCGGCAACTGGGAGACAACATCAATAATTGTCAGAATGTAAGGTTTGGTTTAAAGGTATCTAGATCTCTGACTAGATCGTATTCCTTAATAGGATCCACTGGCTTCTCTAACCGGTTAGGGAATGGGGCAACACCCATTTTCATTTTCCCTCTTTCTTCCAACAGGGGAATTACAGGAACTTCTTCTGCCATTTGTGGCACTTCCTCCTCTTCTATCTCCTGGACCTCTGGTCCTGTCTCTGTAACTGTCTCTGTAACTCTCTGTGGCACTGTAGGGCTCTGTACGGCACTGTCAGGCTCTGTTCTGTTCTGTTTTTCTGGTGAAAGATTGAACTTCACTGTTCTGGCAGGAGGGTTATTTTCTTTCTGGATAGATGGTTCATTCTTGTTTGCACGTGTGATGGCAGCAACTTCCAATTCCACTAAATTGGAGGTAGGATCTTGGGCCTTGGCCGAACTATCAGTAACACTATTTTTCACTAGGGCTGGGCTTGGACAGTCTTTTGCAGTGTGGCCTTCTCCTTTGCATCGACTGCATAAGGGCTTGTAATCCACTGACCTTCGAGGATTTGGACAATTTGGTGAAATGTGTCCCTTTTCTCTGCATCTGTAACACTCCACTTCTATTCTCTGACCACCGCCAGACTGTCTTCCTCTGTAACTTTGAGAGGGAAATCTTCTAGGTCCGAAATTAGGACCAAACTCTCTAGGCTTGGGTCCAATATCCTGTGTTGTCAATTTGGATTCCAGCAAGTTGAACCTTGCGTCTTCTTCCTTCCTTCTCCTATCATGCATCTCCTTCAGAGAGAAAATGTCCTCTGTATGGTTCTTCCGCAAACAGTAGGAACAGAAAGCTCCAGGAATGGTCGATTTTCGTGTACATTCAGTGGCTAAACGGCCTACTTGATGACACTTACCATACCAAGTATTTGACCGCATCACATCTCTTCCTGCTCCTGCAACATTGGATATGCTGGCAGTATTCACTTTCAGCCTCTGTAGCTGCTCTGTAATCACATCCATCAAATCCTTTTTGATGTTTGCAAATGAGTTGGATAAGTAATCCTTCAAGCTTTCTCCTCCTGAGGCACTGGCAGGAGGGTTTTGAGGAGTCTCTGTAATCACTGCATAAACCGGTTGGGCTGGTACAGAGGGATCTCTGTTTTGGTTCTGATTCAGAGCTCCTATTTGAACTGTTGGCTGTTGACTCCAGTTGATAGGGTTCCACTGTTGCTGCTGATTTGGCATGGAGGAAATTGGTTGGGACCATTGCTGTTGTGGTTGCACCATCATTTGAGGCATGGATTGTGGCCACTGTGGATTTGGTGCACTGTACTGTGATACCGGGGGCATCTGTTGGTAGGGATAGGGAACAATCCCTGGGACTGCATTTGGTGGGTACATCATTCCTGGCATCAGAGGAGGTAGGACTCCTCTTCTTGAATTCATCGCCAATCTAGCTTCCACTTCATCGTACAGTCTTGCACCTTCTGTTGCAGCTTGCAGTGTGGCTGGTCTTTGCAGCTCCACAAACTTACGGACTTCTGGTTCTAATCCTCTGATAAACACCTCCTTCTGAATGCCATCATCTAGATTATGGTTAGTCCATCTCTTTAGGATGGATTCCATTCGTGAGACATAAGCTTCCACTCTTTCTCCAGAAGACTGACTTAGGTTCATAAATTCCTCTCGCATCCGCTCTTCAAAACCTTAAAGCCTAAATTTAGTGAGGAAGGCCAACTTCAGGTCTTCCCATGTGCCAAAAGTTCCTGCTGCTTGTCTCTCATACCACTGAAACGCCGCGCCCTTGAAAGTGGCGAGGAATATTGCTAACCAATGCTCAAGGGTTCTGGCATTGTTAGCTACACATGCTACCATAAACTCTGCTACATGAAGATCGGGGTCTTCATTGTACTCTCCCTTAAAAACTGGCAATGGGACTACATTCGCTGGCCTGTCATCAATATTTCCAGGACGGATCTGGCTTGGAAGTGGACCTCCAGCAGGAGGAGGAAGGGCTTGATGTGCCATTGGGACTTCTGTAAAGAGTTCCGCAAGGGCGTCAAAGGCGGCTTCTGCTGCGAGCTCGTTCTCAGCCTTGATTTTTGCTTTCTCTCTTCTTACGTACCTCTGGACTCGTTCTAACGCTTGCCTCTTTATTGTGTCATTCATCAGGGGGTTGGCTCCACTATGTTGTTAGTGCTCCACAGAGGGTTAACAGAAGGCTTCAGTCTCTGGAGGACTGTCTTGCCAACATTTCTTCTACTTCTTCCTTTTCAACGTCCCTGAATTCTGCTTTCATTCCACTGCACAGAGGAAGGTATTCGGTTCTGAAGGTGTCAAAATGCATACGTTTGAGCATTGTGGTGGTGCCATCATCATGGTAATGCCAGCTTCTAATGGTTTCAATAGTGTATGTTGTGAAAAACACTCTGTCTACCAACTTCCAGTGGGTTGCTAATTGAACAAATAGAAGATTATCAGTACAACAAGCATCCCATGTATCTTGCTGTTCAGCATCCACGAACAAATTCCAACTCTTTTCCTTCTTATATTTGTGAACCTCTACAGACCAAGACTCCTAAAGCTTCTTCACAATCTCCCACTTGATGTTGTCTGGAAACTTCTCAATGAATGCCAAATCTTCCATGGCTGGTCATTCTCTCTGTTTCTACTCTTTGGTTTATTCCCAAACAGTTTGCCACCAAGATGCAAGTTTCTGTTGCTTCAACAGGAAGAGGAAACTGTCCACCACATAGAGCATACATCATGATGGTGATGTGTTTCCGCCATTGTGGGATGAACTTCTTGTGGAAAGTGGCTTTGATTATGAGAAATTCCAACTCTTTAGTGGAAGAAGAAACTTTACAAACATCCATTGAATTCTTCTCTTCTTGGCAATGCCATTTCCTTCATTTTCAGCCTCTTCTGGTGCTTGTTGATGGCAAGTTTCCCCGGCTGCGCACCAAAAACATGGAGCCCCGAGAGGAACACCAAGGAAAAGGGAATTCTCTTGCAAGAAAATCTATCTTGTAACATCAACAAGCTTGTTTATTATGTTTCATATGATCACAATGAAGAAAAGAACACCAGGCACAACAAATCTTCATACAGCATCATGTAGATCTCCTACGGATTTGATAGAATCAACCATATTCTTCAATATCTTCACAAAATCCATCAATAGAACAAAGAAAGCAAAGGAATACACCATCTTTGAATGGAAATACATCACATAGTATTCATCTTCAATATCTTCATAGTCTTCTCTCTCAATCTCTCATATACAATCACTCTATTTGAGTAGAATTGGCTATCTCTGACTCTCTCTCTCTCTCTCTCTCTCCATCAATAATACATCATATCCTCACTACAATCTCTCAAAATCACTCTCAATAATCCTTCTTAGGTCGTGGATACCCCTCCCAAGAGGTATGTCTGATATGAAGAGTCACCAGAGCCACTACAGTGTCTTTTCATAGCTCACTACTGTCACTTCACTATAGTCTTCACTTGAGTCTTCAGCAGCTACTTCTTCCACTTCTTCCAGCTCTTTTGCACTTGTATTCACCTCTTTCCAAGGCTAGAAAAATTTCCCAAGCTACACTCTCATCCATCAGAACACATACAGAAGCATACAGAACAGTCACAGAACAGTACTAGAACAGCTACAGTACAGAACAGAACAGAACAGAGACAGAGGCTCTACAGAAGACCTACAGAAGGTTACAGAAGGTCATCAAAACCACATAACTCATACTCACACCATTCCAAACTCTCATAAACCATTCAATAAGCTTTCACAATATCTCATTCTTCATCAATCAATACTCCATCCCTCCTTACAGAAGACAATCAGAACAAAACAGACAAAAACAGAGCAAAATAGAAGGTATATAGAACCAATCAGAACCTATCAGAACATCACAGAACCACCAATAAACATCATGAACTTCCAAAACACAATCATTATCATCCAAAACACTCTCAAACCACTTCCAAACCAATCAATCATCTCATAAAATCAACCATTCAGCTCTCAAAAACAACAAAAATCAGCCAAAAAACAAGTCCTTTCAACACTCAACAGAGTGGTGTGTTGATATTGGATGGTCTATTTACGATAACACTTGGTATCTATAGTTCCAATCTAGAGCAATTTGATTGGTATTGAATGGTCTATCCAAAGTGACTTTTAGCTCAATATAGGGCGGTTTTGTTGAGAGCCAATTTTGTGGTTGATTGATAGACATTGTATTCAAATAAATAATTTTTTCAAAGGGTTGTTTTCTTTTATAAACCTAGAGACGTTGTTGGGTGAAAATGAGCAACTGGGGATATGATGTTGCATGGAGTCAAGTGGGGTAACACATGCAAATATCATTTTTTTGTCTTTCTAACACCTACCCATAGTGGGAGTCAGGTTGATAGGTGGAAATCCCAAGTTGTACCATGCATGTTTGACACATGGTTGTGATATTTTAGTTTTGAGACACATGCCTCATGTAAGAAGAGATGTCCTCATACAGGAAACATGTTCTCGCTTCCAATTTTTTGATACCTGAGTGGAATTTATGTGGTAGGGGGCATGTTTGCCATCTAACAACTAAGGGAAGCAAGGGGAAACTTGGTAAAATAGGGAAAAAAGTAAAAATGTGAGGAGTTTTTTTGAAGCAAAAAGACTCTTGTAGCCTAAAGAGAAGGGAGAAATCCAATGCTTAGAAGAAGAAGAACAAGTTTTTAGAAGAAAGAGGTCGTGAAGTAGAAGTTATCGAAGCCGTGGAGCATGATGGCAGGGTTTTTGAAGTCAATGGGATGATGCGAGTTCTTGGTTTTCAGATGATGGTAATAAGAGTCTTCCTTTTGTCTTGTTTCCTTCTATTGTTGTGTGGGGCACAAAGTATGCAGATTTGTTTTGGTGTATGGATATGAGTGAGAGATAGCAGAGGTTTGTTCTTCATGGTGTTGAGAGTGATGTATGTTAGTTGTTTGCGTGAGGCTTCCCATTAGTAGAGAAGAATGGAAGCAAAGGATCTCTACATCTGAAGCTAGGTACGTGGCAAAGAACATATATAATAGGAAGATGTTGAATACACAGACTCGAGTTAGTGGAAATTTGGAAGGATTTGCATCCAGGAAAATAATGAATCTGAGTTCATAAAGTTCGAAGGTCTTGTAACTCTTCATCAATGCAAGATACGTTGAGATGTATCTACTGTTACACTAAAATGATAATCTGAAATCAAAGGAAGTGTCTTCCCATTTGCAAGTTTGTGCCTTTGGGAACAAAGAACTTATGTGTTTGCTATATAGAGTAGCAGTATATTTAGAACTATAGGCTATTTAGAGTTGTTTCAGGATAGTAGATTAAAGAATTTGGCTTTGAGTTTTTCTAGAGAGTTCTAGATTGGAAAGAGAGCTACAACTTTCCTTTTTGAAGCTTGGCAATCCAAGATCTGGTTAGAAAGTTATGAACTATTCTGTGTAGTACCCTATGAAGCAATTTCTATTGAGGAAACAAGTGATCTACATCACCAACTCGGTTTCCCATGAAAATTATCATGATTATCCATTGCTATATCATTGTAAACTCTGTTTTGTTGGTAATGGAATGTCTACAACAATGAAATGCTTGTAGCCAGCTGAGTTGGAATGAAAATTCATAGTTAAAAGCTTTGGTTACTTATGTTTTTGGTTTGTATTTATGTGTGCTCTAAGAAAAGAAGATCAGAAAGGGTCTACAACTAATTTTTCCCTGCTTGAGGCAACCACGCTTTGTGGGTTAGTTGCTGCGCGGGGTTGCCATCCCTAAAAAATAGGAGTTATGTGAATCTGAAAGCTTGTGTTGTCAGAGTCTTAGCCATCGTTGTTTCCACATCAAATTCTCTCTAAAAATGGTCAATTTTGAGCTTGAAGGTTTAAACTTCTTAAGTGTTGAGTTGGTCTTAGTGAGGAGTGAGTAATCACGAATATTTGATCATGGGTTCAGTGGTGTTGCCTTGTGGGTTTTGTTGAGTGGAGATCCTCGATCTTTATCCTGTGGTGTTGTCTTGGGGGTTGTTAGAGGCCAATTATCCAATTCATCGGTGCACCCACTAAGGAACTCCCATATTGAAGATCTCTTGTTGATCTTATCAATTGGGAAGTGTAAGGTTTGGAAACGAACCTATACACAAACTCAAGCATGGCTGCTTTTGGATATGAATCCTTCTTTGGTACTAAAAATGAGGATGCTAATAATTTTATTAAGAGATTGGAGTGGATGGCTTACCAAGATCGAAGGGACACTGATGCAGATAATCTTCGAATGATTAGCATGCTACTTGAAGGCTCTGCAAGATTATGGTGGAACTCACTGAATGAAGAGACAAGGGCAAATTGGAATGAAGTAAAAAATGAGTTCCTTACAAGGTTTGCAGCTAAGCAAACTCCTAAGAATTTATGGAAATATTTGGAAAGGATGTTTTAGGGGGAAAATAAGGGAGTGTCTAAATTGTTTGCGAGATTTGAAGAAAAATGGATAGAAATTACACAGAGTATGGAGCAACCTCCCATGATGTTCTTGAAAAAGGACAAGTTTGTTTCATTGCTCACTCCTGAAATTAGAGAAAATATTTTGGTCAACATATGAAGATGCAGTCAAAATAGCCAAGGAAAAGTAAAGGAAAATACAATTGGGGTCGATGGATCAATCAAGAGGTATTGTTGTGCATGCATTTTTACAGCCTAATCAGGTTGACACTATTGCAGGAAATGCAAGACAGTAAGCTGTGAATCTTCATGGGGCATTTGAAAGAGTGGAGAATGGAAATCAACAAGGCCATAGGAAACTTGATTATGATTTGATTAATAAATTGCAAGAACAATTGGAAAATCTCAATTTGAATATGAGCCTATTGCACGCAAGGCAGCCTCAAATGCAACCTAGATCTAGAGGAGCTCCAAGAAATAGATGGGAAAACTTTAAATGCTTTAATTGCAGAGGGAGAGATGTCATATTGCTCCTGATTACCCTTATCTAAGAAGAATAGGAGGGGAGATGTATCCCATGCCACAACGAAATGCTAAACAAGATGCTAGATCTCAACAGGAACAAAGGCCACTTGAACCAATGAAAGAAGACCTAAGGCACATCGGACTGATCGAAACCAGCATGTCTAATGATGGGAAAAATTCAGATATTTTAGCTAATAAGAGAGTCAAAGAGAGGGATACTGAAACTAAAACTCAAAGGGTAGAAAGGATTAAAAATGGAAAATAGGTTGTAGACGACAACAAGAGAGCTAAGGCAACGAAGGAAGATTCAAATGGGGGACTTTGCTTTGGGAGTCAAAATCAAGTTCCTTATAATTTTCTTGAGGATTTAAAAGATAAGAAGGCTGATGTTACATATGGTTAGCCTACTACTGCAGATGAACTCATCTCTGAGGAGGCAATGGCATAGTTTGGTTAGCATCAGGAAAGGAAAAACCCAAATTGAGCATGTTGGAGTGGTATACCTATCAGGTGTGAAAGACATTATACTTGTCATGGATGCATGGATGCATGGATACCTGGAAGGAAATGTAATATCCCACTCCTACCTCGCTGCATAGAACCCTCCCCCTTTTGTAAATTAAAAGGGAATTTTTTTAAATTCCTTTCTCCCCCTACCATCATCGACAGGTGTGGCAAGGGGGCAAAGAGTAAGTGAACATGGCGGGGAGGGAGGAAAAAGACAATGGCAAAGGTGACGATAACGGGGAAAGGAGGGAAACAATGATGCCGAGGGGGGGGAAGGACGAGGTGGATGCCAACATGGATGATAGCAAAGGAGATGACATTGATGGAGGGGGAGGCCACGGTCCTACCACCCCTCTCGAATAATCCTGAGCACCATGTGAGGCAACAGGTGGTGGGTGGGGAAGGCCACCACCACCACTCCATGTCCCCCCCAATAATAACCCCCCCTCCTTATTATGTAAACCCCCCCAATCGCAATAAGGGAAAGGCCTTAGGAAGAACGCTTAATGGCCTGAATTCTAGAAGAAGAAGAAGAAGAAGAAGAAGAAGAAGAAGAAGAAGGAGGAGGAGGAGGAGGAGGAGGAGGAGGAGGAGGAGGAGGAGGAGGAGGAGGAGGAGGAGGAGGAGGAGGAGGAGGAGGAGGAGGAGGAGGAGGAGGAGGAGGAGGAGGAGGAGGAGGAGAAGAAGAAGAAGAAGAAGAAGAAGAAGAAGAAGAGGGAGAGGGAGAGAGAGAGAGGAGAAGAAGATGATGAAGAGAGAGAGAGAGAGAGAGAGAGAAAGAGAGAGAGGTGGCAAAGAGGGAAAGAGAGACCCCCCCAATAAGGATCTCCTCCCTTTTCCCTCCTAAGAGCGTGGGTACACACATTTATCTATTCTCCCAAGATTTTCACCCACCCCGCAGTTTAATTCCTTCCCCAATTGGCCCCACTAATCAAGTACAAGATGTGGAAGTCTTGAGCGACGCACGTCTAAAAGAGAAAAGATCGAGGATGGCACCCAAGCGGACATTGTCGCACCCAGATGGCAGTACCTCCACGAAGCAACGAAGCCTTAGGCAAAGGCATGACTACCAATCCAACCACAGCACCGATCGTAAGTAATGTACTTCCAAATTAATGAATGTTCGCTTTGATTCATGCATGAGATGCATTAGACCCGTACTAAGCCATACGGGAAGGGATTATTGAGAAGGGTAAATTCATCGCAACATTTGAAAGATGGATTTTATGAAGCACATGTATCTAGGGAAGCTAGTTGCACCTAGATGTTATGCGACAAATCCATACGTAGCATGAAAAACATACAAGGTTCCAAGGTATTGTTGACTCTCCTTTCCTGGAAATCAATAGATAAAGTATCTTACCACACTGAAAGTACATTGAGCTTGCATGCTTGACAGATCACATGATAAGTAATCTATCCTAGAGGAAATTCAATCTCAAAACTCTAGTGCATAGTTAACACAAACAATGACCATAAGGGTTAGGACTTAGGTGCCTTGAGATCCATCCAATAGTGATTATGTTTAACAATCCTGTTTGGGGTTGGGCTAGATGCAACAAAAAATCTAGGTAGCGAGGAGCTCAAGGATTAGGAAACCCTAAGTCAAAGGAAAGAGCAATGCTTTTGTACTTGTTGAAGAAGGTTGGGTTATCAATCAATGTAAGAGATTAATAGAACTTAGGCCTTGTACAATGTTGAAACTTTAACATATGCCTTAGCCGAAAAAGGGTGTGTTAAGTAAATCTTATGTAGAACCGCTCCTTATCCCAAGGGGAGAGCGAATATGCAATGGAAGGTTATCGCGACCATTCCTACAATGTTGGAATAGGATATGATTATTTTGTTGATTGATCTAACATGGACTTAAATGCTTTTTGCATTAAACTCATCGTTACGATGTGATTTGGACGATTATTCCAAGTGCTTGTGCTTGATGGTAAATGCATGGCAGGGGCCTATGATGACAAGTTGCCATGGGAATAAGGAATGTTTTCCTAGAAGATGATATTATGTTGATTGCCTGGATCGTGCTTGATTCCTAAATGGATTAATTAAGGAAGGATATTTTACACTAGTGGATCATCTCCAAGGTCACGCCGCGTTTCAACCCAAGGGGACACTGCTCAATTCATGGGCTGAAGGTCGAGTGGTGAAAACGTCATCCACGAAAATTATGTCTCACTTCTAGATAGCTTGGGATCAGTGGAGCTCTCGACACCCCTTACCGAGTCCAAGACGGAGTTGTAGACTACCGTGAGCCCAATGTCTGGGGGGTTGGAAGATCCTATTCTAGATAAAGGATAGAAATTATGGTGCCATGTGATTTAGACTAGGTACTTCTGTTGGACAAAAGGGATGCATAATTCTCCTGTATGGGCAAGAGACAAAGATTAACTAGAAAATCAGTTAAGAAACTTGTTTGTCAAAAGGATTGTGGGCTCTATATTTGTGTTTGTGTCGTAAATTACGAAACAATCCCTATTCCCTAAAAGGCTTAATTGAGGAAGCTAATTTTGAATGTCACACATAAATGTGATAGGCCCTTATTAGAAAACTAAAGCTATCAAGGGAAGTGAGTGGGCATAACCCCTGACGAGTCTGTCCTATGGTAGGGTGGTCCCAGAGAACTAAGAGGCTTCTCACAAGGTTTTACCATCATTTGACCTTTAGGTATGGCTAACTTAGAACCCGATTCCTGCCATTTTAGGGGACCGGGATGGGACTATGCCCTATCTGCAAAGAGGTTGAGCAGTGCATCCCTCTCATTTTCCATTCTCTTTGAATCAAGTGTGGCATGGGTCTGCTTGAGCTTGGATATCTCTGCGTAAAGTAGGATGTCCAGGACCCGACGCTTGAATGCTGTCAGGTGACCTTGATCACTACGGACTCAAGTTTCAAGTCAATCCTAGTGGGTTCGTTCCGTTGCAAGGAAGAATTGGGAAACCTTAGATAACAAACCATGTGACATTCCATGGGAGTGCTGCCGGGTGGCATCGCTTAGACTCATCTATTAATTGACAACTAAAAATGTACCTATATAACCGATAGGGGCACATTACAGTTGGTATTAGAGCCAAAAAATTGTAATGTTACATGTATGGTTCATAGACGAAATAAGCCTTACTCTTGTAACTGCAGTTAACCCGAGTAATATGAGTTGTATCTATTTTGAGCCAAGAACTTGCAAATGATTAGAGATAATCTAGCAAGGAATGACAGTTATAACTTGTAATGAATTTCCTTAAGTGTTCTTCTCAACTAATATAGATTGGGTCTTACCAGAATAACAAAGTTTGGGAGTACTCTTTAATACTACAAGTAAAGCCGATTGACCATGGACCTGAGTCCAGATCTAAAAAGAGGATAGTTCGGAAACAAAGTTGCCGCGATAAAGGAGCACTTCAGTCTACTAAAAGGATCCTGAGACAATTTGGTTTAAAGAAGAAAATCCTGCCAAGGACGACAAAAAATCTTGTGACTCCAAGTGATAAAGCTTCGTGCTATTTCTGTTGCAAGGAGTTAGATCATTTCAAAAGTGAATGTCCAAAGCACCCTAAGCACTGATGCACCGAGTGCCACAACATTGGACATAACTACATTAATTGTCCCAACAAGACTCAAAGAGAACTTGATCTTACAAGGAATGAAATTGTACAAGCTCTAGTGATCCAAAATATACCAAATACTTAGGAAAAACCTAGAGGATATCCATGAAATGTAACTACAATAAACTCTTCACTTGTAATCTAGACTTGGATAGATCTAATACAATAAGTTGTTGTTTCAAAAGACCGCATGCTTATGAGTGATCAGAGTAGCATAGCGGATGCATGGTGGGTCCTAACCCATAGGCCTCAAGCCCCATTAATACTTGTCTACCCCAGTTCTTCCTAAATGAGGACATCTCGAGTTCTCTAAGGGGGAGAGGATGTAATATTCCACCCCATCTCACTGCATCGAGCCCCCCCCCCCCCTTTTGTAAATTAAAAATGGTTTTTTTTAAATTCCTTTTCCCTCTGCCATCACCGATAGGGTGGCGAGGGCGAAAAGAGGAAGTCGACGTGGTAGGGAGGGAGGAAAAAGATGATAGCAAAGGTGACGATAACGGGGAAAGGAGGGAAACGATGATGTCGAGGGGGGAAAGGACGAGGTGGATGCCAATGTGGATGATAGCAAAGCAGATGACATTGATGGAGGGGGAGGCCATGGGCCTACCATCACTCTCTAATAGTCCACGGCACCATGGGAGACGATAGGTGGTGGGTGGGGAAGGCCACCACCACCACTCCACGTCCCCTCCTCCCCCAATCGCAATAAGGAAAAGGCCTTAGGAAGAAGGCTTAATGGCATGAACGCTGGAAGAAGAAGAAGAAGAAGAAGAAGAAGAAGAAGAGAGAGAGAGAGAGAGAGAGAGAGAGAGAGAGAGAGAGAGAGAGAGAGAGAGAGAGAGAGAGAGAGAGAGAGAGAGAGAGAGAGAGAGAGGAAAACAAAGGAAGAGAGAGAGAGAGGAAGAAGAAGAAGAAGAAGAAGAAGAAGAAGAAGAAGAAGAAGAAGAAGAAGGAGAGAGAGAGAGAGAGAGAGAGAGAGAGAGAGAGAGAGAGAGAGAGAGAGAGAGAGAGAGAGAGAGAGAAAGGGAGAGCACACAAAGAGGGAAAGAGAGACCCCCCTAGACGGATCTCCTCCCTTTCCCCTCCTAAGAGGGTGCCCACACGTATTTATCTATTCCTGCAAGATTGTCACCCACCTCGCAGCTTAATTCCTTCCCCAATTAGCCCCGCTTATAAAGTACAAGACGTTGAAGTCCTGTGCAAAGTGCATCTAAAAGAGAAGAGATCGGGGATGGCACCCAATTGGATATTGTCACACCCAGATGGCAATCCCTCCACGAGCAACAAAACCTCAGGCGAAGACATCACTGCCAATCCAACCACGGCATTGGTCATAAGTAATGTATTTCCAAATTAATGGATACTCACTTTGATTCATTAGACCCATACTAAGCCACACGGGAAGGGATTATTGAAAATGTTAAATTCATCAATATTAGAAAGATGCAGTTTACGAAGCGCATGTATGTAGGGAAGTTAGCTGCACCTAGTTGCTATGCAACAAATTCATACGTAACATGAATGGCATATAAGGTTCCAAGGTATTGTCAACTCTCCTTTCTTGAAAATTAATGGATAAAGTATGTTACCACACTGACAGTATGTTGAGCTTGCACGCTTGATAGATCACATGGTAAGTAATTTATCCTAGAGGAAATTCAATCTCAAAACTCTAGTGCGTAGTTAACACAAACAATGACCGTAAGGATTAGGACTTAGGTGCCTAGAGATCCTTTGTCCAATAGCAACTATGTTTATCAATCCTATTCGGGGTGGGGCTAAATGAAACAACAACTCTAGGGCAAGCGAAGAGCTCAAGGATTAGGAAACCCTAAGTCAAAGGAAAGACCAATGCTTTTGTACTTGCTGAAGAAGGCTGGCTTATCAATCAATGTAAGAGATTAATAGAACTTAGGCCTTGTACAATGTTGAAACTTTAACATAAGCCTTAGCCGAAAGAAGGGTGTGTTAAGTAAATCTTACGTAGAACCGCTCCTTGATCCCAAGGGGGAGAGCAAATATGCAATGGAAGGTTATCGCGACTATTCTTGCAATGTTGGAAAAGGATATCATTGTTTTGTTGATTGATCTAACATCATCTTAAATGTTTTTTGCATTAAACTGATTGTTACGATGTGATTTGGATGATTATTCCAAATGCTTGTGCTTGATGGTAAATGCATGGCAAGGTTCTTTGATGACAAGTTGTCATGGGAATAAAGGAATGTTTTCCTGGAATATGATATTAGGTCGATTGCCTGGATTGTGCTTGATTCCTAAATGGATTAATTAAGTAAGGATATTTTACACTAGTGGATCATCTCCAAGGTCATGTCGTGTTTCAACCCGAGAGAGCACTACTCAATTCACGGGCCGAAGGTCGAGTGGTGAAAAGGTCATCCACAAAAATTATGTCTCACTCCTAGACTGCTTGGGGTTAGTGGAGCTCTGGACACCCCTTGCCAAGCCCAGGATGGAGCTATAGACTGCCGTGAGCCCAACGTTTGGGGTGTTGGAAGATCCTATTATAGATAAAGGATAGAAATTATGGTGCCATGTGATTTGGACTGTGTACTTCTGTTGGAGGGGAGGGATACATAATTCTCCTATATGGGCAGGGGACAAAGATTAACTAGAAAATAAGTTAACTTGTTTATCAAAAGGATTGTGTGCTCTATATTCATGTTTGTACTGTAAAGTATGAAAACGAACCATGTTCCCTAAAAGGATTAATTGAGGAAGTTGATTTTGAATGTCACAAATAAATGTGATAGGACCTAATTAGAAAACTAAAGCTATCAAGGGAAGTGGGTGGGCAGAACCCCTAACAGGGGTCTGCCCTATGGTAGGGTGGTCCCACAGAACTGGGAGGCTTCTCACAAGATTTTATCATCATTCGAACTTTAGGTATGGTTAAGTTAAAACTCGATTCATGCCGTTTTAGGGGACCGGGATGTGACTATGTCCTATGGGCATAGAGCTCGAGCAGTGCATCCCTCTCATTTCCCATTCTCTTTGAACCAAGTGTGGCATGGGTCTGCTTGAGCTTGGGTATCTCTATGTAAAGTAGGATGTCCAAAACACGATGCTAGAATGTTGTTATAGGACCTTGACCACTAGGGACTCATGTTTCAGGTCGATCCTAGTGGGTTCGACCGTGAACGTTCTGTTGCACGGTGGACTTGAGAAACCCTAGGCGTCAAACCCCGTGACATTCCATGGGAGTGGCGGGCAATATCACTTAGACTGACCGCTAAAAACGTGCCTGGAGAGCCGATAGGCAGGCATGTTACAGTTGGTATGAGAACCAAAACTTCGTTATGGTACATGTATGGTTCGTAGACGAAATAAACCTAACTCTTGTAACTATAGTTAACCCAAGTAATATGAGCTGCATCTATTTTGAGCCAAGAACTTGCAAAGGATTAGAGATACTCTACCAAGGAATGACAATTACAACTTGCAATGAATTTTCCTTAAGTGTTCTTCTCGACTAATATAGATTGGGTCTTGCTAGAATAACAAAGTTTGGGAGTACTCTTTAATACTACAAGTAAATCCGATTGACCATGGACCTCAGTCTAGATCTAAAAAGAGGATAATTTGAAAACAAAGTTGTTGCGATAAAGGAGCACTTCAGTCTACTGAAAGGATCCTAGGACAATTTGGTTTAAAAAAGAAAATCCTGCCAAGGATGACCAAAAATATTGTGACTCCAAGTGATAAAGCTTTGCGTTGTTTCTATTGCAAGGAGTTAGATCATTTCAAAAGGGAATGTCCAAAGCACCCTAAACACTGATGCATTGAGTGCCACAACATTAGACATAACCACTTCAAATGTCCCAACAGGACTCAAAGAGAACTTGATCTTACAAAGAATGAAATTGTACAATCTCCAGTGATCCAAAATATACCAGATACTTAGGAAAAACCTAGAGGATATCCATGAAATGTAACTACAATAAACTCTTCACTTGTATTCTAGACTCGGATAGATCTAATACAATAAGTTGTTGTTTCAAAAGACCACATGCTTATGATGTTGAGATTCAAGCTCGTAGCCTTTGGTTAGTTTTTTATCCTAGTTGAATAAGGAGGCTAAGTCATAGTGACTTAACCATGATTAGATCTAGGTCTGTTGATCTTTTGTGTGTAGTACACACAATTGACTTTGGTGTGTGTGTTGATGGAATGAACTAAGAAGGGAGCATGTTTGCTACCCTTTGAGAGTGTGCCTTATATCCACCTCTCTCTTTCTCAACTGTAATTTGGTATCAAAGTAGTTGAGTCTGGGTTAGTCCAAGAATCTCCCATTACTGCCATCCGCTATCACAAAGAGATAAAGCTGTGAAGAAAAGCTGATTCTTCATTCTTCTGGCCTCCATTTTCCTACCTCTATATCACCATTCTCTACCGGGAAGAGATACAGTAGTAAAGAAAGTTGCATGTGCATTTTCCAACCTCCATTTCATGCGTACATTTTGTGTTCAGCCTTTTCTTTTTGCAACGTTCCGTTTCTGATATGCAAAGCAGCTCGTCTCCTTATCGATCATTTAAGCGACATGGCTACCATCACCTGCAAATTGCTTGCCTCGCTCTCTAACTCTCGGATTTCTATGATGGTGATAAGGATGGATGTGGTAACTTTACAACGACCACTTCTTTGTTGGGAGTGCTTCATGCAACTATGATATCTGGCGACACACAGAGAATAAGGAGAAGGAGAAGAAGAATCGAAAATGGCCTCACACATCAAGCGTCAAACCATGATGTTGTTCAAGAGAGTAGTGCCTTTGATCCTAATGCAACATCATCAAGTCCTATCATAGCCCATGCACTCTCTCATCAATCTTCTTCAGACCTTCTGGACCATGGTAAACTACATACATAGGAGCCATATTTGCTAGTAATGCCTGGGCAGTACAAATATTGCTGGTGGCTTTCTCTTGCCTGATGTGGTGCTCACGTGTTTGCATAGCCATACGCAGTGCAGGTTTCCCACTAGCATCAAGAAATGCGGATAAAGGAAAATGAAAACTTGCTGATGTTATAGGGCCACTCACTTGTGGTTATGATTCACCTGGCATAGACTGCTTGGATAGTGAGTTTGGTATTCCATCAATTTTGACTCCTAGTGTGAGATATAGATATGTACCACCTCATGAGAGAGGAGAGTCTTATACTGCACCTCAATTGAGGAGATCAGAAAGAGTCAGGAAGCCTACAGATAGGCTTAGATACAGTGGCTACACAGTGAGTCACTATGCATATATGGCAAAAGTCACTAGCTTCAAGGAACCCACAAAGTTTTTTGAAGCTATTTTGGATGATCATTGGGGTAAGGCAATGGATGAGGAATATTTAATATTGGTTGAAAATGACACTTGGGATTTGGTTGATTTTCTTGAAGGTAAAATGTCTATTGGTTGCAAATGGGTATACAAAGTGAAGTGCAAATAAGATGGCACATTGGAAAGATACAAGGCAAGACTTGTGGCAAAAGGGTATGCACAACAATATGGTCTTGATTATGAGGAGACATTCAACCCCGTTGATAAAATGACAACCGTGAGGACAATGATTGCTTTGGTAGCATCTAAAGGATGGAGTATGTATCATATGGATGTGAAGAATGCTTTTCTCAATGGTGATTTGGTTGAGGAAGTATACATGGATCAGCTCGAGGGCTATGGACATCCAGATTTTCCTACACATGTGTGTAGATTAAAGAAATAATTATATGGGCTAAAGCAAGTACCTAGAGCTTGGAATGCTAAGATAAGTGCATGCTTACATAAACTTGGTTTCATTATGGGCAAGGCTGATCATAGCCTATTCACAAAGAAGACAAGGGCTAGTTTATGTGGTATTAGTCATCCATGTGGATGACTTGATCATTACAGGTGATGATGTCACAGGAATTGAAGAGATCAAGGAAACATTACATGTTGAATTTCACGTCAAAGATTTGGGTGAACTAAAACATTTCATTGGGATTGAGGTTGTCTCTACACCTCATGGTACTTGGTTGTTGCAAAAATAGTATGCACAAGACATGTTAACCAAGTATGGTATGTTGGATTGCAAGGCTTTGAGCACTCCATTGGAGCAAAATGTTAAGCTACTTGTAGATGTTGGACATGAGATTGAGAATGTCACTATGTATAGACAAATGGTGGATAGCATGTTTTACCTTACCATTACTAGACCGGATCATAGCTATTCAATTGGACTGATTAGCCAATTTATGGAGAAGATTATGAAGCTACACTTGGATGCAGTGAGGAGGATCTTGAGATATGTGAAGGCTACATCAGATTATGGTCTACTCTATGAGCATGGAGCTTACAGGATATACAAATGATGACTGGGCAGGAAGTACCTATGATAGGAGATCTACTAGTGGATATGCATTTTCCATTGGTAGTAGTATGGTCAATTGGAGCAATAAGAAGAAGCCTACAGTTGCACTCGCTAGTACTGAGGCAGAGTATAGAGGTACTGCATTAGTTGCATGTGAGGCAGCATGGCTCATGAAGCTTCTTGATTATTTGGGCATCTAGGAAGTCAGGCCTCTCACACTCTATTGTGACAACATGAGTAGTGTGCTCCTAGCAAGTAATCTAGTGTACCATGCTAGGACTAAGAACATTGAGCTACACTATCACTTTATCAGAGAAAAAGTGATTGCAGGTGACATTGATTTGGTCCATGTGAGGATAGAAGACCAAGTTGCAAATATCTTTACCAAGTCATTGGGTAAAGATAAGTTTGTGCATTTCAGAGAACTACTTGGAGTGAAGTACCCCACTTAAGCTTGAGGGGGAGTGTTGAGATTTAAGCTCGTAGCCTTTGGTTAGTTGTTTATCCTAGTTGAATAAGGAGGTTAAGTCATACTGACTTAACCATGATTAGATCTAGGTCTGTTGATCTTTTGTGTGTAGTACACACACTTGACTTTGGTGTGTGTGTTGATGGAATGAACTGAGAAGGGAGCGTGTTTGCTACCCTTTGAGCATGTGCCTTATGTCTACCTCTCTCTTTCTCAACTCCAATATATGAGTGATCAAAGTAGCGCAACGGACGCATGGTGGGTCCTAACCCACAGGCCTTAAGCCTCATTAATGCTTGTCTTCCTCGGTTCTTCTGAGATGAGGACATCTAGAGTTCTCTAAGGGGGAGAGGATGTAATATTCCATCCCTGCCTTGCTGTATAGAAAACCCCATTTTGTAAATTAGAAAGAATTTTTTTAAAATTCATTCCCCTCTGCCATTGCTGATAGATGGCGAGTGAGGAAAGAGGAAGTTGACATGGTGGGGAGGGAGGAAAAAGACGGTGACGAAGGTGATGATAATGAGGAAAGGAGGGAAACGATGACACAGAGGGGGGGAAGGATGAGGTGGATGCCAATGTGAATGATAGCAATGGAGATGATGTTGATGGAGGGGGAGGCCACGGGCCTACCAACCCTCTCTAACAACTCGTATGTCACTTATTGTATTTAGTTTATTAAACCTACCTACAACTGGCAAAGATATAGTGTCAATCGATTAGTGTAGTCGGTTATGCATTGCTTGACTTAGAAGGCCACTTTCCTTTATGTTGCATCTTATCTATACTTTATGTACATTGTATAGTGTGTGGAAGAAGAAGAAAAATCAGGAAGAAAACGTTTTGGTCTCCATCTCTCTTCTTGTGTTCTTGAGTAAGCTTCCTCTTGCGTGTATAGTGTGTATTTGGCGTATAGCTCAAGCAAACTCCCCCACCACGCGATTCTTTACATGGTATCAGAGCTGTGCCACTGAGAGAGGCTGATTTTGAAGGCTGAAGTGAAGGAGCAAAAGCAAGGTTCAAGAAAGCAAGCAATGGGTATAAGCTCTCCCATTCTTCCACTCTCTCTCTTGGATAGTGCCTGTGGAGGCATCGGAAGCAGGGTCGAGCAAAAATCTTAGATTGCTGTGAGATTTGGTGTGTGAGTAGGTCACTATATATTTTTCAGATAAGCCCTGTAAGGCTTTCCCACAATTACTTTGGGCATTTGAGGTCATTTTAGGCCCCGTTTTAGAGCCGCAAGGTTGCGGACAAAAGTTTTATGGTACACTGTGATTTCAACTGTATTGACCCAAAGTGGGTGCACAGGTTATAGATTGCGAATCTGTAAATTTTTAGGTGTTTTCAGGAAGCAAACATAAGGTTTATCTACAAACAGGTTGCAGATTACATGTACTATTGAGCAATCAGTGAAAAAGATTGCTTGGTGTATTGTTGTGCACGTGGTGTTGTGAAAGATTAAAAAAGATAGCTTGTTGTGTTGTATCCTTGTTTGTGATAATGGTAGAGAACAGTGGAAATCCCATTATTGAGAAGCTCGACAAGAACAACTACCCTTCATGGAAGTTTCGTGTGATGAACTTCCTCATTGGATAGGGCCTTTATGAGTTTGTTCAGGTGAAGAAAAGGAGCCAGATCTGGGTATCCCTCCAACTGTAGATGAGTTAAAAGCATGGAAAGAGTGGAATGCGAAAGAAAAAAAGGTGATGTACTGGCTATCTGCAATCATTGATAATACTATGCTGGGACATATTAGGAATGCAGAAACTTCACATGCAGCTTTGACAATTTTTGAGAGCATGTTTTCAGTAAATACAAAGGCACGAAAGATTCAACTCAAGCAAGAGTTGAATGCCTTGAAGAAAGGGAAAATGCCTGTCAATGAGTATGTGTTAAAGGTGAGGAGCATTGCAGACGCTTTAGCAGCGATTGATGCAATGCCAAATGATGATGATTTGGTTTCATCCACTTTGAGTGGCCTTAACAATGAGAAGCTATGGAAATCATTTGTTACTTCAATATATGTACGGAAGCCATTTCCAGATTTTGATGAGTTGATCTCTCTCATGATTACCAAAGAGATCAATATGCAGGGTGACTCATCTAGAAAAAATGGTGAACAAGTTCAAGAAATTTACTCAAGTTCAGGAAGGGGACGTGGTAGATCCTCTTCGCGAGGCCTGGTATGGGACGTGCTGGCGATAACCAGCAAAACAGGTTCAATCAACAATTCAGTGAAATGCAGGTTTCAGGAGGCCGAGGAAACTTTAGAGGTAGGGGGAGCTCTAGAGAAAGAGGTGGATGGCAGAATAGAGGTTCTGGAAATTCTTCTATTGTTTGCCATTATTGTGGCAAAACAGGCCATATTACAGCCCATTGCTATGCAAAGAAGGGTGATATTCGGAGTGGTAAATTGCAGCAAGGAAACTAAGCATCGTCTTCATGATAGAATGAAGACAAAAATGAGTATCTGTTTGTTATGCAGCATATGATGAATGTAGTTACAGGAAAGGGGACACATGATGATGTATGGTATGTCAATTCAGGTGTATCTAATCATATGACCAGTCATATTGAATGGTTTGGAGAGATGTAGGACCTACAAAATCTAGGTTATGTGCAGATGGGTGATGATTCATGCCACCCAATTTCACGCATTGGAAAGGCTCCCTTGTCCTTGTATGATGGCCAGACAAAGAGTTTGACAGATGTATTACATGTGCCATCAATCACAAAGAATCTAGTGTCTGTTGGCCAAATGGTAGAGCAGGGGTTGTAGGTCTGATTCAATGCTTGTAGAAGACTTTAATGATAAGTGCAGGTTGGTCGCAAAAGGAAGTAGAGTTGGCCAAATGTTCACTTTAGACGCTAGAATTCCTACAATGGATGTTGCTATATGTATGCTAAAGGAAAAGGAGTAGTTGCAGATATCGAAATATGGCATAAACGTATTGGACATGCAAAGGCTGAAATTAATGCAGTCCATAGGATTGGTTACAGGGTTGCCTTCTTTTAGAGTTGTAGAATTGCATAAAGTCTGTGAAGCATGCCAGTTTGGTAAGCAGGCAAGACAACCCTTCTCACATGACAGAGAAGTGAGTAGAAAAACATTTGATGTAGTGCATATAGATGTTTGGGGGCCTACATAGAATGTATCTCTTGGTGGTAGCAAATACTTTGTTATATTGACTGTTCAAGGAAGCTATGGGTATACTTCATGAAGGAAAAGAGTGATGTGTTTGAGCACTTCAAATCTTTAAGGCAGCTGTTGAAATAGAAACGGGCTTAAAAGTGAAGTACTTGAGATTAGATGGAGGGGGAGAGTACCTCTCTAATGAGTTCAGTGGCTTCTTGAGGACTCATGGGATAAAGAGGCAATTTACTTGCAGGTATACCCCACATCAAAATGGTGTTGCAGAAAGAAAAAACATGCATATTGCAGAAGTTGCACGGGCATTAATGGATGAAAATAATATGCCCAAACATTTTTGGTTTGAGGCTTTCCATACTGTTGTCTACATTATGAACAAAACTCCCACAGCTGTAGTTCATGGGATGACTCCTGAAGAATGCTTTACTAGCAAGAAAACTGATATGTCGCACTTGAAGATATTTGGCTGTGTTGCATACGTTCATGTGCCAAATGAGCTATGGAAGAAGCTTGATCCAAAGGTAAAAAAATGTGTTTTTATCAAATACTCTTTAGAGCAGAAAGGGTATCACTATTATAACCCTGTCATAGGTGAGTTCAGAGTGAGCAGGGATGTTATCTTTGATGAGATGGGAAGTTGATATACACCTATTGGTGATGTTTTGGATGATGATAATGATCAAGACAATTATGTGCAGAAAGATAAACAAGAATCACAGAGTCTTAATGGACCAGAAATATCATTTGGTACTACACCTATAGTGAGCCCTTGGTCTGGGGGACCAAGGAGTAGCCCCACATCTTCAGGTGGATCTATAAGTGTTGCAGGGAAGAACAAAGGAAAGAAGAAACTAGTGGATGGTAATGATGCATCTACCAGTCATTTGGGATTTGATGGAGATTCTAGTGGTTCAGAGAGTTTGGATGATGAGCTTGACATTCCTTTAGTCAGAATACCAAGTGTACAGAGAGCTCATAGTAATGTAAAGGCTCCATTGACTGATCCGGTGGTACACAGATCTAGTAGGGTCAGATACCCTGTTAAAAGATTTGGTTTTGAAGGTTATGCATCTCACCATTATGCTTATATGGTGAAACTAGTTGAGGATGTTGAGCCCACTTGTTTTGAGGATAATGTTGGACATGCTCATTGGGATGTAGCAATGGATGAGGAGATGGTTGCATTAGAAGCCAATAAGACTTGGGATTTGGTACCCTTACCTAAGGGTAAGAAAGCTATTGGCTGTAAGTGGGTTTACAAAGTCAAGCATAATGCAGAAGGTTCAGTTAGTAGGTATAAGGCTAGGCTGGTTGCAAAAGGCTATGCTCAAACATATGGCATAGATTATGAAGAGACATTCAGTCCAATTGCTAGGATGGCAACTATTAGGTGTGTGATTGCCTTGGCAATAGCCAAAGGTTGGAGTTTGCAGCAAATGGATGTTAAGAATGCATTCTTGCATGGTGAATTGCAAGAAGAAGTGTATATGGAGCAACGAGCAGGTTATGAGGATTTAGAGCATCCCACATGTGTGTGCAGGTTAAAGAAGGTGCTCTATGGGTTGAAGCAAGCACCTAGAGCATGGTTTGACAAGATTTGAGAGTATCTTGTCAATATTAGATTTTTTATTTCTAATGTTGATCACTCACTTTATGTGAGAAAGGGAGATGCAGGTTTGGTCATCATAGTCATCTATGTGGATGACTTGATTATTACACGTGACAATGACAATGGGATTGTTGAAGTTAAGGACTTCTTGAAGAAGAAGTTTGAGATGAAAGATTTGGGTGAGCTGAGATACTTTCTTGGTATTGAGGTGATCAGATGTGATGATGGTATATGGCTATCCCAAAGGAAGTATGGCTTAGATATGTTATCCAAGTATGATATAACAGCATGTAAGCCTCTTTCAGTACCATTGGAGCAAAATGTGAAGTTGAGTGCTGACATTGGGGATGAGATAGAAGACCTTACTATGTTCAGGAGGATAGTAGGGAGTTTAATTTACATGACTATCATAAGGCCAGACTTGAGCTATGATGTTGGCCTTGTTAGTCAATTTATGCAGATGCCTATAAAGCCTCATTTGGATGTAGTTAGACGTATATTGAGGTATGCAAAGTCCACTTTGCATTATGGACTTTTTGATGAGGTAGGTGAGGACGTACAAGTCTTTGGATACACAGATGCAGATTGGGCTGGTAGCATGTCAGACAGAAGATCTACAAGTAGATTCATGTTTTCCCTTGGAGTGTAGCAGTTACATGGAGCAGCAAAAAGCAACCTACAGTTGCTTTATCGAGTACAGAGACTGAGTATAGAGGCGCTGCTATAGCAGCATGTGAGGTGGTATGGCTGGAAAAGTTATAAGGTGATTTGGACATGCAGGGAGATGGTCCAATTGTCATTCATTGTGACAAAATGAACAGCATACAGTTAGCAAGGAATCCAGTGCTCCATGCTAGGACAAAACACATTGAGGTACATTACCACTTTGTGAGAGAGAAGGTACTTGCAGGAGAGATTGACTTGGTATATGTCAGCAGAGGAAGAGAAAGGGAGAGAAGAAGAAGAAGAAGAAGAAGAAGAAGAAGAAGAAGAGGGAGAGGTGAGAAGGGAGAGAGAGAGAGAGAAAAAGAGAGGAAGAGAAATGGAGAGGTGGCAAAGAGGGAAAGAAAGAGAAAGAGAGACCCCTCCTAGTATGGTCTCCTCCCTCTCCCCTCTCCTACGAGGGTGGCCACATGCATTTATCTATTCTCGCAATATTTTCACCCACCCCGCAGCTTAATTCCTTCCCCAATTGGCCCCGCTAATCAAGTACAAGACACAAAAGTGTTGTGTGAAGCATGTCTAAAAGAGAAGAGATAGGGGATGGCACCCAAGCAAATATTGTCTCACCCAAATGGCAGTCCCTCCATGAGCAACAAAGCCTCAGGCGAAGGCATCACTACCAATCCAACCACGGTACCGCTCGTAAGTAATGTATTTCAAATTAATGAATGCTCGCTTTGATTCATGTGTGAGATGCATTAGACCCGTACTAAGCTGCACGGGAAGGGATTATTGAAAATGGTAAATTCATCACAACATTCAAAAGATGAATTTTACAAAGCACATGCATCTAGGGAAGTTAGTTGCACCTAGATGCCATGTGACAAATCCATACGTAGCATGAACAGCATACAAGGTTCCAAGGTATTGTCCACTCTCCTTTCTTGGAAATTAATAAATAAAGTATTTTACCACACTGAAAGTACATTGAGCTTGCATGCTTATGACAGATCACATGGTAAGTAATCTATCCTAGAGGAAATTCAATCTCAAAACTCTAGTGTGTAGTTAACACAAACAATGACCATAAGGGTTAGGACTTAGGTGCCTTGAGATCCGTCCGATAGCGACTATGTTTATCAATCCTGTTTGGGGTTGGGCTAGATGAAACAACAACTCTACGGCAAGCGAAGAGCTCAAGGATTAGGAAACCCTAAGTCAAAGGAAAGACCGATGCTTTTCTACTTGTTGAAGAAGACTAGGTTATAAATCAATGTAAGAGATTAATAGAACTTAGGCCTTGTACAATTTTGAAACTTTAACATATGCCTCAGTCTAAAAAAGAGTGTGTTAAGTAAATCTTACATAGAATCGCTCCTGATCCCAAGGGGGAGAGCGAATATGTGATGGAAGCTTATCGTGACCATTCCTGCAATGTTGGAAAGGGATATCATTGTTTTTTTAATTGATCTAACATCGTCTTAAATGTTTTTTACATGAAACTGATTGTTACGATGTAATTTGGATGATTATTCCAAGTGCTTGTTCTTGATGGTAAATGCATGGTAGGGGTCTAAGATGACAAGTTGTCATGGGAATAAAGGAATGTTTTCCTAGATTTTTATATTAGGTTGATTGCCTAGATTGTGCTTGATTCCTAAATGGATTAATTAAGAAAGGATATTTTATGTGGGTGGATCATCTCCAAGGTCACGCCACGTTTCAACCCGAGAGGACACTACTCGATTCACGGGCTGAAGGTCGAGTGGTGAAAAGGTCATCCACAAAATTTGTGTCTAACTCCAAGGTCATGCCGCGTTTCAACTCGAGAGGGAACTACTTGATTCACAGGCCGAAGGTCAAGTGGTGAAAAGGCCATCCACAAAAATTGTGTCTCACTTCTAGACCGCTTGGAGTCAGTGGATCTCTGCACACTCCTTGTCGAAGTGTTGTAGACTGTCGTGAGCCCAACATCTAGGGCGTTGGAAGATCCTATTCTAGATAAATGATAGAAATTATGGTGCCATGTGATTTGGACTGGGTACTTCTTTTGGACAAAAGGGATACATAATTCTCCTATATGGGCAGCAGACAAAGATTAATTGGAAAATAAGTTAAGGAACTTGTTTGTCAAAAGGATTGCATGCTCTATATTCGTGTCTTTGCTGTAAATTACGCAAACGAACCCTGTTCTCTAAAAATATTAATTAAGGAAGCTGATTTTGAATGTCACACATAAATGTGATATGACCTAATTAGAAAGCTTAAGCTATCAAGGAAAGTGGGTGGATAAAACCCCCGACAGATCTGTCCTACGATAGGGTGGTCCCGGAGAATTGGGAGGCTTCTCTAGAGCCCCAAGAGGAACACCAAGGAAAAGGGGATTCTACTGCAAGAAAATCTATCTTGTAACATCAACAAGCTTTTATTTCATCCTTTTGATAACCAAAACAAAGAAAACAACAATTCTTCACGTAGCATCATAGTAGATATCTCCCATGGATTTGATAGAATCAACCATAATCTTCAACACCTTCATAGAATCCACCAATATAACAAAGAACATAGAAGAATACACCGTCTTTGAATGGAAATCAATCACATAGTATTCATCTTCAATGTCTTCATAGTTCTCTCTCCCAATCTCTCATATATAGTTACACTGTTTTGATAGAATTGTCTATCTCTGACTCTCTCTCTCTCAATAGTACATCATCTCCTCACTAAAATACTCTCATAATAACTCTCAATAATCCTTCGTAGGTCGTGGATACACCTCCCAAGAGGTATGTCTAATCTGAAGAGGCACCAGAGCCACTACTGTGTCTTTTCACAACTCACTACTTTCATTGTCACTCAGTCTTCTCTTCAGTCTCAACAGCAACTGCTTCTTCCATTTGTTTTAGCTCTTTTGAACTTAGATTCATCCTTTCTAAAAGTTAGAAAAATTTCCCAAATTCACACATACATTCTACATAACACTTACAGAAGGTTGATAGAACAGTACAGTACAGTACCAGAATAGATACAGAATAGTTACAGAGCAAAGACAGAGGCTCTACAGAAGGTCTACAGAGAGTCACAGGTCATTAGAACCTCATAACTCATACTAAAATCATTGAAAACTATCAAAAACTATTCAATAGCTTCCAAAAGATCTCAATCTTCATCAATCATTAATCCATGCTTCATACAGAAGAAAATCAAAACAAAACAGAAGCTATATAGAAGGTATACAGAACCAATCAGAACCTCAACAGAACCTATCAGAACATCACATAGCTTCATATCTCTACTGAGAATCATCATGATCTTCCAAAATATAATCAATATCATCCAAAACACTCTCAAAAACTTCCATTAACAACCATACATCACTCTAAATCCATCAAAAATCAATCATTCAGTCCTAAAAAACAACAAAAATTAGTCAAAATTTCAGTCTTTTTCCACTCTCAACATATCCCCACACTTAGAAATGAAGTGTCCTAGTGACCTCAGGAAAATAAAAATATAAGTTCACTAAAGAGCTCAATTTTGATCTTCTATCGGATCTTCAATATTCTCTCCAAACCACAACCCCAACTTATCACCTGTATCTGATAGAAAAATACTACTAAAGGAAAACTTTGTTATTCATTAACTCATCTGATAATCATTTAAAAATCATAACAAATTTGTAAAGGATATAAGAGGTTCTTCTTCAGCTTTCCACCATAGGCTTTCTATCCATCATCAATAGTTTGAAAAGAGCTCTCGAATAAATTATTCTCAATTAGCACGATCTCATCACATACAAATGATTACAACACACACACAAACACTAACACAACCATCTTAATGACACCTCCAAAAAGAGATGCATATATCATTAAGAATCATCCACAATACATTGCAAAGGAATCAATGAAGGTGATCCCTTTTGAAGGCTCGATGGTTTTGAGAACGATCCATGGAAAATGACTCATTTACAAATGTCTTTGGAGGATTTTGAAAGAACTGCAGGCAAAACATCCTTTCTAGCAAAACAAGATATCTATTAGGTAGACATAGGGCATGAAAATAGAGGACATCAAACTGTTGGGAATTAATGTTCACATTGACATTCATACAAAGTTTTGGAATGGCCTTTTGATCGTTATGGGAATGCCTATGCATGTATGCTAGATACCAAGAAAAATGAGATGTCAATCTCACTAAAGGATCTAGAGATTGTGAATATTGGTGAGCAAAATGGAGGTAATTCTGGTATGCTTGATTGGCAGTTGTCCAATCCCCTGGAATTATTGGCCAGTTTATCTGTGGTCCCATGAGAGAATCAGTCGAGCTCCATCCTCTTCTTCTTGGAATCTGCTGATCAAACCCTTCATACTCACTAACCAATTGAGGGAGTTGAGAAATAGAAGTGGCAGGAGATGGAAGTGGAATAAATAAAAGTGGATGAAGAGATGGGTAGGAAAAATCATAAAAGGAGGAATAAGATAAAGAAGGAGTAGCTAAAAATTTAAGTGAATGAGTTAGGAAAGGTAGAAGTAGAATCATTGAGTGCCATGAGTTGTCAGGGCAAGTAGCCACTTTTGAGGAATAACACTGGAACATGTCTTCTATCTGCAACTCCAAATAGTTGACATATAAGACAGCTTGCAAAACCACATCCCCCACATACCAGGCCATATCTACATCATCTGAAATCAACAAATCACCTCGTAGATACATGTAAGATAGCAACATGGTATTCGTCGTCATAGAATCTTCAAACACCATGCGGACCACTTCTATCAGCAATTCAGGAGACCAAGCCCCACTCCAACCATCCTCTAGAAGAGGAAGATCCATCGTTGAAAGCTTCATATAGAAGGCCAACTTCTACAACTGATAGTGGACAAAGAAAGAATGGTTCAGAGGAACATATTCCTGAAAGTGCTCAAATGTAAACCATAACAAATCCATCCTAGACTGCAATCTTTCCACTTTATCTTGAAACAAGGGACACAATGTGGCCTGTCTCTGGAGAACTACCAAGTCCTGCTTAGAGATAGAAGGAATAATATGAACATTGGCACTTGGAGGAATGGACTGTGACTGTGTCAGTTGGTCTTGCAACTACTTAATCTGGGAAGCTTGTGATTCCACTGTATTATGAGCAGTCTATAAGGCTGACAGTTTTGCATCTAAAAGAGTCTGAAACTCTTGAGCTTCTTTGGACATCCTCTCTTTCTCCTTTGAGACTCTAGTGGCCTCTGACTGAGCTTTTGTTAACTGAATCTTCAAAGAAGATATTTCTTCTCTCTGGGCCTCAATCATTTGGGTCTGCTGCTCCATCTGCTTAAACAGATCTGCAAGTGTGTCTTTAGTAGAGGCTAACTCTGAGGTTGCCTTATGCAACTAGTCTTTGGACTGTATCAATTCTTCATAGAAAGAATCATACAGCTGTTGAGCACAAGTTGTCATTGAAAGTTCAATCAAACTCTGGATGTCTTTACAGAGGAATGGAATAGCATCTCCTGACACTAAACTGTTCAATGAAGGGACTGATATTTTCAAGGAACCCTCTCTATGTGCCCTGAACAAATTGTTACATGTGAGCTAAGCAGGGAGGTCACTACCAGATGTAGCAGGAATTGTGACTGAAGGAAGAACTGAGGGAGTTTTATTTGCCACACACTTCAAGCGTTTCCACTGAATGACCAATGGAGGGGGAGAATCAAGATCCTCTATGTTAATAGGTTCTGACTCTTCTGAAGGTGGAGGAGGAGGTACTGGATTAGATGGAAGGAGGTAGCACACCCTTCTTTAGGCCTGAGTATATCAAGAAAACATACAGGTAGGAACCATAGGTGACATTTGTGACATTTCCTCTGGTTACTTCGACAAAATGTTGGTCCATCTTTGTAAGTAGGTAAGTACTCCAATCAATGGCCACCCCTTTTAACACCATCCTGGAAGTTGTAAAGAGCTCTTTGGACAAGTAATGGGATGGTATTTTGGCAGGCATAAACTGTCTTTGAGGAATTGGCAGACGAACTTCCAAAGAGGATCAGTAATCATGGAAAAAGATACTCCTGAAGTGTTTATCACTTTCTTGACATCTAGAATCTCTTTGGTCTACTTCTGTAACAGCTTGAAAATCTCATCGTTGGAGAATAATTGTCTAGCTATAACAAAGGGCTCTCCTTTGTAGGGAAGAGATAAAGCCTTCCCTAATCCTCTGGGTGTCAACACCATGGAAGCACCATGAACCAGGCCCGACTTCTTGCTGTATGATGCAAGGAACTCATCACACAGGAATGGATCATCTGGAATCAATGGAAATGAAGCAGTCACGAAAGTCGCAAGTCCTGCTTTCGCTATAAGCTCAAAATCCACTAGGGAAGAATAATCCCTATTGATCAGCGGGACATACTGGATAGGAGGAGGAGCGTGAGGCACCATTCAGATGGAAAACACACACACGACAACACAGACAATCACAAAGAATGCCTGCAAAACAACCAAAGGGCTATAAAAAAGAAGTCAAGCAAAAGAAGGACACACACATAGACGTAACTAACCAATTTACCACACCAAACAACCCACATCCTAGAAAAAATTCGGCATGGGCTCTACACATATGCGACTGAAAACTTCATGCGATGTAACAAACAGGCACCCAAACCCCCATATCAGGCAAGAAAGAAAGAAAAACTGCAAACCGTACTTGTAATCGTAGTACATAAGCAAACCATAATACCAAAAAAAAAAATCTAAATCAGGACCTGACCATAACCTTGATCAACAATTTTAACTTAGAGGACTTTACGCGCCCATTTCATGAAGCGTGTTTAAGAACAAGTGCAGTGAGGGGAAATGGTTTTAATGAAGGGTTCATTTTAAGAAATTATTAACAATGGGTGACATTTTATTAAGTTATAAACCTTAATAAGAAAACGGCGGTTTCTTCTTAAAATTTTATTTATAATTTATTAGGGTGAAGCGGTGCTTTATCGAAACCCGGACTACGATTCCCAGACTAGGTCTCTAAATGCAAATTCATTAATTAGAAATTAATGGTGATGTGGAGCGCTTTTTTTGCCAGTGCATGCTTTGTTGTGATGACAGGTTCATTTTTATTAAAAATTAAGGTGCCTCTCAAGCGCACGTAGCGCGTGCAAAGTGAACGACTGGTTGATTTTAAATTATTAAAAACTGTGTGTTTAGCGCGAGCACACTTGAAAAAGTGGGTGAATATAGTTCATTTTAGCAATTAGTTGTGGTTAAGGGATTATGAAAATGAATAAAGCTCACAAATAAATACCTGGTACGGGTGTGTATGCAATGGACTGAAGGCGCACAGAGTAGCCCCCAAATGCAAGGAATCCAGTAAAAAAAAACAAACACTACTGACTGGAAAAAATAAAGCACCTTAGTGTTTTTATTGGATTTTTATTTTTATTTTATTTATTTTTGAATTTTTTTAAATCTTTGAATTTTAGGTATGTTTTTATTTTGTATATTGTTTGGTTTGGTTTATTTATTTCTATTTTCAATTGACTTTTGGGATTTAAAATGAATTTTCATGAGGTAAAGTATCAAATTTAGGATTTTGGCTTGAAATAATATTTTTGGCATTTATGGAAGCATTTTCAATTGAAAAATTAGTGGAAAAAGGGGCAAGGGGATTTGTGGAATTTTTTAGAAAATTTTTGGATTTATTTTTTAAATTTTACTAATTTTTAATGAATTTTACTCATTTTACATATATTTTTGAAGGAATTTTCAGATTTTGAATTTTTTGCAATTTATTTTCTTGAATTTTCACTTTAAAAAATATTCCAAATGATTTCAGCAATATTGGAAAATTTTTAGAATTTTTTTTGTAATGTTTTTAAATTTTAAATGAATTTTAATAAAATTTTGGAATTTTTATGTGTTTTTATGTTTATGTTTATGTATTTTGTGGGTTGGAAAATAAAAGGCGGTACCCGGGCTACGTGTGAACATTGGAGGATGACTGCGTGTGAACGGCTGACTGCAATACTCCACCGCACGGACAAGTCGGAAGCGCTTCCTCGCACGTGAACGCCCACTAGCACACCCATGCACAACGGGAAGACAATAGAGGAGAAAGGGCAGGAACGGGGGCTGACTAAGTAGGTCAAGTTAATTAGGTTAGCTTTGTCTGAGAAAGTCAATTAAGTTAGTTTAGTGTGTTAAATCAAGTAGGTTAGTTAGGTGAGTTTAGTTTGTTAAGTTAGGTTAGTGTAAGTAATGTTAATCTGTTTAATCTGGTTAAGTAATGTTAGTTAGGTTAGTCTCTGAAGTAATGTTAGTTAAGCTAAGCTGTGGTTAGTCAGTGTAAGTAAGGTTATTTAAGGCTAACTAGGGTTAGGTTAGGCTAACTAGGGTAGGTTAGTCTAACTATGGTTAGGGTAGTGTTAACTAGGGTTAGTTACTTTAACCAAGGGCGAGTTAGTTTAACCAAGGGTGAGTTAGTTTAACCAAGGGGAGTTAATTTAACCAAGGGTGAGTTAATTTAACCAAGGATGAGTTAGTTTAACTAAGGGTGAGTTAATGTAACTATGGGTTAGTTAGTTATTGCTAACCAGGGTTAGTGAGAAGAGGGGAGGCACTGGAGGAGGAGGACCGGCGGCGGGGGCGACAGCTGCAAGATTGGGGCGGAGGGCGAGGGGCGAGGAGGAGGAGGATGAGGAGGAGGAGGAGGAAAGGAAAGGGAGGAGGTGGAGAGGAGGGGGAGGAGGAGGAGGAAGAGGAAGGCGATGACAGAGGGCAGCGGGCACAGGCGGAGGACGGAGCGAGGAGGAGGAGGAGAACAGAAGGCGGCGGGCATAGGCTGCCGAGGCGAGGATGGCGACGGTTATCGAGGCGACGGGGCGGCGTTGTTGAGGTGAGCATGGCGATCGAGACGAGTGGAGGGGGCGTCGAGGGCTGACGACGGCGGCGAGGGGGCGGTTGCCGGGAGTACGGGACGACGACAGACAAGGGAGGAGGGAGAGGAAGGAGGGAGAGGAGGGGCGAATGAGGTGGAGGAGGCCGACGTGCCAAGGGGGGGGAGGAGGGTGCGACAGAAGTGGAGGAAGGAGAGGTAGAAGATGAAGGCGGGTGGGACGCATGGACGACAATGGCAAATCAGGTAAAACTTTTTTTTTCCTTTTTTTGTTGTTTCGCTTTTTCTTTGAAAATTTAATTATTGACTCAGTTGGTTTTTTTCTTGTTAAAAATTATGTGTGTGTGGTTTTGTGTTTTTTGTGTGCTTCTTCTAAAAAAAAATAATTTGAAATGGTGAACTTTAGTTGTGTTTGTTTGTTGTTTTTTTTTTGTTTTTTTTTCGTGGTTTTGTCGGTTAGTTTTTTTTCATATTATTGATTTTGTGTATGTGGTTTGTTGTGTGTTTGATTTTTTTATTTTGAATAAAAAGAAATTAAATGTGGGTGTGCAAAAGAACGCACCCCCCATCCTACGCGCATGCGCGGGCGGGGGTAAATTTTTTTTTGCAGTGACAGGATCAAATGGGGCAAGGACGGCAAGGCGCATACCACAAACGCCACGGGGGCATCTCGAGGAGCGTAAAACCAGAAACAGGCACGCTCACGCGCGATACAAGAAACACGATCATACGGCAAAAAGAAATAAAAATTAATAAAATCCAAACCGTTCGTCGGATAGAAAAACCGTAAGAAGAAAAAATGTGCCGGGAGACGAGGGAAAAATGTTAGAAACATGCAACACCGGTTTCGGGGCAAAATCAGGGTGTTCACATGGGAAAAACGTAAAAAAAAAGCCTGAAAACACATACATGCATTAATATCGAAAAATATGCGCATCGGAACGAAATGTGGAAAGAAGAAAAATTGTGCAAAACAATGTTTCCAACAATGCTTTTATGGAAGAACACAGTTCCGATCAAGATAGGATACGTTCACATGGGAAAAACCCCAAAAAGAGACCTGATAATGAACTCGAAAATTAATACGGGAAGAACAGTGTGCCGGAATAGAGGACAGTAAAAAGGAAAAATATCCAAAAGAAAGGGATTCATAGGGTTGGTACATCAAAACTCAGTTTGGGGAAATTAAGAGGGGTTCACATGGGAAAAATATGAAAATCACACCGGAAAACACTCGGAAAAATTAATAACTAAAAATTTGGCAATCGAAAGAGGTGGAAGGAAAGAGGAAAAAGTGGGGGAAAGGCTGGCAGGACACGGTTGGCAAGTTAAACTGGAAGTCCGGTGGAAATAGGGTAGGTTCACATGGAAAAATGTGAAAAATAGGCACGAAAATGGACCCGAAAACCCGCAATAATTAATCACGGACCAACCGTGCATCAAAATGACATGAAGTAAAAATGAAAAATGTCAAGGAGAAGAGGTAGGACAGGGCTGGCATAGAAGATCAGGGTTCTGAAATAATAAAGACGCGTTCACATGGAAAACAGTCCATTTTACGGGAATTGCTTCAAAAATTAATAACTTTAGAACCGTCTGTTGGAACAGGGGTTGGTAAAAAGGAAAAATGGACAGTTCAAAGGGACGAACAGGATTGTAAAGTTGGATTGGGATTTCGGTGAATATAGGATTTGTTCATATGAAAAAATCGCAAAACAAAGGATAAAGAAAAACGGTCAAAGAACAACCCCAAGGACAGGGTGAAATAGAACAGAAGAGTGGGGAAGGCACCCCAGCAGGGTAAAATGAAGTCATGGCATAGATGCATGATCATAGCAAGGTGTATGTATGAGGGTATGCAACAGAGACGCGCAGGGACGCGTCCCCACACTTAAAACCTTAGCAGGGAGGGTAAACTAAACAAGAAGGACCTAGTACCCCACATCAAACCAACCACAAACGTCCCCACACTTAAGACATGACCGTCACTGAGAAACAGAAGGTGTAGGGTTAGAAAAACTTGGCCCATATTGCCGAGGAGTAATGTCGATGATTGAGGTTGCGTCTGGTGTCATTGTTGGCTACAGGAGGTACCCAGGTGTCATCACAGCTCATATCCTTCGTCCTTCGTGGTAGGGACCATGCGGCACCACCTAGGGAGGTAGCTAGTTGAAGGAATCGCAGGAAATTTGTCGATGACGAGGGATATTGCACTCAACTCATGATCACACACAAATGGATTGAAAGAACAGTCACTCGCCCCATTACTAACATCACTCGAGGTAATATTGATGAAAACCCATAGCTCACACCTGGTTTAGGAATTGACAAGGGGATGTTGCAGAGAGATTATGCCAGGGTGCACAATTGATGGTGCAACAGTTCGTCCAGCCCCGTCTAGCATAGGTGCAAGAAGAAAGGCCAGGGAGCCTTGTAGTGCAGTGTACAGAACAAAGTGATGTGTCCTGTGCTGCTGGCAGAGACCCAGTCCATGGGTGCAGAGGGAGACCCAGCTCGTGGGTGCAGAGGGAAACGGGAACATACCTGACTCCAAGGGTCTTAACGTCCCTCAATCCTCACCTCTCGATAATTGATTGAAGAAACGCCAATCACACTCAGCCCGCTCGCTGTCTCATGCTCTGTTGAAAGATACAGAGGGCAGCCCATTCCTGAAACCCATTGATGTAATCCTCACTATCACTTGTGCAGAGGGCGTATGCCTTGTGCGCATTTGATGGTGCAAATGTGCACCCCACCCTGTGCCGGCATACATTGCAAGAAGAAAGGCTAAGGAGCCTTGTACTGTAGTGCACAGTAATAAATCGTGTGTTGTGCATTGAGAGGGCCATCGCGTGTGTGCCACATTGTGTTCACACATCTCACCTCTCATTTGATTTGAAGGGAAAGACTAGTCACTCCCCACCACCCTCTGTCCCACTCTCTGATAGATACAGAGGGTAGCCCATACTCACATCCCCATCCTATTAGGATGAAAGCTCGCATCACTCAAGGGGTTGGTGGTGAAGATCATGTCGCTTGTTGTTGTCATCAGGATTTTAAGGAGGAGGCATACCTAGAGAGGCAACCAACAAATCTCATACTTCAATGATTTGTAAGAAATATCGTCTGTTAAGAAGGGCATACGGAATGATATTGCAGAGACAGTGCACCAAGGGAGATGGCTTCAAATTACTTGCGGAAAAGGTTATGTTGGTGATGAGTCAGCTATCCTGAACTACGGGGTGTTGCCACTTTTTCCACATTCAGCTTCCCGCCCAAGGGTATTTCCACATTTTCCTGGAACGAGGCCTGTTATGACAATGAATTTTTTCCTTTTCTCCTATAACAGTTTTGTTTATTTTTTTTCTTTTTTCTGTATTCTTTTCCTTTTTTTTTCTCCGTTTTCCTTTTTTTTCGTTAAGAAAGAGAATGGTATAAATACCATGTATCAGGACCAACCTCGCCACCGTTGTTGGATGAGATGAGAAGAGAACAAGGTCGGGTTGAGATGTTTCTGCGAGGGGTTAGCAGAACGAGACTGCCTCATGAGGAGAATCATAAGGGCTATCAGAAGCACGACGAGAAGGACAGTGCGCCGCCCAAAAGGGAAAGGGTAGGTCGACTGTGATTGTCAAGATCCCTAGGGAGGAAAGTACATCTTCATGCAATAGCCATTGATCAGGAAAGGATCATAAGAAGCCATCTTCCTTGTTGAACTCGCAAAGAGGGCAATTCCAGTTCAACAAGGAAGATGTCTTCTGTACCGTACACCAGCTGGAAAGGGGTCTGTCCTGTAGTAGCTGCCTTATGGGAGGTTCTGTATGCCCAGAGGGCCTCTGTAAGTCGATCGTCCCAGTCGCGACAATGTGCGGCAATTGTTCTTGTTAGGATCGAGCAAAGGATGTGATTGGTGACTTCAACTTGGCCATTGGCTCTGGGGTAGTAGGGAGTGGACTTACGATGCCAGATCTTATACAATTCCGTTAGCTCCTCCATAATTTTGTTAAGGAAATGAGTACCTTTGTCACTTACCAACTCGAGGGGACTGCCAAAATGAGTGATAATATTCTTGTACATGAACAGGGCTACGCTGTTACCATCATCCCGCTTTAGAGCTTTAGCTTCGCACCACTTTGTGACATAATCCGTGCATACTAAGATATATCTATTCTACTTCCGTCTGGTAGGTGGATCAATGAGACCCACAAAATCAAACCCCACTTCTCGAACATCTTTAGGGGAAGAATGGGTTGCAGTGACATGGCACTTGTTTTGATGGGTTTCCCCATTCGCTGACAAGCATCACATCTCTTGCAGTAATCATATGCATCCTTGTGGAGGGTTGGCCACCATTATCCTGCCAACAGAGCCTTCCTGGCTGTCGCTTCTCCTGCGAAGTGTCCACCACATGGTTTGTTGAGGACATGGCTTCATGATCCACATAGAACTTGAAATGCGTTGACAATAGATAGTGTCGAAACTTCTCCAATGTAAACACCATTGCTAAGCATTCAAGCTCTGTCACTGTGTAGTTCTGTTCCCTATCAGTGACCTTTCGGCTTGCATAATAAATGGGTTGATCTAATTTAGAGGGGCCCTTTTGACATAGGACAACACCTAGCCCTTCAATTGATGCATCTGTGTGCACATGGAACTCTTTCGTTCAATCAGGAGGCTACAAGAAGGTGCTTGGATAAGGCATTGTTTTAGGGTATTAAAGGCTTCTTCACAGTCATCAATCCAAAGGAAATCCGCATCTTTCCTTGGGAGCTTGTGCAGAGGGGCTGCCTTGGTTGCAAAATGTGCAATAAATCTTCTGTAGTAGCCCACATGGCCAAGAAATCCTCTCAATTGTTTGAGGTTTGTTGGTATTGTTAAGGCGGCAATCTTCTCAATCTTCGCTGGGTCTATTGCAATCCCTTGTGCCGAGACAATATGGCCCAGAAGAATTGATGAGACGCCAAAGACACATTTGTCAGGATTGAGAGAAATCCTATACTCTCGGCATCTGTCAAAACATTGCTTTAGGTGTCCCCAGTGCTCACGGATCAAACTATAGACACAAAATTCATCAAGTTACACCTCAATGAAATCATGCAAATGATTCTGGAAGGCAGCCATCATTACTTGTTGGAAGGTAGCAGGAGCATTACAGAGCCCGAATGGCATCACTCTATAGACATAGGTCCCCCATTTTGTGGTGAAGGTTGTTTTAGATTGGTCCTCTTCTGCAATTTGGACTTGGTTCTATCTGTTGAATCCATCCAAGAGGGAATAAAGCTCATGGCCTGCCAATGTGTCCAACAGTTGGTTTGTAAAAGGGATAGGGAAATGATCCTTCTTTGTCTTCGAATTGAGCTTTCAAAAGTCGACACATGTTCGAAGTTTCCCGTTCTTCTTGGGTACTACCACAATGGGCGAAACCCATTCACTGTTTGCCACGGGATAAATGAACTCTGCTTCAAGAAGTTTCAATAATTCAGCCTTCACCAGAGCAGAATAATTAGGATTCATACGTCTTTGTCTTTGCCTTACAGGTTTGGCATCAAGCTCTAGGTTAATTGATGTTGACATACTGTGGGATCAATCCACTTTAGGTCTTTATATGACCAAGCAAACACATCTAAGTTCTCTTTTAGTAAGTCTCGCAGGACCACTAGTTCTTCTTTTGGAAGATTGAGACCCACTTTCAGGTGACGTTCAGTATCATTAGTATCCAAGAACATTACTTGTCTTTCACCTTCCACTTCACAGATAAATGTCCCACGGATTGCTTCTGGATAGAGGTCTAACTCTTTCAAGAGAGTAGTATCCTCGTCTGATGTTCCGCTAGAACCAGTGTCCTCCTTCTGAATAGATGACTCATTTGTCTATTGAGGTTGCTGAAAGAGTATTAGAGCTTTTTTTGCTTCTGTGTGAATAGTAATTTCTTTTGGACTTAGGTATTCATCTTCAGAGGATGAGTCCAGGAATGTCACATAGCATGAACCTTCTATGAGCCGTGGCTCTGAGGGCTTGGGCTTCTGTTGGCAGGGGGCATCATCATCATCTTTTCTCTGGATTGAATGGTCAGGGCGACAGGAGCCACTGGTGAACTTAATGTTTATACTTTTAATCCATTGCTTATACAGATTTTTCATACTTTGTGGTCCATTAATCAACCCAAATGGAACCATGGTCATTCCATCTAGCACCCTGAGATCTTCGGCCTCTGAGGTCTCTGGTAGGGACATCAACAAGATCATCTATTATCAGAGAAAATTCTTCATCTACACTTTCATAACCTTCTTTGTTTCCTTCCTCATCATTTTCATCCTCTTCCTCTAAAGGCTCTGTCTCTGCTTTTGTAGAGGCTCTGTAGGAGAAGAACAGATCTTCTACCTCTGCATCTGCTTCTACTTCTGTCACAGCTGTTGACTCTGCTTTTGGCTCTGGCTCTGGCTCTAGCTCTAGCTCTGTGTCTGTTACTGTCTCTGTGACTGTCTCTGTATCCGCTCTGTCTCTATTCTATCTCTCTATCTCTGTATCTGTTACTGCTATGTATCTATTCTGCCTCTACTCTGTATCTGTATCTGTTACTACTCTGTATCTGTTCTGCCTTTGCTCTATCTCTGCAAACTGTCATGTAACAGGGAGAACAATACATCCATGCTTCTATTTCACTATCAGAGGTGATTTCAGAAGTTAATTCTAGTTGAGGTAGGAGGTATTCTCCCATGGACAAGGACTTTACTTCCCTTGGCAGTTGTCTTACAGTGCCCACTATTAGGGATTGTGCCTCTATTTTCTTAGGAAAGATCTACTTAACAGCCTCTTTGTCTCTTGTTGTACCATCTGTTACCTCGTTGGAGGAGTCAAATATGACTTCAATGGATGTGGATCCATTGCCTTTTTGCGATCCATACAAATTTAACACCACCTTGTTGGGTCCTCTGCCTAGGGTCAGGGTTCCTTTGAACCAGTCCATCCTAGCTCTTGCTTCAAAAAGCCAAGGTCTTCCCAACAGCAGAGTGTGTCCCATAAGAATTTGGTTTGACCACCAGATATATCAACCAATAGTCTCTTCCTACAAGGGTTGTTTTTATGTATGGGAGGATGCCCAAAGGTTTGATTCTGCTTTGGTTTGCCAATCTGATAAGCCACTCTGTAGGTTGAATTCCTTGCAATCCCAAGTCCTTCATTGTCACATCCATCATTATGTTTACTGATGATTCTCCATTAATCAATGCATCTGAAATGAAGCATCCTTCTATCCATACACTAATCTCTAGGGTTCCAGGATCTAGGAAGGCATTAGCCACATCTACTTCCTTTACAGGCTCCGGGGCCTTATTGGTCTTGGTCACTGTTGAAGGAGTGATCCTTAGTCCACGTCTTCTTGTCAAGATGCTTTTGAATTTCTTTCGGCAACTAGGAGACAGCACTAGCAACTGTCGGAATGTTAGGTTTTGTCTAAAAGTGTCTAGGTCTTTGACTAAGTCATAATCTTTGATAGGATCCACAGGCTTCTCCAACCGGCTAGGGAATGGGGCCACACCCATTTTCATCTTTCCTTTTTCTTCTAGTAATTGCAACATTGGCACTTCTTCTATTTCTAGAAGTGCTTCTGTATCATCTATCTCTTGGGCCTCTGGTCCTGTTTCTAGGACTGTCTCTATAACTCTCTGTGGCACTGCAGTGCTCTGTACTGCTCTGTCACTCTGTTGGCAGGTTGAACTTCACAATCTTGGCAGGAGAATTATTTTCATTCTGAACAACTGGTCCCTTCTTCTTTGTGTGCGTAACAGCGGCAACTTCCAACTCTACCAAATTGGAGGTAGGCTCTTGTACCTTCTATTGGCTATCAGTGGAATTGGGTTTTACAGGGGATGGATTTGGACAGTCCTTTGCAATGTGTCCTTCACCTTTTCATCGGCTGCATAAGGGCTTGTAATCCACAGATCGTCTAGGGTTTGGTTTGGAGAGATATGTCCCTTTTGTCCACACCTATAACATTCCACCTCTAATCTCTGACCACCGCCAAACTATCGGCGTTTGTAACTTTGAGAGGGAAACCTCCTTGGACCAAAATTAGGACCAAATTCTCTAGGCTTTGGTCCAATATCCTGTGTTGTCATTTTGGACTCCAGTAAGTTAAATCTTGCATTTTCATCCTTCTGTCTTCATTCATGCATCTCTTTCAGAGAGCAAATATCATCTGTATGGTTCTTTTGCAAACAGTAGGAACAAAAGGCTCCAGGAATGGTTGGTTTTCGGGTACATTCAGTGGCTAAATGTCCCGCTTGATGACACTTTCTGCACCATGTATTAGAGCGCATCACATCTCTTCCAGCACCCTGAGGAGTGGATAGATTGGCGGTATTCACCTTTAGCGTCTGTAGCTGCTCTGCAATCACATCCAAAAGCTATTCCTTGATACTTGCAACTGAGTTGGATAAGTAGTCCTTTAGATTTTCACCTCCTGAAGTGCTTGTAGTGGGATTTTGGGAAGCTTCTGTAATTACTGCATACACTAGTTGGGTCGATCTAGAAGGTCCTCTGTTCTGGCTTTGATTCAGAGCTCTTGCTGAGAGTTGGGATTGTTGATTCCAGTTGGTAGGGTTCCACTGTTGTTGAGTCGCCATTGGAGGAAGTGTTTGAGGCCACTGTTGTTGTGGTTGAACCATCATTTGAGGCACTGTCGTTTGCAGCGACCACAATGGGTTAGGTGCATTATACTGCGGCACTATTTGCATCTGGGGATAGGGGTAGGGAGTGTCCCTGGGACTGCATTTGGTGGGTATACCATTCCTGGCATAGGAGGAGGTAAGACTCCTCTACCTGGAGTCATTGACAGCCTTGCTTCAATTTCGTCATATAATCTTGCACCTTCCACTGCTGCTTGCAGATTGACTGGTCTTCTCAATTCCATGAACTTGTGAACTTTTGATTGTAGGCCTCTGAGAAATACTCCTTTCTGGATACCTTCGTCCAAATGATGGTTAGTCCATATCTTTAGGATGGATTCCATTCGCGAGACATAAGCTTCTACTCTTTCTCCAGAGGATTGACTTAGGTTCATGAACTTCTCTCGCATCCACTCTTCAAAACCTTCACACTTGAATTTAGTGAGGAAGGCCGTCCCATGTGCCAAAATTTCATGCTGCTTGTCTCTCATACCACTGAAACGCCGCACCCTTGAAAGTGGCGGGAAATATTGATAACCAATGCTCAGGGGTTCTGGCATTGTTAGCCACACATGCTACCATAAATTCAGCTACATGAAGATCAAGGTCTTCATTGTAGTCTCCCTTAAAAATTGGCAATAAGAGTACATTTGTTGGCCTGTCATCAATATTTCCAGGACGAATTTGAATAGGAAGGGGACTTTGAGTTGCCATGGGGACTTCTGTAAAGAGTTCTTTTAGGGCGTCAAAGGAGGCTTCTATTGCGAGCTCGTTCTCAGCTTTGATTTTTGCGTTCTCCCTTCTCACATACCTCTGGACTTGTTCTAACGCTTGCCTCTTGATTGCGTCATTCATCAGGGGATTGGCTCCAACCAGTTGGTCTGTACTCAACAGGATAGAGTCAGAGAGGGCTTCAGTCTTTGGGGGATTCTCTGGCCAACATCTCTTCTACTTCCTTCTTCTCAACATCACTAAATTCGGCTTTCAAACCACTACAGAGGGGGAGATATTCCATTCTGAAAGTATCAAAACTCATTCTTCTTAGGATCGTTGTTGTGCCATTATAATAATGCCAGCTTCTGAGGGTTTCAATAGTGTATGTTGTGAAAAACACTCTGTCCACCAACTTCTAGTGGGTTGCTAATTGGACAAATAGAAGATTGTCAGTGCACCAAGCATCCCATGTATCTTGCTGTTGAGCATCCACGAACAAATTCCAACTCTTTTTCTTCTTGTTTTCGTGAACCTCCACACACCATGACTCCTGAAGCTTCTTCACAATCTCCCACTTGATGATATCACGAAACTTCTCAATGAATGCCAAATCATCCATGGATGGTCATTCTCTCTGTTTCTGCTCTTCAGTTTGTTCCCAAATAGTTTGCCACCAAGATGCAAGTTTCTGCTACTTCAACAAGAAGAGGAAACAGTCCACCACATGGAGCATGCATCATGATGGTGGTATGTTTCCACCATTGTGGGATGAATTTCTTGTGGAAGTGGATTTGATAATGAGAATTTCCAACTCTTCATTGGAAGAAGGAACTTTGCAAACTTCCATTGAATTCTCCTCTTCTTGGCAATGCCATTTCCTTCATTTTCAGCCTCTTCTGATGCTTGTTGATGGCAAGTTTCCCCAGCTACACACCAAAAACATGGAGCCCCAAGAGGAACACCAAGGAAAAGGGGATTCTACTGCAAGAAAATCTATCTTGTAACATCAACATTTATTTCATTCTTTTGATAACCAAAACAAAGAAAACAACAATTCTTTACGCAACATTATAGTAGATATCTCCCACGGATTTGATAGAATCAACCATAATATTCAACATCTTTATAGAATCCACCGATATAACAAAGAACATAGAAGAATAAACCATCTTTGAATGCAAATCAATCACATAGTATTCATCTTCAATGTCTTCATAGTTCTCTCTCCCAATCTCTCATATACAGTTACACTGTTTTGATAGAATTGTCTATCTCTGACTCTCTCTCTCTCTCTCTCTCTCTCTCTCTCTCTCTCTCTCTCTCTCTCTCTCTCTCTCTCTCTCTCTCTCTCTCTCTCTCTCTCTCTCTCTCTCTCTCTCTCTCTCTCTCTCTCTCTCTCTCTCTCTCTCTCTCTCTCTCTCTCTCTCTCTCTCTCTCTCTCTCTCTCTCTCTCTCTCTCTCTCTCTCAATAGTACATCATCTCCTCACTACAATACTCTCATAATAACTCTCAATAATATTTCTTAGGTCATGGACGCACCTCCCAAGAGGTATGCCTGATATGAAGAGGCACCAAAGCCACTACTATGTCTTTTCACAACTCACTACTTTCATTGTCACTCAGTCTTGTCTTCAGTCTTCAACAACAGCTGCTTCTTCCATTTTTTTTTAGCTCTTTTGAACTTAGATTCATCCTTTCCAAAAGTTAGAAAATTTTTCCAAAGTCACACATACATTCTACAGAACACTTACAGAAGGTCTACAGAACAGTACAGTACAATACCAGAACATATATAGAACAATTACAGAGCAGAGACAGAGGCTCTACAGAAGGTCTACAGAGAGTCACAGAAGGTCATCAGAATCTCATAACTCATAGTAAAATCATTTCAAACTATAAAAAACTATTCAATAGCTTCCAAAAGATCTCAATCTTCATCAATCATCAATCTATACTTCATACAGAAGAAAATCAGAACAAAACATAAGCTATACAGAAGGTATATAGAACCAATCAGAACCTATCACAACATCACAGAGTTTCATATCTCTAGTGAGAATCATCATGATCTTCCAAAACATAATCAATATCATCCAAAACACTCTCAAACACTTCCATTAATACCTGTACATCACTCTAAATCCATAAAAAATCAATCATTCAGTCCTAAAAAACAACAAAGATCAGTCAAAATTTCAATCTTTTTTCACTCTCAACATTCTCACAAGGTTTTATCGTCATTCAACCTTTAGGTATGGTTAATTTAAAACTTGCTTCCTGCCATTTTAGAAAATCAGGATGGGGCTATGCCCTACGGGTAGAGAGATTGAGCGGTGCATCCCTCTCGTTTTCCATTCTCTTTGAACCAAGTGTAGTATGGGTCTGCTTCGGCTTGGGTATCTCTGCGTAAAGTAGGATGTCCAAGACCTAACGCTAGAATGCTGTTATGGAACCTTGACCACTAGGGACTCAAGTTTCAGGTCTATCCTAGTGGGTTCGACTGTGGATGTTCTATTACAAGGTAGACTCGGGAAACCCTAGGCGATAAATCCCGTGACATTCCATGGGAGTGTCGGGTGGCGTCGCTTAGACTCATCTCTAGATGGACCGCTAAAAACGTGCATGGATAGCCGATAGGCGGGCAGGTTATAGGAAAATTGATCAATTTTATGTTGATGGTGGTATGCAAGTTTGTGTAATCATTGAAGAAGCAATGCTGTAAATGCATCTTAAAATGACAGGGAAGTCATTGTTTAAGGTTAAAATGGCAAACAACTCAAAAGTGAAATGTTTGGGAGTCATTGAGAACTTGGAAATCAACATTGGAGGCCAAAGAGCATGGTTGGATTTCCATGTTATGCCTGTAAAACATGAGGCATATCCTCTCATTTTGGGACGATCGTGGTGCTTGATTGGTATGAATTCCAGACAGGACTAGTATAGAGGTCAATTGGAACTCTATCTAGAGAAGCCAACTCATAAGAGGGTGATCTTTGACACATGAAAATGGGATCCATCATTCAAAATGGACATCAAAGGGATGTTGGAGGTGATGAAAGTAGTGATTCAAAAAATTCTAGCCTTGATGAGGAAGATAGAGAATGGGAAGCTAGCCTACTCTCTAGGGATGTTGACCTTTTTGCGTTGTCAATCCAAGGTTCAAAAAGAGAGGAAAAAGTTGTAAATATTTCTACAGGAAGTATAGACCTCATGCAAGTTACATGTGATTAGCAACCTAAAATGAATGTTGGACTGCCCAAGCTTATGAATATGCTGGGAAATGACTTGAATAATGATGAAAGAGATAAATATTCATCCATTTTTCAAAAATATCCGAAACCGTTTGCTACAAAATATCACCAACTGAGGGGTACTAACAGCATTGTGCACCATATCAAATTGAAATAAGGGTATAAACCAGTGGCTCAAAAACTTAGGAGACTTGGTATAATTCTAAAAAATGTACTTAAAGCTAAAATTTAGAAGTTGCTTGATGCAGGATTTATCTATCCTGTTGATGATCTAGAGTGGGTGTCTTCTGTTGTAATCAGGCCAAAGAAGAATGGAAAGTGGAGAGTATGTGTTGATTTCAAGCCTCTTAATGCAACGACTAAGAGGGACTACTATCCTCTTTCGTTTCAAGATGAGATCTTGGATCAAGTGGCTGGTCATGAATTTTACAATATGTGCAATGGATACTCTGGATATTTCTAGATCAAAATAGTAGAAGAAGATCAAAAGAAAACAATGTTCATTACCCCATGGGAATGCTTCTGCTATAGAGTAATGTCTTTTGGTCTAATGAATGCATACACCAACTTTTCAAGATGGGTTAACTGGATATTTACACATTTCATTAGGAAATCTTTGTGAGTGTTTATGGACAATTTTTGTGTATAGCTCAAGGGCATTACACTCTCGAAAACTTAATGAAGTTTTCTACAAACTTGATGAGGATGGTGGTCAGCTGAACCCTGATAAATGTAAAATGGCAATAACTAAAGTGATACTCTTGGGTCATGAAGTGCCTGCTAATGGTATTTCACCTGAGTCTAGTAAAGTTGAGTCTTTACTTCTTATGGATTCTCCAAAAACTATAAAAGAAATTATGAGCTTTGTTCAAAAGTTGAGGTATCTATCAAGATCATTCCATACACTAGCTGAGTATGTATATCCTTTACAGAAAGCAAGTCAAAGGGATCCTTTAGTTTGGATGCAAGTTGAAGAGGATGCATTCTTGCAGATTAAAGAAAAGATAAGCACTTTGCCAATTCTTATGCCTCCAAACTGAGATGAACCTTTCTTCATTAGCATCAATGTTGGGAAAAATGCAATGGGAGCCATTTTAATGCAGAAGGAAAAGGGGATGTCTTAAATGAGGCCTGTGTTTTATATAAGCAAATCTATTGGAGCGACTGAAAAAGCTTGGATGGAAGAAGAATTGTTGGTATGGGGACTGGTATATGAAGTTAAATGATGAAAATCATACTTGATTCAAAAACCATTTGTAGTACTTACTAGTTCTTAGTTGCTTCCGCAAGTTTTGCGATCTGCTAAAAATGCTCCAAGAGTTACTAAGTGGCTGTTGGCTTTGCAAGAATTTGAATTTACATGTTTGAAGGAGGATATTGTAAGAGCTAGCTTAGTTGATATTTTAACTTATAAAGAACTTGTTGAAAGCGCAGCTGTTATAAGACAAAAATTAATTCCACATCTACAAATTCATGAGGAGATGAAGGATAAAGATGCTAACTTGTTTTTTTATGGCAGTTACAAAAGAGTGTTGAAAAAGGGAGGACTAAGTTTTGTCATTTATGAATGCTAAAAATCGAGAAGTCTTTTCTAGAAGTCAAGAAAGTAAAGAGATACAAAGTAGAAATGGAGCTAAATATGTGAGTTTACATGCTGGCCTAAAACAGTATATTCACTTGGGATACAGGAAGATAATGGCAAAAGGAGATGCTATGTTGGTGGTCAAACAGGTTCAAAATGTTTGGAAAGCCAATAAAGATATTTTGAAGGACTAATTGTTTAAGATAAAAGGCCTCATGAGGTAGCTGGAAAAATTTGAAATTTGGCATATTCGTAGGGAGAACATTTGTAGAGATCATGAATTGGCTGAAGATGCTCTTTCTGAGTATGTTGTTGTCGTGAAGGTGGATAATCCTAGATATGAGGGTAGAGAAAGCCTTCACCTGAGATTGAAGAGTTTCTAAAAATTGGGGAGTTAAAGTCATCGTGGCTGATAAGCACAAAAGGTATGCTATTGTCAGAAAGGCCAAGGCATATGTGCTCACAAATGATGAATTGTACATGAAGGGGATTGATAATGTACTGAGAAGGGTGTTGGATAGTCCTAAGATTCTTGCTTGCTTATCTTCCTATCATGAGGAAGCATGTGGTGGTCATTTTGGTTTTAAGCTTACCAGAAGGAAAATTCTACTAGCATGACTTACTTGGCCTAGTCTAAGCATTGAAGTTGCTCATTGGTGTAAAAGTTGTCATGCTTGCCAGTCATATGCAGAAAGGGTACTAATTCCAGAACCTGCTAAAGCCATTGTTGCCTACGGACCGTTTGAGAAGTGGGGTTTGGATTTTATTGGCTGGTACAAAAATAGAAAAGTCTTACATAATTAGTGTAGTTGATTATATGACCAAATGGCCTGGAACTAAGGCTACAAGAAATTGTAAGAAAGAGGAAGTAACTCAATTCCTCATGGAGGACATATGCTACAGATTTGGAGTACCACTAGAAAGAGTGATAGATCAAGGTCTTGGCTTAAAAAATAAGCTATTGAGAGAATTAACAAGGAAACTAGACTTGAAACACAAATTTGCTACTCCTTATTACCCTCAGTGTAATGGACTGGTGGAAGCATTCAATGGAACGTTACATAAGATTCTCTTTAAGCTAGTGGAAGATCATCCTAAAGATTGGGACAATTATCTACATCAAGCTTTGTGGGCATGTAGAACAATGCAGAAGAAAAGTACATGATTCACCCTTTTTCAGTTAGTATATGGTCAAGATGCTTTATTACCTATGAATGTCATGTTCCCTATGATGGAGTTTGTAAGAAAGCATCAGTTAGATAAAATAGAATTGGGGGACTTGCATACCCTACAATTGGATAGGCAATAAGCAATGGATTGTTATGAAAAATAGATTGTGAAGAGAAAGGAATGGTTCAATACATAACTGAAGAAGAAGAATCTTGCAAAGGGAATGTTGGTTATGAGATATGACAGTAGCTTAGACTCCACTTTTCAAACCAAGTTTCGAGTTAGATGGGGCAGAACCTTTCATCATCAAGCAGAATTTTGAAAACAGCACTTACTTGCTACAAGATTTAGATGGGACTATTCACAACAATAGAATCAATGGGTTCCATCTAAAGAAATATATCTGCACAATCCTGTAAATAAAGGGGATATAAGTAATGTGCATACTATAGGTAGAGAGTAGGTTACTTCCAGTTTATTGTTTGGGATAGATTCAGTTTTCTAAAATCTGGTGTTAATCAGATGGTTGTAAATGATGGATAGCATATTTAAAGTCTGCTTTGACACCTACTAAAGGTCTGTGTCAAGTTTGGTGTTGATCCGAGAAAGAATATGAAAGTTATGGTCTAGAGCTGTTTCAAGACATCAAATCAAAGTATTTTTCTCTAAATTGTTCTAGAGAGTTCTAGGTTGGAAAGAGAGCTGCAACTTTCCTTTTTGAAGCTAAGCAAGCCAAGACATGGTTAGAAAGTTATGAGCTATTCTATGTAGTGCTCTATGAGACAGATTTTCAGGAAAATGAGTTTGTATTTGTCAAATGTTTTTGAAGGTTTTAATAAAGGTTTATTCACACTTCGTGTTTCAAACCGGGGAGGTGGCTAATCATGTTGGGTGAAAATGAGTGAATGGAGACATGATGCTGCATGGAGTCAAGTGGGGTAACACATGCAAATATCATTTTTTGGTCTTTCTAACACCTACCTGTAGCAGGAGTCAAGTTGATAGGTGGAAATCCCAAGTGGTACCATGCATGTTCAACACGTGGTTGTTGTATTTCAGTTTTAAGACACGCTCCTCATGCAGGAAGAGATGTCCTCATACAGGAAACATGTTCTTGCTTCCAATTTTGAGTACCCAAGTGAAATTTTATGTGGCAGGGGGCAAATTTGCCTTCTAGCAACTAAGGAGAAGCAAGGGGAAGCTTGGTAAAATAGGGGAAAAAGAAAAAACGTGAGGAGGTTTTTTGAAGAAAAAAGAAAAGAGGGAGAGAAGAATCTTGCAGCCTAAAGAGAAGGGAGAAATCTGATGCTCAAAAGAAGAAGAACAAGTTTTTAGAAGAAACAGGTCATGAAGTAGAAGTTATCAGAGCCGTGGAGCATGATGGTAGGGCTGTTGAAGTCAATGGGTTGATGCAAGTTCTCGGTTTTCAAATGATGGTAATAAGAGTCTTCCTTTTGCCTTGTTTTCTTCTATTGATGCATGGGGCACGTAGTATGTAGATTTGTTCCAGTGTATGGATATGAGTGAGAGATAGCAGATGCATGTTCTTCATTGTGTTGAGAGTGATATATGTTAGTTGTTTGCACGAGGCTTCCTTTCAACAAAGAAGAATGGAACTAAAGGATCTCTACATCTAAAACTAGCTATGTGGGAGAGAATATGTATTATGGGCAGATGTTGAATGCACAGACTCGAGTTAGTGGAAATTTGCAAGGATTTACAGCTAGGAAAATAATGAATCAGAGTTCATAAAGTTTGAAGTTCATGTAATTCTTCATCAATGCAAGATATGCTCTATGAGGAAACAAGTGAATTCAGCAGCATCTACGTCACCAACTTGGTTTCCCATGAAAGTTATCATGATTATCCATTGTTATATCAGTGTAAACTCTATTTTGTTGCAATAATGAAATGTCTACAAGAGTGAAATGCTTGTAGCAGCTGAGTTGGCATGAAAATTCACTGTATAAAGCTTTGATTACTTCAGTTTTTGGTTTGTATTTATGTCTACTCTGAGAAAACAAGAACATAAAGGGTCTACAAAAACTGATTTTGCATTGCTTGAGGCAACCACACTTTGTGAGGAGTTACTGCGTAAGGTTGCCATCCCTAAAAAATAGGAGTTGTGTGAATCTGAAAGCTTGTGTTGTCTAAGTCTTAACCATGGTTTTTTCCGCAATAGACTCTCTCTAAAAATGGTAAATTTTAAGCTTGAAAGTTTAAACTACTTAAGTGTTGAGTTGAAGCCTTAGTGAGGAGTGAGTGATCAAGATCATGGGTTCAGTGCTGCTATCTCGTGGGTTTTGTTGAGGGGAGATCCTCGGTCTTTATCCTATGGTGTTGTCTTGGGGGTTGTTAGAGGCCCCGACTACCCAATTCACCTACCAACGTGAAACAAATCTATACTAAATGATTAATTATGGAAGAAAAATTTGAATATTCAAACTAAATGTGCAAAGATCTTATTAGAAAATTAAGGATGTTTTTGTTATGTGTGTTGAAAGCAAGAAGATGATTTCTCCAAACGGGAGTCGTCCTATGGCTAGGTAGGCTCAATTAGTGGACTGGTTTTTGAAAAATAGGATTAAGATTAGAACTCAAGTGTAACCTACCTAGGGTTTATGTAATTATAAAACTTAGCTTAGTGCGATTTTAGGAGGCTAGTACGAGTTTATACCTCATGGTTGGATAGAGGGTTTGATGTTTGACTCTTCTTCATCTCTTACTCTCATTGAACAAGTTGAGTTAAAAGAAACCAAATTCAATCCTCGTAGGTCAAGCTCGATGTTATAAAAGCTATTGGCCAACTACCCAATGTTACACCCTAGTTTCAAGGTAGATATGTCTCACATGGTATGAGAGCTTAAAGGAAAAAGGAAGCTAGGGACATAGGCTTTGTTTGAATTTTCTTTTGTTAATTAGTAAGAAAAACTATATTTCATGAAAATTGATTCAAAAACTTGACTCTTTATAAGTCATCTTTGACCAACTCATGGCTAATGAGTTGTATCAATCTATGTATACCTCAATTTACAAATCAAGTAACTATCAATCTAAATCTAACTACATAATAAATATTAAGGTAATTATGGACCCAAACATTTACAAGAAAAATGGTATATTCATAAAGAATGGATTACGATATCAACTTCAATAAGATTTACTTTGTTGACCCAAAAACATTGGATCACTTGAGAGAACTATGACTTGTATAAGTCTTTTGATTCATGGAGACCAAAGCTCCCCATGCTAGCATTATAGTATATGGGCAACTACTCAATAGAAACTAGTATGATTATTCACAATTGTTAAAGGTTGCTAAGCTCAACCAAATTGCATTTCATCCACATAAGGTTTGTATCCATTGTATTGAATGTATCTCTGGTATGGATTATCTTGTGACTATCTTGAAAGTAACATTTACCTTCTAAGATACTAATTATAAAGGCTAAGGATCCTTGTTTTCAATCTCAACATTACTTCAAGTCCCCCAACTAAGCTATGTAAAGCCTTTGAAAAATGAAATAAAAAGAGTCATTAATATGTATTCCTATTGACTTGATTTGGGTCTTTACTGAAAGTTAAAATTGCTTGAAAATTGTGAATATGTATTTCTTGCATGGAATTGATCCCCTATTATGTGAAAGAATGACTTTTTGACTTGTCTAGCCAATATAGAATCCTTCATGCATATGTTGAGCCATGTAATGGGATAATGAGCCTTAGTCAATTTCATGGATAAAATCATAGCATTCCATCTCATTTGAGAAAATGACTCGTTTGAGAGTACTTTGTAATCTAATTAAATAATGAAAGAAAATGTCTCTTGCAATAAAAATTTGAATTACTTTTTGAAAATGACTATCTAGAATCATGCAATTCCTAATATTGACTCAAATTCCACACCAGAATGTCCAAATACTTGCAAATGAACTCGAACTTCAAGAGAAGAAATTCCTTCTAAAGTAGATTAAACATCCCAAATTTGGGACAAAGGATAAAAATGTGGAGACAAATGCAAACATACAAATAGAATCTATGGAGGATTATGATGTGGTTGTCGAGACTAGCATTACTAATCAAGTAATAACAGCAAATGACTCCTGATTCATTAGATAGATGAGTCATGGGTTCCTTAGATACAAGCATGACTTTCTCAATATTTGATATGACCTTTGCACCTACTTCTTGATGATCCTCATTTGGCAATTCAAGGATACCTTGAAGTTGCATCTTAATAAATGCCACTTGAAGGTCATCCTTCTCCATAGTAATACAATGTCTTCCTTTTGAATAGCACATGCAATTGCTATTTGTGTTGACGATATAAAATTCAAATATATTATTTATTTACCATGGGCTATGTATATCTTTGTTATGTTATTTAAAGTCAATCTATCTATTGATCAACCTTTGTCGATTTTGATATGAGTGCACCATAGACTTGCTACCATCCACATGCTTTAGTTTTCTTGTGATAGTTGGATACTTGAAGACATTCTTTGTATTTGTTTCAATTGTATGCGTTTTGACTCTTTTCTTCTCTACTTCATTGCAGTATCCTACGGTGAGCATCTCAAAGCAACTCTTGAATTGGAATTGAGCTGTGTGGTCAATATTGATATTCTACCTACATAAAAAGATACTTAGCTTTAGCGTGTAAAAAAATCAGCATATATCAGAATAAAAATTATTTTGGGTAGAGAGCAAAGAAATTATACCAAATGAATGATTTTGCTCCATGTAATTCATTTTTTAAAATAAGTGCCATGCTATCAGCTTGGTGTGTACTATGGAAGACAATAAATTTAAACCATGGAAAATATATTATTTTCTTGGAGTTCTTTATTGTTTGAAAGACTTCTTTGAATGTAAAAGCCTTATCATCATTAGTAGATCTTAGCATGTTGAATCCATATGGTATATTTGCAATCGCAAGGGTGAAGTAGTGTGGATTTACTAATTCATCTAAGTAATTTATATTACCATAAATGACTTTGTAACGTATCTCTTGTAGTGGACGTTGTGGATGATAAAAAGAATGCATATGCACAACATCAGATTGCACTATATATTACTTCTTTAATAATCTACATGATCTCTCTTGCTTTGATCTCTCCAAATGGATCAAGAATTGTGGAGGGCAATCATCACCCTGCAATGTGGCTTGCCCTTTTCCAATCCTTTTACCTTTGGCTAGTTTCTCTAATAGAAAAAGAAACCTATTACTATGTATACACTGTATATAAGTATATTTCAAGATAAGAAGCATCAATACTTAGCCAATTCTCGAATACTAGAAAGAAATCTTTTAGCACATTCATAGAACTACACTCTAGATATTCATGAGTAACATCATCCCATGAAAGAACAATTGAGGTGCTTTATCATCATCTCTTGTATTTTCATATAAATTTTATGTCTGCAAGCAAAAGTACCCTCTTATTTGAAATAGTAGACAATAAAATAAGATAAACATATTGAAAAGAAAGCTTATGAGTTCAATTCATTGACCATCTCATCTAAGGAGAGTTCCTTTGCTATTACCCTAGATAAGGTGGATATAAACATCCTCTCATCCTTCACAAGAGAGCACCATGGTAGCAATTCCATATCATCAACAAGTTCTTCAATGGCACATCTATCTTTTTAGAATTTCCCTTCCAATTTAGATTTACATCATCTCGAGCCTTCTTTAACATCTGCTTTTTTAATTGCCTATCTTTCTACTTGTGGAAGATTTGATCCTATAAATCCCAAATTTGTCCCATTTTAAATGCAAGTTGGAATATTGGATTATACTTATGAAAACCCTTTGCCTTTGATCTCTCATCAATTACCACACTAGCCTCTAATAAGCATAGTCTTTTAAGATTTATGTCTATCTTTCCATACTTTTTCATACACTCCTCATATTATGTATGAAAGAAATCTTGTTTTCTCGATGAAGGACATTTTCCTCTTGAAATCATTGTCATTGTTGTGATCCTAGTCCAAAAGCTTCACTTCTTTAAAACTCAATTGTACATACACTTACACTTCACATATTCCAAGTGATGCATATGAGGGTACTCTTCCAGAAGTTGCCTTCTTACTTCAGTTGAGTGTGAGCCACCTATGATATAATAGTCATATATCTTTGCTTTGGATTTGTCAAATTTTTCTTTTTTTGGGCACCAGTAACGATTCACCATAATCACCAAAGAAAAAATTGTAGTATAAGGATTTATTTTCATTTTTCTCTTCAAGTTACTAGCATTTTCTTTGATGGGTCTCACATCTCTAACAATCTAAGCCTTGTACTCTCATTTATGAGGCCACAATGTATTTGCATAACTGGAAAGGAGATGAAATTATCTCTAATAAGCTTATGTTCTTTTATATATCTCCTAAGCATATTTTGTTATGAAGGTAAGATACCTTATTTGAGCATATGAGATCCTCACCTCGAATAATTGATTCATCCTTGAGCTCCTCAGAATTAGCACTGGTACTTGGCTCATGTTCCACTCTTTCTCAAATTTCTTTTGTGGTCTTTTCTTTGATGGAGATATTGGCCTTGGTGGACTCCTCTTCTTTTGTGTAGGGTTACCACCTTCTCTCCCACTAGTCATTTTTTCTGTAGGATGAGAGGTCTCTTTGGCTTGAATAGAATTTTGAGATGCAAGTACAACATGTGATGGTACATTGGCTTGGATAAAAGAAGACAATGCCACAATAAGATTTTCTTCTTATTGAATTGGATCTCTCAAAGTCCTGCAACACTACAGTAAGTTTAAAATAATTTTCTTTCATCCATGCCAAAATCTGTCAAGTAAATCATGGAGTTATTTGGGTCTACATAATTACATAACATAATATTCCCCTATTGCTTTGGCTTATTAGTTGATAGCATCTTTGACCCAAGAATTCTTACAAGGCAGAAAATGAGATTTCCTTCAGAAGGATACGATAAACACTAATTATGATTAGGGTACTCTTGTGTGACATCCTTTGTTGAAGACCCTTCAACTCTGTAAGAAGAAGTACCCCATCTTGTCGTTGCTTCTCAATAAATTGGACAATTTGCTTTTTCCGAGGCCACATTGGCTCCTCCTTCTTACTAGAACTATAATCTAATGTTAAAGAGTTAGATCCAAACTCTACAATTTTATATATTTGAGGCCCCTATATATGTTTTCATTTTATATATAAGGACTTTGATGGTGGTGAAGGAGGTTGTTGTTGAGCACCTAAGGGTCTGGTCCTTCATTATTCTTCTACCTTGATACTTGTGTGGTCTTAGTTTTTTCAGCAAAAGAACTACCTAGAAATAGTGCTCTCTTGCTAGGGTTTTGATACTTTAGTGGCTTACCCAATTCGCCACCCGGATCTCTCCTGCCACCTTTCTCAACTTGAACTTTGTTGCTCTTCTTTGTCATCGTAGTGGGGGGAGAAGAATCAAATGGGCTAGAGGTATCCTCTTCAAGAGTACACTCCCATGTCTTCTTGGACTTCTTGCTACTCTCTTCTTGAGTCCAATCCATGGCCAAAATGATAGAAAGAGAAAGAAGGTTACAAAACATCAAATTAATGAAACATTATGATTAAAGTTTGAGCTAATTGATAAAAATCAACAACAAGATTAAAGAATTATGAGATAAGATACATTGAACATGCTGCATTCAATAGAAACTTCAAGAAACATCTAACAAACTTGATGCATTGCATCGAGTGTCTGACCAACACAAAGTAAAATACAAACTCATAAGATAAATTTTAGATGGAAATAGGAGTGTAGAAGTTGGCTATTTTATTCAATGCATTAACTATTAGTGGGAAATTTCATAGTATCTAATGTTAATTTATTCATGCTAAAAATTCCAAGCTAAGTACTTTTAGATGTATTATATCCAGTTGCATTCTTTTTTTCTATAATTTTAGTCTTCATTTGATATAATGTATCGAGTTATTACAAATGTTGTATTGACTTCATAGAGTAAATCAAGGTGTATGATAAGTTTTGACACTTTCATCATCCACTTGGAGCATTGCATCAAGTTGGTATATATTTGAGTAAACTTTCTCATCAACATAATGTGAGACTTCAAGTTTCTAGTTAGTTTTCTTTTCTTAAGATGTAGCTTGTAACTTTGCAAATTTTAGTGTTGTGTTTTTTGTATAATTCCTTTTTTAACTTGATGTAGTGCATTGAGTGGATAGAATTATTCGTAAATACAACAACATTGATATGTTGTGCCACAAACTTGTACTAAAAAGGCTAACAAATTGATGCATTACATCAGTTGAACAAGAAATTTAGTGAAAAGGAAATGACAAAATTATCCCAAACAATATAAACTTGGTGCAGTGCTTTAAATATAAGTAAGAAAATGTAAAAAAACTAGCAATTTGATGCATTGTATCAAGTTGATATCAAATCTATAAAGTTATTATATCAAGTTGATACAGTGCATCAATGGAGAACAAAAATGTAACAAAATATAAAAGCCCTTGATGCATGCAAGAAAGGCCCGAATCGCCAATTCTCGGTGATTCAAACTCCATCGGATTACCAAGGAAAAAGCTTCAAAACCTTGATTGATTGTGGTAGTACACATTCCTTCATTTCACCAGTCTGTGCAAAGAGATTAGAAGTAGCCACAAAAGATGCACCTACCTTACTTGTGGAATTAGCAAATGGTTGTGAGGTCTCTTGTACCAAGAAAACTACTAAGGTGAAATTCCTACTAGGTGGAAAGTCGACTTCGGTCAGATTCAGGGTAATGAGCCTAGGAGTCCACGAATGTTTGCTCGGAATGGATTGGCTAATACCCAATGATACCCACATTCACTGTGGAAAGGGCCAAGTCTCCTTCCAAAATTCTGAAGGGGAACTAGTCACAACTCAAGGAGAGGCTGGGAAGCCAAAAATTCAAATGGCCAAAGCAACACAGATGATAAAGGAAGTTAGGAAGGGGCTACCTGTCTATTTGATTAAACTAAATAAGCTAGATCAGAATCAGGAATCCAGGGAAGAACCTTCATGGTTAAAGGAATACGCATACGTATTTCCTGAAGAGCTGACTGAACTTCCTCCTCAAAGGGAAGTCGATCACGAAATCAAGCTAGCACCAGGAGCTGCACCCATCGCAAAGAGACCATATAGGATATCCATCCCAGAAGCGATTGAGCTAAAAGAGCAACTCAAGTAGCTGTTAGACCAAGGCTACATCCGTCCTAGTAGTTTGCCATGGGGAGCTCCAGTGCTATTCCAGAAGAAGAAAGATGGAACGCTTCGGCTATGCATTGACTACAGAGGGTTGAATCAATCAACCATTAAAAACAAATACCCCATTCCAAGAATAGATGAACTTCTTGACCGTCTTCAAGGTGCAAAGATCTTCTCTAAGATAGATCTCAGGTCTGGATATTATCAGATAAGGATCAAGGAAGAAGATATCCCAAAGACGGCATTCAGCACAAGGTATGGACACTTTGAATTCTTAGTCATGTCATTCGAGCTGACAAATGCTCCTACTACCTTCAACAGGCTAATGCAGGATATCTTTAGGCCCTATCTTGATGACTTCATACTCGTCTTCTTTGACGATACCCTAGTTTACTCCAAGCAGGGAAAAGATCATGAACCCCAGCTTCACATTGTCCTTGAAACAATGAGGGCACACAAGCTTTATACCAAGAAGAAGAAGTGTGCATTTTTAAAGCGACACATTGAATATTTGGGATTCATTGTATCAGCGGAAGGAATTTCAGTAGATCCGGCCAAGGTCACAGACGTTTTGGAATGGCCAACACCAACTTCTATCAAAGAGATACGTAGCTTTCTTGGATTGACAGGATGGTACATGATCTTTATAAAAAACTATGCTTTGATTGCAGCGCCTCCTCTGACAGATCTACTAAAGAAGCAAGTATCAATTGTATGGCCACCTACTGAACAGACTAGCTTTGACAAACTAAAGCAAAGCTTGGTATCAGCACCCATCCTAAAACTTCCTGATCTTAGTAAGAAGCTTGAAGTGATAACTGATGCTAGCGCACTTGCCTTAGGATGCGTGCTCATGCAAGAAGGTCATCTTGTAGCATACTCTTCAAGGAAACTGAAGAGTCATGAAAGGAACTATGCTACCCACGATTTGGAGCTGTTGGCTATCATCCATGCTCTCAAACTTTGGAGACACTACTTGCTAGGTAACGAATTTACCTTAGTGACGGATCACAAAAATCTTAAATGGATTTTCACCCAGAATGAGTTCAATATGAGGCAACGATGATGGATTGAAGTGCTGGAAGAATATGACTTTGAAATCAAATACCGGCCTAGAAAGGAGAATGTAGTTGCCGATGCACTTAGTCGCAAGGCATTTCTGAAATCTCTGATTTTGCAAGATCCATCAACAGCAAGATCTCTAACTACAAATATATCCATGCCAAATAACCCAATTCTTGAGCTAGCTAGAGAAGAGGTATGTCATGACCCAACCTATCAAAAATTGCTAAGGGAGATCCCTATCAAAGATCAAGACCTGAAGCTACAAACAAAGTACCAAGAATTCTCTATCAATAATGGACTTGTCTACTATAGGACAAGATTATGTATTCTGGCAAGCCAATCACTCAAGCAGAAGATACTTTGGGAAGCCCATGACTCCCCTTTCTCAGGACATCCTGGCTATGCCAAGACCCTTAACGCATTCAGAAAGAGCTATTATTGAGATAGACTCAAGGGTGACGTTCTCAAATATGTCACTAAATGTTTGTCTTGTCAACGCATTAAGGCAGAACATGTCAAAATGCCAGGGAAATTGCAACCACTTGACATTCCCCAAATGAAATGGGAATTCATTAGTATGGACTTTGTTGTTGGCCTACCCCAAGTTCAGGGAGGATAGAACTCCATTATGGTTGTGGCTGATATACTTACCAAGGTTGCACATCTTATCCCTGTTAAGACAAACTATAAAGCCTCAGACATCGCAAGGTTATTCATCAAGGAGATTTTCAAACTACATGGGTTACCCAAAAGAATCATTAGTGATCATGACTCTCTATTCACATCACACTTCTAGAGGGCTATCTTCGAGGCCATTGGGACTCAACTCTGCTTCAATACAGCTTACCATCCCCAAACCGATGGTCAAATGGAACGAGTCAACCAAGTCATTGAGGATATGCTTAGGGCACACCGTTGCCACGAACCCAAAAAGTGGATTCAATATTTGCCACTGGTTGAGTTTGCCTACAATGCTTCTTACCAATAAAGCATTCAGATGCCCCATTTTCAAGCATTGTATGGGCACGATTGTCGTAGTCCTTTGAACTTTTTGAATCCAACCTTGAGGGTTGAAGCTTCGAAGCAGATGCTGGAAGATATGGATGACCAAATCAAGTCAATAAGACAAGACATCCAAGCTACCAAGGACAGACAGAAGGCTTACGCAGACCTAAAACGGCAAGACAGATTCTTCGTTGAGGGTGATATGGTCTTCATTCGCGTACGTCCAAAGAAGAGTTCCCTATCCTTGGGTGAATGCAAAAAGCTAAGTCCAAGGTATTGTGGACCCTATAAGATTCTCAAGTGCCTAGGGTCTAATGCTTACAGATTACAACTCCCTGAAAACCTAAAAGTTCATAATGTATTCCATATCAGTCTATTGAAAAAGTATGTGCCTAACCCTAGTCACGTGCTTGATAATCAACAAGTTGTAATGCCGAGCCAAGGAGTCCTTGAGCTACGACATGATAGGATCTTAGATGTTAGGGAGAGGCATTTGAGATCCAGAACCTTGAGAGAATACCTCATCTAGTGGAAAGATTCTCCCAAAGAAGATGCCACTTGGATGGATGAAAGTACTCTCAACCAACAACACCCCCCAGATTTTCTTGAGATGAGTAAATCAACATCGCATAAGGCAAGGAAAAGAAGAGATAACTATAGATCCTATAGTTGCAAAAAAAGATCTACGATCTCAAATTTGCATATTCGCATGGAATGATGCATCTCACCTATCTTGCAGTTATTTGCATCTTTAGGGAAAGTATTTGCATCTTTAAAGGGAAGATCATCTTTACTCGTGGGTTGGTTAGATCAACTAAGTAATTCACGTAAAATTGAATAACTTACATGACAATCATAAAGGTATGATTAGTTAGCATATGACGATCACCTCAATGTGCTACGTAGGGTTAAGCTATGATAAAATTCTGCCTAGTATCGCACTTGGGTTGCCAAATTAATACTTCCGATCTCAAAGGTCCTACCCATATTTAGGATTATTTAAACACCGTGCAAGAATGATCTAGCGTTACCACAGCCTAGAAAAAATTCGACATGCCCTCTAGACATATGCGACCGAAAGCTTCATGCTATGCAGCATGCAAACACCCAAATCCCCATATCAGGCAATAAAGAAAAAAACTACACACCGTACCCTTAGCCGTATCAAAGAAACTGAACCAAAACATAACAACAACCCACACATATCAGGACCACAACTTTGATAATCAGGTTTGACCATGGAGACAACTCCGAAGACTTCGCGTACCCATCCCACGAAACGAGTTCATTAAAAATGGGAAATAAGTGCAATGAGGGGGAATTAATTTAATGAAAGGTTCATTTTAATAAATTATTAAGAAATGGGTGAATTTTTATTAAGTGATAAACCTTATCAAGAAAACGGCGGTTCCTTCTTAAAATTTTAATTACCAATTATTAGGTTAAAGTGGTGCTTTAATCCGAATCCCGGACTTTGATACCCAGACTGGGTCTCTAAATGCAAATTCATTTATTAAAAATTAAGGTGATATGGAGCGCTTTTTTGCCAGCGTGTGCTCTTGTGATGACTGGTTTATGTTAATTAAAAATATTAAAGTGCCTCTTAAGCGCACTTAGTGCGTGCTAAGTGAACAACGGGTTAATTTTAATTATAAAAAAGGGTGTGTTTAGCGCGAACGCGCGTGCCATGGTGGTGTTTAGGGTTCATTTTAATAATTAACCGTGGATTTTGGGGTAGCGGGAAAAAAATAAAAAATAAAAGGGAAAAAATACCTGGTAGTGGGTGTATGTGAATGCAATGAATGCGCTCTTCTCAATCCCAAAAGGTATCTGGATTTTTTTTCTAGAATTTTCAGTGTGTGATTTGAACTAAAAATGATTTTTTTTAATGAATTTAGGTGTTTAATGAAGTATTTTTACAGCTTAAAAAATAGTCCAAAAATAAGTAAAAAATTTTATGGAATGTTTAGGAATTTTTTGGCAATTAATTTGGAATTTTTTACCATTTTTAATGAATTTTTTTCATTTTTTGGTTATTTTTAAAAGAATGTTTAATTTTAAAATGGTCTGAATTTTTTTCTTCTGAAATGTTCAGTTTAGAAAAATGTGGCAATTTAGTTCAGAAATATTGGATAATTTTCAAGATTTTTTTGTATTTTTTTAAAATTTTAAGTGTTTTTTAATTATTTTTTTACTTTTTCAATGTATTTTGAGGGTTTGCGGGTTTTTTGAATTAAAAATCTGGGAATATACCCAGGAATAGACTACGTGTCAATTGCGTGTGAACAGCAGGCTGCACACCACCTCACGGACCAGCTAACGCGCGTCCCCACGCGTGAACATCCGCAAACAGACTCCCGCACACGAACAATCACAATCACAATCAACCACACGCGCGTGTGTCTGCGTCTCGAATGAGAACAGGGGTTTAGGAGGAAAATTCTGCGGGTGGGACGGGTGTGGTAGGTTTATAGGGGGTTCTGCGGTTCTGCGGGGGAGAGAACAAGGGCTTATGTGGGCGTCTGCGGTTCTGCAGGGGAGGAACAGGGGTTTAGGAAGGGTGGTTTCTGCGGTTCTGTAGGGGGGAACAAGGGCTTATGTGGGTGTCTGCAGTTCTGCAAGGGGGAACATGGGTTTAGGAAGGGTGGTTTCTGCGGGTGTGAACAGTGCGTGGGAAGGGGTGGGGGGGTGTGGTGGGACTGTGTGCCTGTGGGGTGGGGGGGGGGGGGGGGGGGGGGGGGGGCAGGGGGCTTAGGTGGGGGGAATGGGGTTGTGTGTTTGTGGGGGGGGGATGGGGGCTTGGATGGGGGGTGGGTGGGTTGTGTGATTGTGGGAAGGGGGGCTTAGATGGGGGTAATGGGGTGGGCACGTGGAGGAGGCCACGGCAGGAGGCCCAACGGGCAGGGCAGGGAGGAGGTGGGGAGGCCCTCGGGCAGGCACACAGGGCTCCACAGGCGGCACGGCGTGAAGAGAGCAGGTGTTCGGCGCGACAGGGCCAATGGGGCGGCCGATAGGCGAGTCAATTGGCATCTATGTAGTAGTATCCCGCTCTCCAAGACCAACGCCTTTCAACATATAGCTGTGAGGGGTTGTAGAGCCGATCCAGGATCCCCATCATGTCGGACCATTTGTGATAGCTTGAAGAGTTCATAGCTATCTTGAACATGATATGAAATACGAGGAACCTGCTCCATGCCTTGTAAGTTTGGAAGCAGTAGCAATCCACAAGTGAGTAAAAAGAAAAATATTTTCTAATGAAAACATCACTTCACTCTTCCCGATCTATCCTAATTTTTTCAATCGTTGGTCTTCTCTGATACCAATTGTGATGTGCCCATCTATTGGCTATCCAAGCACGTTTTGGCAGTCCATCGAGAAACAAATCTAAGCGTCATCGTTTGGCCCTCCCCTGGAATGACACAGGGTTTGTTTCCTAGGGTTTCCCGAGTCTGCCTTGCAATGGAATGTTTGCGGCCGAACCTACTAGGATCCGCCTGAAACTTGAGTCCTAGTGGTCAAGGTCTCCTGGACAATCTACTTTACGCGGAGTTACCCAATCCAAAGCAGATCCATACTGCACTTGGTTCAAGGAGAATGAGAAACGAGAGGGATGTGCCGCTCAACCTCTCTGCCCATAGGGCATAATCCTGTCTTGGTCCCTTAAAAAAACACGAATCAGGTTCTAACCTTGCATTGCCCAGAGGTCAAACGATGGTAAAACCTTGTGAGAAGCCTCCCAATTCTCCAGGGCCACCTTGCACAAGGACAGACCCATCGAGGGTTCCACCCACCCACTTCCCTCAATAGGCATACTTTAGTTATCTAATTAGCCCTATCACATTTATGGGAGACATTTAAAAGTAGCTTCCTTAATTAAGCCTTTTAGGGAACATCGTTCGTTCACATAATCTTATGGTACTGACACAAAGACAATTTTGGACAGGTTCCTTGAAACTAAACTTAATATTAGTATTTTAACTGAGATACAAGTCTTGTTCAAAAAGGAAAAATATCCGCAATCCATGAGGATGCACCTTATTTCCTCCAAGATTTTGCCCTTGCACTAGTAACAAGGGCCCTCGAGAATCTATCTCAAGTCATGCAGATCTTTTGAGTAGGATTCGGAGGCAGGGAATTTACAACCAGAGTCCCCCTTGGCATCCAAGCGTCCTCCTATATTCAATCCAACCCGTGGAGAGACCTCTTATGGAGGGTTTGGTCCATGTTCCCGTCACGCCTATTTAGAACCCACTTGGCTAGGGTTGGCGGCTAGCTGGGGGTGGTTTGGTGTGCTTTCCAAAAGTTACCCGATTCATTATTCCCATTTCTTTTATGAGTTTGGGATTATACAATATTTTTACAAGTGGTGTTTCTAAATTTATAAGCACAAACAATGGTGCAAGTGAGTGCTTGAGACATTTGCTAAGGTGGAGTCCCTATCTTTGATGCTTAGCGTTTGTCCTTCTTGCCTTCGTAGCAATTTTCCATATCCTCCGAGGGATAGGGAATACCTTTTTTCCGACCCCACTCCTATGTGATAGGAATGAGAAATTATGCAATTGGTTCTATATCTGATAGTTCTTGAATGGTAGGAGTCCTAGCTTGCTAGCTTTTAGTCTAGGGTTCTTGTCTTGGAAAAATGACACTCGAGTTTTCTTATATTAACATCGAGTTGTGTCATGGTTAAAGGTGATATCTTCAAGGTTGTTCTAGTTTTATTGAGGCCGATGTAGGATAGAGACCAATGAATGTTTTACTTGTCTCAAGGTCCTCCTATGAATCTTGGCTCATTACCTTTAAACCCTAAATAAGTCGAGTTAAGCCCTATCCTTATGTATATAGGATTTGTCTTATTGACTGCCCTGAGCAATTGAGTTTAGCACTATCTTTAAAGATGAATCCCTAGCAATGCAATTGAAACTGACCATGTTGCCACACAATCTAGATGTGAGTCTTCCCAAGATGATCATGCAATGCGTGGAGCTTCCCCTCTTGGGAATTCATTTCAATGCACTTATGCAAAACATAAATAGAGACTTGTATTTTTCTTTTGTGCAAGGAACATGAAGTTATCAGGCCTAATGCACATGTGAGCTACTTCTCTTTAAAGGATTATGGGAACCTAATACTTGGCTTAGTATTGCAACAGTCCCACCATATTTAACCGTTATCATAGCAACTCATGATCCTCATGGACTTGATTCAAGCCTTTACTCCTACCTTTTACAAATTTTTCGATGCAAAAAAGTATGATTTTTGCTTAATTATGTCCATGCTTTATCATCTCGATAACCCATTTTTTCCCAATTCCTTTTACCACTCAAGCATGCCAATGCTAGTGCATAAATCCAATGCACTATGAACACAATCAATGAAGTCCTTGATTTTAGAGTGCACCAACGTGTAAACTTTTGTGCAAGTTGCTCACTCTAAGGCATGCCAAAGTGCAATAAAACACAATGCCGAACTTGATTTTTATAATACAGCCTAGTTGGTGGTTAGCTACCATAGATTTTCGCATGAAAAACTCCTCCGAATGTAGTCAATCTATATATTTTTTTCAAATATTCCTACCATTTTAAGATTTATGGTATGGAGGGCCCCCTTATTCCTATGGAGGCCCGCCATGCTAAGTATGGCGGAGGGGGAGAGGGAGTAATTGTTGAACCCCCCACATCATCCCGTCCTCCACCAGCCCGTCGGCATGCCCCTACTGCTCCCCCTGTCTCCACCATGCTGTCCCGTCGTCCATAGCAGGTCCCCCCTCCGTTTGCCAGCTGGCGGTGTGAGTGAGAGGGGCATTAATTCTTCACTTAAAAAAAATTGTTAATTAAGGGGAGGGGTCATACGACGGGAGGGAGGAAAATATTACACTTACTTAGATCTTCGCCATGTTTATACTCCAAGCTAAAAACCTCAATCTTTAGAAAAATTTTGGAGTTCTTCCCTGTAGCGCCGTAGAGCCTTTCAAGCTCATCCCACTTCTCCGTTTGCAATGGAGAGTTGGTCAATATGATGAATTAAGTATTGATCTAGATGAAGCATGACAATGTTTTGAGCTATTTCATCGTCTTCTATATCAAGGAGATTTGATGTGTTAATAACTTTGGTCCCTCTTATGAAGGGCCGGCAACCTCATTCCATCATTTTATATTTTACCAGGACTTGCTAGAAGGATGGAAATTTTTTCATTAAACTTGCGAATTTGAGGCCTTACATCTGCATAGGCCATGGACATTCTAGGAAGGTCTTACCTATTGCCTTAGGCAATGGCAGTGTCTAGTCCTTTACAAGTGGCCAAGTACGAACTTGTTATGAAGCGAAACATGTGGCAAATCTAGCAAATCAAATCTCAATCATAAACAACTTTATGGCACACATAATAGAACTTAGTGGAAAAATCTAACATATAAAAAATCTCAACTATTAAATACAAACACCATTATAATACATAAGAGGATTTGAATAACTCAATAGATTGAGAAAGACAAGAGAAAAATGCACGATTGGGCCAACCTCCCCCATGGCAAAAGCCGTGGTTTACCATCCTTAATTATATATTATATTTTTACATAGATCTTTTCATTCATATCTTTCATATAATTACAAAGAAAGTACAAATATCAATTGAAATACAGAGTTTTAAGAGTCAAGAGATATCATGTAACATGCTACAATTGCTGCAGAAAATTCTATGCTCTGAATCTAGAGCTTTGACATCACCATCGCCAAACCCCCCAAAACAACTCTTGAAGCTCTGAATTTCGATTCTGGATGAGGGACAAATAAAAAAACTCAGATTTTACCATGTTCTCCTACTTTGCATGTGATCATGTTGCTTTTATAAAGAAAGCTATAAAAGCCTTTTAAAACTTAACCACATTAAGAAAATAGCAAGGTATTCCATAAAGAAAGCTTATTTCAATAAAAGCATATCTTAAATCTCATATTCTAAAATAATCTATATTAGAATAAATTAATTAATAGTAATAAGGACAATGATCTAATTATTACTAAAGAAGTTTAAACTTATAACTTACAACTAGAGTAATAATTTTAATAATATAATATCATATAAATATATAATATTATATATTATACTTAAGATAGCTAATCATAATTATGAAATTTACGCTTGGACTTATGCTAACACCCAGTGCTACCTAAAGCCACCACTACCTACTCTACACATTAAGTGAAGCATTCCTAATTTTTTATAGATAAAATAAACAAACAATAATGAATACCTAGCAATCTTTAGCTACAAAAAATTAAAATAGGTTGGAGCACTATCCTGATCTTAATTTAATTTGAGTGCACACTCTAAACTTGTAAAATCTTAATTAATTAATATGAATTTTGTTGAATCACCCGTTATGGAATCACCTACATGCACATTAATTAATAAAACACTTGAGAAGGACAGGCGTCCCTGTCAACTTCTTGCACCAGGAATCCACCTTATGTACGAGCCACGGTCAACAAATAAAATTTTACAAAATCCATTGTAAAAACTCATGGAATCCATCGTGATTATGCCTCCTGGCATCGTACTCCCGAGGTGGGATAGCAATTGTCCACAATTGCTATTAGCTTGCTGAATGTGGAGCTAACAGTGTAGGGTAGGTACTAAGGGCGTGGGCAGTCATTCGTTGCACGTCTTCAACTGAATGAGTTTTAAAAAAAAAACCAAGTATCTAGTATAGAACAATGAATCAATCGGAGTCTAATTATTAGCAAACAATTGATTCTAATAAGATTAAAAACTAGTGTTAGTGCCATAGATGTCTTTCATGGGAGTAAGAGAGTCAAAAGATAATATAGAAATATTATGAATGCTAGGTCTCATACTCAAAGCATCGAAAATAACAAATAAAGTTGTTACTCTAGTTCAGTAGTAAGTAAAAATTTAACTAAGAATTCTAGAAAAAAAGTAGTAAAAGACTTACATATCTTACCTTGATTGGAGATCTCTATCTTTACTAGAAAGCGTGAATTCGCAATAGAATTAGGAAGTTGAAGAATTTTCCAAATTACTTTTAAGAAAAATTTGTTAGTCTCAATGTTTATCAAATCAAAAGATAACAACATTAAAGGCATACTATAATTGTCAAAAATTAGAGTGAGAATCATACTGAAGGCCTACTTTGAATGAAAACAACTTATATCTTCTTGTGAATCAAGTTAGTCTATAACTAGAGAGTTGGAGCTTATAAGGAATTTTACAAAACATTTACTTATGACTAAGACTAAAATTTAAAAAGAAACATATTAAAGATAAGGCTAAAGTTGGATAAAGTACTAGTCTCTTGGTTTTTTTAAAAATAGTAATATTCAAGTTCTATGCCATTTTTAGATACGATTATCTTTTAATATATACATATTTAGACAAAACCATGTCTAATATAAATTTTAGATCTTTGTACAAGATAACAAAATTTCTTTTGGGAGTATACTCAAATTCCAAATGGATTAAAAGTTATCCTACCAGGAAACTAGATGTCTATATAGATTGAAATTTACAAATTTCACTAGGTCTGGGTTAATTGTGAGACCCACTTTCAAGATAAATAACTTTCTTTGTAGATAGAATCATGTCATGATGAAAAAAAGAGAGTTGTATAAAACAAAAAGGTCTACACTTCATGTCCCTATGATGGATTACCAAATCTGAAGGTAAGGTCATAAAAAATAGGAATCAACAATGATTGAGTCATCACTAAGTTAAAAAGAGGACACAATGTAGTTACTACCTAGTGATACTACTCATGCTGAAATAGAAAGTCCAAGGAATGTGAATATAGACCCCTTTAGGGTTGACAAGCACCAATCCATGGAAGTTTTTGATCCTTCAAAATAGCAATGTCTCTCAACAACCAAGAACCTTTGTCACCCAAGCCAAAATAAAACATCCAACAACAACAACCTAGTGCAGCTACTCACAATACTAAAATAGATCCACAAGGGACAGGCAATAAAACATTATAGAATCAACAACCTCCCTCTAAGAGTGTTTTCAAGAACAAATCTAGAAATTTGAAGACCAAGAGTACCTTCCATGAGTCCGAGGATCCTAGTGTTCCATCATCTTTAATTTGCTTTCATCACACACACACACACACACACACACACACACACACACACAGGTGGTGAGTGGGGGGCTAAGAGAAGGTGAATCTTTTCGTCATATGTGGTAGACATTGCAAATCATAAAAGTAAAACACAGAGAGACATGAAGCTATAAAACTCCTCTTTTTTTGCTTGTCTTTAGATCTTCGAGAGGATGAGTAAACACAAGGAAAAGCTATATTGAGGGACCCCTTTGAGGAAACAAGAGAGTGGGGCATATGCGTAAACACAAGGAAGGGTGTAGCAATTGATTTTTGGGTGAAAGAAAATGTGGGGAAGATAGAACACCTTGAAGGGAGGAGATACGAAAGAAGAGGGAGTAAGAAAGAAGGGTGTTGGAGAAGGAAAAACATAGTGAGAGGAGTTGCATTGAGAGAAGGAAAAAACAACTTTGCCTTGTGCACTTTTTCTTTGTCTATGATTTCATTTGTACCTTCTTGGAATCCATCAAAAGATCACAGTAGCCATCAATATAAGGGAAACTGCCATTGTAGAGTGGAAGTGGCATCATACGGAGAATGAGTCAATAGTTGTGATAACTGCATAATTGCCATCCCTTTGTTTTACGATGAGAGGAGGTGGTGATTATCTTTTGTACTACTTGCCCACACATATTCACCTTGCCATACACACCCTCTATTTTGACACACACCTTACTCTCATCTTTATCACTCCCACTCACTCTCACAACTACATGTACTCACCTTCTATCACTCTTGCACTAGGCACTTGATCCTTCTTGCACCAGAACAACATTCTTGCACTAGGAATGGAAGATCACTTTTGGAGCACTACAATCACTCTTGCACTAGTAGGTAATTTCACTTCTACACTAGCACTCCATTTCCATACTAGGATTTCCACTAACACTCCACTTCCACAACACTAGGACTTCCATATTACTTACATATGAGAACTCCACTTCCAGACTAGGACTTACACACTACTTCCATTCTAGGACTTCATCTCCACACTCACACAACCACACACATTTATACACTCACACACTAAATCCCCAAAACACCCCCGTTTTCCACACATGAAAGAGCCTAAACCCCTTACACACAACCAACACATTTGAAACCCTACATTCCACATAAAAACTAATCTTCACAACCTTGCCACTTGCACCACCTAGGACTTGTACCACCTTAGCTCACACCTAGGACTTGCATCACCTTACGACTTGCAACATCTACCTCTCACATATTCACACATACTTTTCGTTTACGTATGTACTAAACCCATTAGACACACATATCCCATATACTCTATACTCCTCCACTACCACATATGCATTTACACATATTCTTTCCCACCTAACACACCCTAAACCCACACACATTTAGAAAGACACCCTCTCTAACACACCTAGCTCCACACCTACATTCACTACATTGCACTAGCCCTAACAATTCTACACTAGCCTAGGACTTACATGTGAGCATCTCTACACACTAGGACACTACCCCTAGCCTAGCACTATCATAGCACTTCTACACTAGGATTACACTAGTAATTCTATACTAGGACTTATATACTAGACCCTAGGAGTTCACTTCCACCAAATAGTTTACACTCCAAACTCTAGTTCACTTGCATGCTAGGGTTTACTCACATACACAAGGCCACTCACACACACTAGATTTTACTTGTACACTTGCACTTCCACACTACTTTCTCTCCACATATCCCTCACCCACACCCCATTACTACTACGCACACACACACACATCCAATTCCATCCACACACTTGTGTACCCTTTCACAATATTATTTATATCTAGTTACATCTAGGAGGCTAGCCCTTGCATTATGTAAAACTTGTCTTGAAAAATTTCCATCTTAGTGACTATTATACATGTTGTATTGCTTCCACAAGTGCACTCTAATTTTTGAAAGAAAGATAGCTTGATTTTGCACATCTCACTCTTGTATGCTAAAGTGTCTCAATTGTATTGAATACTATTTTTTGGAATCAATTTGTTGGAATAAGCATTACATTACCTTGAGAACTCACTAAGAAGCTTGTACAAACAAGGACCCTATGAAACACTTTGTCACATCACTAGGACCTAGCATACATAGCACACCTAGGCAGCACACATTAGGATAACATCACCTAGGGACATTTAGGATCTTAGTGCACAATGATAACAATCCTTTCCACATCTAGGCATAAGACACACTACAAAATGGGTTTAGGAGGGAGTGAGAATCATCCAGCCAAGTTGCCATCAAGTGCTCACTTCCAACCATTGTACAGGCCCGAGAAGTAAGAGGCTATTGACAAATTTGTCGAGAGTCTTAAGCAAAATTGGAACCATTTCAAGTCTCAAAGTTACCAAGACCAAAGTAATTGAGAGGCAAAGCCACCAATGAGCCCACAATTTCAACACTTACACTTAGTGTATGATCAGAAGGAAAACCAAAAAAAGAGAGATAAATTTGAAGGATGGCAACTCCATGAAACAAGGTTGAGCGATCTAAGAAGAGTTGACAATTCAAGAGATTCAAAATAGTGGAACCACACACAAGGCCACAAAAGACCTTGATTTAGAAAGAAGAGTAAAAGAGTTTGTGATATGGCTATTAAGGGTCTTACACTCAGTTGCCGTACTTAATAGTGGACTCAGCTGTGAATTCTACAAGTCTTGAACCCCTAAGAGTCAACTAACTATGTACGTTTCTATCCAATTTTCCATTGACAAGATAATTGAGCTAGCAACTCAAGAGTCAAGGCCACAACTAGTGGACCAAATGGTAAAATATAACTTCCCAAAGGTTGACCTTAGATGCATTAAGTGTAGCATCAAAAAAAGTGGAAGAGCTCCTCAATAATCAACCCTTTCTTATCATGCCAGAAGGGTAGAGCAGCAAATTTTAAGCTCAATGACTTCAAGAGGACAAAGTGCATGTACAACATGTTTTTATACATAAGGAGCTTTACCAACGTCTCCAATCTTCCTCTGTATAGACCCAATTGTTAGTGCAATCTGGTTTCATTTCTTTATGATATGAATAAAGGTTTATGTTTCTTATTCATGTTGTAATTGATAAGACCATTTGATGTTAGTAGACTTGTATCCATCAAGCCGTAAGGAGTGACAACCACTAAAATGTGTGATAGATATTCTAGATGGCATCCACTCCTCCATTGGTGAAGAGAGTTACAAGGGGGGAACCAAAGTGGCACTGGTTGGACAAATAAATATCATTTCATGATAATTTTTAAGTAAAATATCCCTCCAATGAGCAATGGGGAACCTTGTTGAGCCCTCCTCTTCTAGATTTTAAGAGTAGAGAGTGACACTAGCAAACTCAAGGATAAGCAAGAGTTACATGTGTAAAATTTTTCATGAGGTGCATAAATGCCTAAAGCCCAGCATTTTAAGTAGGCAAAGCAAAATATCTACTTTCATGCCTATAGCCATTTTTGTGGAATTCTTCTCTAGCATTGAAGTCTAGACCTTTAGAACCATGTTTCTACTAAAGTTCCATGATGTAAATAACATCCTAGATTTTATGGACACATGCTAGGATACAAAGATATATGATGGAATCTCTTGCAAGATACAAATTTCAACAAGTATATGATTGCCACTCAAAACCTCATCATAACATTCTCATATAGAAGATGGCACCATGTTTGCAAGAAGTTGGTGCCACTAGACCAAGACACGAGGGATTTTTCTAGAAAATCAATACTAGACATTAGTGTTTGGTTGAATGGTGAATTTTTAATTAATTATGAATTTAGGGTCAATGTGCATATTATGAAAATTGAGGAGGGGACTTGCACAATGAGAACATCCAACTTCCTACTTTGCTAAACTTTGTTGATTATAAAAATATGGATTATTATTTGCTTTGCCTATTTTGCTTTACATTCACACAATCCAAGGACTTGTTTGCATCACGTTATCTCTAAGTGCTCTCTCGTGATGTCTACCAAGTCCTAACAAGAAAGGAAAATAACATTATGTGCAAAGAGATAACAAACAATACTATGCATCTACGTTAGAAAGCTATTAGTTTGACTTGTGCACCTATAGTAGCAAAGACCATTACACAAGCCTTTCCCACATAAGAAACACAAACATTTTAGGTGTCTTTTGCACACAAGAAAGTTAATACTACGAAAAATTTATAATCAACAAGTCTAGGAATATGAAGCCTTTTTTGCATTTCCATTTTCTCATTACACTAAAAATCATACAATGTGATGAATGAACAAGCCACTCGGGTAATTCACTATAGGTATACCCTCTATATCACATGCGTTCAAGGCTTATTTATAAATATCATTTTTTGGGAGTTTTTCCTTAATAAAATATAACCCTTTCCTATTCAATATGTAAGTAACCCCTTTATAAAGGACCCTTCTATATGTAAAAAATTAGTAAAAATAGAATTTTAAAAATCCCTTATGTTGAATCCACATGATATATACATATATTTATGACAGACCTCCCCGAAAGAAAAGACATTACAAAATTACAAGTTCCCCTAAGAGAAGGGACCAAAATATTGAGTGTAAGGGCAAGTATGGCCTACCTGGCCAAATCATTGTGGACAATGGGGTTGGTTTTGGGATTGGGAGGATTAATGTGTGGCCTCCTCCATATCATGGTACAAATGTTCCAATCTCAGCTCTATTGAGATTTAGGCAATCACACCCAACATCCCTCCTGTTTGTATGGAGCAGTTGGTGGTGGGCCAAGGACATGCATGCTTACTGGATCCCATAAGCACAGTGGTGCATAGTGCTACCTATCCTGAAGCTATAAAGCATTGTACTTTTCTTTCATTTTGAATGCAATGTCATAGTACTTTTTTCCTTCCACTCAAGTGTCTGTGTCATTGTCTACACACACAAGATTGTGTTTATGAGTCCAAGTCTCAATCTTGGAACCTTATTCACTTATACAACATTCTATCTTCATCTCTATGTCTTCCATGAGTTCACTCTATGTCTTCAAGCCACCATAGCCATGCTCAAATCCATGCAGTTCAACATGGTATCAGAGCCGTAATGAGCATGGCTCAGCTTCCTTCTCTGCTCTCTCATCTCCTCTTCACTTTTGTTCAGCTCATGAGCTTAGTTTCCACCTCTATCTCCACTTGACCTTCCATGGCAACCATAGCCAATAGGACATACCTCACTTGGAGCTTCTAGATCTCTCTCTATAGGCCATATGTTCTAGTGCTTCCTTCTGGGAAAAATTTTCTTTCTTGACTCCCAAGGCTTATCTGTGGCACGTCAAACACCAACGTTGTCCTAGCCAGAGTTTAGTGTTTTAGAAATTTGTGGTTGCTATTGCCTGTGTGTTGTCGTATGTTTGAATCTATGTCTGCATGTGCTACGATTCACTCTGCACCTATAGGGCATTTGAAGCTCATCACATGGGCTTCCTCCTGATAAATTTTGAGCCCAATTGCTTTATTGGCTTCTGAGAAAAACTAGTCAGCCACCACTAGAAACCCTAATTCTCAGTTCTCCATAGCCAACTTTCTTCAAAGCCTTTTTCACTTCATCTTCCCATTGGTTCTTAAAGTTCTTGTCACTCAAATCTGAAGTTCCCAGCACCAAATGGAGGGGAAGATTCGGTTTTGGAAGATCTTGAAGGATTTTGAAGATTTGGAAGATTCAAGGAAGAAGATACAAACATGGTGTCTATTGACACTCATCTCATGCTCTTAGCACTTGTGTCTTTTGACACAATCAACTTTTTTGCTACTCAAATCTTAGAATTTGGTGCTAATTTGTTGCTACTGTTCCAACCACTCTAGCATGGGCAAAGACTCACTGACATGTTGCTTCAAAGGAGTAGGGTTTCATACCTGGCAGACCCGCATCAAGCTCTTCCTAATGAAGAAGGGCTTATGGGCCATCACCAATGGACAAGAGAAGAAGCCCCATGATGCAACTCTTGTAGTTGCTTGGCAAAAAGGAGATGACAAGGCTCAAGCCATTATAAAGCTTGAGTTGGATGAAAACTACATCCATCATGTGGATAACTGTGACACATCCTATGATACATGGAAAAGATTGTATACTTTGTTTGGTGCACCGTCAAAGTCCTCAAAGTATGGTATGTTAATTGAATTTTATAGATTAGACATGAAGCCTCATACATCCCTGGTATCCCATTTGAACTACATGGAAAGTCTTCAAACCCAGCTTGTAGGAATATATCTGAAAATGGATGAAGATATTTGTATTTGTGTCTTACTAAAAATTTTGCCTCCAGATTAAGATAATTTTTCAACCACTTCAATCAATATGCCAAACCCTAAATTGGTTGAAATTAAAGCCTCTTTGTTATGTTGAGTGTTGAAATGACCTGTTTTTTGGTTGGTTTTTGTTGTTTTTCAGAGCTGAATGGTTGATTTTATGAGATGATTGATTGGTTTGGAAGTGTTTTGAGAGTGTTTTGGATGATATTGATTATGTTTCGGAAGTTCATGATGATTTTCAGTGCAGATATGAGGTTCTGTGATGTTCTGATAGGTCCTGATTGGTTCTGTATACCTTTTGTATAACTTCTGTTTTGTTCTGATTGTCTTCTGTATGAAGCATGGATTGATGATTGATGAAGATTGAGATCTTGTGAAAGATTATTGAATAGTTTTTGAGAGTTTGGAATGGTTTGAGTATGAGTTATGAAGTTTTGATGACCTTTTGTAGCCTTTTGCAGATCTTCTGTAGAGCTTCTGTCTCTGTTCTGGTACTGTACTGTGACTGTTCTGTAGACCTTCTGTATGTGTTTTGTAGAATGTATGTGTAGCTTGGGAAAGTTTTCTAGCCTTGGAAAGAGGTGAATACAAGTGCAAAAGAGCTAAAAGAAGTGAAAGAAGTAGCTGCTGAAGACTCAAGTAAAGATTGAAGTGAAGTGACAGTGGTGAGCTATGAAAGGACACTGTAGTGGCTCTAGTGACTCTTCATATCAGACATACATCTTGGGAGGGGTATCCACGACCTAAGAAGGATTATTGAGTGTGATTTTGAGAGATTGTAGTGAGGATATGATGTATTATTGATGGAGAGAGAGAGAGAGAGTCAGAGATAGTCAATTCCACTAAAACAGAGTGATTGTATATGAGAGATTGAGAGAGAAGACTATGAAGATATTGAAGATGAATACTATGTGATGTATTTCCATTCAAAGATGGTGTATTCCTTTGCTTTCTTTGTTCTATTGATGGATTTTGTGAAGATATTGAAGAATATGGTTGATTCTATCAAATCCGTGGGAGATCTACATGATGCTGCATGAAGATTTGTTGTGCCTGGTGTTCTTTTCTTCATTATGATCATATAAAACCTAATAAAAAAGCTTGTTGATGTTACAAGATAGATTTTCTTGCAAGAGAATTCCCTTTTCCTTGTTGTTTCTCTTGGGGCTCCATGTTTTTGGTGCGCAGCCGGGGAAACTTGCCATCAACAAGCACCAGAAGAGGCTGAAAATGAAGGAAATGGCATTGCCAAGAAGAGAAGAATTCAATGGATGTTTGTAAAGTTTCTTCTTCCACTGAAGATTTGGAATTTCTCATAATCAAAGCCACTTTTCACAAGAAGTTCATCCCACAATGGCGGAAACACATCACCATCATGATGCATGCTCTATGTGGTGGACGGTTTCCTCTTCCTGTTGAAGCAGCAGAAACTTGCATCTTGGTGGCAAACTGTTTGGGAACAAACTGAAGAGCAGAAACAGAGAGAATGACCATACATGGAAGATTTGGCATTCATTGAGAAGTTTCCAGACATCATCAAGGGGGAGATTGTGAAGAAGCTTCAGGAGTCTTGGTCTGTGGAGGTTCACAAAGACAAGAAGGAAAAGAGTTGGAATTTGTTCGTGGATGCTCAACAGCAAGATACATGGGATGCTTGGTGCACTAATAATCTTCTGTTGTTCAATTGGCAACCCATTGGAAGTTGGTAGACAGAGTGTTCTTTACAACATACACTGTTGAAACCATTAGAAGCTGGCATTACTATGATAATGGCACCACTACAATGCTTAGACGTATGCATTTTGACAGCTTCAGAACTGAATACCTTCCTTTGTACAGTGGCATGAAAGCAGAATTTAGAGACGTTGAAAAGGAAGAAGTAGAAGAAATGTTGGCAAGAGAGTCCTCCAGAGACTGAAGCCTTCTGTTATCCCTCTGTGGAGCACTAACAACATAGTGGAGCCAACCCCCTGATGAATGACGCAATAAAGAGGCAAGCGTTAGAACGAGTCCAGAGGTACGTGAGAAGAGAGAAAGCAAAAATCAAAGCTGAGAACGAGCTCACAGCAGAAGCCGCCTTTGACGCCCTTGCTGAACTCTTTACAGAAGTCCCAATGGCACATCAAGTCCTTCCTCCTCCTGCTGGAGGTCCACTTCCAAGCCAGAACCGTCCTGGAAATATTGATGACAGGCCAACGAATGTAGTTCCATTGCCAATTTTTAAGGGAGAGTACAATGAAGACCCCGATCTTCATGTAGCAGAGTTTATGGTAGCATATGTGGCTAACAATGCCAGGACCCCTGAGCATTGGTTAGCAATATTCCCCGCCACTTTCAAGGGCGCGGCGTTTCAGTGGTATGAGAGACAAGCAACAGGAACTTTTGGCACATGGGATGACCTGAAGTTGGTCTTCCTCACTAAATTCAGGCGTGGAAGGTTTTGAAGAGCAGATGCGAGAGGAATTTATGAACCTAAGTCAGTCCTCTGGAGAAAGAGTAGAAGATTATGTCTCACGAATGGAATCCATCCTGAAGAGATGGACTAACCATAATCTAGATGATGGCATTCAGAAGGGGATGTTTCTCAGAGGATTACAACCAGAAGTCCGTAAGTTTGTGGAGCTGCAAAGACCAGCCACATTGCAAGCTGCAATAGAAGGTGCAAGACTGTACGATGAAGTGGAAGCTAGATCGGTGATGAATCCAGGAAGAGGAGTCCTATCTCCTCTGATACCAGGAATGATGTACCCACCAAATGCAGTCCCAGGGATAGCCCCTTACCCCTACCAACAGATGCCCCCAGTATCACAGTACAGTGCACCAAATCCACAGTGGCCACAATCCATGCCTCAAATGATGGTTCAACCACAACAACAATGGTCCCAACCAATTTTCCCAATTCCAAATCAGTAGCAACAGTGGAATCCTACCAACTAGAGCCAACAACCAACAGTTCAAACAGGAGCTCTGAATCAGAATCAGAACAAAGATCCCTCTGGACCAGCCCAACCTGTTTATGCAGTGATTACAGAGACTCTTCAAAACCCTACTGTCAGTACCTCAGGAGGAGAAAGCTTGAAGGATTATTTATCCAACTCAATTGCAAATATCAAAAAGGAGTTGATAGATGTGATTACAGAGCAGCTACAGATGCTGAAAGTGAATACTGCTAGCATATCCAATGTGGCAGGAGCAGGAAGAGATGTGATGCGGTCAAATACTTGGTGTGGTAAGTGTCATCAAGTAGGCCATTTAGCCATTGAATGTACACGAAAACCAACCATTCCTAGAGCCTTCTGTTCCTACTGTTTGCGGAAGAATCATACAGAGGATATTTGCTCTCTGAAGGAGATGCATGATAGGAGAAGAAAGGAAGAAGATGCAAGATTCAACTTGTTGGAATCCAAAATGATAACACAGGATATTGGACCCAAGCCTAGAGAGTTTGGTCCTAATTTCGGACCTAGAAGATTTCCCTCTCAAAGTTACAGAGGAAGACAGTCTCCAAGATCAGAAGTAGAGTGTTACAGATGCGGAGAAAAGGGACACATTTCACCAAATTGTCCAAATCCCAGAAGGTCAGTGGATTACAAGCCCTTATGCAGTCGATGCAAAGGAGAAGGCCACACTGCAAAAGACTGTCCAAGCCTAGTCCCAATGAAAAACAGTGCTACTGATAGTCCGACTAAGGCCCAAGAGCCTACCTCCAATTTAGTGGAATTGGAAGTTGCTGCCATCATGCATGCAAAGAAGAAGGAACCACCTATCCAAAAAGAAAATAATCCTCCTGCAAGAGCAGTAAAGTTCAATCTTCCACCAGAAGAATAGAACAGAACAGAGCCTGACAGTGTCGTACAGAGCACTACAGTGCCACAGAGAGTCACATAGACAGTTCCAGAGACAAGACCAGAGGTCCAGGAGATAGAAGAGGAGGAGGTTCCACAAGTGGCAGAAGAAGTTCCCATGATGCCCCTGTTGGAAGAAAGAAGGAAAATGAAAATGGGTGTTGCCCCATTCCCTAACCGGTTAGAGAAGCTAGTGGATCCTATTAAGGAATACGATCTAGTCAGAGATCTAGATACCTTTAAACCAAGCCTCACATTTCGACAATTATTGATGTTGTCTCCCAGTTGCCGAAAAAGATTCAAAAGTATACTGACAAGAAGACGTGACTTAAGGATTGCTCCCTCAATAGCAACAAAGTCCAACAAAGCTCCAGAGCCTGTCAAAGAAGTGGATGTGGCTAACGCCTTCCTAGATCCGGGTACCCCAGAGATTGGCGTGTGGATAGAAGGTTGCTTTATTGCAAATGCACTGATTGATGGAGGTTCATCAGTAAACATTATGACGGATGTGATAATGAAGGATCTAGGCCTACAAGGTGTGCAACCAACCCAATGGCTTATCAGACTGGCAGATCAGAGTAGAATCAAGCCTTTGGGCATTCTCCCATATGTGAACACTACAGTAGCCGGACACGATTATTGGCTAACCTATCTGGTGGTGAAGCCAAACTCTTATGGTACATCCTACCCTCTGTTACTAGGCAAACCATGGCTTTTTGAAGCCAGAGCAAGGACGGATTGGTTCAAAGGAACCTTGACCTTGGGTAGAGGACCCAATAAAGTGGTGCTGAAGCTATATGGTGCTCAAAAAGGGCATGGATCCACCTCCTTGGAATTATCTTCTGACTCCCCTAATGAGGCTACAGATGGAACATCAGCAGACGAAGATGTTGTCAAACAGATCCTTCCCAAGAAAACAGTGGCACGTTCCTTAACAGTGGATATTGTAAGCCGACTCCCAAACGATGCAAAGTCCCTGTCAATGGATGAATATTTCCTGCCTGAACCAGGAATGATTTCTGAAATCACTTCTGACACTGAGATAGAAGCATGGATGCACTGCTCTCCCTATTACATGGCCATGACAGAGCCAGAGACAAAGGCAGAAGATGAAACAAAGAACCTATTCTTCTCTTATAGAGCTCCTACAGAGCCAGAGACAGAGATAGAGCCAGAGACAGAGATAGAGCCAGAGCCAGAGACAGAGACATAGACATAGACAGAGACAAAGATAGAGACAAAGACAGAGACAGAGACAGAGACAGAGACAGAGACAGAGACAGAGACAGAGACAGAGACAGAAGAGGATGGAGATGATATGGAAGAAGAAGGTTATGAAAGCGAGATGGAAGAGTCTATCCCATCCGAAGATGATATATATGAAGAAGAAGTTCCAGAAGCAGACGAGCTCATGCTGTGGGAAAGAATGGTGATGGTACCATTTGGTCTGGTAAATGGATCTTCTCATATGCAAAATCTTTATAAGAAATGGTTAAAGAAGACCAAGCCGTCTTTCAGCAGTGGCTCATGCCGCCTTCACCCAGCTTTGCCAAGAAAAGATGATGATGATACACCGTGCCAACAAGCACCAGTCCCACAAACCCAACAGGCATCAGAGGGTCCCTGTTATGTGACATTCCTGGATGTGTCATCAGAAGATGAGTCTTCAAGCCAAGAGGTAACTAATCTTGAAACCAAACCCGAAACGGCTCTAATCCCATTTCAACATCTCCAGAGGCAACCTAAGTCTCCACCAAGAGAAGAAGTTGGTTCTAGTGGGACATTAGAAGAGGACACCACTCCCTTGAAGGAGTTGGATTTGTACCCAGAAGCAGTCCGTGGGACCTTCATCCGTGAAGTAGAAGGTAAAAGGCAGTTAACTTTTGTGGATGTAGATGGCACTGAACGCCACTTGAAGGTGGGTAGTAGCCTACCAGAAGAGGAGTTGTCAACTTTGTACAACTTGTTGAAAGAGAATTTGGACGTGTTTGCATGGTCCTACAAAGACCTAAAGGGGATTTATCCCACAATATGTCAGCATCATATTGATTTGGAGCCTGATGCCAAGCCAGTACGGCAACAACAGAGGCGAATGAATCCAAATTATTTGACCTTGGTGAAAGCAGAGCTGCTGAAGCTTCTGGAAACCGAGTTCATCTATCCAATGGCAAATAGTGAATGGGTTTCACCCATCGTGGTTGTACCCAAGAAGAATGGCAAGCTTCGAATATGTGTTGAATTCCGAAAGCTCAATTCCAAGACAAAGAAGGATCACTTCCCTATCCCTTTCATAGACCAACTGTTGAACACAGTGGCAGGACATGAGCTTTATTCCCTTCTGGATGGATTTAGCGGGTACAACCAAGTGCAAATAGCAGAAGAAGACCAATCCAAAACAACCTTCACCACAGAATGGGGGACCTACGCTTATCGAGTGATGCCGTTTGGGCTATGCAATGCCCCTGCTACTTTCCAGCGAGTCATGATGGCCGCATTCCAAAATCATATGCACGACTTTATTGAGGTATATTTGGATGACTTCTGTGTCTATAGTTTGATCCGGGAACACTGGGGACATTTGGAACAATGCTTTGACCGATGCCAGGAGTATGGGATTTCCCTCAACCCTGACAAATGCATCTTTGGGGTCTCTTCTGGAGTTCTGTTGGGCCACATTGTCTCTGCAAAAGGGATATCAACAGACCCTGCAAAGATAAAAAAAATCGCAGCTCTGACAGCACCCACTAACCTCAAACAGTTGAGGGGATTCCTAGGCCATGTGGATTACTACAGAAGGTTCATAGACCATTTTGCAACAAAGGCAACCTCCTTGCACAAGCTTCTGAGGAAAGATGTAGAGTTTATTTGGACAGAAGAATGTGACACAGCCTTTCACACTCTGAAGCAGTGTCTGATTGAGGCACCCATTCTGCAACCTCCTGATTGGACGAAAGAGTTCCATGTACACACTGATGCATCCATTGAAGGCTTAGGCGCAGTTCTTTGCCAGAAGGGCTCCTCGAAGCTGGATCAACCCATCTATTATGCAAGCCGAAAAGTCACTGATAGGGAACGGAACTATACAGTGACGGAGGTGGAGTGCTTGGCAATGGTGTTTGCCCTAGAGAAGTTTCGCCACTACCTCCTATCTACCCACTTTAAATTTTATGTGGATCATGAGGCCATGTCCTTCCTGATGAACAAAGCGGATGTGAAAGGACGAATGATGAGATGGCTCCTTCTATTCCAGGAGTTCGACTTTGAGGTAATTACCAAACCTGGTCGTTCCCATGTTCTAGCTGATCATCTGTTGCGTATCCCACAAACTGTAGACGAGGAGCAGGATGATCCAGACCTCCCTGATGCTTCCCTATTCTTAGTAGAAATTGTAACCCCCTGGTATGCAGACATTGTCAATCTACTAGCAATCCACTAGTACCCTCCTGGTATTTCTAGTCGGGAAAGGAAGAAGCTTCTGTTAGAATCAGCCCCCTACACCCTGCTAGGCGGCGCACTGTACAAGAAAGGCAAAGATGAAGTGCTTAGAAGATGTATTGCAAGAGATGAGATTGGGATTGTTTTGAAGCCTTGCCATGACGAGCCATGTGGGGGCCACTTTGCAGGAGAAGCCACAGTCAGGAAGGCTCTGCTAGCAAGATATTGGTGGCCTACCATTCATAAGGATGCCTATGATTACTGTAAAAGATGTGATGCTTGTCAGAGAATGGGGAAACCCACGAAGACAAGTGCCATGCCACTGCAACACATTCTTCCCCTAAAGCCGTTTGAGAAGTGGGGAATCGACTTCTAGGTCCAATCGATCCTCCCACTCGAAGGAAACATAACAGATACATCCTCGTATGTACGGATTATGTCATAAAGTGGTGTGAAGCTAAAGCCCTAAAGCGAGACGATGGTAATAGCATAGCCCTGTTCATGTACGAGAATATCATCACCCGTTTTGGCAGTCCCTTAGAACTGGTAAGTGACAGAGGCACTCATTTCATTAATAAAGTCATGGAAGAGTTGACAGAGCTGTATAAGATCCGCCATCGCAAGTCCACTCCTTATTATCCCAGAGCCAACGGCCAAATCGAAGTCACCAATCGCATCCTCTGCTCGATCTTGACAAGAACAATTGCCGCACATCGTCGTGATTGGGATGATCGACTTACAGAGGCCCTCTAGGCGTACAGAACCTCCCATAAAGCAGCAACAGGACAGACACCCTTCCTGCTGGTGTATGGTACAGAAGCTGTTTTCCCTGTTGAATTGGAATTGCCCTCTTTGCGAGTGGCTATCAAAGAGAATTTGGGGGATGATGATTCACTGCAATACCATCTTTTGCACCTGGAATGTTTGGATGAAACTCGTAGGATGGCTCTACAGTGTATGGAAGCCACGCAAGCTCGACGTAAGACTTACCATGGTAGCTTCATCAAGCACAAGGAGTTCAAAGAAGGTGATTTAGTCCTAGCCTATGATTCACGATTTGGCAGGTTTCCTGGCAAGCTTCAGCAGCGGTAGATGGGCCCATATAAGATACTTGCCGTCAACCCTAATGGCTTTGTCCAAGTGTAGACCGTTGATGCCTCTGATGATCCCTTCCTGATCAATGGATATCACCTGAAGAAGTACTTCCCTCCTTGGGGATCTTGACAATCACGGTCACCTGATCCTTTCCCTCGTTGGCGTGGCATTGTCATTCTTATGATGCTACTTCTGATAGCCGTTCTTCAGCCACTCCTGATGAGGTGGACGCAACCCTCTCTCCCCTCAGCCCCACCTTCCAGTCTTGATCTCTTATCCTCTATTTTCCACCAGCGACAGTGGCGAGGTGGGTTCTGACAAATGGTATTTCTACCATTCCCTTGCTTAATTCGAAAGAAAAAAAAAGAGAAAAAAAAAACATATCGGTCATGGGAGAAAAGAACTTCGGTCCCTATCATGCCGACCTATTCTTCGAGAAAAGGTGGAAACACCCTCGGGAATAGGGAAAAACAAGAAAAGAGAAAAAAAAAAAGAAGAAAAGAAAACAAGATAAGAAAAACGAAAAAAAAAACTGTTATGGGAGAAAAGGAAGAAATTCCCTGTCATAGCAGGCCTCGTTCTAAGAAAAGGTGGTTAACACCCTTGGGCGAGAAGCTGGCTGTGGAAAAGGTGGCACCACCCAGCAGTCCGGAAAGTGGATTCATTAATTGATATCCCTAGGATCCAGTTCTGAAGCTGCCTCCCTTGGTACGCTGTGTCTTGGGTCTCTCTGCAGAGTGTCTAACTGCCCTCTAGCAGACGACATGCCCTATCCAACACAACGTTCGATTTGATGGCTACCTCCCTGGGTATGCCTCTTCAACACCTGACGACGCAATCTTCATCGACAAACACTCGAGTGACACGAGCTTTCATCCTAACCAGATGGGGAAGTGAGTATGGGTTGCCCTCTGTAACTATCAACAGAGAGTGAGACAGAGGGTGGGGCGAGTGACCAGTCTTTTCTCTTCAAATCCAATGAGAGGTGAGAAGTGTGAATGAAGTGTTGTATGCACGGGATGGGCCTCTCAATGCACAAAGCACGATTTGTTTTTGTGCACTGCACTATAAGGCTCCCTGGCCTTCCTTCTCGCACCGTATGCCGGCATAGGGCGGGATGCACAGTTGCACCATCAAATGCACACAAGGCATACAACCTTTGCACAAGTGACCGTGAGGATAATATCAATGGGTTTCAGGATATGGTTGCCCTCCTGTATCTATCAACAGAGCGTGAGACAGAGGGTGGGCTGAGTGTGACTGGAGTTTCTTCAATCAATTACCGAGAGGTGAGATTGAGGGATGTTACGACCCTTGGAGTCAGGTATGTTCCCGTTTCCCTATGCACTCCGGGATGGGTCTCTGTCATCAACACAAGGCACGTCACCTTGTTCTGTACACTGCACTGTAAGGCTCCCTTGCCTTCCTCCTTGCACTTATGCCAGACGAGTTGGACGCACTGCTGCACTATCAACTGTGCACCCTGGCATACTCCCTCTGCACCATTCCCTTGCCGATTCCTAAACCGGGTATGAGATATGGGTTTCAATCATTCTTCCTCGAGTGATATTAGTCATGGAGCGAGTGACTGTTCTTTCATTCCATTTGAGTGACTGTGAGTTGAGTGCAATATCCCTCATCATCGACGATTTCCTGCGATTCCTTCAACCAGCTGCCTCCATGGGTGCTGTTGTGTGGTCCCTGCCACGATGGACGTGTGCTGTGGAGATGCCTTGGTACCTCCTGCAGCAGCTGACAACAATACCGGACGTGCCATCGACAATCAACCTTGATTCTCTACAATATGGGCCAAGTTTTTCTAACCCTACACCTGTTGTTTCTCCGTGACGTTCATGTTTTAAGTGTGGGCATGTTAGCGGATGGTCTATTGTGTGGTCCTAGGTCCCTGTTGCTCGGTTAACCCTATCCGTTAAGGTCTTAAGTGTGGGGACGCGTCCCTGCGCATCTACATTGCATACCCTTCTGCATATGCCTCAACCTGCTCATGCATGTATGCCATGACTTGCTTTTACCCTGCTGGGGTCCCTTCCCACTCACCCATCCATTTTCCACCCACCCTCGGGGCTGTTCCCTTGTAGTTTTCCTTCATTCCCTGATTTTGCGGTCCTACCATGTGAACGCACCCTACGTTCACCAAAATCCACATCCAACCTTATAGCCCTGTTCTTCCTTTTGAACTGACCATTTTTCCTTTTTACCCACCCCTGTTCTGGTGCACGGTTTTCACGTTATTAATTTTTGAAGCATTTTGCACACATTAGTCGGTTTTCCATGTGAACGCGCTTTGCTTGCTTCGGAACCATGATCAGACGTCATAGCCATGACAATCACTTTTTCCCTGACATTTTTCCTTTTTACTCCGTGTCCTTCCGATGCACGGTTTGTCCCATATTAATTTTTGCGGTTTCTCGAGCCTTTTTCGTGCATCTTTTTGACATTTTTCCATGTGAACCTGCCCTGTTTGCATCGTAATTCCAATTTGATTTGACAGCCTTGTCCACGCGCCTTCCCCCACCTTTTTCCTTTTTCCTCCATCCTCTTTCGACTTTTGGATTTTTAATTATTAAATTTTCAATGTGTTTTCAGACATATTTTTGGTGTTTTTCGCATGTGAACCCCTCCTACTTCTACCGGAACTGCATTTTGACATGACAACCCTGTACCCCCCTTCCTGCGGACATTTTTTCTTTTTACTGCATGTCATTCCGGCTAACGTTTCGTCCAATATTAATTTTCGATTCCATTTTCGGGTCTGTTTTTTGGGTTTTTCCCACGTGAACGTGTCTTATCTCAGTCGGAACTATGTTTTGACATGATAAGATTGTTGATCACGTCTTTCCACACATTTTTCATTTTCCCTAAACCTCATTCCGATGCACGGATCTTTTGATATTAATTTTTAATTGTGTTTTTGGACCCATTTTTTGCGTTTTTTGCATGTGAACGCCCTGTCTTTCCCTCGGAACCCCCAATGCATGTTTCCCCTGTCTTCCCCCTGCCGTCCTGCCCACTTTTGTTTTTACGACATTTCATTTTGATGACCGGATTGGGAGATATTAATTTTTCTTTATTTTTACGTGTTTTTGTGCGACTTGGCCCGCGCGTGAACGCGCCCGTTTCCAATTTCCCACATCTCCACGCGCCCCGATTGCGTCCGCGTGCCCCGTACCGACATCCCAACGCTATTTCGATCCCATCACGTCAAATTTTTTTACCGCGCGGGGTGCACGGGGCAGGGGTACACCTTTCTTTTATGGCCACCGCCCATTCTCCCCCGTGGGCCCCTGCCCATTCCCCTATAGGCACCCCATGGTCCCCCTCCTCCTACCCTTCCCCCCGGGCACCCTTTCAACCCTATCCACCCCCTACCCCAACCCTTCCCCCCGGGCACCCCCCCCCCCCATTCACCCTCAGGCGCCCTTTACTACCCCTAACCCATGGGCCCCTCCCACCACCCACCCCTCGGGCACCCCCCCACACCCTCCCCTATCCCCCCCACCCTTCTCTCTCCCCGACCCTTCCCCCCACAACTACCTCCCTCCCTCTCTCCATCCCTCTCCCTGCGTGCCCTCTCCACCTTCTTCACCTCCATCTCCATCTCCATCTCCATCTCCATCACCCTCCCCTTTTGCTCCTCCCCTCCCCTCCTCCTCCTTTCCTTCCCCTCCTCCTGCGTACCTTCCCCTCCTGCTCCTCTCCTCCCTCCCTCCTTCTCCCCCGTGATGCCTGCCGTGTGCCCGCCATGTGGCCGCTCCTTCGACCCAGCCGCCGCCTGTGCCCCACGCTGTCGTCGGCCGTCTTGAACGCCGACTCGATCCTACACATTAGACGCCGGCAAAAGTAGATGGATTTCCTAAAACATGGCTATCCAAAACATGGATTTCCTAAACTTCCCATGACTTATCACTTCCTGAGAATCCATTCCCCCAATCCATACTACTATTCTGTCCATGTAGCTGAATCCAATATAGGGAATTATTAACCTGGCATTGATGTAACTCCTAAAAAGAGAATTATCTCAACCAATCCCTATCTATTCCCGAATAATTGTACTTGAGGCTTACACTTCCCTATGGTTAAATAAGAATTTTATGTTCATTTGATTTGTTGCATAGTAGTGATGGAAAATAATATGTGCATTGATTTAAGTTGTGTAGGGATGTGTAAATGCAATCCTAACACAGAGAGTTTAAATTGGTAACCAGATACAACCCCAAGCGCAGAACCAGAATCCTGTTTCCGCACTAAGCCCAGCAGAGGCACAAGAGAATAAGTTTCTTCTCAAACAAATTAAACCACCAAAATTTGACAAAAAAGGGAAGACTATTGAAGCCGATGCCGAAATATGGATTGAATCCATGGAGGATTATTTCAGTGTAGCTAGAATAGCACCTGTGAACCAAGCCATGATTGCCAAGCTCAAGCTCATCGATGAAGCTAGGATGTGGTGGAAGCAATGGTGTAAAGACCAAGCAGTCTCACTGAAAGCACAATAACTTGGGAAAAACTAAAGGAAGCAGTGCAGGGAAGGTATATGCTACATACATATCCTACCTACATATAGAACTCAAAAGATAAATGAGTTCTTTAAGTTGAAATAGTTGGGCCTGTCGCTAGATGCATACTACTCGAAATTTCTCCTTGGCTGAAATACGCCCAGACAATGTGTATCCCCCAACAAGTCTCAAAGTTTTGTGATGGGCTGAACCAACCAATAAACACTCGGTTGGAATCAATGCGTCCTTTGGATTTGCAACGTGCATTGATAAGAGCAGGACCTACTGCCCAAGAAGTCCAGCCAAAGTCCAAGCCTTGGTCTTACAAAGACCAGAATCCAAGGATATCGAAAGCTCAAATTAAAAGGGCACAAGGACAGAGTCAAGGCCGATGGAAGAAGCTGAGAGAAAATGCAATCAGTGACTTTGTTCCCACTCAAAGAAGTGATCAAAGCATGTGTTGTTTTCACTGCAATGAACCTAGGCACTTCAAAAGGGAATGTCTCAAACTTGGTAGAGATCGCCATTAAGGGAAATTCAGTAACCAAGCTAGGGCTACCCGTGGCCAAGGTCATGCAGCATTGGGAAGGGCAAAAACTTCCAATATTACCCCTAAAGGATTCAACAAAGAAGAAGATCCATACATGGAAGTTTAGATTGAGAGGGCAACGGTTCATGCCACTCTCCACAAAAAGGGGCCGAACCGTCAATTCTCAGTGATTCAAACATCATCAGACCACCAAGGTAAGAAATTCAAAACCCTGATTGACTGTGGCAGCACTCATTCTTTTATTTCACCAGCATGTGCAAGAAGGTTAGGGATAACCACTGTAGCTACACCCATCTTTGCTTTTCAAACTATTAAATGGGTGAGAAATCACTTGCACTTGACAAATTGCTAAGGTGGAATTCCTACTTGGAAACGAGCCCACAACTGTTAAGTTCAGGGTAATGAATCTAGGAGCCCATGAATGCCTACTTGCGATGGATTGGCTAATCCCTAATGATGCTCACATTCATTGTGGAAAGGGTCAAGTCTCCTTTCAGAATCCTAAGGGTGAGCTAGTTACAACACAAGTAGAAGCAAGTAAACCAAAGATCCAACTAGCTAAGGCAACGTGAATATTTCAAGGAATAAGGAAAGGATTACGCGTCTACCCGATCAAGCTAAACAAACCAGATCAGGTAGAGGACACCAATGAAGAACCATCATGGTTAAAGGAATATGTGGATGTGTTCCCAGAAGAATTAACTGAATTACCACCACCTAGGGAAGTGGATCATGAGATTAAGCTAATGTCAGGAGCTGCACGAGTTGCAAAGGCTCTACAAGATGTCCATTCCTGAAGCCATTGAGTTAAAGGAACAACTCAAATAGCTAGTGGACCAAGGGTACATACGCCCCAGTAGTTCTCCTTGGGGGGCTCCAATCTTGTTCCAAAAGAAGAAGGATGGTACACTTCGCGTTTGCATCGATTATAGAGGCCTGAACCAATTAACCATAAAAAATTAATATCCCATTTCGAGGATAGATGAGTTACTCGATCAACTAGAGGGAGAAAAAATCTTCTCTAAGATTGATTTAAGGTTTGGGTATTATCAAATCTACATCAAGGATGAGGATATTCCAAAGACGACATTCAATACCAAATATGGTCATTTTGAATTCACAGTAATGTCTTTTGGATTGACTAATGCCCTTGCCACCTTTAATAGGCTAATGCGGGACATTTTTAGACCATATCTCGATGATTTTGTACTCGTCTTCTTTGATGACACCTTGGTTTATTCCAAGGAAGAGAAGGATCACGAATCCCAAGTTCACATCATCCTTGAGACCATGAGGACTCATAAGCTCTATGCTAAGAAGAAAAAGTGTGCCTTCCTCAAAGGGCAGATTGAATATCTTGGATTTATTGTGTCAAATGAAGGAATCTTCGTAGACCCTATAAAGGTTAAGGATGTCCAAGAGTGGTCTCCACTGACTACTATTAAAGAAGTGCATAGCTTTCTTGGATTAACAGGTTGGTATAGGATCTTCATTAAGGACTATGCTTTAATTGTAGCACCCCTCACAAATTTGTTGAAAAAGCAAGTCACCATAGTATGGACACCCTCTGAACAAGCAAGTTTTGATCAACTCAAGCATAGCTTGGTGACAGCACCAATTCTAAAGCTTTGACTTAAGCAAGGAATTTGAAGTTGTCACAGATGCTAGCTCACTTGCACTGGGTTGTGTACTGATGCAATAAGGTCTTCCTATAGCCTAATCCTCTCACGGAAGCTAAAACCTATGAAAGGAATTATGCCACCCATGACTTGGAGCTGCTAGCAGTGATTTATGCCCTCAAACTTTGGTGACATTACTTGCTTGGTAATAAGTTTTCTTTGGTCACGAACCATAAGATCCTTAAATGGATCTTTACCCAAACCAACCTCAACATGAGGCAATGTCATTGGATAGAAGTGGTCACTAACACCCTAAGTTGCAAGGCGTTCCTCAACTCTCTTATCATGGAGGAACCCTCAATGGCCGAATCATTGGCAACTATGGTGTCAATACCTAGCAACCCTATCCTTGAACTAGCTAAGGAAGAAGCTAGCCATGACCCAAAATGTTTGGAGATGATAAAGGAAATTTCAGAAAAGGACCAAAACCCAAGACTTAAGGTCAAATATCAAGAATTCTCCGTCAATGAGGGACTTGTCTATTTTACAACAAGATTATGTATACCCTCGAGCAAGAAACTCAAACGGAGAATACTTTGGGAAGCACATGACTCCTCCTTTTTAGGCCATCCCAGATATGTTAAGACCCTCAACACGGCTAGAAAGAGTTACCTTTGGGGAAGGCTTAAAGGAGACATGCTCAAATATGTCAGAGAATGTTTGTCTTGCCAGTGCATTAAGGCAGAACATGTCAAGATGCATGGGAAGTTGCAACCTCTTGACATCCCCCAAATGAAGTGGGAATTTATCAGCATGGACTTTGTTCTTGGGTTACCCTCACTGCAAGGAGGCTACAAGTCAATTATGGTTATAGTAGACATGGTCACCAAGGTTGCACACCTCATTCCAATCAAGACAAACTACAAAGCTTCAGATATTGCTAGACTATTCATCAAGGAGATATTTAGACTCCATGGGTTGCCTAAAAGGATCGTTAGTGAGACCGAGACTCCCTCTTCACATCTCACTTCTGGAGAGGGATATTCGGGGCCATTGGGACTCAACTCTATTTTAGTATAACCTACCACCCTCAAACTAATGGCCAAACAGAGAGGCTCAACCAAGTCATTGAAGATATCCTTAGAGCTTATTGCTGTCACGAACCTAGGAAATGGATCCGATATCTACCATTGGTAGAGTTCACCTATAATGCTTCCTACCAACAAAGCGTACAAATGACACCTTTTCAAGCATTGTATGGGCATGATTTTTGTACTCCATTGAACTTTTCAGATCCTACTTTAAGGGTAGAAGCTTCTAAGAAAATTCTTGAGAAAATGGATGAGCAGGTTCAGGCCATCAGACAAGACATTAGAGCCGCCAAAGATAGGCAGAAAGCCTATGTAGATCTAAATAGACAAGAGCAAATCTTCAATGAGGGAGACATGGTTTTTATTCGTGTACGGCCCAAGACGAGTTACTTATCATTGAGAGAATTTAAAAAACTGAGTCCAAGGTATTGCAGATCTTATAGGATCCTCAAATGCCTAGGGCCCATTGCCTACAGACTCCAACTCCTTGAGAATGTAAAGCTTCACAATGTATTTCATGTTAACCTACTAAAGAAATATGTATCCAATCCTAGCCATGTACTGAATGATCAACAAGTTGTAATGCCAAGCCAAGGAGTCCTTGAGCTCTGGCCAGATTGAATCCTAGACACTTGAGAAAAGAGATAGAGGAGTACCTCATCCAGTGGAAGGACTTTATAGAAGAAGATGCCACATGGATTGATGAGAGTACTCTCAACCAACAATACCCCCAATTCCTTTCGAGATGAGGACATCTCGATTCCTTAAGGGGGGGAAGGATGCAATATTTCCCTCCCTCCCACCATATGACCCCCCCTTAATTAATGTTTTTTTAAAGAGAAGAATTAACGCCCCCCTCACTCACGTCGCCAGCTGGCGGATGAATGGGGGACCTGTTGTCGACGACAAGACAGCATGGCGGAGGCAGGGGGTAGCAGGGGTCCGACGGCTGGTGGAGGACGGGATGATGTGGGTGGGGCAATGATTAGTCCTTCTTCCCCTCCACCATACTCAGCATGGCCGGTGGCAATCCACTTGGCTGTCCTGATAGGAATAAGGGGGGGCTCTATACCATGGTATTCCCCCCCCCCCCCATACACTATAAAAGCTCCTTAGGCGTAGAGAAGTAGGGGATTACCATCGTCACTCTTTCTTGCTGTCAATTTGGAGAGAGAGAGAGAGAGAGAGAGAGAGAGAGAGAGAGAGAGAGAGAAGAGAGAGAGTAAGAGGAGAGAGAGAGAGAGAGAGAGGGAAATTTTCCATTGGAGGCTTCCACACTTCCCCTTTCTTTTTCCCCTCTTTGAGAGGGTTCTCACAGTTGTCTCCTTCCATAAGGAATCAACTCTCTTGTAGACCGGGTGCGTAGCTGTGAGGAAAAAGCCAAACTATACGATGCCTCCCAAGCAAAGTAAGGTCCAATCGAGCGCAAATCCCACTTCATTCAATGGAGTTGCGGGTCAAGGATCCACGACACTTGGTAACGAGGTGCATTCCATAAATCCTAAAATGGTAGGAATCTTTGAAAAAAAATTTACAGATTGACTACTTTAGGAGGAGTTTTTCATGTGAAAATCTACGGTAGCTAACCACCAACTAGACTGTATTATAAAAATCATGTTCAGCATTGTGTTTTATTGCACTTTGGCATGTCTTAGAGCAAACAACTTGCACAAAAGTTTACACATTGGTGCACTCTGAAATCAAGGAATTCATTGATTGTGTTCATAGTGCATTGGATTTATGCACTAGCATTGGCATGCTTAAGTGCTAAAAGAAACTAGGAAAAAATGGGTTATCGGGATGATAAAGCATGGGCATTATTAAGCGGAAATCATACTTTTTTCATCGAAAAATTTGTGAAAGGTAGGAGTAAAGGCTTGAATCAAGTCCATGAGGATCGTGAGTTGCTATGATAACGGTTAAATATGGTGGGGTTGTTGCAATACTCAGTCAAGTATTAGGCTCCCGTAAACCTTTAAAGAGAAGTAGCTTGCATGTGCATTAGGCATGATAACTTCATGTCCCCCGCACAAAAGAAAAATACAAGTCTCTATTTATGTTTTGCATAAGTGCATTGAAATGAATTCCCAAGAGGGGAAGCTCCACATTGCATCATCGTCTTAGGAAGACTCGCATCTAGATTGCATGACAACAAGGTCAGTTTCAATTGCAATACTAGGGATTCATCTTAAAGATAGTGCTAAACTCAATTGCTTAGGGTAGTTCAATAAGACAAATCCTATATACGTAAGGATAGGGCTTAACTCGACTTATTTAGGGTTTAAAAGTAATGAGCCAATCTATTGTTAGGCGCATAGGAGGACCTTGAGACAAGTAAAACATTCATTGGTCTCTATCCTACACCTACCTCAAAAAACTAGAACAACCTTGAAGATGTCACCTTTAACCATGACACAACTCAATGTTAATACAAGAAAACTTGAGTGTCATTTTTCCAAGACAAGAACCCTAGACTAAAGGCTAGTAAGCTAGGACTCCTACCATTCGAAAACTATCGGATATAGAACCAATTGCATAATTTCTCACTCCTATCACATAGGAGTGGGGTCTAAAAAAAGGTATTCCCTATCCCTCGGAGAATATGGGAAATTTCCACCAAGGCAGGAAGGACAAACGCTAAGCGTCAAAGATAGGGACTCCACCTTAGCAGATGTCCCGAGTACTCACATGTACCATTGTTTGTGCTTATAAATTAAGAAACATTGCTTGTAAAAAGATTGTATAACCCCAAACTCATACAAGAAATGGGAATAATGAATCAGGTTGAACTTTTGGAAGGCACGCCAAACCACTCCCAATTGGCCGCCAACCCTAGCCAAGGGGGTTCTAAATAGCAGTGATGGGAACGTGGACCGAACGTGCCACAAGAGGTCTCTTTGTGGGTTGGATTGAATGTAGGACGACACTTGGATGCTAGGGGGGCTCTGGCATAAATTCCCTACCTCCGAGTCCTACTCAAACAATCTGTGTGACTAGAGATAGATTCTTGAGGGCCCCTGTTACTAGTGCAATTGTAAAATCTTGGAGGAAATAAGGTGCATCCTCACGGATTGCAAATATTGTCCCTTTTTGAACAAGACTTGTATCTTAGTTAAAATGATAATATTAAGTTTACCTCAAAGAAACCTATTCGAAATTATCTTCGTGTCAGTACCATAAGATTACATGAATGAACCATGTTCCCTAAAAGGCTTAATTGAGGAGGCTGCTTTTAAATGTCGCCCATAAATATGATAGGGATAATTAGATAAATAAAGTACACCTATTGAGGGAAGCAGGTGGGTGGAACCCCCGATGGGTCTGTCCTTCGACAAGGTGGTCCGAAGAACTGGGAGGCTTCTCACAAGTTTTTATTATCATTCGACCTCTAGGAAGAACCCGATTCATGTCGTTTTAGGGGACCAGGATGGGATTATGCCCTATGGGCAAAGAGGTTGAGTGGCATATCCCTCTTATTTCTCATTCTCCTTGAACCAAGTGCAGTATGGATTTGCTTTGGATTGGGTAACTCGGTGTAAAGTAGATTATCCAGGAGACCTTGATCACTAGGGACTCAAGTTTCAAGTCGATCCTAGTGGGTTCAGGCCGTGAACATTCAATTCTGAGGTGGACTCGAAAAAACCCTATGCGACAAACCCCGTGTCATTCCATGGGAGTGCTGGGTGGCAATGCTTAGATTCGTTTCTTGATGGACTACCAAAACGTGCTTGGTGTCGCCAATAGATGGGCAAGCCACAGTAAGTTTATTTCACATATGAAGGGGCTTATGGCACAACTGGCCTCCGTTCAAGCACCATATCATGATGAAGATGCCATTGCCATCCTTTTGAAATCTATAAAGAACATCTTTCTCCAACCCTTGTTACTACCCTTACTGACATCCCAAATCCAACTTTGGAAAGTACCATCCAGTCATGCTTGGATGAAGAGAAGAGGAACCATAACAAAGGTACTTCAGCATTTACTTCCTGTGAGCAAGTGTTAGTCCATACAGTTTCTACAAAGTGCTCCTTCTATCATAAAAAAGGGCATATTGTAAGTAATTGATGGAAGAAGTATCCTGATAAAATGAAGTGCAATAAATGCAAAAAGAGACATATTACTAGTAAGTGTCCCACTGTTCCAGAAGTACCTTCCACAGATGATAGACTCTTTTGAGTCTTGTAAACTATCTACCTATAACTAGCTTTTGTAGCCTAACTTATAAAGGCATCTCATTGTGGATTAAGGGGGGGCATCCTATCATGCTTTATGAAATGCCACCTGGCATTGAGGGGGGGTGTTGAGAAGTAAGGATGTGAACTCTCCTTATACTAGAGGGGATAAGGGTAGCTAGGTGTAAATGAACTAGAGGATAGGGGAGCAAGGGAAATCCCTAACCCTAACTTTTCCAGAGGCTATATAAGCTACCTAAAGGTCACTCTCACTGTAGAGGGGAGTGTACTAGTTGTACCTTTGAACAACTTACTAAGCAAGATCTTCTTCTTGTACTTGAGCTATCTCTCTCCCTCTTGTGCACACTCTCATGCTTCCAACTCTAATTTTCCACATAGCCGAGCCTCCTATACTCACCTAAACAACCCCATAGCCTCACAGCTAGGAGCATATAGACACTATGAACTAATTTATCCAATAAATTGTAGATACCATCTCTAGATTGTAGTCCAACGTGATGCCCTTCCCAACTCCAAGCAAAAGGAGTACCCAAACATATTAGTAGCTAGCAACTCATAATACAAATAAAGGGAGCATCTCCCAGCTTATCGCTGTGGTCCCACTATGGCTCTCCTATACCCCAGGGATTAGCCCCAGGATGTGCTGCTAAATGCTATCCACCACACCACTTATAACTAAATCATGATGGGCCCCCATCATCGAGCTTTCTAATACCCATTAGATTTTTCTTATGCTTTAAAAAATTAACATCTACAACGACAGTGATCATATCCATATAATGTTTCATCATATCTGTTACTTCTTCTACAAAGTTTGATGCAAAGGACTCATAACCAATGACTTCAGGAGCTACCCTCTCACTAGGTTGCACAACTTGCAAAAGGGTTTCTACCTGTACTAACCCTTGGTTTACATAAGGAGCTTGTTGGCTAACTTATGGCTTAATGACACTTGGAGGAGTTGGCAATAAAGACGCATTTTGCATCATGCTTCCTCTACCATTCGAATTGGTCATAGTAGCACTAATCGCATCTTGATCTTCACTAACCAATACCAAATTATTTATGAGACTAAGGCTTGAATTTAGATTTACCCTCAATACATAGGTTGCGTGTAAGATAGATTCTACTTCCTCTGCTCGGGTTATAGCAATATCTAATCCACTAAAGGGACACTACTCAACTACACTTGGATATTGAAGTCCAATCCATGCAAAAAATATTGAAGTTGGGTAGTAGGTGGAATAGGGATAGAGGCTTGCAATTTGTGAAAGACCTCTTTCACCTTCTTGGCATATGTTCAAGCATTTTCATGGGGCTCTTGATGTATCACATTTGGCCCACTTAGCCAATATTGTCCACCTCTCTCATGGAGAATTCTGTTTGAAAGGTTACAAAGAATAAATTGATTGTGGTTATCATACCGGCTTCTAATCCATGATACCACATTGCATCCCTCCCTTTTAGGGTCATGCGCATCTCCGTGTCTTTGGCTATGAGGCATTTTGCCATGTGCCTAGGGACAAGAGAAGTAAGCTGGATCCTAAGAGTGTCAAATGCATTTTCCTTGGTTATGGGGATGCAAGCGAGATGGGTTACCATCTCTGGGATCTGCATGCGCGAAAAGTCATCCACAATCATGATGTAATCTTCCATGAAGACAAGATGCATAGGCAACCTGAGAGATTTGTTGAGATCTGCAAGGTCATATTTCCGGAGGAGCCGAGAGCTCCCGCACAACCAGTTGGACAGCCTCCAGTTGCAGGAGATGCTCATGGTCAGGGTATTAGACAGACAGCTGGGCAGGCAGCAGAGCCTACCGTGAGACGGTCTGCTAGAGACAGACGTCCACCTGATAAATTTCAGCCCTCCATGCATTATATCTTGGTTACAGTTGTAGGAGAGCCTTTCACTTATGATGAGGCTATGCACATGGGTGTCAGTCACTCCTGGGAGAGGGCTATGCAGTCTGAGATAGACTCCTTGCATAAGAATGAGACTTGGGATTTGGTTTCCTTGTCTAAGGGCAAGAAGGCTTTGCTATGCAAGTGGGTGTACAAGCTGAAAAGTACCCCTGGACACCTCAAGCCAGCATACAAGGCTAGATTGGTAGCAAAGGGTTTTAATCAGGAGCATGGTGTGGACTTTGATGAGGTCTTTTCTCTTGTGGTTAAGATGACCACCCTGCGCTTAGTCTTGGCTTTGGTTGCTCAGCTTGACTTGGATTTATACCAGATGGATGTCAAGATGGCTTTCTTACATGGGGACTTGCATCATGAGATTTATATCGAGCAACCTAAGGGCTTTGCAGAACCTGGCAGGAAGCACCTAGTGTGCAAATTGAAGAAAAGTCTTTATGGCTTGAAGCAAGCACCTAGGGAGTGGTATCATAAGTTTGATGCCTTTATGCAATCACAAGGCTACAACAGGAGTGCTATGGATCCGTGTCTTTACACAAAGAAAGCTCGTGATGGTTCTTTATTGATTTTGGTACTCTATGTGGATGATATGATGTTAGCAGGGAAATCTCATAATGAGCTAGATGCTCTTAAGGCTCAGCTCAAGAAGAGCTTTGAGATGAAAGATCTGGGACAGGCCTCTCACATACTTGGTATGCGCATTAGACACAACAGGCATCAAGGACTCCTCTACTTGTCACAGAGGGAGTACATTCATAAAGTCCTTGAGCGCTTCTGCATGCAGGACGTAAAGCCTATTGGTTGTCCATTGCCTTCTTATGTGAAGGTCTCATGGGCTGATTGTCCGCATACAAATGAGCAAAGGGCCGAGATGGCCAAATTTCCCTATGCATCCGCAGTGGGCAGTCTTATGTATGCCATGATAGCCACTCGTCTAGATAAAGCCTTGGCAGTTAGTGTTGTGGCACGCTATATGGCTAATCATGAGGTACCTGAAGGGCACTGCAAATATGTGCATATGCTATGGCAGCCAGGATACATGAGTCGTGGGGTACACTGACTCTAATTATGTAGGACATGCAGATAGTAGGAAGTCCACTTCCGACTATGTATTCACCTATGCTGGAGGTGCTGTTTCTTAGATGTCCAAGGTGGAGAAATGCTCGGCCCTTTCTACTACAGAGGCCGAGTATGTTGCATCCACTGAGGCTTACAAGGAGGCCATTTGGTTGGGTCGTTTGGTTGCTGACCTTGGTATTGATGCTATCCCTACACTGCATTCAAATTCTATAAGTGCTATTCAGTTAGCTAAGAATCCGGTCTTCCATGCGAAGATGAAACACATTGAGGTGAGGTATCACTTCATATGTGGGGTCATTGAGGATAAGTTTGTCGACCTTGACAAGATCTCGACTGACCAGAATCCTACAGATCTGCTCACCAAAAGCCTCTCTACAGAGCGCTTTGCCTTCCTCAGGAGATTGATGGGCATGGGATGAGATGACGTCTTTTCTCATCCTGTTGTACATGTGTACATGTTGTACTGTCTTTTTTTCTTTTTTCTTTTCACTCCTCACTAGGGAAAATTCACCTTTAAGTGGGAGGTTGTTGGGGGTAAAGGCGCCTCCGCCTAGCCGCCCATGTATTACTACACTGATAGTCATCGCCACTGCACATTGTAGGTGGCGAGCGCCCGTCCACTGTCACTTTATTCTTTATTCTTTTAGTGACAGTTTGAATAAAGGAAGGCCCGGTCACACATTGTGACTGTTGGAGTTCCCATTTCTTGTCTCTCTCTTTCTTGCTCTTGCTCTCCCGTCATAGCTCTCGAGTGCAAGCTTCGATCCTTCTCATCTTTCAATGATGGGGATCCTGGATCGAATCTACAACCCCTCACCACTATATGTGGAAAGGCATTGGACTTGGAACGCGGGATATTGCTATATAGATACCAACCGACTTGCCTATCTTCAAAACAATCTGAAGAGACTAAAATGGTTAGAAGACTTGAAGATTATCAAGTTATTCATCTTCCATTAGGCCTGTGTAAATTTGATCCTACACATCGGATACTGGGAAGTAGAGCAAAATCGGTATATCTATGATGAGGTTGTCAAAGTTTTGCCAACTATCAAAATTAAAGTAATGGGACGAAATAAACGTCATGGCTATCAAAAACGAGGACTTCCTGAACTTCCCATGGCTTATCATTTCCTGAGAAACCATTCCCCCAATCCATATTACTATTTTGTCCATGTAGCTGAGTCCAATAGGGAATTATTAACCTGGCGTTGATAAAATCGTCCCAATCAATCCTTATCTATTCCCGAATAATTGTACTTGAAGCTTATGCTTCTTTATGAATAAATAAGAATTTGTGTTTATTTGATTTGTCGCACAATAGGAATGAAAAATAATTTGTGCATTGATTCAAGATGTGTAGAGATATGTAAAAGTTATCTTAACACAAAGGTTTTAATCCAAAACCAAATGCAACCCCAAGCACAGAACTAGAGTCTTGTTTCCGCACTAATCCCAGTGGAGGCACAAGAGAAGAAGTTTCTTCTCAAACAAATTAAACCACCAGAATTCAATGGGAAAGGGAAGTCTGTTGAAGCTGATGCCGAATTCTGAATTGAATCAATGGAGGATTACTTCAGTGCAGCAGGAATAGCACATGTGAACCAGGCTATGATTGCCAAGCTCAAGCTTACCGACGAAGCTAGGCTCTAGTGGAAGCAATGGTGTAAGAACCAAGCAGTCTCTGAAAGCACAATAACTTGGGATAAGCTAAAGGAAGCCGTGTAGGGAAGATACATGCCACGTGCATAAAAACTCAGAAGATGAATGAGTTCTTCAAATTGAAACAATTGGGCCTGTCTCTAGAGGTGTACTACTTGAGATTTGTCTCCTTGCTGAAATACGCTCCAATCATGAGCATTCCCCAATAAGTTTCAAAGTTCTATGATGGGTTGAACCCACCCTTAAACACTCGGTTGGAATCAATGTGTCCTTCGAATTTTCAAGATGCGTTGATAAGAGCAAGACCTATTGCCCAAGAAGTCCAATTGAAACCCAGAAATAATAGAACCTGGTCTTACAAAGACCAGAAACCAACAATGTTGAAAGCTCAATTCAAGAGGGCTCAAGGACAAAGTCAAGGCCAACAAAAGAAGCCAAGGGCAAACGCAATCAGTGACTTTGTCCCTACTCAAAGAGGTGATCAAAGCATGAGATGTTTCCACTGTAATGAGCATGGACACTTCAAAAGGAAATGTCCCAAACTTGGCAAATACCGTCGCCAAGGAAAATTTAGTGGCCAAGTCAAAGCTACCCGTGGCCGCAGATGTGCAGCAATGGAAAGGCCAAAAACTTCCAATATCTCCTCCAAGGAAATCAACAAAGAAGAAGACCCGTCCATGGAAGTTGAGATTGAGAGGGCATCCATTCATGCCGCTCTCCATAAAAAGGGGCCAAACCGCCAATTCTCAGTGATCCAAACACCATCACATTACCAAGGTAAGAAATTCAAAACCCTGACTGACTATGGTAGCACTCATCCTTCATTTCACCAGCTTGTGCAAGAAGGTCAGGAATAGCCACTCCAGCTGCACCTACCTTGCTTGTTGAACTAGTAAATAGGCGAGAAATCACTTGCACTAGACAAACTACTAAGGTGGAATTCCTACTCGGAAATGAACCCTTATCTGTTAAGTTCAGGATAATGAATCTAGGAGTCCATGAGTGCCTACTTGGGATGGATTGGCTAGTCCCCAATGATGTTCACATTCATTGTAGGAAAGGACAAGTCTCCTTCCTTAATCCTAAATGTAAGCAGGTGACAACACAAGGAGAAGCAAGTAAACCAAAGATCCAGTTAGCTAAGGCAACGCGAATAGTTCAAGGAATAAGGAAAGGATCACTTGTCTACCTGATCAAGCTAAACAAACTGGAACAAGTAGAGGACACTAACGAAGAACCATCATGGCTAAAAGAATATGCGGATGTGTTTCCAAAAGAGTTGACTAAATTATCACCACCTAGAGAAGTGGATCATGATATTAAGTTAACAAAAGGAGCTGCGCAAGTTGCAAAAAGGCCCTACAAGATGTCCATTCCTGAAGCTATTGAGTTAAAGGAACAACTCAAACAACTATTGGACCAAGGGTATATACAGCCCGACAGTTCTCCTTGGGGAGCTCTAGTCTTGTTCCAAAAGAAGAAGGATGGTACACTTTGCCTTTGCATCGATTATAGAGGCCTGAACCAAGTAACCATCAATAATAAATATCATATCCCAAGGATAGACGAGTTACTTGATCTATTGCAGGGAGCAAAAATCTTCTCCAAGATCAATTTGAGGTCAGGATACTACCTTTCCATGTCAAAGAAGAAGATATTCCTAAGACGGCATTCAACACAAGATATGGTCATTTCAAATTCACAGTAATGTTTTTCGGATTGACTAATGCCCCTGCCACCTTTAACATGCTAATGCATGACATTTTTAGACCATATCTTGACTATTTTGTACTTGTCTTCTTGATGATACCTTGGTTTACTCCAAGGAAGAGGAGGGTCATGAATCCCAAGTTTGCATTTTCCTTGAGACCATGAGAACTCACAAGCTCTATGCTAAGAAGAAAAAGTGTCCCTTCCTCAAGAGGCAAATTGAATACCTTGCAAGAATATGACTTTGAAATCAGGTATCAGCCTAGCAAAGAGAATGTAGTCGCCTTAAGTCGCAAAGCATTCCTCAACTCTCTTATTATGGAGGAACCCTCCATGGCAGAATCATTGGCAACCATGGTGTCAATGCATAGAAACCCTATCCTTGAATTAGCAAAGGAGGAAGCTAGCCATGACCCAGAATATCTTAAGATGATGAAAGAGATTTTAGAAAAGGATCAAGACCCTAAACTTAAGGTCAAGTATCAAGAATTTTCAGTCAATGAAGGACTTTCCTATTTCAGGACAAGATTGTGTATACCCTCAAGCAAGGAACTCAAACAGAGAATACTTTGGGAAGCACATGATTCTCCTTTTTCAGGCCATCCTGGATATGTTAAGACCCTCAACACGGTTAGAGGGAAAGGCTTAAGGGAGACATGCTCACATATGTCACGAAATGTTTGTCTTGCCAGCGCATTAAGGCAAAACATGTCAAAATGCCTGGAAAGTTGCAACCTCTTGACATTCCCCAAATGAAGTGGGAATTTATCAACATGGACTTTGTTGTTGGATTACGTTCAGTCCAAGGAGGATACAACTCAATTATGGTTATAGTAGACTTTCTCACCAAGGTTACACACCACATTCCAGTCAAGACAAACTATAAAACCTCGAACATTGCCAGATTGTTCATCAAGGAGATATTCAGACTCCATGGGTTTCCTAGAAGGATCATTAGTGACCGCGATTCCTTCTTCACATCTCATTTCTGGAGAGGGATATTCAGGGCCATTGGGACTGAACTCTGTTTCAGTATAGCCTATCACCCTCAAACTGATGGCCAAACAGAAATGGTCAACTAGGTCATTGAAGATATCCATAGAGCATATTGCTGTCGCAAACCCACGAAATGGATCCAATATCTACCATTGGTAGAGTTCGTCTATAATGCTTCTACCAACATAGCATTCAAATGACACCTTTTCAAGCGTTGTATGGGCATGATTGTCGTACCCCATTGAAATTTTTAGATCCTACCTTGAGGGTAGAAGCTTCCAAGAAGGTGCTTGAAGAGATGCATGAGCAGGTCAAGGCCATCAGACAAGACATTAGAGCTGCCAAGGATAGGCAGAAAGCCTTTGCGGATCTAAATAAACAAGAGAGACTCTTTCAAAGAAGTGGATATGGTTTTTATTCGAGTATGACCCAAGAAGAGTTCCTCACTGGGAGAATTTAAGAAATTGAGTCTAAGGTATTGCGGACCTTACAAGATCCTCAAATGCCTAGGGCCCAATGCCTACAAACTCCAACTCCCTGAGAACGTAAAGGTTCACAACATATTCCATGTTAGCCTACTAAAAAAATATGTATCCAATCCTAACCATGTACTCAATGATGAACAAGTTTTAATGCTAAGCCAAGGAGTCCTTGAGCTCTGTCTAGATAGAATCCTAGACATTTGAGAAAAGGGATTGAGGAGTAGAACCCTCAAAGAGTACCTCATCCAGTGGAAGGACTATCCAGAAGAAGATGTCACATGGATTGACGAGAGTGCTCTCAACCAACAATACCCCCAATTCCTTTCTAGATGAGGACATCTTGATTCCTTGAGGGGGAAAGGATGTAATAGGCCACCGCTATATTAACATTGCTCCCCCTTTTATAAAAATAAAAAAATAATAATAAACAAAAAAAAAATCATCCTGCCTCCCCCTATCAACGCCATCTAGTTGGCGGAGGGAGGGGGAGTTCAACTACACGTCGACAAGGGAGGGGGAGCTAAATTTGTAATGGACAAGGGTGAGGGTGGAGACGTCTATGAGATGACTAGAGATGGAGGCAGCAATGATGAAAGATGACGAATGGTCATAAAAAATAACGATGATGGGGAGGGAGGGTGCCCCGTGTCAATACCTCCTTGTGATACCCTTTGTCCCTGTCTCTATAAAAATCCTCCCCCCTCCTTAGCAAGGGGCGATAATCCTCTTTTTTCCTTCCCCTTAATCATCACCATCTTTCCTTTTAAGGCATTTCTCCCCCCCCCCCCTTTCCTTCAGGAGACTCGTTATTCTTCTCTCCTTCCCCCTCCCCCTGTTTGCTGCCAAAATCGTGAGAAAGAGAAGGAGAGGGAGAGGTAGTGAGGGAGAGGGAGAGAAATGGTTCAAGAACTAATCCATTATTGGACAAGGACTCGAGTACCGCCTCTCCCCACCGCAAGTCACATAGCCACTCTATCGCTACGTCTAATTGGCAAGGAGACTGTGAAAGTCAAGACAAGGCGTAGGGAACTCCCGCACCAAGGAGTCTTTCGAAGGAAGTGGAGGTCGCTTTCCAGCCCGAAAATAGCCCCAAAGCATAAACTCTCCCAAGTAATTGGAAAAGCCGTGACTACGAGAGAAGGATCATGAAAGGACACCACCATCAACACGAATAGTTTATCATGTGTGAATGCTAACTCAGCACTCCAAAACCAGGTACCGCTCCCGTGTCTAGAAATTGAAATCGAAAAATTTAAGCATGGGTATCATTAGGAAAAAGTCATACCTTGCATCAAGTAGCTTGCATATTTTGAAAGGTAGCTAAGAAGGGTTTAATAACCATGAGTTGTCAAGAGTACATTAAGCATCTATGGGTTATTGTGGAAATTAAGTCAAGTATTAGGTTTGCTCTTTCACAAAATGCATCATAGATTGCTGGGGTATGTAAATATTCCATATAGGTCAATTGCCTCCCATAAACCTTCGTAGTAAATTTATTCACATTTACAATGAATGCATCTACACTTGCATTTGAATAATTAAAATCGTGGCATATGATTTGCATAAATGCACTAAGTAAATTTTCATGAATGGGGATTCGGCTTCATAGATTTGCATCTAGAAATGGCATGACATCATGGATAGCCTCAATTGCACCACATAATAGGGATGCATCTAAAAATTTAGATTTAAGAGCATGTGAAATGTTAAGTTTAATTGCAAGGACCTGTTTGGTAAATAAAAATCCTGCATAATAAGTGAAGTCAAGATTTAGTTCATCGACTCATCTGGGACTTTAGTCACAAATGGGTCCAGTTGTCTTTACAATCATATTTTGACTTAGAGTCAACATGGCCTTTGGTCTCTATCCCAACAAAACCAGCTATGAAGGGTCCCAAAACACTCTTGGGGAAGATTGCTTCCAAAATATGATATATCTTGAAGCTAACCCAAGAAACTTGAATACCATATCCATAAGAAAAATGACTATACACCACATTACATTTGATGCTTGCAACTATTTCAAAATGGTAAATATACTTAGTTGCGATCGACTTGTGAGAGGAATAAACGCAAGTTTCTGCTATCTTTAGGGAAGGAAACCCTATGATAACTTAAAATCTCGGAAACCTCTGAGGCGGGAAAAATGGTTACCAACTGACCAAACAAAACCCTAGACCAAGATCTTAAGATAGGAACCAAAGGATAGCAACCTAGGAAAGCCGTCATCTAAAACCATAGCGTAATTACTCAACCCTATTACATTGAAGTGAAGTGGGAAAGAGGGTACTCTCTATCCCTCAGAAGATAATGGAAAATGGCTCCAAGGCAGGAAGGACTAAGAAGGGCGACGCCAGCATCAAAGATGAGGACTCCACCTTAGCAGATGTCTTGAGCACTCGCCTTCATTGTTGTTTGTGCTTGTAAATCTAGATTCAATGTCTGTGAAAGGAATGTATGACCCAATCTCATAACAAAAATCAGAATAATGAATTAGGTTGAATTCCAGAAGGGCATGCAAAGCTACCCCCAGCTGACCGCCAACCCTAGCCAAGGGGGTTCCAAAAACGTGGACCGAACCTGCCACCACAAGAGGTCTCTCCTTGGGTTAGTTTAAATGTAGGAGGACGCTTGGATACCAGTGGGGGCTCTGGTTGTAAATTCCATGCCTCCGGCAACCGTGAGGACAATGATTGCTTTGGCAGCATCTGAAGGATGGACAGAAGACCAAGTTGCAGATATCTTTACCAAGTCACTGGGTAAAGATAAGTTTGTGCATTTCAGAGAGTTACTTGGAGTGAAGTATCCTACTTGAGCTTGAGGGGGAGTGTTGAGACTCAAGCTCATTTGCCTTATGTCAGTTGTTTACCTTAGTAAATAAGGTTAAGTCACACTGACTTAACCATGATTAGATCTAGGTCAGTTGATCTTCGTATGTGGGTAGTACATATAGTTGACTTTTTGTGTGACTGTGTGTGGATGATGGAGAATGAACTGAAGGGAGCTGTCTGCTACCCTTGGGCCTGAGCCTTTGTCTCCATCTTTTTTCTTTTGAACTCTAATATCATCAAGGTGTTGCTCTTTTTGGCTACTCTTCACAAATGAAATCTACAGTAAATGGATGTAAATAATGGCTTTCTCAATGGATAGCTTGAGGAAGAGGTCTACATGAAACAACTAGAAGGCTTTGTTGCAACAGGTAAAGAGTGTTTAGTATATATTTGAAAAAGAGCATGTATAGATTGAAGCAAGCTCTAAGAGCTTGATATGGAAGAATACATGAGCATGTAAAATGTCAAGGATTTGAAAAGAGTAATGCTAACCATACTCTCTTTTACAAGATTATAGAGAATGATATTATACCTTTTTTGCTTCATGTAAATGAATTGATTTTGACAAGAAGCAATAATGCTTTGGTGGAGGAGGTAAAGCCCAAACTCTGCCATGAGTTTTAAATAAAAGATCTTGGACACTTGCATTATATTGTTGGCATTTAAATATCTAAGATAAAGTTGAAAGATATTATAAATTGTCAATAGAAATATCTTAAAGCTATCCTTGAAAGATTTGGCATGGCTAGCTCCAAAGCTATCTCTATACCCATGGAATCAACCTTCAAGCTAACTAAAGATGAAAATAGTACTTGTTGTGATGCTACTACATATAGGCAATTCATTGGTTCCCTCATTTATTTGACTATTACAAGGCTTAATATTTGTTATGCAATTAATTAATTTAGTTTATGCATAATCCAAGGATGTCTCATTAGGTAATAGCCAAAAGAGTACTTAGGGTACTCAATATTGGGATATTTTATATGCAAGTGATAAGTTGAATTTAGTGACTCTAATTATCCAACAGATTTGGTTGATGAAAAAGCATTGGTGGCAATGCTTTCTTCCTTGAAAATAGAACAATCTCTTGATGATTCAAGAAGCAAAATACACTTAGTCTCTCACCTATAGAGGTTTAATACAAGGCCTTAACTAAAGCATCTTGTGAAGCTATATGGCTAAAGATATACTTGCAATAATTTGGATTTTATGGATCCTTTGGTCCCAATTCTATCATTTAAGATAACGGCAAAACCAATCGCCACTTGGACCAAAAAACACAATTTGAACGGTTTCAACTTCAATCAATCCGGTATTGAAACATTTCCATAAATAGAGGGAACTAAAACCCAAAAGGTATTATGGTGAAGCTTGTGAGCTCAACTAAATCTTTAACAAACGATCCAGTCATGCATTAAAGGACCAATATTACTCAAGAGAAATAGCACTTTGTCAAGGAAAAGTACACAATGTTGATATAGTATTGTATAATTGCCATACTAAGAGACTATGAATGACATCTTTACTAAAGATTTAAACAAGAGCTCTTTTACAAATGTAGAGTAGAACTTGGCATGATGGAACTTCCCTTAAGAGCAAGAATTTAAGGAGTACAGAAAGGCTCATCATGAAAGGCATCAAAGCCTTCCGATGATTACTTAGCTCTTGTCAGGACCTAAAATGGGCCCGACACTAGCTATAAGGACTAGCTGGGCCTCTATAACACTCACAAGACAACCCCACATGGCCTCATGGCCAAGAGTGTCCAAGGGCACACTACTCTAAACATTACTATAGATTTTGTGTTTGTAGTAGAATGTAGTCCAATAATTGCCCTTCCCTACTCCTCAGAGGGAGATCCCATACATCTTGGTATAATATACCACCTAACACAAACATAGGAGAGGCAACCCCTCTAGCTGAATGACGTGGCCCCACTGTAGCTCTCCTCCACCGAGAGGATTGGCCCCTTGATTCACTGCTCTAACATAAAGAACATATGAATGATTTCCACTCTTATATGTTTTGAATGACCCAGGAGATTTGATCTTTCCTTACCAAGCTTGCCCCAAGAAACCATTCATCTATACTTCAGCTCGGGTTTCCTTACACACTCCATGTAGGCCATTGTTTGGAAAGCAATTGCAATGCATCTAGGTTTGATACCATCTCATCCTCAATGCAAATGTGGATGACCATTGTGCTCAAGCATTTTATCATTAGAAACCAACTAGGTGGAGTGCAAAAACAACCCTTCAATGATTTTCCAACTGACCATACGTGCTGCGTTGATAGAGACTAGCACCGAATTTCTTCGTGCGACTAGTCTCCTTAATTCAAATGATAATCCATCCTATATGTTGTGCATAGCCAAGTAGATCAAAATTTGAATGATTTTTAGCAACTAACCACTTTCACAAACCCTCTTCCCTCCTACCGTTAAGGTTTTGCATTCGTTGGATAGGTATAGGGATCATTTTTATGTAGTTTTTCATATAAAAATCAATAAAACCATACTATAACATAGAAAAAAGGCTTGACTAAGGCTTAATCCTCATGCTACAACCTCGTTATACACTCATAGACATAAAATATATTTTTTTCTAATTTTTTAGGTGCAAAAATAATATTCTCCTTTTTTTTCATTTATTTATTCATTATAATGTGATATTTTAGAATTATGAGTTCTTACTAATCAAGGACACTTAGCATCATTTCTATATCCATTTTTATCCCATATGACCCCAAAACACTCAACAAGAACCCCAAATTCCATCATTTCCATAAATCCGCAACTTACGAATTTTGCATGTTTTGCGGGAAATTATTATATCATTGTATTTTCTAGTTTTCTTTCATATTTCAAAGAAATGCAACATGAGAAATCAAGAACAAACAAAACAAACACTTTCTTCAATCATTTTTCATAAAATAAAAGAACCACTCACTTACACATAGAAACCGCGATTCCGAGGTTCGTATCTCGTAGACGAGAGGCCCCTGACGCTTCTTCTTTGCCGCTAATGTACTCTTTCAGCCTGGTCTACATCCTTCATCACTTCAGCATCATCATTTTGTTTAGATTCTTCATCACAACCCCCCTCCCCTTCTCTCTTGAATTGATGCATACGAACAACAAAGAGGAGAGAGGAGAGAGAAAGTTTAAAAATCAAATTAATTTGTAATCCTCCATAAAAATAGACAAGATTACAGCCATCTCCTTCCTCTCTCTACCCTGATCAAGAATCTCTCTCCCTCTCTAAAGGGATGTGAATCAGAGAGGCACCAATCAGATTTTGAGAGGGCGCAAAAAAATAAATTCGCCCCCCCTTCTGTCGTCAGTTTATCATGAGTTTTGGCTTCTTTTAATAAGCCTAAGGTTTAAACTTTTAAAATAACCGGTTCAGCTTAGCATGTTTACACTTCTTGGCAAGTGGATATTTCAATTTTGAGGGCGGAAACAGACTCGAATTCGAGATCCATCTAGACAAGTGGTTTCGCAGCATTGAAATGTATAAACTTGGGCCCCATCACACACTTTTCGGCTCTTGGATCTAGTAGCTGCTTTATAATCCCAAATCTTGTGGGGATTAAATGGGGGATCAAATGACCTCTGATTGACAAACTGAGACTTGCATTTGATTCCTAACATCAAAATGCATCTAGGAAAACTCCAGCTCGGTCATCCGCCATCGTTGATTTTTCATGAAAATTTGGTGTTTGGCGCTTCTCGTGCACTTTCTTGCTCCAAAAACGGCCTCAAATACTTCAAGCACGACTCAAAATCAGCTCCTAAAATCAAGCTCTCATTGGTGACAACGGGATAGGGTGACTCAGCCCGTCGAATCCCACAAACAAATCTGCACATGCATAATCATAAAGAGCATCAAGTTGCCACAAAAATCATAATCAACAAAGCACAAGAAGAGCTCTCACCCTACCCCCTAACAAAATCAAGGCATGAAAATCCACAAGGGATAGGCCTAGCATAATCAAACAGAAATCCAGAGCGAGTCTCTAACCAACTACTAGACTGGCTAAAAAGCCTATCAAAGAGGTCATCCTAGTGGTGGTCTGAACTACCTACCTAACTTAGGACAAGTGGACCAGGACCTCCTACTAGGCGAGGACTCATATAGCTTAGTCATCATGTTTTTCTTCTAAAACATTTGCCGTTCAAGGTTTCATACTCGGGCGTGTAAAAAGGAGGTAGTTGAGTGTAGAGTAACCCAAGGAGAATAGGGCATCAACCTCAAGTCCTGACTCGGTACCCAAGCACCTACCAAGCTCTCACGAGAGGCGACACTTTTTCCTTTTTTAACACTCAACTTTATTTTCGCTCCAACCTTCCTTTCTGTTCTTTTCAACTAGTTGCTACCCCTAGGAGATAAGGCATTGGCCCCAGGTCTTGGACTCATCCCCAGGAACCTACCAGGCCTTCACAAGGCAATAATCAACTACTTCTAGGATTTTTTTCCCTTTTTCTTTTCTTTTTTCTGATTAAGGGGTTAGAGCTCATTTTTACACACCTCTATAATTTTTATCTTTATATACATTCAAAATTTGCTCTTCTCTTGAATATTTTGGCAGGCTTCACTGACTGCCTCACACTAACAAGGACTCCTAGGACAACTGCCTAGTAAGCATGCACGACAGGGTCACAAGGACCACCCTCTAGCACAGGACTTTAATGCTGCCTGACAATGTCCTAATAGGAGATAGACAACTACTCCAATCTCCCCCAAATATACCTAACCAGCCCTGGGACTTCTTGCCTTGATTGTCGGTCCCCAACAAACGAAAATAAATTAACCCCCACATACACATATATCATTATCTACTTAAGGGAAAAACTTAGAAAGGGGATGAAACCACCTAGAATGGCCACAAGAAGCTCCTCCGCACAACAAAGGCTCCCTCCAGTGACTTCGTCAACCTGTGTGATGCAATCACTAAAACAAGAAACCATTAAACGTACTTGCACCAAACAGACATATGGCCCTCTTGGCCTAAGGAAATAACACAGTTCACTCCTAACAAAATTGGCCCTCATGGCCTAAAGAAATAAAACATTTAAACTCAACAAAAATCGGCCCTCTTAGCCTGAGGAAATCAAGTATTAACCCTAAAAGAGTCGGCCCTCTTAGCCTAAGGAAATCAAGTATTAACCCTAAAAAGAACCGTCCCTCTTGGCCTAATGGAATCAAACAAAACAACTCGTCTATATCCCCCTTGAAACACTACAAATATGCAAAAATTGCTCCATTCAAAGGAGAAAATAGGGCTCATGCCCTAAACTAAATGCATCATATTATTGTGACCCATGCCACCTGCATAAATAGCAAGAGGTGTATGCATAATGTGTCGTCTCACCATCCTATGGGTCCAAGATAACAAAGGCAAATGGTCTTGGCCACTCTTTGCATCACCCATACTAACCATCGCCTACCATATAGGGCATGTTCTGATAAAAGTCCCCCATAATCGATCGGGTCCCATCTCATCATTAAAATAGATATCCAAACTAGGACCACAATTGAAGAAAAGGTCCTCTTCATAAGCAAAATTTTGCTAAAGAGTCCACAAACTAATTCCAATAACATGGAACCAGCTAAAGAGACACTCTCTCTAACCCGTCGAGCAGGTCAGATGCTATGATAATACATAGAAAGAATGGGATTTTGTATTGTGTAAGTCTCATTGAGTTGGTTCAATACCAATTGGGAATCCCCCTTTACTAACAACTGACGGATACCACCCTTCTTGGCAATATTTAGGCCCATGATTAAAGCTTTGTATTCTGCCATGTTATTGGTAAATCCAACCTCGAGATAAATAGCTAATTTCATCACGACTCTACATCGGGGATCTCTAATAACTACCCCTATACTCCCTTTCTTGTTGGGACCCTTGGACGCCCCATCAAAGTACAATGTGTACGTCCACGATGGGTCCACACAGCCAACCATCATCACCTCTACGTTTAATTATGATAGTCAAAATTTAGCATATTCAGAGGATGTACTAAAGGCTCCATCCCACCTTCTTTTGTTGAATATAACGGGGATGCTTGTCAGAATTCGTAAGCAATGATGACAGAAGACTTTGATTTCCCAAACAAATGATTCATCCTCTTGCTCAATCATTTTATATCCTTTACTCCACTAGATAAGCTTTCCCTAATGATATCGCTGCTCCAAGTATGGGTGTTCCAAGTAAGGAATAAGCCACCCCATCAACCAATATTTTCTCTTGCAGGTTTTTTATTAGCCCCGCATTGACCTGCAATGTATTTATTTCATTAGTGCATTTACAAATAATAAGGCTTAATCTTATTAAGATTAACCTTATTTCTAAACTCCACTCCATCAAGATCAACCAATAATGTTGTGGACTTTTTTTTTTCCTATTCTTACAATCTTGTAGGGACTGTCCCATTTGGGCTCAAGTTTTCTTGGAAACTATTCTCTTTTAAGGACTTGCATCCCTTTATCGTCTTGCTTAGGGTTTCCATTGACAAGTTTCACATTATCTTTGTCGCCTTCTCTACCCTTTGGCCTCTCATAATGGCCAGCATATTAGAAGCTTTGATGCCATTAACTCATACACCCTCAATGAGGCTAACTCCACTGCCACTAGGCAGCTCTTCTCCAATAGCCTTACCTCTTTGAAGTATTTGTTTCGGCCCACCATCTTGTTGAAGATTGTTTCCTTGCGCACGATGGTTAACATGACCTAGTTGTCTACTACCTTACTAGAGAGAGCTAATCTTACTCCAACAGATGGCAGCCAAATGGCCGGACTTCCCATAAATATCAGATTTGACGTTTGGACAAATCTGAGGATAGTGCTAGCCGCCACACCATTTACAACTAAATCTTGATGGGCCACCCTCTTCAGGGCGTCGACTTCCTATCAGATTCTGTTATTTTTTAAGAAAATTGACATCAACAGCTATTTGTCTATATTTTTTGGAAATCATATTAGTGTAGTGCTTCATCATATCCTTGACTTCGCCAAGGACATTCGATGCACTTGACTCATAGCCATGATTGTCTATTGGTCGTTCCATTGGCCTAACAATTTGATTGGGAATTACCTATTGACTCACAGACACAACATTAGGGTTCAATGCTTGGCCTCCAACATTTGGTGGAGCCAATTGACTAGCCATAGGCATAGTCATAGTGGGAGGAGCTGGAAATAAAGGCACATTTTGGACCATCCTTCCTCTCACATTCGAGTTAGTCATAGCTATCCCTTGAATTCCATTAACATTGGTCAATGCCAAATTATTTTCCGAAACTAGACCCATATTCAGATTGGTTCAAGAGGCATAGGCCACTTGTAGTCAAGATTCTACTTCTTGTGCTCGTCTAATGGCAGTGTCTATATCTGGCAAAGTGACACTACTCAACTACACCAAGATGTTGAAATCCAGACCATGCAAAAAATCTTGCAATTGGGCAGCTACTGGGATAGCGATAGAGGCTTGCAATTTGTGAAATACCTCTTTTAACTTCTTGGCATATGCTTGAATATCATCACGTGGCTCTTGACATGTCACATTTAGTACATGTAGCCAATATTAACCGCCCCTTTCAAGGGCAAACGCCCTTCGAAAGGCTTCGAAGAATAAATCAATAGTGGTTATGGTTCCTGCCTCTAGGCTGTGATACCATATGGCAGCTCTTCCTTTGAGAGTCATATTAAATAACATCATTAAATTTCCTTCATCCTAAATGCGACAGTTGAACATCAACTTTTAAAACTCCCTAATATGTAGTTCCGCATCTTCCTCCACTAACCCATTAAAGATGGGTAGGGGAAACCTAGGGCTAGCAAATCTGTTGTTCCAACAAGTATATCAATAGGTTGTGCCACCATGGTGACAACCAAATTAGCTATAGCAGTTCGAACAATCGGGACTATAGCTCCACTTGAAGTGGAGGGACCGATTGTGCATCAAGCTAGGGTTATTAAGACCCCCTACCATTGCAAAGATATTGGGCCACTCCTTTGTGAAGAATATCTTCTGTTAATCTCGACCCGTTGTCTAGCTCATTTAGCCCTTTCTTGCTTTTGGAGCTTCCCTTGACAGTCTTGTGAGTCTAGCTCACTAACCTTTGGCATACACTAATAGGTCGCAATTGACCAAGGCACCGAAATTGCCACTTATAGGCAACTCTCGAAAAAGGCACCACCTGTTGGGACCTAAAACGAGCCCGACACTGGCTATAGCCAGACCTCTAAAACACTCACAAGACAACCCCACACGGCCTCGCGGCCAGGAGCATCCAAGGGCACACTACCCTAAACACTACTATAGATATTGCGTTTGTAGTAGAATGTAATCCAACGATTGTGCCCTTCCCTACTCCTCAGAGGGAGATCCCATACATCTTGGTATAATATATCATATAACACAAACACAAGAGGCAACCCCTCTAGCTGAATGGCATGGCCCCACTGCAGCTCTCCTACACCGAGAGGATTGACCCCTTGATGTGCTGCTCTAACATAAAGAACATACGAACAATTTCCACTCTTATGTATTTTGAACGATCCAAGAGATTTGATCTTTTCTTACCAAGCTTGCCCCAAAAAACTGTTCATCTATCCTTCAGCTTGGGTTTCCTTACACACTCCACGTAGGTCATTGTTTGAAAAGCAATTGCAATGCGTCTAGGTTTGATATCATCTCATCCTCAATGCAAATGTGGATGACCATTGTGCTCAAGCATTTTATCATTAAAAACCAGCTAGGTGAAGTGCAAAAACAACCCTTCAATGATTTTCCAATTGAGCATACGTGCTGTGTTGATATAGACTAACCGAATTTCTTCATGCTACTAGTCTCCTTAATTCAAACGATAATCCGTCCTATATGTTGTGAATAGCCAAATAGACCAAAATTTGAATCATTTTCAGAAGTAACCACTTTCACAAACCCTCTTCCCTCCTATCGTTTACGTTTTGCATTCATTGGATAGGTATAGGAATCATTTTTATGTAGTTTTTCATATAAAATTTGATAAAACCATACTATAACATAGAAAAAAAGGCTTGATTAAGGCTTAATCCTCATGCTTCAATTTGTTATACACTCACAGACATAAATTGTATTTTTTTCTAATTTTTTAGGCACAAAAACTAATATTCCCCTTATTTTTCTTATTTTTTCCATTTATTTCTTCATAAAAATGTGATATTTCAGAATTGTGAGTTCTTACTAATCAAGGACACTCAACATCATTTCCATATCCATTTTTGTCCCATATGACCCCAAAACACTCAACAAGAATCCCAAATTCCATCATTTCCATAAAAATCGCAACTTATGGGTTCTTTCATATTTCAAAGAAAATGCAACATGAGAAATCTAGAACAAACAAAAAAACACTTTCTTCAATCATTTTCCATAAAATAAAAGAACCACTCACTTACGCATAGAAACCGCGATTCCGAGGCTCGTATCTCGTAGACGAGAGGCCCCTAATGCTTCTTCTTTGCCACTAATGCACTTTTTCAAACCGGTCTATGTTCTCCATCATTCTAGCATCATCATTTTGTCTAGATTCTTCATCACAACCCTCTCCTTCTCTCTTAAATTGATGCATACAAACAACAGAGAGGAGAGAGAAAGATTAAAAATCAGATTTTGTAATCCTCCGTAAAAATGGGCAAGATTACAGCCATCTCCGTCCTCTCTCTACCGTGATCGAGAATCTCTCTCTCTCTCTCTCTCTCTCTCTCTCTCTCTCTCTCTCTCTCTCTCTCTCTCTCTCTCTCTCTCTCTCTCTCTCTCTCTCTCTCTCTCTCAATGGATGTGAATCAGAGAGGCACCAATCAAATTTTGAGAGGGCGCCAAAAAAAAATTTACCCCCCCGGTCAAATTTTCATGAGTTTTGGCTTCTTTTAATAAGCCTAAGGTTTAAACTATTAAAATAACCGGTTCAGCTTGGCATGTTCACACTTCCTGGTAAGTGGATATTTCAATTTTGAGGGGGAAAATGGACTTAGATTCAAGATCTGTCTGGACAATGGCTTCGTAGTATCGAAATCTATAAACCTAGGCCCCATCGCGCACTTTCTGGCCCCCGAATCTAGTAGCTACTTTATAACACCAAACCTCGTGGGGATTAAATGGGGGGTCAAACGACCTCCGATCGACGAACTGAGACTTGCGTCAAATTCCTAACATCGAAATGCATCTAGGAAAACTCCAGCTCCGACCATCCACCACCGTTTGATTTTTCATGAAATTTTGGTCTTTGGCGCTTCCTGGGCACTTTCTTGCTCCAAAAACGGCCTCAAATGCTTCAAGCATGGCTCCTAAAATCCAGCTCTCAGCTCTTTAGATTTCTTTCATCACTTTCACATTCTTAGATTTTAATCCAAAGATGCTACTAAACTTGAGGGAAGGTGTTAAAGAATGCAAGCTCATACCATCTCTTCATTAAGATGTGAATAATACTTTTGGGGTAGCAAAGGTCAAGGATGATATTACAGTGGTAATATGATGTAAAAACAAGTACCTTAGGTAATAAAATTGACTTATGAACTTTTTGGTAGTACCAATAGTAGGTGGGTACAAAGAGTGGAATAGTCTCGTTCAATCAAGGAGAAGATTCTAGTTATCATCTTGGTAGAAATAGTGAGCATGAACATTGGAAAAGCCTCCTTCAATCAAGGAGAAAATTCTTGTTAGCATCCTTGTAGGAAGCAGCTTTATAGGGTTGATATCTCTTAGTCCAACCAACAACTTTTGGAGGTGTGAAAACATAGTTGTATGTAAACAAGAGGCACCACAAAGTATATTATCTAGTAGAGTTGAGTATAGCCCATACTCTTTACATTGTGCTTTTCTCCTTTGTACTAGTTTTGGGTTTGGGAATCAGCCTATCACTTGTACTCAACAGCCATAGTTGCCCTTCTGTTGTGAATAAAGAGTTCAGTGCTATTATCAATCCGTATTCTCTATCCATTTAGAGTTCAATTAAGACTTGTATTAGAGTATTTCTTTCACCTTGAGTTAACTTTGTCAAAAGTACTTTTGTACCTATAAAAGAACTTTTGTATTTATAAAAACACTTTTGTCTCTTTGTTGTAAAAGCACTTTTGTCTATGTAAAAGAAGCAATTTTTCACATTACTATTATGAACATTTTGCTTATTCATAGAGCCTTATCTCTTCTCCTATTCATCACCCATTTTTTCACGCTTTGTATCCTTTACATGTTTTTGGTATTACAGACTATGTTGTAGTAATTGTCTCACTGAACAACCACCTATTTTTTTATGGAACTATCGTTTGGAGCTTATTCAATGGAATGAAAGCATTATGCTATTTAGACTACTTTCTTGTCTATTTCTTTTTATCTTGGTTTTTGTGAGCTCTCTTTTTTGAAAGAAAATTAAAATGCCACATAAGAGAGATAGTGAGAGTAGAATATCAAAATGTCTTGATTTTGTTCAACTATTTCTTTAGTCAAAGCATATTACTTTGTCACTTTTATAAATGTTGCCACAACAAAGGTGTGGGCTTATCCTCTTTACAAGAAGAGTGAGGTATTGGATGCATTTCAAAAGTTGCTAGCATTTTCAGAGAACGAATTAGGCAAGAAGCTTAAGTGCTTTGGGCTTGATAATGGTGGAGACTACACCTTGCATGCTTTTACAAACTTTGTGGAAGCCATGGTATCAAGAGAGAGCAAATAGCTATTGAGAATCTTACTCAAAATGTTGTGGCTAAGAAGATGGATATGACCATTTAGAAAAGGTATGTAGTATGCTCTCTAATACTATTCTTTTGAATGGATTTTGGGCTAAAGCTACAAAGATATCAACAAATTTTATCAATAGGTCTTCTAGCAAGCTATTGGATAGCAAGATACCAAAGGAGTTATAGTCTAGCAAGAGACTTAGTTATGAGACATCACCCATCCAGGTATTGCTCACGCCACTATGTGCTTAATTGGAAGTTTTCCATAATTGGGCTAGCCATCTAGCCTCCAAAACCTTAAGGTGATGGATGACTTTTGATCTATCCAATTATGGAAATCTTCTTTCATTTGACCTAGGATTAAACTTAGTCTCAATACATCGTCATTGCATCGATAATGAGCTAGTTTTCTCAAGCAAGTGTAGATTGCATTTCCTACACCCCCCCTCAAGCCACACCTTGGTTGAGGTCCTAGTGCTACCAAGCTTAGAAACTTGATCTCTAATACCAAGTTAGAAATTGGGTGGGGGCCCTTGTACCTCCCCATTCTCGGGAGGTCACCCATATGGGTATTATTCATGCCATTGTGTGCTTAACTAGAAGTTTCCCATAATTGGGCTAGCCATCTAGGCCCAAAAGCCTTAAGGTAATGGATGACTTTAGATCTATCCAACTATGGAAATCTTCTTTCATTTGGCCTAGGATTCAAACCTAGTCTCAACATGCCGCCACTTCACTGATATTGAGCTAGTTTTCTCTAGCAAGTGTGGATTGCATTTCCAATACAAGATGCTGAGAAAAGATAAGGGCAGGACATGACGTATATGGCAAGAGCCAATACAGTGGAGATTAAGATGGGGTCATGTCAACATTACCGTCCCACTAGGTGACTTACTCAACCTAGTCCTAGGTTTCAAAGATCACCTCCTAAAGATAATTCAACTTGAATGCATAATACTACCAAAATCGAAAGTAGCAGCCATGATGGCCCAAGCCCTAAAGGAGCAGTGAGGAAAATTCAACACCAACCGATGTTAGCAAGCCCCTTATCCAAACCAACCATTCTAGTAATTCTTGTTTAGTGCAAAGACAAGATCATCCAAAACATCTTACTCGACAATGGATTGGGGGTGAATATCATCACATTGGCCACTTGCCAACAACTGGGATTGATAGATTGGGAACTCACTCCTTTCTTAGTGCAGATGGCCAATCAGCAAAGAGTATGACCTCTAGGTATCATTAGGCCAGTACTTTTAGAAATTACCATAGTGTACTTTTTAGTACCTCTAGTAGTTCTGAACATGGAGCATGTTGGCAAATATTACCACCTACTATTGGGAAGATCTTGGGCAGTCAAAAGTGTGATAAGGATGAATTGACTATCATGAGAAACTAGCAGAAGGTAACGATCTTCTTGAGACTAGTGTTACCCCACCTACCCCACATCACCAACCAACTATTGACAAAATAGTCAATATAGTTAAAGGATTAAGTGATGATGAAGAGGAGGAGTTCCTAAAGGCTAATACAAACTTGCAATCTGGTGTCTCATTAATGTTCTCCAAATTAGTAAACAATACATGCAACCTTAGAGTCTACAACCTAAAGCCTCGTAACAGTAGAATAGAACAACAATCAAGATAGTTATGAAATTCGAAACTTGAATTGCACCAAAGGCAACACCATCATAGACCAGATTGTTGATGCAAACATCAATTAAATCTTGAGTTAAGAGCATGAGTTTGAAGCACAAATGCAAAAAATCACAATAGTCAAAGAGGATGAGTCGAACACAGTGTATCTCCATATCTAGAAATGACCAAACTAGTCTGAAACTTTAGCCAGATTTCCAATAGCAACCCATTAGTTTGCTGATTGAGTTCAAGGATGTGTTTGCATGGAGTATTCAGATATGAGGGGACTATATCCTTGGTTTTATCAACGCAGAATTTCTCTAGAATCGGATGCTATCCTAGTCCAGATGCAACACTATAGAATGAACCATTATATGGCCAAATTAGTCAAAGAAGAAATGGATTGACTATTAAGAGTAGGCTTCATCGCTCTAGAAGATTATGCAGATTGGATGACAACTTATATCACTGCATGGGGAGTATATGTATAGACAATGATGTGGTTTTACCTCAAGCATGCTTTCACATCCTTTCAGAGAGATATACAGGAAATCTTTAAAGCTCTACCTCATTGGCTTCATGAGGGTATTCTTGGATGATTTTAATGTTTTCAAAAAGCCCAAACTTCACTTGTGTAATGTGCCCGCGCCTATCAACTGTTCAAGCACGTTCTAGCGGTCCATCGAGAAATGAATCTGTGCATCGCTGCTCGGCACTCCCATGGAATGTTCCGGGGTTTGTCGCCTAGGGTTTCCCGAGTCCGCCCCGCAACGGAACGTTCACGATCGAACCCACTAGGATCGACCTGAATTTTGGGTTCCTAGTTACCAAGGTCTCCTAACAACATTCTAACGTCGATCCTGGACATCCTACTTTACGCAAAGATACCCAAGCCGAAGCAGATCCATGCCGCACTTGGTTCAAAGAGAATGGAAAACGAGAGGGATGCGCCGCTCAACCTCTCTGCCCATAGGGCATAGTCCCATTCTGATCCCCTAAAACAACATGAATCAGGTTCTAACCTAATACTACCTAAAAGTCAAACGACTATAGAACTTTGTGAGAAGCCTCCCAGTTCTCTGGGACCACCCTTCCGTAGGACAAAATCATCAGGGTTTCGCTCACCCGCTTCTCTCAATTGTCATTCTTTAGTTATCTAATTAGGTCCTATCACATTTATGTGTGACATTTAAAAACAACTTCCTTAATTGAGCCTTTTAGGAACAGGGTTCGTTTGCATAGCTTATAGCACTGACACAAAAACAGTTCAGACAAGTTCTTTGGAAGTAAACTTTATATTATCATCTTGATTGAAATACAAGTGTTGTCTGAAAAGGATGGATCCCACAATTCATGATGAGGATGCGTCATATTTCCTCCAAGTTTCTGCTCTTATAGTAGTAACAGGGCCTCGAGAATTTATCACAAGTCACGTAGATCATTTGAGTAGGACCCAGAGGCAGGGAATTTACAGCCAGACCCCCCCCCCCCCAGCAGCCAAGCATCCTCCTACATTCAAACTAACCCACAAAGAGACCTCTCGTGGTGGGTTCGGTCCACGTTCCTGTCACGGCTATTTGGAACCCCCTTGGCTATGGTTGGTAGCCAGCTGGGGGTAGCTTGGTGCGCCCTCCACAAAGTCAACTTGATTCATTATTCAAATTTCCTTTGTGAGTTGGGTCATATATTCCTTTCACAGACATTGAATCTAGTGTTACAAGCACAAACAACAATGAAGGCGAGTGCTCGGATATCTGCTAAGATGGAGTCCTCATCTTAAACACTTAGTGTTGCCCTTCTTGGGTCTTTCTTGCCTTGGCATCATTTTTTATTATCTTTCAAGGGATAGAGAATACCCTCCTTCCAACCTCTCTTCTATGTAATATGGGTGAGCAATTACGCTATAGTCACGGATGATAGCTTCCTTAGGTTAGTATCCTTTGGTTCTTATCTTAAGATCTCGATCTAGGATCTTATTTGGTCAGTTGGTAACCATTTTTCCCATATTTAGAATTTAATCGGGGTTCTAAGCTTTCCCTAGGGTTTTCTTCCCTCAAGATAGCAAGAACTAGTGTTCACTCCTCTCATAAGTCAAGCGTAAACTAAGTCTATTTACCAATCTGAAATAGTTGCGAGCATCGAATGTAGTTTAGTAAATAATCATTCTTTTTGTGGGTACGACATTCGAGCTTTCTTGTGTTAGCTTCAAGATGTATCATATTTTTGAAAAGGATATACCCAAGAGTGTTTTAGATCCATCGCGGCTGGCTATTGGGGTAGAGACCAAAGAGCAAGTTGACTCTAAGTCAAAATATGGACGTAAGGCAGCTTGACCTATTTGCGATTAGAACCCAGTTGAGTCTATTTAAATCTTAGCCTCACTCATCATGTAGGATTTCATTTACCAACTGGCCCTTGCATTTAAGCTTAGCATTTCACATGCACATCTTAAATCTACCCTTTTTAGATGAATCCCTATCATGCAGTGTAATCAAAACCATCCATGATGCTACATAAAGTTAGATGCAAGTCTTTGGGGCTACGATACGGAACTCCCATTCATGAAAATGTCTTCTAGTGCACTTATGCAAATCTTAAAGCATGAACTAAGTATTTAGGTGCGAACGTACATGAGTTCATCATACCTAAGTAAACACGTGATAATTCATTCCAATGGTCTTTAGGATGCAATTGACTTTGTATACTTTGGCAACCTAAGATGCACTTGCAAAAGTTCGAATCCAATACCTGACTTAATTACTATGACAACCCATAGATGTTTAATATATTCACAACAATTCATGGTTATTAAGCTCTTTCAACTACCTTTCAAGTTATGCTAGTTACGTGATGCAAGGTATGAATTCTTCCTAATGATGTCCAAGCTTAAATATTCGATTTCAAGTACTAGACATGGTAGCAGTACCTAGTTTTGGAGTATCGAGTTAACGTTCATGCTTGATAATCGGTTCATGTTGATGGTGATATCTTTGCTCGATCCTTCTTCCGTAGTCGCGGCTTTTCCAGTTACTTGGGAGAGTTTACACTTTGGGGCCATTTCGAAACTGGAATGCAACCTTCACTTCTCTCGAAGGACTCCTTGGTGCCAGAGTTTCCTACGCCTTGTCTTGACTTTCCCGATCTCCTTGTCAATTTGAGGAAGGTGATGTAGAAGCTACGGAAATAGCGATGGGGAGAGAGGGTGCTCACGCCTTCACCCAATATATGAATTGTCATTGGGCTTCTTCTCTCTCTCTCTCTCTCTCTCTCTCTCTCTCTCTCTCTCTCTCTCTCTCTCTCTCTCTCTCTCTCTCTCTCTCTCTCTCTCTCTCTCTCTCTCCTTCACAATTTTTGCAATACCAACTAGCAACAGGGGGGGAGGGAGAAGAAAGCTCATGTGTCCTAAAAGGAAGGGAAAATTTTATAAGGAAAGAAGGGTAATTGTTAGGGAAAATTTGTCGTGCTTGCTAAAGGGGGGGTTTTTTATAGGGGAGGAAGAAGGTATTATTGGGGAGAAGGCATTGTGGTAAGGAGGCCTTAGCTCTAGTCTATGGCCTTAGTGCTCATTGCCATGCAGCATAACGGGAGAGTAAGTGGGGGTTTTTCGTCATCTACTTGCCTTCTCTTAGTGTCGACTTGGAGTTCCACTCCCCCTATTGTCGTCATCTCCACCTACGTCAACTCTTAGTTTAACTCCCCCCTCCTTCTCATAGTTCAACTCCCCCTCCCTCTGCCAAGATGGCGTTGACAAGGGGAGAAATGCAATAATAGAGTTTCATTAACAAAATTTCATTTTTAAAAAAAGGTGGAAATCTGACGGTGATGGCAGCATATTATTTCGATAAAAAGGGGGGGGAATCTATTGACGATGGCTGACAACGGCAAAGTGTTACATCCTTCCCCCCTTAAGGAATCGAGATGTCCTCATCTCGAAAGGACTTTGGGGTATTTTTGGTTGAGAGGACTCTCGTCAATCCATGTGGCATCTTCTTCTAGATAGTCCTTCCACTGGATGAGGTACTCTTTGAGGGTTCTACTCCTTAATCTCTTTTCCCAAATGTCTAGGATTCCATCTGGCTAGAGCTCAAGGTCTCCTTGGCTTGGCATTTGTTGATCATTGAGTACATGGCTAGGATTGGATACATATTTCTTTAATAGGCTAATATGGAATACATTGTGCACCTTTACGTTCTGAGGGAGTTGGAGTCTGTAGGCATTGGGTCCTAGGCACTTGAGGATCTGGTAGGGTCCGCAATACCTTGGACTCAATTTCTTAAATTCTCCTCCCAACGATAAGGACCTCTTTTTGGGTCATATCCGAATAAAAACCATATCTCCTTATTTGAAGAGTCACTCCTGTCTATTTAGATCCACATAGGCTTTCTGCCTATCCTTGGTAGATCTAATGTCTTGTCTAATGGCCTTGACCTACTCATCCACCTCCTCAAGCATTTTCTTAGAAGCTTCTACCCTCAAGGTAGGATTGGAAAAGTTCAATGGAGCATGGCAATAATGCCCATACAATTCTTGAAAATGTGTCATTTGAATGCTATGTTGGTAGGAAGCATTATAGGTAAACTCTGCCAATGGTAGATATTGGATCCATTTCCTAGGTTCGCGACAGCAATATGCCCTAAGAATATCTTCAATGACTTGGTTGTCTCTCTCCATTTGGCCATCAATTTGAGGGTGATAGGCTATACTAAAACAGAGGTCCCAATGGCCTTGAATATCCCTTTCCAGAAATGAGATGTGAAGAGGGAATTGCAGTCACCAACGATCCTTCTAGGCAACCCATGGAGTCTGAATATCTCCTTGATGAATAGTCTGGCAATATCTGAAGCTTTATAGTTTGTCTTGACTGGAATGAGGTGGGCCACCTTGGTGACCATGTCTACTATAACCATATTTGAATTGTACCCTCCTGGAACTGAAGGTAACCCGACAACAAAGTTCATGCTAATAAATTCCCACTTCATTTGGGGGATGTCAAGAGGTTGCAACTTCCCAGGCATCTTGACGTGTTCTGCCTTAATGCATTGGCAAGACAAACATTCCGTGACATATTTGAGCACGTCTCCTTTAAGCCTTTCCCGATGGTAACTTTTCCTGACCTTGTTGAGGGTCTTGACATATTTGGGATGGCCTGAAAAGGGGGAGTCATGTGCTTCCCAGAGTATTCTCTGTTTGAGTTTCTTGCTTGAGGGTATGCACAATCTTGTCCTAAAATAAATAAGTTCCTCATTGACGAAAAATTCTTGATACTTAACCTTAAGTTTAGGGTCCTTTTCCTTTTTCGAAATCTCCTTCATCATCTTCAGATATTCTGGGTCATGGCTAGCTTCCTCCTTTGCTAATTCAAGGATAGGGTTGCTAGGCATCGACACCATGGTTGCCAATGATTCTGCCATCGAGGGTTCCCCCATAATAAGAGAGTTGAGGAATGCTTTGTGACTTAAGGCATTGATGACTACATTCTCTTTGCCAAGCCAATACCTGATCTCAAAGTCATATTCTTGCAGAACCTCAATCCAGTGACGTTGCCTCATATTGAGGTCAGTCTGGGTGAAGATCCATTTATGGCTCTTATGGTCTGTGACCAAAGAGAACTTGTTACCAAGAAAATAGTGTCGCCAAAGTTTGAGAGCATGAATAACTGCTAATAGCTCCAGGTCATGGGTAGCATAATTCCTTTCGTGGGTTTTTAGCTTCCTTGAAGAATATGCTATAGGATGACCGTCTTGCATTAGCACACAGCCTAGTGCAAGTGAATTGGCATCCATGAAAACTTCAAGTTCCTTGCTCAAGTCAGGGAGTTTAAGAATCAGTACTGTCACTAAGTTATGCTTGAGTTGATCAAAACTTGATTGTTAAGTGGGCATCCATACTATGGCAATTTACTTTTTCAGAAAATTTGTGAGGGGTGTTGCGATTAAGGCATAATCCTTAATGAAGATATTGTACCAACCTGTTAATCCAATAAAGCTACGCACTTCCTTAACAATAGTTGGTGGATGCTAATCTTGGACATCCTTGTCCTTTGTAGGATCTACAGAGATTCCTTCATTTGACACAATAAATCCAAGATATTCGATTTGCCTTTTGAGGAAGGCACACTTTTTCTTCTTAGCATAGAGCTTATGAGTTCTCATAGTCTCAAGGACGATGCAAACTTAGATTCATGATCCTTCTCTTCCTTGGAATAAACCAAGGTATCATCAAAGAAGACAAGCACAAAATCATCGAGATATGGTCAAAAATTGTCCTACATTAGCATGTTAAAAATGGCAAGGGCATTAGTCAATCCAAAAGACATTATTGTGTATTCGAAATGACCATATCTTGTGTTGAATGCTGTCTTAGGAATATTCTCTTCTTTAACAAGGATCTGGTAGCATCCTGACCTCAAATCAATCTTGGAAAAGATTTTTGCTCCCTATAATCAATCAAGTAACTCGTCTATCCTTGGGATAGGATATTTATTCTTGATGGTTACTTGGTTCATTCCTGTATAATCGATGCAAAGGTGGAATAAGACTAGAGCCCCCCAAGGAGAACTGCTAGGGCGTATGTACCCTTGGTCCAATAGATGTTTGAGTTGTTCCTTTAACTCAATAGCTTCAAAAATGGACATCTTGTAAGGCCTTTTTATGACTGGTGCAGCTCCTGGTATTAGCTTAATCTCACAATCCACTTCCCTAGGTGGTGGTAATTCACTCAATTCTTCTGGGAACACATCCGCATACTCTTTTAGCCATGATGGTTCCTCAATGGAGTTCTCTACCTATTTTGGCTTGTTTAGCTTGATCAGGTAGACGGGGTAATCCGTTTCTTATTCCTTGAGCTGTTCATGTTACTTTAGCTGGTTGGATCTTTGGTTTACCTGCCCTTGTGTTGTCACCTTCTCGCCTTTAGGATTATGAAAGGAGACTTGTCCTTTCCCATAATGAATGTGAACATCATTGGGGAGACTAGCCAATCCATCTCGAGTAGGCATTCATGGACTCCTAAATTCATTACCCTGAACTTAACTGATGTAGGCTCGTTTCCGAGTAGGAATTTCACCTTAGCAGTTTGTCTAGTGCAAGTGATTTCTCATCCATTTGCTAGTTCGACAAGCAAAGTAGGTGCAGCTAAAGTGGCTATCCCTAACCTTCTTGGTAATCTGATGGTGTTTGGATCATCGAGAATTGGTGGTTTGGCCCTTTTTATGGAGAGTGGCATGAATGGATGCCCTCTCAATCTCAGCTTCCATGGATGGGTCTTCTTCTTCGTTGATTCCCTTAGTGGAGATATTGGAAGTTTTTACCCTTCCCATTGCTGCATGACCGTGGCCACGTGTAACTTTGACTTGGCCCCACTGAATTTTCCTTGGCAACGATCTCTGCCAAGTTTGAGACATTACCTTTTGAAGTGTCCAGGTTTGTTACAATGAAAACATCGCAGGCTTTGATCACCTCTTTGAGTGGGAACAAAGTCACTAATTGCATTTGCCCTCAGCTTCTTCCGTTGGCCTTGACTCTGCCCTTGTGCCCTTTTGAATTGAGCCTTCAACATTCCTGGATTCTGGTCTTTACGAGACCAATGTCTATTATTCCTGGGCTTCGGCAAGACTTCTTGGGCAATAGGTCCTGCTCTTATCAATGCATCTTGTCAATCTGAAGGATGCATTGATTCCAACCGAGTGTTCATCGGTGGGTTCAACCCATCACAGAACTTCAAGACTTGTTGGGGAACACTCATTGTCGGAGAGTATTTCAACAAGGAGACAAATCTCAAGTAGTACGCCTCTAGAGACAGGCCCAACTATTTCAACTTGAAGAACTCATTCATCTTCTGAGTTCTATATGCGGGTGGTATGTACCTTCCCTGCATTGCTTCCTTTAGTTTATCCCAAGCTATTGTGCTTTCAGTGAACTGCTTGTTCTTTGCGCCATTGCTTCCACCAAAGCCTAGCTTCATCAGTAAGCTTGAGTTTGGCAATCATAGCCTGGTTTACAGGTGATGTTCCTGCTGCAGTGAAGTAATCCTCCATCGATTCAATCTAGACTTCAGCATCAGCTTCAACAGACTTCCCTTTTCCGTCAAATTCTAGTGGTTTAATATGTTTGAGAATAAACTTCTTCTCTTGTGCCTCTACTGGGCTTAGTGCGGAAACAAGACTCTAGTTCCACACTTGGGGTTGTATCTGGTTTTCAATTAAAACCTTCATTTTACACATCTCTTCACAACTTATTTCAATGAGCAGTTTATTTTTTGTCGATACTATACAACAATTCAAATGAACATAAAATTCTTATTTATTCATAAAGAAGCGTAAGCCTCAAGTACAACTATTCGGGAATAGATAGACATTGGCTATGGTACTTTTCTTTTCAGGAGATACATCAACGCCAGGTTAATAATTCCCTATTGGATTCAGCTACGGGGACAAAATAGTAATATGGATTGGGAGAATGGATTCTTAGGAAGCGGTAAGTAATGGGAAGTTCGAGAAGTCCCCATTTTTTATAGCCATGATGTTCGTTTTACCCCATTACTTTAATTTTGTCTGCTGGCAAGACTTTGACCACCTCATCATAGATGTAGCGATTCTGTTCTACTTGCCAGCATCCGATGTGTAGGCTGGAATTTACACAAGCCTCATGGAAGATGAATAACTTGATAATCTTCAAGTCTTCCAACCATTTTAGCCTCTTCAGATTGTTTTGAAGGTAGGCAAGTCAATTGGCATCTATGTAGCAATATCACGTGCTCTAAGTTCAACACCTTTCCACATACAGCAGTGAAGGGTTATAGAGTCGATCAAGGATCCCCATCATGTCAGATCATTGGCGATAACTTGAAGAGTTCATAGCCATCTTGAACATGATGTGAAATATGAGGAACCTGCTCCATGCCTCATAAGTGTGGAAGCGGCAACAATCCACAAATAATAAAAAAATATTTTCCTAGTGAAAAACATCACTTTTTCCTTCTCAATTTATTCCTATCTTGGTTGTTTTATTCATTGGTTGCTCTAATACCAACTATAACATGCCCACGCCTATCGGTTGTTCAAGCACATTTTAGTGGTCCATCGAGAAACGAATCTAAGCATCGCCGCCCGACACTCCCATGGAATGTTCCGGGGTTTGTCACCAACTAGGGTTTCCTAAGTCCGCCTCGCAACAAAATGTTCACCATTGAACCCATTGGGATTGACCCAAAATTTGGGCTCCTAGATCCACGGTCTCCTAACAACATTCTAGCATCGGATCTTGGACATCCTACTTTACGCAGAGATACCCAAGCCGAAGCATATCCATGTCGCACTTGGTTCAAAGAGAATGGGAAACGAGAGGGATGCCCTGCTCAACCTCTTTGCCCATAGGGCATAGTCCCATTTCGGTCCCCTAAAACTACATGAATCGGGTTCTAACCTAATATTACCTAAAAGTCGAACGACAATAGAACTTTGTGAGAAGCCTCCCAGTTCGCTGGGACCACCCTTCCGTAGGACGGAACCGTCGGGGTTTCGCTCACCTGCTTCCCTCAATTGGCATTCTTTAGTTATCTAATTAGGTCCTATCACATTTATGTGTGACATTTAAAAACAACTTCCTTAATTAAGCCTTTTAGGAACAGGGTTCGTTTGCGTAGCTTATAGCACTGACACAAAAACAGTTCAGACAAGTTCTTTGAAAGTAAACTTTATATTATCATCTTAACTGAAATACAAGTGTTGTCCAAAAAGGACGGATCCCATAATCCGTGATGAGGATGCGTCTTATTTCCTCCAATTTTCCACCCTTGTAGTAGTAACAGGGCCTCGAGAATTTATCACGAGTCACGTAGTTCGTTTGAGTAGGACCCGAAGGCAGGGAATTTACAGCCAGATCCCCCCTCAGGCATCTAAGCATCCTCCTACATTCAAATTAACCCATGAAGAGACCTCTCGTGGTGGGTTCGATCCATGTTCTTGTCACGGCTATTTGGAACCCCTTGGCTAGGATTGGTAGCCAGCTGGGGGTAGCTTGGCATGCCCTCCATGAATTCAACTTGATTCATTATTCAAATTTCCTTTGTGAGTTGGGTTATGCATTCCTTTCACATACATTGAATCTAGTGTTACAAGCACAAACAACAATGAAGGCGAGTGCTCAGATATCTACTAAGGTGGAGTTCTCATCTTAAACACTTAGCATTGCCCTTCTTGGGTCTTTCTTGCCTTGGCGTCATTTTTCATTATCTTCAAAGGGATAGAGAATACCCTCCTTCCAACCTCTCTTCTATGTAATATGGGTGAGCAATTATGCTATAGTTACGGATGATAGCTTCCCTAGGTTACTATCCTTTGATTCTTATCTTAAGATCTCTGTCTAGGATCTTATTTGGTCAGTCGGTAACCATTTTTCCCATCTTTAGAATTTAATCGGGGTCTAAGTTTTCCCTAGGGTTTCCTTCCCTCAAGATATTAGGAACTAGTGTTCACTCCTCTCGTAAGTCAATCATAAACTAAGTCTATTTACCAATCTGAAATAGTTGCGAGCATCGAATGTAACTTAGTGAATAATCATTCTTTTTGTGGGTATGACATTCGAGCTTTCTTATGTTAGCTTTGAGATGTATCATATTTTTGAAAAGGATATACCCAAGAGTGTTTTGGATCCATCACGACTGACTATGGGGGTAGAGACCAAAGAGCAAGTCGACTCTAAATCAAATTATGGACATAAGGCAGCTTGACCTATTTGCGATTCGAACCCTAGTTGAGTCGATTTAAATCTTAGCCTCACTCATCATGTAGGATTTCATTTACCAACTAGGCCTTGCAATTAAGCTCAGCATTTCACATGCACATCTTAAATCTACCCTTTTTAGATGAATCCCTATCATGCAATGTAACCAAAACTATCCATGATGCTACATAAAGTTAGATGCAAGTCTTTGGAAGTACAATGCGGAATTCCCATTCATGAAAATTTCTTCTAGTGCACTTATGTAAATCATAAAGCATGACCTAAGTATTTAGATGCGAACGTACACGAGTTTATCATACTTAAGTAAACACGAGATAATTCATTCCAATGGTCTTTAGGATACAATTGATTTTGTATACTTTGGCAACCTAAGATGCACTTGCAAAAGTTCGAACCCAATACTAGACTTAATTACTACGAAAACTCGTAGATGTTTAATCTATTCACGACAATTCATGGTTATTAAGCCCTTTCAACTACCTTTCGAGTTATGCTAGTTACGCGATGTGAGGTATGACTTCTTCCTAATGATGTCCATGCTTAAATTTTCGATTTCAAGTACTAAACACGGTAGTAGTACCTGGTTTTAGAGTATCAAGTTAGCATTCACGCCTAATAATCCGTTCATGGTGATGGTGGTATCTTCGCCCAATCCTTCTTCTATAGTCGTAGCTTTTCCAGTTACTTGGGAGAGTTTATGCTGAGGGGCCATTTTGGAACTCGAATGCAACATTCATTTCTCTCGAAGGACTCCTTGGTGCCAGAGTTCCCTACGCCTTGTCTTGACTTTCGCGGTCTCCTTGTCAATTTGAGGCAAGATGGAGGGGTTATGGGAAATGCGATGGGGAGAGAGGGTACTCGAGCCTTCGCCCAAGAAAGGAATTGTCCTTGGGTTTCTTCTCTCTCTCTCTCTCTCTCTCTCTCTCTCTCTCTCTCTCTCTCTCTCTCTCTCTCTCTCTCTCTCTTTCACTACCTCTCTCTCTCCTTCACAATTTTTGCAGCACCAATTGGTAGCAAGGGGGTGAGGGAGAAGAATAGCGTGTGTCTTGAAAGGAAGGGGAAATTTTATAAGGAAAGAAGGGTAATAGTTAGGGAAAATTTGTTGTGCTTGCTGAAGGGGGGGGGGGGGGGGGGGGGGGGGGGGGGGGATTTTGATAGGGGAGGAAGAAGGTATTATTGGGGAGAAGGCATCGTGGTAAGGAGGCCTTAGCTCCACTCTATGTCCTTAGTGCTCGTCGCCATGCAGCGTAATGGGAGAGTTAGTGGGGGTTTGTTGTTGTCTACTTGCCTTCTCTTAGTGTTGATTTGGAGTTCCACTCCCCCTGTTGTCATCGTCTCCACCTACGTCAACACTTAGTTTATTTCCCCCTCCTTCTCATAGTTCAACTGCCCCTCCCTTCGGCAACAGACGGCGTTGACAGGGGGGAAATGCAAGAATAGAGTTTCGTTAACAAAATTTTGTTTTTATTTCGTTTTAAAAAAAGGTGGAAATCTGACATCACGAAGATGGCATATTATTTCGATAAAAAAGGGGGGGAAATCTGTTGGTGATGGCGGACGACGACAGAGTGTTACAACTTGATGCATCTTTGGATCTATCTCACCATATGTTGCGAGGTAAGTTTAAGTTTGAATCCCCTCAAATGTGTATTTGCTATTCACAATGGTATCTTGCTAGGCCATATCATTTTGCAAAATGGTATAGCTATCAACCTAACCAAGGTAGTAGCAACAATGCAAGCTCTAGTATCAAATTTGTAATTTGTGTTACTCTATGTTTTGGGCCAAATCTGATGGCATGACTGCCACTTGTGTCTTTTAGTGCATTTGGCTGCCTTACTCAACAAGTTGGTGCATGTACATAAACCAACTTATGAATATAAGGTGCACCCCTTGAGGCCTTGGTTCTCATGTCATAAAGTGTATCCTTGGCCATCTTCCTTGTAATACTTTCCATGTAATATGGCAAAACACCTGAGAAATTCACATAACATGGCTAGTGATATCACATAAGCACAAGGAAAAATAAGCACTCCAAAAACAAGTAAAATAGAAAAACATCACTTGTTGTTGCATGTTTCTAAGATGTACATATCTATGCCACAAAGTTACCTAAATATAGCTATAACAACCATTCACATATTATACTATTGATGACGTTAGCAAAATGATATGAATACTAAAATAAATATAACTTCTAGATAACAATGACTCAAATTTCTAACCAAAGATCCATAGCAAAAGCAAAAATTTATTCCAAGTATCACACATTAAAAATAGGCTATTTCTCAATAGTCATTCTATGAGGAGCAACCCACCAAAACATCCCCACTATATCATCACCACTATGTGCATGGCTTACCATACGTCCCATTTGCCTCTTCTAAGCATGAAGAAGAGGCAAAGCATATGAGAGAAGTATCCCATCGTCAATCATTACCCATAGTAGGATTGTCATCTCGATGACCAAAGAGAAGAATTCATCAAAATCAACACCATGCTCCTACTTAAAAACCTCAATAACCAATATGGCCTTATGGGCTAGCTTGGGGCATCTATGGGTGCTTTTCAACTTGGCAAAGCACACTTTCCACTAGGCAAAGGAACCAAATCCCATGTATGATTTTTCAATAGGGAGTCATACTCTGATTGCACGGCCCTCTCCCAAGAGTGACATAACTAAAAATGAAGAGCACAACGAGAATTATATATTCAAGAATTCATAGAGATGATTCTATGTAGTTTTAGTTCTTTGTTTTACACAAAACAATATAGTTTTGGTTTAGACAGCAAGCTTATAAGGTATATAGCTTTATGTATTACATGCCTACATACCATTCAAATCTTCCATATGCTTATGTTGATATAGTTGGCATTGATGTTTATGGTTGAAGGGAGGAAGCCCTAAGTGGAAGCCTATGAACAAAAGTAAGAGCTATGGTGGAAGAAGCAACATAGCAAGAGTAAGAGAGACAAGATGTGTGAACTCCAACAATCACAATGTGTGACCGGTCTTCCCTTATATCAAATGTCACTATAAGAATAAAGAATAACGTGATAGTGATAGGCACCTACCACCTACAATGGATAGGTGTGCAACTGTTGTCAGTATAATGAATACATAGGTGGTTAGGCACAGGTACCTTTACCCCCAACAACCTCCCACTTAAAGTTGAATGTGCCCTTAGTGAGGAGAGAACAATAAAAATTTGACAAAGTACAAATGTATATAAAGTACAATAGGATGAGAAATTACATTATCTCAGCCAATGCCCTCAACTTCCTAAGGAAGGAAAAATGCTTTGCTAAGAGACTTTTAGTAAGCAAATTTGCAGGATTTTGGTCTATTGAGATCTTGACAAGATTGATGGAGTTGTTCTCAACAACCTGTCTGAGAAAGTGGTAAGACATTGCAATGTGCTTGAGTTTGGGTATCATTTGGAGCTCTTGGGATCAGTCAATGTCTCGCAATTTATGATAGGTCTACTGTAATATCTTTGGGATAGCCCTACTGATGTCTCTTGGTGCTCATTTGATGTTGAACCTTCAGCATACCATTCAAACATAACTTGAGATGCTTTATGAGATGTATTGACCTTGCATTGGCTCAATTTTAGTAGAGATTTCAGTACTATAATAGAGTGAAAAACAAGCTTTTATCAAGAAAAACTGAATTCCTATTGCTCTTAGATGTCATTCGGGTGCTTCATATATTCAAGTGTATTGATGCTTAGCATTGGTCTATGCACTTGAATATGCTATGGGATACTCTTGAGCTTCCATTTTGAGCTTGGTGCCATTTATCTTAGCTATGATTACATGCCTTGGTCATTTTAATGGCTTACATTGTTACGAGCTTGAAGAATCTATTGGTTTTTATGCTCCCAACTTATGCTTCAAGTATCTTGAATACTTGGATGTATTCGATGTTTGAGCTTGCATTGCTCATTTGGAATTAGATTTTATTCCTATGGGAGTTACTCATGCTAGTTGGATCCTTTGCATTTGAGTAGAGCTTTGGGTTTATGTAGTTGAGCTTACTTCAATGAGATTGTGGGACTTAGTTGAGTTATGGTTAGGCTCTCTAGATGCTATTTGGATGCAGTTGTTGCCTAGTGGATTGATTTGATTCATTCCTTGAGCACACACCTATCTCTGCTAGGTTGTTGTCAGTGATGTATTCATCCCACTTGGCTATGTATTGAGCTTCTCTACACTTGCTTAGTCAGTTGTGTATCTAGCAGTTCTCTTCCGCTATCTCTGAGACCTACTATATACATGACAATTATTCATATTGGAGGTATCTCTCTCTGATACATTGAGTTTGACAATTCTCGATACCAATTGCATGCTCAATGTCTGTTAGTGGTTTGTACATATCCCACTTCTTGCAAGATATATATGGCAATTGTTGCAAACGGTTGATTGCTCACACTTGGCTTTGGGTTTTACTACTATCATTATTTTCAACTTACTGTAATTGTAGGTTTATGCATCCTTTATGAGGGTAGATACTTTGACTTGATCATCATCTATTGGCAATTAGTGGATAGCCCTACTCTTTGTTGTTTCTCCTCTATTAGATATTGTATTGGATTTGACTTTGGATTGTTTTGCTATCATTTAGAGTAGACTATTTGTATTGTATTGTGCTTTCCTTTCTTACATTATGGCTGGTGGATCGAATGGCAATGCTATATTTGACATTGAGAAGTTGGATGGCACAAATTACAGCTATTAGAAGGCACAAATCTGGCAAGTTCTAGTGCACAAATTGTAGATTAAGTCATTGAGACATGAGGGTGTCAAGCTCAAATTCTTTTATGCAAAGGATTGGGCTAAACTAGACGAGTTATGTAAATCTATAATCATTTTGATACTCTCTAACAAGGTCTACTATGATGTTGTCTCTAACGGGTAGACAGCATGGGAATTATGGGATAAGATTCGCAATGTCTATGATAAGCAAAGCCCCGTCTCTTAGATGTATTGGTGGCTGAAGAAACTCATGGACCTTTGTATGAAAAAGGGGACTTTCATGTCCACCCACATAAATGAGTTTCATTCTATTTTCAACCACTTTTCTATGTAGGGAATTGAATTTAAAGACAACTTTCTTTTCTTATTCTTATTGGTTACATTACCTAAATCATGAAATACATTTCGTACTACTATGTGTGCAAATATGCCTAATGATGGGCTAAAATTATAGGATGTAGAGGGTACTCTCTTGAAAGAAGAGGTTAACAAAAAGAATGTAGATGCTTCTGGCACCTCACATGCTTTGACAATCAAAGGTAATAATGGTAGGACCAATAATGACCATCCTGGGAGAGACTCTCAGAAATCTCATTCTTAGACAAATGTACAATCCCACAATAAGCTCTGTGACTGTAAGTTTGCATTGACTTGTCAATATTGTGGGAAGCAGGGTCATATTTAGCCCTCCTCTTTGGCCATCCATCCCTTTTTACATGCAACCATTTCAGCCTAGGTCCTCTTTCCTTATTCCTTCCTATTTTCACGGTTCCTTCACCCATGCCCATCTACATTTGCAAATTGTAGAAGACGGAGCCTAACGCTCTTTTACCAAAATGAATTACAATACTCCCAGGGCTTTCATTGCTAGAATATTCAGTGCACTTATTATTGTGTGCTTCCTTTTACATTAAGGCTTTTCCTACATTTTTCTGAGCTTGCCTTTCTCTTCTATTTTTTCCTGCCTTGGATTGTCTTCCATTTTTTACTTTTTGGGGTTTTTCTATTTTGTCTTGGACTTCCAAAGGTGTAACTTTACCCCCTACCTAGCCGAGTGCCAGTCTCATAGCACTTGTTGATAAGGGCTCTTCCTCCTATATTATAGCATCAAGACATGGTTCCTTGGCTCAAAGAAGGGATCAAAGATCTCATTTATTTTTTATTCCATTAGGCCTAAGGTAACCTTGATTATTTGATTCACGAAATAGTACAAGTGAATGATAAACCATTGCAAGTGCCTATCTACAAATAATAGCTAGTTGTGGTTCAACTACAATTTCTTGTGAGTTTCTCCTATGTTTACATCTCATTAGTTGTAAGACTTTAAGTGTTGCAAGGATTTTTTAAGTAAAGGGAATGAATCATGTTCTTGTTAAGTTATGTTGCTTAGCATGCTCATCAATTAGTGAGAGGTCAAAGAAAAGCATGCTATAGTGTGATATGATTGTGGGAGCTTTCACTCAACCGCCAAGACCCACGGACCGCTTATTTGTTTCAAGCGTTCCAAGCTGAGCACTAATGGCTACCTCTCATATAACCGACGCACCATCCATATCTGTGGGTGTAGTGAGCTTACCTCCATGCTGTTCGAGTTACCTCCTCTCCCGCGCACTCTGGTAGCTCCATGATCCAAGTGCAAGCTTCAAGCAAGCTCCATCCTCAAGCTCCACGCTCCAAGCTCCATTGCCGCAAGCAAGACAAGAGAAGAGAAGAGAAGAGAAGAGAAGAAGAGAGGAGAAGATGGAGAGCTTCTCCTCCTCGGTCCCTCACCCTCACACACTCACTCCCTCACACTCTCACACTCCCTGTCTCAAGCACAAGCTCAAGCAAGCAACAAGAAGAAGAAGAAGAAGAAGAAGAAGAGAGCTACTTTTGGCCACACACAAGAATGAGCTTCTCATTCACTTTTCAACTTTATATACAAAACCCTAAATCCCTTTTAGCCAGTCATCCCCTTTTCCCCTTTTTTACATGGCCGGCCGTAGCCTAGGCCCTTTTTCCCATTGTCCTTCTATCTTCCTAGCTTCCTTTCCACCGCCCGTCTACATTTACAAATTAAACGGGTGAGAGCCCGGCGCTCCTTGAATTAAACCATGATGCACTTGTGCTCTTTTACAAAAGTTTTGACTTGCGCTTTTCCTTGTGTGCATTTCTCCCTTATTTAGGACTCTTCTCCTTGTGCGTCTTTGTCTTCCGTTTCTCTTTGCCTTGGCCTTTGTCTTTGTCTTCTGATTTAACTTTTCTGGATTTTCCACCTTTGTTCGTTTGAGGGTTACCCCCCTCCTAGACGAGTGCCAGTCCCATGGCACTCACCATCGTAGGTAGCAGGCTGTAGCATGCACCGAAGATGTGGGTGACAAGGACGCCTGTGGTTTCCACGGAGGAGTATTGGTGGTGGTGTGGCAGAAGGTCATGGGGGCCTGTTGGTGGCCAAGGTGGCTGGTGGAAGGTTATTGGAGTTGGTGGTAGGGCTATTCTATGTTGGGGATTGCATTGATGGCCAGCACAAGTGTTGGTTTGTTGGGGATTCTGCACATGACAATTCTTTGTGGGCTTGTCGGATGGTAAGGGATAAGCATTCAGAGTTGGGTGTTGATGAAGAGCGAACGACATTTTCGTTGGAGTCTTCAATACCTGCAATTGAAAACCTCTCATGTGGTCTCTCCCTAAGGGTAGTGCTAGTCTTCTCTATTGTGCACAAGACATAGTGCAATTAGTTTGGGAGACATGTCGAACTCTAAGCAAGCTGAGAGTATTGTCCTGCACTTGAGGATCCAAACTGTGTATATACTTCGGTGCAGGTATTATGTGAGTGCTTGTGCATACTTAGATATTACTTAGTTAGAAGACTGTCGTCCTGGTTCCTTGTATAGCAATGGGTCAGTGAAGCAAGGGGCTAAGTTGATGGAAATTTTTGTCGATGAAGATGGGGAGTACACTTGAAGATTGCTTGAGACATCATTATGGTCTTGTTAAGGCCATGTAGCATAATTGAGCTCCTTGATGTCTAGCTCTTGGTGGCTAGTGACTACTTGTAGTGCTTGAAAAGTATGGTGTACTTTTCCATTGTCTTTCATGCCTTGCTTACCACTGTTGATTGTAATGGCATTGAGATGGAGTACAAAAGAAATGGCAAGTGGTTCAGGGTGACAGGTCTAACCATAGGCGAGGCAAGCTCCCTAGGTATGTCTTGCCCTTGATGTGCCCTGAACAATTGTGGGGGATGTACTAAGGGCTAGGAAATTAGGGACGAAGCCGGCCGACCAAGGTCACTGGACGCACCTAATTTGAGGACCCCTAAGTGCTGTGCTGTGATCATGGGTGCTTCTTTTCGTTCATTTCTTTTCTTTGTTTTTTTTTTTGTTTTTTTCTTTTTTTTCTCTTTTTTTCCCTTTTTTGTTTTCTTTTTTATTTCTTTTTCTTGTGATTTTTTCTTGCTTACTTTCTTTCTTTCTCTTTTTTTTTTTTTGACTTGCCTGAGTACAACCATTGCAATATGTTGAGGCTATCAACCTTTCAGTGGGTTGGAAAATTGCAAGCTTCGAAGGCTCAAGAAATGGATATTACAGTGATGATTGTGCCCTAGCCTCGTTGTTAGAGAAGCAGTTGTTGAGATGGGGAGATACACTTGAGATATTGCAAACCTCCTTGCGACACACGCGATGTTGGTACAATTGAGGTAATGACTGTCGTGAGCCAACTATAGAGCTTGACCCAAAAAGAGAGCGTAGCCCATGAATATGCTTTGGGCCATGCGATGTGGGCGGTCGACAAGGGTGATTTTTGCTTTCGGCAGCGTGGCTTTGCCGCGGCTCTTTGTGGGGTCGATGGTCTTGCGGTGATCGAGCATTGAACATTTTCGCACAAAGACCTGTATCATCCTGCATCCACTTGTCACTTCATGAGAGTACATGCATGGTATATGCCGCAACTATAATAAACGAGTGCAACGCAAGGAGACATCACTTATCTGAATTCTATGGTGTTGACTTAGATATTTATCACCTGCGCTTGATTAGCTTTTTCTTTTGCTAAAGACGTAAAATACATTAAACGCAAATATGAAAAGTTCGTACAATTGGGGAACATGTTAACACTGAACCATTTAAAGGCAAAAAGTCCTAGCCATGTAGCATTTGATAAGCCTTTATTCAACATGGGGCTACTCCATTTGTATGAGGCAGGGCGAGACTGGGTGGTCAAGTGACTGGAGCTCTGCTAGTGCGGGGCTCCCGTGGGGTTGGGCAGTGAACATGTCGACCGGGACATGAATGGTGTAGTCCCGGGCCGCCACCATTTCCAAAATGCCTTTAAATAGTTCATTGAATTCTTCCATGTCTCGAGCTGCCCTTTCTGCCCTTGAGCATCTGGTGCCCAAGTGTACGTTGGGGGTTTGTGCCATTGGTGTTGCCACATTGTGTGCATCTCCTTGAGCGTCCGCTCCCCTGGCCCGCGGATTCTTCGGCCTTCATCCGGGGCAGTGTCGCTTGGGGCCGCGTTTCTTGGCGTACCTTTTAAGAGTGGGCACGTAGTGCACCGGCGGAGGGGCGTGTGCTGCATGTTCCCGTCGGCTACGGAGAGCGTCCTTGCAAGCTAGCTGCCCTTGGTTCTCCATGTTTTCCTCACGGGGGGCCTGTAAGATGTGAATCAAGGATTAGGATTTGTTACATGATAAGACCATTCATATGTAAGGGATTATAGTGCTGGTTATCAAGCGCATAGGACGAGAAGGGAAGGGGTGGGGCATGCAGTGCTTATTGTAGAGGGATGGCCCCCGTGATGTATATTTAGCCTCCTGCCATTAGCAAATCTTGGCTCATGCCGAGTTACGTCGGCTGTGGTCATGAATTTAGGCAGGGCTCAACCTTGGAAGGATAGATCGGAAAGGGAAGAAGGTGTATAGAAAAGGACTACACCCTGTCTACACCATCAGAGTTGTTGGTCAAGGCTTCCTATGGCGGTAATGTGGGTTGCGTGCCCTTCACTTGGAGGTGGGGATGGTCACACGGCTTTTAAATGCTTGATGAGAGGAGGACTTGAGGAGCTTAGCCTATCAGACCCAACTCTTCTCCCTGCGCTTGACTATCATTGCTTGTGTGTGTTGATATTGTTTACACACGGTGACACAAAAATCAGTGTTTATTTATATACATATTTATGAATCCATGTCACTTCACAAGGATAAGAACCAATTGTAGAACTCGGGGTTGTACTGGAGCGTGGCACACGCATCCAGCACTTGTGGCAACTTACTTAGTACCGATAGATATTTTGCCACATCAAGCAGCATGGACCCTTGTCCGAGTCTACTGGCAACATGTAGCTCCTCCTCAGTGAGAACCTTATCAAACAGAGAGTTTTCTTGGCTAGGTTCAACCAAGTCTGTACTCCGAATGGCAGTCAGCACTCGAAGGGAAGTTGGTGCCACATAGGTTGGGTCCCTTTGGGATCGCCATTTGGCCAATCGCTCCTCAGAGACTGTCATGATCTGAGCCCCTAGTTCGGCCATTACAACACGGCATTCGCACCAACGCTGCTCAAATTGACTCTGGCCTACTGACAATCTCTTTAGTTGCTCTATGTCTACGAGATTCGGTCGGTAGAGCACTTCATTGAACGTGACGGTTAAACGCAGTTCGTCAGCCTCCTCGTCAGAGATGAGTCGCATGCGTTCATGTAAGAGCTTGTTATAGTGCTCGTCAAGATGTTCTTGCTCTTCCCAAGATAAGGGGAATGATAAGTATTCTTCGAGCTACTCCTTAGGGAATGCGCCCATGTCCGCAAGGACGTAGACACGTGCGAACACTTTGAGCTTAGCATCCAACTTAGTTAAGCATTCTGTGACACTTCTATGTTCAACGAAGGCTTGCTCGGTTGCTATCTCATTCAAAGTTCTAAGAGTTTCCTTAGGCTTTAGCATAGCTGGGGGCTCGGGCCTAGATGAGCAAGATTGGTCAACGCTAGGATTGCTTATGCTCTCAGAGATTGTGTGTTTTTCCTGAGATTTTGTTATTATTTTGTCATGGTTCTTCTCGGATGTGACTGGTATAGATTTGTCACCCTGTTGTGACGACGTTGTATCCACTCTTGATTGGTCGATGTGAGTTCTATTGTCGGTGGATTGAGTGTTGAAAGCAACCGTTGATGGCAACGGCTGCTTTGATTTTTCAGAGTACACGGATGTGACTGAGGTTTCACCGCTATTAGGAGAGACATCAATGGGTTCATTGGTGGATGGACTTGATGCTTTATTCCCTAGCTCTCCATCGCTCTTGGTCTCAATGCTCTTGGGGTCCACAACCACCTGTGATTGCTGTTGTCTTCGTTGTTTTCTCCTCTTTTTCCTGGTCAGCGAAGGTGCATCTCTCAACGACTCAGGACCTTGGACTAGGTCAACCGTTGATGTGCTTGGTTGGGCCTCAACATTCTCTTTCTCTAGTGTGTCCTTATGGGTCATGGCCGTGGCCTGCTGAATAGCCTTGCTAGGTTGTGAGAGCACAACTACCTCCCTTTTCAGAGAGTCTAGCTCTTCAGCCAACTCCCTTGAGTTTAACTCCTCCAGCCTAGGCTTTAGGCACTTTGAAAGTGCTGGAGTTGTCGAGGAAGTTGGTTGCGACACCTTCTCCACAGGTAAACTACTAAGGACATGTTCCACAAGGGGCATTGTCACGGCCAAGGGTTGTGACTGCTGTGATCCCTGATTGGAAGTAGTAGCAGTTAGTTTAGTGGGCTGGCTACCCTTGGTGGATTGCGGTATCAAGTCCCTAGGGCGATCAGAAATGGTCGTGTCTTTTGTTGCCCTTTGAGCACTCATCTGTGTAGATCGAGTGTGAGTTGTTCTAGTTACATTAGGTTGCTTAGGCATATCCTTGGGTTGAGAACTACAGATGGCGTCATGTCCCACCTCTTGGACATTTGGAAGCTTTAATGGAGACATAGGTTGGAAGTGAGCAGCCGCCATCGACGACCGCTGTTGCGCTTCCTGTGTCTGTTTGGAAAAAGAGGATGTAGGAGATCTAGGACCCTTAGGTGGACTTGGCACTGGCTGAATGATTTGCTCGAGGCTATTAAATAATTGTGCCATTTGCTTTGTTGAGCGATCAGCCTTGCCCTGAGCAATGTTGTGCCTATGATGCCTGTTATCCTCTTGGAAAATCAAAGGCTCTTTAGGCACTAATGGCTTTTGCGCACGCTCAATAGCTACATATAACATCTGCTTATTAAGCATGCTAGGCTGTGGCTCTTTCTTTTGAACACTCATGTCTAGTTTCTTGCCTCGAGACCTAGAGTTTCTCTTAGATTTCCTTCCGTTCTTCATTGCTTTTGATGCAACCTTGCCTTCAGCTGATAGAGATGGTTTAGCAGGGGATTTTGGTACCCAAATCCATCGATTACCTGCATAATACCCTTGAGCACGTAGCAACGCTTTGGATATCCATTGCGGCGTTGTGTTGACCCTCCATCGATGCCTGCGTCTATAAGGCTTGGGCTTCTTTTGGGGTCTTCTACGATATTTGTAAGTCCAAAGCCCGTCCTTGGCATTGCCTCTTGACCTTCTTATTTCAGGCCTGGCCTCACTCACTAGTTCTCGTCGTTCGACCTGTGCTTGTATTAACTCTTCCAACAAGTCCTTGCTCTCGTCAGCAGGCTTGGCTGTTATGTCGGCACCTTGCTTGCCTTTCCCTCGAGGTTTGATGAGGTCATCCTTGCTAAAGGTTGTGACTATCCTCACACCCGGTAGTGTTAGGTGTATCCTTTGTGCTACATAGTCGGCCTCACACTTGGTCGCCCTTTTGAAGGGTCTTCCTAGGAGGGTTTCTTTCTCGCAGCTAGCACTATTTGGAGGAACATGAAATAGGATACACAAGCTTTCCGTTTCAATTGTCACAAGGATTTTGCACTTCCCTATGAGTGCTTGTGGGTGTCCCCCATAAGGGCTAAGAGTTGCACTAGTCGGTGTGAGCTCTGGTTGGCCTAGTAGGGTCCATGATTCATAGGTCAAGATGTTAAAATCTGCTCCTTCATCAATCAAAGTATCGATAGTATGCTCTCTTTTCGCGGTGAGTTTGACCCTAAGATAAGCAAGTGGTACTATGTCTTCATCTTCTGGGTCATGGCTTGTAAATTTAAGCCTTCTGACAGATGCCCTTGAGTCCCCACCTGCATGACTAGACGTGGATTCTCCACCAATGTCTTGGGTTGTCTGTGCAGTGTTACTCAAGGTACATCTCTCGTCAAGAGTGTCATGTCTAGTCATCTTGGCATTTGTAGCTTGCTGATGTTGCATTTCGCTTTGACTAGACATAGTATGAACACAATGTCTTTGTGTTCTCGTGGTGTGGCCTTTTTGCCCTTGATGGCTAGATTGGCCCATCGATGTTCTAGGGTCTCTGTTTCTCTCTGTTCGGGTATGGGCTTTCGGCTACTCTTTTGCAAGTGAGAATCCATGCTCGTGTAGAGCCATTACTTCACTGGGTCCAATTTGGAGGACCTGTCGTGACACGCATTTTCCCTCCAACCTACTTGGGGGAGGTGCGGAGGGGGGTAGAGCCCCCTCTGCGGGGCCCCTGGGGGGGGGGGGGGGGCAGTCCCCCCCGGCCCGCAGGGCCATTACGGTAAACACCATGTGCAATTTGGAGGATCGTTTATAGCCAAATTTTGAACTACTTGCTCTAAGTTTCAGCCCAGTGACGGATCTGTGATGTGCCTTTAGCTCTACGTAGCCTTTGGGGACAATTTCGGGGTTTAGATGCATCAAAATTTGTGTTCTAGATACCTGTCTGATTTTGACAGTTTTCTGTCCGATTTTCAGATGGTCCTATCGGCCCAGTGGTCCGATTTTGGTCACGTCCGATTCTGGGAGTCGAATCGAAAAAGTGGTCCGATTCTGGGAATCGGATCGGATAGGGTGGTTTGATTCTAGTAGTCGGACACGGTTCGATTCTGGACTGGTCCGATTATGGACTGGTCCGATTATGACTGGTCCGATTCTGGTTCGAGTGGTCTGATTTCCAAAATCGGACGGGTTGGTCCGAGTGGTTCGATTGGACAGGATGGTCCGAGTGGTCCAAGTTCGAGTGTCCGAGTGGTTTGATTTTCAAAATCGGACGGGTTGGTCCGAGTGGTCCAATCAGACGAGCGTTCAATTATGGACTGGTCCGATTATGGACCGGTCCGATTCTGGACTGGGTCCGATTCTGGGACTCGGATAGCCTGGTCCGACTACGCAGTCAACGGCCCGCGAGTTGCACGCGATACCTCTAGACTGACGCCTACTACATGGAATCGTCCAGCGCCTTCCAGATAGGTGCAAGACACTACAAGGGAACGCCAGACATGCCTGGAATCACTGTGGTGCTCGAATCAAATGGCACTCCAAGGATTTGTGCCCCTATTTCCCTGTTTAAGCCTGTTATACAGCAAAATAAAACCCTACTGTTTGCTTCTTTTTCTTTGTTTTTTCCTATCCTAAATGCATCCAAATCACAAAGTGAATACCTACACTACTCCATCTCACAACATAAATCTCAAAAAATCAAAAAACCTACTTGCCAACGAGATCGAATACCATCTTCAACCCCCTCACTTCCTACCTATCTCAAGCACCGATTCGGGGAAAACCCTACTTCAATGCTCGATTCGAAGCACGCAAGCGCTCAAGGCTTGAATCCGTTGGTCCCGGCAACGGAACCAAAATGTAGGAGCTTTCACTCAACCGCTAAGACCCACGGACTGCTTATTGTTTCAAGCGTTCCAAGCTGAGCACTAATGGCTACCTCTCACATAACCGATGCACCATCCATATCTACGGGTGTAGTGAGCTTACCTCCATGCCGTTCGAGTTACCTCCTCTCCTGCGCACTCCGGTAGCTCCACGATCCAAGTGCAAGCTTCAAGCAAGCTCCATCCTCAAGCTCCATGCTCCAAGCTCCATTGCCGCGAGCAAGACAAGACAAGAGAAGAGAAGAGAAGAGAAGAAGAGATGAGAAAATGGAGAGCTTCTCCTCCTCGGTCCCTCACCCTCACACACTCACTCCCTCACACTCTCACACTCCCTCTCTCAAGCACAAGCTCAAGCAAGCAAGAAGAAGAAGAAGAAGAAGAAGAAGAAGAAGAAGAAGAAGAGAGCTACTTTTGGCCACACACAAGAATGAGCTTCTCATTCACTTTTCAACTTTATATACAAAACCCTAAATCTCTTTTGGGCGGTCATCCCCTTTTCCCCTTTTTTACATGGCCGACCGTAGCCTAGGCCCTTTTTCCCATTGTCCTTCTATCTTCCTAGCTTCCTTTCCACCGCCCGTCTACATTTACAAATTGCACGGGTGAGAGCCCGACGCTCCTTGAATTAAACCATGATGCACTTGCGCTCTTTTACAAAAGTTTTGACTTGCGCTTTTCCTTGTGCGTCTTTCTCCCTTACTTAGGACTCTTCTCCTTGTGCGTCTTTGTCTTCCGTTTCTCTTCGCCTTGGCCTTTGTCTTTGTCTTCTGCTTTAGCTTTTCCGGATTTTCCACCTTTGTTCGTTTGAGGGTTAACAATGATATTGATGTCTCGTAGCCCAATTACATTGGTCACCTAGACATATTAGTTTTTGAATGAGAAGGCCTATGAGTTTGGTAAATTGAGGCTTGTCAAAACTAGACATGCTTATTTTTGTGATTTAAAAATATAAAATAAGTAGGGAAGTTTTGTCATGCTAGGATTTAGGGTACATTCTAAGTTAATGTTGTTAATTTTTACATCAAGTTTCACTATAATTTACTAGATTTGTAAGTGAAGGTTTACATTTAAGAAGGAGATTAAGGGTTTTGCATTCGCAATTATGGTTACATTCACATTAAGGATTAGAGGGTTAGCTTTAATTCCAAGTTATATTTCATAGCATAAGTCTTTAGGTGAAGGTAGAAGTATAGTAAAAAACTACACATCTAAGCAAAGTGCTTCTAAGTTGCACTCAATCAATATAAAGGTGTGTTTTCATGTGGTAGATATGGTGGAGGGTGTTGACTAACCAATCAAACATGAAGGGGGTAAATGATCTAGTTGGGATGAGATCATGAAAGAGAATGATTTTGAATTAAGGTATGAATCGAAGTGTGGTAGCTAAATCCCTAGTCGTATACTTTTTAGTGTAACGTTAGTTATGTGCAATAATAACTGATGTATTAGAGTCATTGCAACACTTGTATAAGCAAGATGCTCCATATGTCCAAATAAGGAAAGTGGTTGGTGTAAGGGATTGCCAATTAAAACCCATTAGTAATGTAGATTCCTTACCTAGACAATGAGACCTATATCGAGATGACTCAAACACAATGAATACAATGTTGATGATAATTAACTTCTCTTTAATAGTTGAAAATCAAGCTCATAATCATGAGGCTGTGGATTTAAGCCTTGTTAAGTGCATCACTTGGTTGAACACTTATGTTTGCATGGTATGTTTGTGAAATTCCGATGATATTGTGCAATCAAACACTCGGCCGGTCCTACTCCTTAGTAATGTCACAAAGGAGGATGATCTTAGTGTAATCAAGCTTCGCTATAAATTCGGCTTGCAAGCTACCCTATCTACGCATAATAGGGATGCCAACATGGCATTTATATATATATTTTTCTATTGTTTTGAAGGAGGCCCTGCTCTCATCCACCCCCTCCCTCCCCTTCTCTAGGCACTCTTGGGGAACTAATTCAAATTTTAGTAGCCTTTTCTTGAGGGGATTTTTGAGAGTTTAGACCTACATGTTATAAGTGACAAGAAAAATAAGTAATTGGAAAGAAGCATATGTCCTACTAAATTCTTCAAAGTCTTTTGTGCTTTTGGATTTGTTAGTCATCTATTCTTTTTTAAAAACTTTTTAAAATCTATTGCTTGGTTAAATCACTCCTTGAACTTTCCTTATGACACCAAAATTTTGAAGAAATTTTTAAATCTTGCAACTTACAATAAAGAACCTTCATTTTCAATCTTATTCTTGAACACCTTGTACAATAAGAGTAGCCTTTAATGTGATACACACAATTTTTATTAGGATGGAGAGTAGTCTTTGATATGCTACATACAACTTTTATTAGGATGGAGATGTATTTTGTGAAGAATTTGACATAGAGAGCAAACATTTCCTTTTGATTAAACAATTTCACAGTGCCATAAAATATTAAAGAACTTATGCTTTTGGTTTCCAAAATTGATGAAACCACCCCCCCCCCCCCCCCCCCCCCCTTGTGTCTCTATGTCCAAATGATGGAAGGGATGCAAGAAAACAACAATCTAGACTTAATGCCATTTGGTTAACAACCTCTACTTTTATGAAATTATTTAGAGGTGCACATATAAATGGCATATTTTATGAGATTTATGTATTTTCATTCTTAGTCTTAACAAAATGATTGATGTCTATTTCTCATTTGTGCACATGGGAAAATTATTGTTTTCAACTTCGTATCTCTTTTTTGAAGGATTAATCAAATGCATCCAACAAGCAACTAGAAATGATAGATTTACAATATGGAGGTTGATGGTATCCTTTAGATTCTTAAAAGTTTGTTTTAAAAACTAAGTCCACTAGAACTATTTGCACCTTTATTCCCACGCGTGGGAGCTTACATTTGCACATTGACGTCATGAAATGATTAACTAGTTAGCAAATATGAACAAAAGCTCACACCTTTAAGAATTTGGGGAGCATGCCTACTGGTAGTCATGCATGTCAACATAGGAAAGACTGGATCCTTTTTGTGCTTTGAACTAGTTTGAATGAGTAAAACTAATGTTTAATATGGCAAATAAAATGTTCCAATTGCAAGCTAAGTGTGCATGAAGAATCACTTTGATCATCTTATAAGCAAGATCAACCTAAAAACTTGTGGAGCTTAGTGATTGAGCAATTTAATGTATAGGTGAGGATGCATAACAAGTTTCTTATTCTATCAAAATAAGATCTAATATGGTACAAGAATCTCTTGTTTAGTTAGTTTGGCCATGCCTACTATGGCTACTAGTTGCTAGGTACAATAACATATTTGTCATGCATTATTGATGCTTAATAGATGAATGATGATGTGTTATCTTCCTTTCTTAGAGAGGCTCCCTTTCTTTGTGAAGAGATTTGAAGAGGGTGATACTTGCAGGCCACTCCCAAAAATATAGCATGATGGAATAAAGATTTGTTTCTCAAGAGAAGGTTGAGAAGAATATATTGGGGTTTGGGATGGGTGTGATGAGGGTTGAGAGAGAGGATGATTAGTCAAGTCATGGTAAGTGCATGCTTTTGAAGTTGTGCAAAGTGATGAGTCAACCTGAAAAGCAAGGGAGAAAACAAAGCAAAAAGAAAAGTAAGGGCAATACGTGAGACAATGGACATGGTGCACGCCTAATATTGCATTGATGGTGCATCTCGAGGTAACCACCAATGACTCGTTGAAAGGAACACAAGTCATTTTCTATTTCATTCATTTCAAAGTGTTTTCCTAGCAAAGTTTAAACAACATGATGATCTTGTAGTGCTTCTTAGGCATGCAATTATTTTAAACCTCCATGTTCATGAGTCTTCATTTGCTAAAACATGCTCAATATGGCCCTCCACTACATGAATATAGATTAGGCAAAACATGCCTAATGTGGTTTTAGACTTTATAAGTGCAAAGGAAACATGCTCAACATGAGTCTCTCCACTTAATGAAACATGGAGTTGTGTAGGCATCAACCATGATTCTTTCATATAATAAGGTTAATGATGAGCAAGAATGTTAAGTTTCCATAACCACAAACATTATTCATTATGCAAAAGTTAGGCTATAAGACAACAAAACGAGCAGGAGTCATATGAGTGCAAAAGCTAACTACCATGAAACCACAAAAGGAGATGAGTGGGGCCATGTTTTTTTCATTTTGGGTTCCCACCATTTCACACTAGTGAAATGTAGTGATTTGTATCGTTTTCTCCCTAATTCTATGGTAGTGTTGTAACGAATAAATGAAACATTAGTTGTTGCCCACAAGTGCTGAATTTGAGTGGAAAAGCATGTTTCCTTTTACATGGTCAAGGTGTGCTTATTTTCAAAGACCTATAGTTTTAGTTGGAGACATTCTAAACTTGTTTTCTATGTGGGTTACTTTAAGAAAACTTCCTTCTATAGATGCATGCCTTACTTCAAGGATAGTTTGAATGGTAACATATACATGATAGTCTAAGAGTGTAGCTTTCATGTGGTGGGTTCTAGTGATGCATTATTTGTACAAGCCTACCTTGTCTCTTATCTTACTAGGCATGGCAACCATGATGTTGATGCCAAGTGCTTTCTTTTTCATAACAAACATATCTACTACCCTAGTTGTCATTTTTCCATGGTAACAATTTGTTTGCTACTCTTATTTTGGCTTGTAAGTATTGGATGTCCCATCCTTGTGAGTCCTGACCCACCTAATTTGGTGCATGCAACTCTTTATGCATTAGTAATCTTTATGGGCTTGATGCACGCATGCAATTGAAAATAAAGTAAGCATTCTATCTAACCCATGACACATTCTTATTTCATAAATTCTCTAGAGATGTTTTTTCTTTTGGCCATTTGGGGGGGGGGGGGGGGGGGGGACATTTGAGGGGACATGCACTCTTAAGGACCATTATCATTGAGCTCATGTTCGTTACTATGGCAATATGATTTTGAATCTTGCTTTTAATGTAGGTACATGGGATTAGAGTTAGAGGGTCCAAATAAGTTGCCGCTTCTTTTTATGTGAGATATTTTTGTTTTTCCATTATGCATTCAACATTTTAAGAGATTAAGGGTATATATCCATGGCCTTTGCATAAACATTGTGAGAAGACATAATGCACAAGAAGTGGGAGGTTGCTACACTTGTCATGCTCACGTGTAATTAGGCACATTTGACCTTCTTTTAAAGTAACATGGACATTGAATGAGTTGGGTAATGACAAATGGGTAAGTTGAAATATAGCTTTACAATGACCATCAACAAAACCTAAACATGTTGGAGTTAGCAACTACCAGTTGAATAACACAACATAATTACTACAACTCTAACTCATATAATGAGATGTACATGGGCATGTTTCTTTCTAATATTAAAGGGATAGACATCACGCCACATTAATGGGAGAACCTACACTTAGAAGCCAATCATTGAATTGTTTTATTTTGCATCTTATACTTTGACTCCTCAATAAACTTCAACAATTACGTGTGCTATGTCGAGCAAGGACCAATAACAAGTTGTCCACCCTACAATTGTAGCAAGAGTGGCGCCCAATTATATTCTCCCTTTGGGCTATCTTAACTTTGTGAAAAGAGATTTCAAACCTCTTTTCAAGCAAGACATGGGTGAATCCCTACTCTAGAAGTGTTTTATCATCTTTGTGTAGTGTGGGGAAAAACCAATCGGTTGCCATAGCATTGCCTCATTACATTAGAGGGTGGTTGGTTTTGCTTCATGTCTTTGACTATCAAAGCCTTGTTTATGTTGACCATTCTTGAATGTGGAAGGTAACATTTACACGAGTCTTATTTTTGGGTAGGGAGAGGTAAACTCAATCGATTCTTCACTTCTCATGTTAAAAAAAGACATAGAATTTGGAACTTGTCTTTTAAGTCTTACAAACAATTGATGCTTCTTTTAGTTTGAAGGCATGGCATGTCCATAAGAGAGCTTGCACTTCAATAAACACTTATTCATTGCTGTGAGGATGCCATGTAAAGATTGATTGTTGTGTTTTATTGTTGAAATATATCACAAGTAAGACAAATTCAATTGAATAACTGTTTTGTTGATGCTAACATGGTTGTCTCTCTCTATAGAAAAATCTACTTTGTTTAGATAGGAGTTGTCTAATTGATGGTTTTGTGTATATCTAGGTGTGGAGGAAAGTCTAATTTGTCAAGCAATGGTCTTTTTCTTTGATGGTCATTGCCAACAACTCACCAATGAGCACATTGAAATTATGTACAACTCATTAAAGAGCACATTGAAATAGTGCCTTAATAGAGCGACTTCAATAGATTGCATAACCTTACGTTTGCTCCCTTTCTTTGAGTGAGGATGTGGATTTACGAGTGTTATGGGTCGACACAGACATTTGTGCAAAAGGTTTGAGATTTTGTTAAATCAAGCTAAGAGTACCATTAGAACACTTAAAAGAATGTCATGTACATGTGGCAAGCTTTAGAATCAATGTGTGAAACCATACCATGTCCAATTTCTAGTTTTGGAAACATGTGTGGAGACTCAAGCCACTCTTGAAACTATTGAGGCCACACTTTCTAGCTCGTGAGGTACCATTGTATGACATGTCGGAATTGGAATAGAGTAAGCATCATGTGTGATCCCAATGATTGCTTAAATGTTGTAGATCATTGCCTCTTCTATCCTTTGGAACCACCTTGTCATTGAACTTGTCAAGTCGAACATAGGATGGAACTGAATAAGTATAGGTGTAAAACACTGAAACACTTGGTCGGTCTTCCTCTTTGATTGGGTCGAGTATAACCCAGGAGGATGACAAGCATTCCTGTTCATCCAATTTGCGACAAGCATTCCTCTTCATCCAATTCGCGAGCTACCTCACGGTATGAGAGTGGCTATGCTAGCACAACAAAAAGTAGGCGTGTGAACAGGCCCTTCAAGGGAAGGGTGAAAATCTGGGCAATGATGTGAGAAATCTTTGAAAATCCGGGTCTTTGCAGTCACTCTCTTTCATTAGCAGGAGGCCAACTTCATCTCCCAAGTGACTCCCCCTACCTTTCTCTCTCCATCATCCTTTCCCTCATCGTTTCCCGTGCAATTTGGTCAAAATTTTGCTGGTTTCTCGACTTCTGTGAACACTGCTACAAAGGTCCTGAGTCCTCTGTTCCGCCATAGCCAGCAGGCAGCGGGGCAGAGAGTGAGAGAGAGTCCACTCGCACTCACCCACCCAATGGCACCCATCCATCCACCCACCCACCCACACACGCCCCCCTCGCATATCTGACAGCCCAATACCGGGTCCCCACTCTTTCACCCCCGTCTCGCCCCCATATCCCTGTTGGGTCTTCTCAAGCACCCCTCCTTTTACTGCCCACCACCTCCCCTGTTCCTCGGCCATCATCATCATCATCAGCGTCCATCTCCCACGCCCATCATCACCATCATCATCTTCATCATCACCTTTATCACCCATCCATCCTCACCTGGCCTTCGCTTCTTGCCCCCAGCTTTCAGGCTTTCCCTGTGGTTTACCTCTCTCCCGTGCTTCCCCTGTTCCTGCGCCCTGTTCTCTCTCTCCCTCTCTGTGCTTTCCCTGTTCCTGCCCTCTGTTCTGCAAATCTTTGTTACAGTGCTTCTGGCTTCCTGGGTCCTGCGGCAAATACAGGTCCCTTGGCGCCAAGCGGCTACCTAGCTTCCGTTCCCATCGCCGGAGCTTCCTCAGCGTCTGCATCTGCAAAATTCATTGTCTCTCTCCAGGTGCCCTGTCCATCTGAGTTGACACAATTTCTGTGTAATTTTTGAACAGTCTTTCTGATTTTCCTAAATTTACGCCTGGGTACTGCTTACTGGGGGGTTCCCTCTTCCTCTAGCCTTGAAAATTTTTGGGCTATTCAGAGGTGCTAGGCCTGTTAAAATGGCTTTGTTAAGGGTTTTGCCTGTTGCCTTTTGGTCTCTGCCGCACAGTCCCTCCTTCTCTGGAAGCCTTCTGATAAGAACGATGTTGAAGAAAACAGTCAGTAACACCATTTGTGTGTGCTCTCTTTGGCATCGGCTGAAAGAGGGCACGATTGACTACTTTTAATGTGCTTACAAGAGAAATTATAGACAACCTTTGATCTTAGTTTGATACTGCTTTTTTCCAGACTTGGAGTCGAGTGAAGCTGATAGAAGTTATATAAATAGTTCGGCTCCAGCAACAAAACTGCTTTATCGAACAGAAAATTCGTGAGGCTTTCAGATCTCCTGGGTTGCCTTGGGTTTCTCAGATCTGATGTTCTGATATGTACAGCTGCCTATAGTTTTACCGGGGCCTTCCATTAATCTGTCTGGTTTCAGTAGGCAGCATGCCGTGGACGCTGTCAATCAAACTTCTCTGCAGGCACCCACTCTTTTTGCGAGTGTTTTGCATAATTGTGAGCTAATATTGAAGCCAGTGTACACTCTGGTCTGCTTCCACCCACATGTCTTAACAAGTAATCTTCTTTTGGAGGGAGAATTTTAGTGATCGATGGGAACTGCAGGTGTTTTCCCTTGTGTTTTAGCAACCAGAAAGTTTATCAGTTAGAAGGAATCACACTTTTTGCTCTTCAGCCGAGTTGTTTTTAAGGTTTCTTGTTGTTAAGTCTTTCATCTCCTTGAAAGACCCTTAGCTTCCCTGCCAACTCAGTGTTTCTGGGCTTCTCTGGAGCTGGGAGGTCTTTTTACTGTCTCTCGTTGCACCCTCTGGGATTCCAGAGCAGAGTTGTTTTTCACAAGCATCTTGAAGTTATGATGTGCCAAGCAGCCAGTCTGACAAGGTTTCGAGCTCTCAAGCACGAAAGTGGAATTGCTGGACATGCTGTAATGATTGTGAGAATTATCGCTTGCTTTCAACCACTTCAAAACTGTCAGGTATTAGTTGAATAATTTCTTAGCAGAATATGTTTTTGTTTTTTGTGAGTGTCCTGCTATTTAACTGTCTTGGCACATGTTGAATGTGTCAGTTCAACTAAATGATGACTCTTGTGGTTAATGCAGGCAGAGTACTTCCGCCAACTTCTCAAGCCTGTGACGTAGAGTTGCTTTTTGGCTGTTGCGTGTCATTCCACTCGAACCTGGGAATTTTCCAAGGATTACACATGGCTGCTGTAAAAATTTTGCATACGATTGCTGGCCAAGACTGTACGAAAGAAGTTTGCTCTCAGAATGTTTCTAGGACTCTTCTTTTGTGTGCATGACCTGTTCTACGCATTGCCATTTCTCAGTGCAGGTAATCATGCTTTTGCAAGTGCACATTGTGTTTCATTTGGTGCTCTACTTGAGCAAAGTTTTTGAACAATGTGTCTGTTCCTGCATTGTACACTCCCCTGTACTGTCATCGTTCATTTGTTGATTTTGTGTGTTTAGTTTTTACTGTGAGAGCTGTTTGTTGAGAGTGTTGTTTTTGCTGTTGTTGACTGCAGCTAATTGATCTACCAGCTTGTCCTGTAAGAGTGGGGAACTCCTGATGGGAAGTAGCAACAGTCTCGGGTCTTCATCCGATAGAGACATGCAGTCTGGAATTGGGGTATGTAGTATAGCCGAGAGTCTGGATTCTTTGGTCAAGTCCCCCTTGCAGCAAACTGTTCTGTCCAGGCCATGTTTTCATGACAGTGGAGATGCTGCTGCACGCACTTTGGCCAATGATAAAGAAGTCACACCTTTGATTGTGAGTCCAGCCTTCTCTTCTTGGTATAGTATACCTAATCAGGGCTCCCAGACCAGTTATTTTTTGGCGTCTGGGGCTTGTCCTAGTCCAAACCAGAAAAAGTACACTTCATCTGGCCTTTCCTCTTCAAATACAATTGGTTTGAGGTTAGATACTGCCATTTGCCATAATCTGAAGCCCTGCAGCACCCAGGCTGAGAAGTTTGAGGTACAGCTGTCAGAGACTTGTCAAAAGAGGTTTATAATGTTTGATCATAGTGGAAATACGAAAAGGATGATCTTTCATCCAGCAATGATGAATGAATTTCCAAATTTACTTTGCTCCAATCCGAATGAACTGGGCTGTTACCTGAATTGCTTGCAGAATGTGAGTTTCAGAGCTGTTTCTCGGCTGCAAGAGGCAATGACAAATTCTCCACATGCACCTGAAGTTGCTCCTTGGGGTGCCAGGTTGCCTTGCATTTGGAAAGATGAACTTGCAAGTCAAGGGTTGCTCGGAATGGGTTGCAAGTCAGGTCCAAAACCCAGTGGAATGATAGAAGGTAATGTCTCTACACCAATTCATATCGAGGCTGGGGAAAATGATTACGATGTCAGAAGTAGTTACACTCATGAAGACACTGAAGATATTGATGCTTTGTTGAGCTCTGAGGATGAGGTGAGCAGCACAGGCCACTCTCCAAGTGATCTGACCTGGAATGTTTCTCAAAGCTCAAGCCAAAAGGATGATCCAAGCCGCAGTTCTGTTGCAGGTACTGGCAAAAAAAGGAAGTGTGTGGTGACAGATTGCTCTTCAGAGGATGAGGACGATGCTGATTCTGCAGCAGCTACATCAGTGAGTTCATCTTTGAAGGAACTGTTGGGCAGCTTTTCTGATGTTTCACAAGTGAACGAGTTCAATTCCGCTTCGCAAGCTGATGATGAGTTCAGGTCAGCTTTGCAAAATCAAGGCTGGGAATCAGGCTATGGCAAAGAGGAGCTACTTCCATTTTATTTGGGCTCCCTAGATGAGGTGAGCTCTAGCAGCAGTGCTAATAAACAGAGACATTGCAGAAAGCCAGTCAAGAGATCCAGGAAACAGAAAATTAAAAGTACTTTCCAACTATTGCGAGGTATCATACCAGGAGGAGAAAGCATGGACACTGCTATTGTTCTTGATGAAGCCATCCAGTTTGTGAAGAGTTTACAAGTGAAAGTTCAGACACTGGAGGCTAGAAATGTAGTGACTTGAAGTCACGATTAATTATCTTAGTAGTAGGTTACCATCACTGTTCTTCTGACGTTAGGACCAGTTTGTGTTCAAAATATTGACAAACAGAGGGTAGAAATCCTGTCTCTGTGTTTTCTTCCTTCTGTTTGTTCCCTTTATCCTGTAAGCGAACATTGCTTGGGATCCTGTCAGGTACCCAGGTTTGATTTGCCTGTTTTAGCACATTGCTTGGGATCCTGCCAGGGTCCCAGGTTTGATTTGTCAGATTTTGAACATCTTGGCAGCATTATCACTATTTAGCCACTTTTCCTGGAAGTCTCTTTTGACACTTGAGGTTCTGTAGTTGAAATGCATGCTTCATCTAAAAATTTATTTCAGTGGACAATGATGGAAAGTACTCAGGCTTTAATTGGACGACTTTATGAACTCTATTTAGCTACTCTTTTCTCTGCTAGTCTCTTTTTTAACTAAAGCTTTAGTAGTTCAACTGCATGTTTTATTAATTAAATTTGCAGTCTAAGATGATGGAAAGTTTGATGAAAATCATGTTATCAAGAAGCCCTAACTGTTGCTCATCTCTTATTGCATTATCTGCAGTTGCTGGTTTATTGTTTGCTTTATCTGCAGTAGCTAAGAGTCCTTGATTGGGCTATAACTTGAATTAAGAAGTCAGGTGACAATTAGATGCAGTAGGGAGGGTCCTAGTTTTTCTCATGTGTGGAAGCCCTACATAGGACTCTGCTGTTATTCATACATTCATAGCTAACAGTCTAGCTTTACTTGCTCAAGAGCTTTATGGGCTACTTTAAACAGCCGATTCCTTTTCCCTAAACTCTCTAAAACAACCAAAATTTCTTGCTTACATTTGGTGCTATCAATAGACTTGAATCTAGACCTAGATCCAAAGGCTCCTAAAGACCCAGATGTCTCTAATTATGAATTCCAGGGTGTAAAGGATCCTTCATTCAGCTTGCTCGGAAACCAGTTAAGGGCAGTCCTAACACCCACAACTCCCCGAAAATTTGCAGCATCCACCCATCTCTTCATTTGTGACCAGAGTTGGTGCATCTCTGTATATCTCCAAAAGAGGTGATAGATTGTTTCTTCTTCTTTGCCACATAGTCAGCACAAGGGAGAAATCCTTCTGTGGCAGAAGTGAGTCTCTCTTGAGTCGGGAATTTATTCAGGTGAAGCCTCCAAATGATAAAGTTGAGCCTTTTGGAGGGGGTACTTTTCCACCCCTGCCATACAACTTCTTTTCCACGTTCTTAGCTTTGTGTGAGGAAAGAAGCTCCTTAAATACTCAGTTGCTTTGAAGGTATGGGGTCCCTCGCAGCATCGAAAGTCTTTCCTTTTAGAGCTGTCCTATAGCCTTTTCCTTTCTCGATTTGAAGAGCCTTGAACAGATGAACATCTTTGCATATGTAGGATGTAGGCAAGTAGTCTTCTTCCTAGCCATTGTTGCCACAAGTCAATCCCTTTCTTTTCCACTGAGTCCACTCTTTCTCAATCTCCTTTTGAGTCATCCACCTTAATCCTCTTGAATCCCATAAGGCAGTCCATCTTCAAATGCCTTTCAAGTAGAGTTTCAAGAGAGCTTAGGATTCAGTTGAATGGGGGCCCACCCATCCTCAAAGGCTTCCTCGTACACCCAAATCACTTGATTCAGAGAGGGGTCAACCCTCCCCTCTTTGATGGTTCTTTTCCAAGCCTCCACTAGCCTTGGTGCCATTTCAGATTGGGGCAACCTCAGTTTGATAGATCAACTAATGATGAGGTCTTCCTAACTTAAATCTGGCCATTTGGCATTTTCCTTCTGGGACTTTGGTAGTCTGAATCCAGTATCGAAGCAGGTCTATCCATGGATGGTTACACCCCAATCTTTTGGCAATGTTGATCAACATTTTGTCAGCTTTATCTCCAGGGCAGTCCACTCCTAAGCCACCTTCACTTTGATCAGCTGTGATTACATCTCATGCATTTGAGTGCCAATAATGATGCTCTCTTGACTGCTAGAAAAGGGTTCAAAAAATCCTCTCCTTTCTAGGTTGAATAGTTGAAAGCAATCATTCCAGTAAGGAAGACCACAGTTGAGACAAGCATTGAGTTAAGCATAACTACTTTGCCACAAAGTGAGAACACCTTGTGACTTCCATCTTTAAAGCTTTGCTTTGAGCTTATCAATAAACCAAGCAAACCTTTGTTTTTGCATAATACCCAATTCCCAATGGGCAGCCCGAATATTGGAAGACATCTCCCTTCTTCAAGACCCCAAACTCTTACTTATATAGCTACTCCTCAGAGTCTCCACTCCAATGAAAAGTAGCTTGGTCTTTGGTAAGGTAACCATAGACCTTGAAATAGCATAAAATATATTAAAATAAAATACTAATCAAGGTCTCTAGATCATTCCTGTCTGTCTTAATAATGTTGGTGTTATTGTCATAAAAAAACTGCGAATGAAACCATCCACCCTCCAGCAAGAGTAACGATTGCAAGGTTCCTCTCTAAATTAGCCAATCAATCTCCCTTAGGACAGGGTTGGAGATAATGTCAAAGAGTGGAGCCAAGGGGTAGCCCTGATGGATTGTTCTCATTAACAGAAAGGAAGTAGAGAGGGAACGATTAATGCAAATTGAGGCAGCAACATTGCTAAAGAGAGTAGACACCATGTGTGTGAAGCAAGGACCAAAGCCCAACCATCAATTGGAGGACCTCGATAATAAATTGCTAACTCACCCTGTCGTGTGCTTTATTCAGGTCCATGTTGAGGAGGTAATCTTGAGGGCTATCAAGAGCCTAGTCAATCACAAAGAAGACGTTCAAGACATCATCCTGAATCTTCCTCAGATGTGCAAAACCATATTGGTGAGGATGAAGGTACTTTGGACCAAGATTGCTTTGATACGAAGGGCTAAAATTTGGCCATAATCTTGTATGACATAGTAAGCATAGTTAGTAGCCTCCATTGACCAGCTTTAGACTGGGATGTAGCCTTCGGGATCAGCTTAATCACCCCTTGATCAATTTCATGGGGAAGAGCTCCTTCTTTGAAGCAGTGATTCACAAACCTAGTGCAATCCCTCCTACAGGCTTCTCTCAGGGATCTATAGAACTTTACAGGCAGCCCATCAACTCCAAGGGACTTCCCATCTTTCATAGAATGAAGAGCAAAGGATACCGAAGGGATAATCTGATCGAAGCCTTCAAATAACTCTTGTAGTTTGAGTTTGCAATTAGTGGGTGAGATGAAGTCCGAGCCCACAATAGCTAACAAATGCATTTTGAAAACAATCAAAATCTCTTCATTGCTGTATGCTTTCTTGCCATACTCATCTTCAATGCATGTGATGGTCTCTCTCTAAATTTTTCTCTTCAATGCATTGAAATAAAATGGTGTAGGAGCAACCCCCTCCACTTCCCATTTTGATTTCAGCATGACTCTAGCAGCCTAAACTTTGTAATTCTCTTGATCGACATAACCAAGGTTCTAACCTCCCTATCGAGCCAATCTAGGAGCCCAGGGAAAGATATCCAAACTAGGCATTTGTGTGAGTATCTGTAGTTGAGAATCTTGACCATGGCAACACATGCACAAAGTTTCCCTTGTACCCAATCGCCAACTTGAGGATCCAATCCCCCTGAGTATACCAACAAAAACCATCAACCGAAGTCATCCTCAGTGGGCAGCTTGCCCATAAAAAAGAAATAAACACCAACAAAAGAGAAATTTGCATATCTCCTCTCAATCTTCTGGATAGAGAATGCCAATGGGGCTTTGAATGCTTTCTTCTGGTCATGAATCTAGCTTTTCCGTTTGTTTGAGAAAGCTTTGAGCTCACCCTGCACCTTCTTCTCCCCTTTCTCCATGTTGACATGGTCGCTCTTTGCGGCCACAAGGTAATTGAGCTCCGTTGCCTCACCATTTCTCCCTGCCTTCTGACCTTAATTCCACTATTCACCACCTTTAGCAGGACATTTGCCATGGCTACTGGTTTGATGAGGGGGAGGACCACACGGCGGCAATACACTGTCACGTTTTAATTTAATGCTTTAAATGGTTTTGAAGGCCGTAACTTGCACTTGGTGTCCACTCTCTCGCCTCCCCTATTTTCTAGTGCCCAAATATTTTGATCTGCAACTAATTAAGACTAAGACTGCAAGTAAGCTACATATCCCAAATTAGGTACTTTCATATTTCCATACCTTAAATATGTATAGGATGAAGGCCGCTTACCTAACGCTTACACACACACATACACACACACACACACATATCTATATATATATATGACCCTAAGAATACTTAAACAAATCTACATCATACTCCAGCACATAACCAGTCACTTGGGTCTTTAAAAGGTTCCTCAAGATAGATTTGAAGGTGTGGTGCCTGCAAATTAGGTTGTGAAAAAAACTAGGGCTTTTGGAAAAGGCAGACGGACGGACGCGACGATTCTGATGGATGCCATTTTGTCGCGGTGACGATCCTGATGCGGCATCAACCAGTCAATGGGGGCCTGACACACGGCCTCCGCCCTCTTGTGAATGAATGCAAGCTTATGGCAAGCGCTCCCCTCTTCAGGATGACGACGGGCAGGGTGGGAAATGCTCAATGACAGCAGGGGATGAGACCTCCATAGAGACGAACTATGCCTCAACTGCTCAGAGGGTGCTGCTGGAAATCTAGCTAAAGCGGAGGAGGTTGTTCAGATCGCAAATAACGAGCATTTACTGAGCGGTGACAGTTTGAAGCCTCGCCTGCAGGGAAAAAATGATTTCAAGCAACTGTTTCTCTATCGGTCGATTGCGCTGAGCAGCAGTTTGTTGATTTCCAGCCGGCTAGAATATGCTTCTTCTTCATGGGCAAACCACTCGGAGAGGTCAAGTTTCAAAGATGGTTCTCAGCCATCTTTCAAGGGAAAGGCTCTATTGCAGTAGTATCGGTTTGTTGGCAAAGGATTTCTTATGGCTCTTCTTGGCTCACAAGTAGACTGAAATAAGGTTCTCAGCTGTGTAATTGGCTACAAATGCAATTTGGTGTTCTCTCTTCCTTGGAGCCCTTCCTTTGATCCTGAAGTTGTCCTACTCCACGAATGCTCGTCCTAGATCACATCCTAGGATCTACCTATTTGTCTTGATGAAGAGGTTGCATCTCTGGTTAGCACACTTGGGAAGGTACTGTATGTCTCGGCTCCTGCCTCAGTTGTGGTGCCCTCAAACCACAAAGAAAAATATGCATTCTATGGGATTGTATGCATGAGCCTCCCAAGTATTTGGAGCTTTTAGGGATTAGAATGAAATTTGAGATCATCTTGCAAGTCAAGTTTGGCTCCTTCCCAAATGCATGCTATCTTTGCAAGTAGTGGGTTCATTATGCTAAAGATTGCCCCATCCAAGTTGAAGGAATCCACCAAAGATCTGCAGGTTCATGATGGAAGCCCTAACACGAAAGGAAGCAGCCCCTTTGTAATATGGAAGGCAAATAGGTGGCGTAGAATCTAGGACCCTCGTTGTTGAAGAAAGGTATGCAGGCGGACAGAACTGGGGGGAAGAGGGATGAGAATGTTTCAGGAGCTTTGGTTATTGGTAAGTAGAAAACAAGCTTGTAGAAAGGCAAGACCAGTCACGAGAAGGAGAATATTGCCCCTAATGTGGCCACTCCAAGATAGAAGCCCAGCAAGGATAAGAGTAAATTGTCACTCAAGAAGTAGACATGTATCCTACTAGTTGATAGAAACTACTATGCATTGATTGATGGAGACCATGAGTTCATGAAGGACATTTGTTATTGATATGGATCAAGCTTTTAAGAAAACAACAATAGTCTCTTGGAATATCAAAGGTCTATGCTTTGACAAGCATAAGGAAGTCATCTTTAGGATTATTAAGGGGAGGAAACCGGATATCTTGGCCCTCTAGGAAATTAAGCTTGTTGAATAAGATGCCCTTTTCTTGAACGCACCGGGTTGTGTCACTCAATAGTTTATCTGTTGAAGAAGTTCAAATAGCATGTGATATAACTAGGATTAGTCGACAAGGCTATGAGGCCATATATGATATGATAGAAACTGCATTGGCTCATAGAAAAATAAAAGCACATGATTTTGCCTCGTCCATTTCGGTTGAGAGCTGTAAGACAAGCACGAAATATATCCATTGTTTATTCAATAGGAAAGTATTTTTTTATCACCGGCAAAATAGAAGTGGAGGGAGTTAAAAGCTAAAAAGATTTCTTATGACTATGGTAACTTCAACAATATTAGGGAGTGGTATCATAAATTTGATGTTGTTGACCTGGTTAAGTTGCAATGTGCCATGGCTTATTTCTACAAGATGCAATGCTTGGAAGGTATTGATTTATTCTAATCTAGTGTTACAAATTTAATATAGTACACTTGTTTCTCCTAAGTTTGTACCAACTATGATTGCCAGATTTTGTTTCAACCTTGGAGTTTGTTACCAAGCTTGACGAATGCCAAATCGTAAAAGGATGCAAGTTGGAGAGGGTGACCCTTACATTGATGAATTACACCATGGCCTATGCAAAAGGTAGTACACTTGTCCAACGGTTTAGTGTGCAGTTAGAAAAGGAAATTTGGTAGCTAGCAGCAACTGAAGTGCCCAAGGAGACTCATAATGTTCTTTGAGAGTTGGAGTTTAGGAGCCGTTTTGAGCCGAACTAGAAATGGTTTGAGTTTTCTTGTTGGGGACCAGCAATCAGGGCATGAAGTCTCAAGTTTAGGTTGGGTATGTTTGTGGGAGGTTTAAGCAGTTGTTGCCTCTTGCAAAGGTATTATCAAACACTAAAAGACATGTTTTAGAAGGCAATTCTAGTGATCTTGTTCTGCTGACCTACTAGACGGTCGTTCTAGGGATTTTTGTTAGTTGTAAGGTAGTTAAAAAAACCTGCTAGAGCAAGTATATGCAAAGAAGTAAAATCTTGAATAGTTGAAGAATAAAAATATATAAAGGTGTGTAAAAAGGGGTTCTAACCCCTATAAAAATATAAAAAGAAAAAAAAAAGAAAGAAAAATCCTTGCATAGTTGTTCATCGCCTTGCGAGGGCTTGGTAGGTTCTTAGGGATGATACAAGACCTGGGGCCGATGCCTTGTCTTCTTAGGGGTGGCATCTAGCTAAAAAGAAAAGAAAGGAAGGTTGAAGTGAAAATAAAAGTGAGCGTTAAAAAAGGATTAAGTGTTGCCTCGCGAGGGCTTGGTAGGTTCTTGGGTACCAAGACAGGACACTTGAGGCCAATGCCTTGTTCTTCTTGGGTCACTACACTTAGCTCCCTCCTTTTTACACGCCCAAGTATGAAAAATAAAAGCCTAAAAGGACAATGTGCTAAAAGAAAATATTTCTCGATCATGTTATAGGAGTCCTCGCCTAGGAGGAGCCCCTGGTTGAGTTGTCCTTAGTTAGGTAGGTAGTTCAGATTACCACTTAGGATGACCTCTTTGATAGTTCTTTTTAGCTTGGTCGTGTTGGAGCAGTTGGTAAGTGACTAGCTTCGAGCTTTTTATTAGATTATGCTCGGCTTACTCCTTCTCATGTCTTGGTTTTGTCAGGGGGTAGTGTAAAAGCTGTGATGTATTTTGTTGTGTATTTTCTGTATCCGCTTGATGCTCTTTTTGATTGTGTTTATGTGCAAATTTGTTCATGGGCTTCGACAGGCTAAGTCGCCTTATCTCGTAGTTGCCTATGAGAGTTGGAGTTTAGGAGCGGTTTTGAGCTAATCTAGAAGCGGTTTGAGCTTGTTTTGAAGTGAAAATATGGCTAGGATGTGTCAAAGAGCCAATTTTCATGAAAAATCAAACGGTGACGGATGACTGAGCTAGAGTTTTTCTAGATCTATTTCGACGTCAGGAATTCAATGGAAGTCTCGGTTTGTCGATCGGAGGTCGTTTGACCTCCCCATTTAATCTCCGTAAGGTTTGGCATTGTAAAGCAGCTATTGGATTCGGGAGCCGAAAAGTGTGCGACAAAGGTAAGATTTATAGATTTCGATGCTGTGAAGCTTATTGTCTAGACGGATCTTGAATTTGAGTCTGTTTGTTCTCTCAAAATTGAAATATCTACTTGTGGGACATTGTGAATACAAAAAGATGAACGGATTATTTTAATGTTTTAAACCTTAGGCTTAATAAGAAGCCTTAAATTAATGCAAAAATTATCGAACCGAGAGGGAAGCATCATGCCTTCTGAAATTTACCCAATGCCACTCCAATACATACGTTTGAAGAGATAGAGATTCTCGATTAGGATGGAGAAAGGAACGAGATGGTTGGAAGCTTGTCCCTTTTAATGGAGGATTTAAAAATATGATATTTTATTATTTCTCTCTCCTCTCTCCTCTCTCCTCTCTCCTCTCTCCTCTTGTGGACTGTTCATATGCATCGACGAAAGAGAAGGGGGAAGGGGGGTGATGACGATTTTGAAGCGAACAATGCTGATGGAGTGGTAGAGGACGTAGATTAGGGCTGGAGAGCGCGTCAATAGTAAGAAGGAAGCATCAACGGTCTCTCAATCTTAGGATACACACCTTAAACACGCGGGTTTCTATGAGTAAGTGTTTTTTCTTTGTTTAATGAAAGATAATTGAAGAAAATGATTGATGATGATTGATCTTGGTTGCATACGCCAAATTATCTTTGAAATGAAAGAAAAAACTAGAAATTTTGATAACATAATAAATTTTCCTCAAACACGTAAAACTTGCAAAGTGCGGTTTTTTAATCAAAATTATGAAAATTGGGGGTTTTAGTGAGTGTTCTGAGTTTCCATAGAATAAAAAATGAATATAAAAATGGGATTGAGTGCTTTTTATTAGTGAGCGCTTATATTTTTATATTTTTTAAAAAAATAAATAGAGAAAATCAGATTTTTCATGATAAATAAATAAGAAAAAATATGGTTAATGTTTGTGAATGTTTAGCAAGGATGAGGCATGAGGATTAAGCCTCAGGTCATGTAACACTTTGCTCTCGTCCGACGTCGCTAACAGATTTTTTCCCCTTTTTTATCGAAATAATCTGCTGCCGTTGCCGTCAGATTTCCACCATTTTTTTAAACGAAATAAAAACAAAATTTTGTTAACGAAACTCTATTATTGCATTTCGCCCCCTCCCCCCGTCAACGCCGTCGGTTGGCAGAGGGAGGGGGAGTTGAACTATGAGAAGGAGGGGGAGTTAAACTAAGTGCTGACGTAGGTGGAGACGACGACGGCAAGGGGAGTGGAACTCCAAGTCAACACTGAGAGAATGCAAGTAGATGATGACAAACCCCCACTAACTCTCTCGTTATGTTGCATGGAAATGAGCACTAAGGCCATAGAGTGGAGCTAAGGCCTCCTTACCACGATGCCTTCTTCCCAATAATACCTTCTTCCTCCCCTATAAAAATCCCCCCCCTTCAACAAGCACAACAATTTTTCCCTAACTATTACCCTTCCTTCCTTATAAAATTTCCCCTTCCTTTTAGGACCCATGCTATTCTTCACGCCCCCCCCCCCCCCCCCCCCCCCCCCCCACAAAAAAAAAGCCAATTGGTGCTGCAAAAATTGAGAGAGAGAGAGAGAGAGAGAAGAAGAAGCCCAAGGACAATTCCTTTCTTGGGCGAAGGCTCGAGTACCCTCTCTTCCCATCACAATTCTCGTAACCTCTCCAATGACTGCCTCAAATTGACAAGGAGACCATGAAAGTCTAGACAAGGCGTAGGAAACTTCGGCACCAAGGAGTCCTTCGAGAGAAGTGAAGGTCACATTCCAGTTCCAAAATGGCCCCAAAGCGTATACTCCCCCAAGTAACTAGAAAAGCCACGACTACGGAAGAAGGATCGGGCAAAGATGCCACCATCAACACGAACGGATTATCAGGCGTGAACGCTAACTCAATACTCCAAAACCAGGTACTGCTGCCGTGTCTAGTACTTGAAATCGAATATTTAAGCATGGACATCATTAGGAAGAAGTCATACCTTGTATCGCGTAACTAGCATAACTCGAAAGGTAGTTGAAAGGGCTTCATAACCATGAATTGCCGTGAATAGATTAAACATCTATGGGTTGTCGTAGTAATTAAGTCAGGTATTGGGCTAGAACTTTTGCAAGTGCATCTTAGGTTGCCAAAGTATACAAAGTCAATGGTATCCTAAAGACCATTGGAATGAATTATCTTGCGTTTACTTAGGTATGATGAACTCATATACGTTCGCAGCTAGATACTTAGGTCATGATTTATGATTTGCATAAGTGCACTAGAAGAAATTTTCATGAATGGAAATTCCGCATCGTACCCCCAAAGACTTGCATCTAAATTCATGCAGCATCATGGATAGTTTCGGTTACACTCCATGATAGGGTTTCATCTAAAAAGGGTAGATTTGAGATATGCATGTGAAATGCTAAGCTTAATTGTAAGGGCCAGTTGGTAAATGAAATCCTACATGATGAGTGAGGCTAAGATTTAAATTGGCTCAACTAGGGTTCTAATCGCAAATATGTCAAGCTGCCTTACGTCCATATTTTGACTCAGAGTCAACTTGCTCTTTGGTCTCTACCCCAATAGCCAGCCACGATGGATCCAAAACACTCTTGGGTATACCCTTTTCAAAAATATGATACATCTTGAAGCTAACACAAGAAAGCTCGAATGTCGTACCACAAAAAGAATGATTATTCACTAAGTTACATTCGATGCTATTGGTAAATAGACTTAGTTTACGCTTTGACTTACGAGAGGAGTGAACAGTAGTTCCTGCTATCTTGAGGGAAGGAAATCCTAGGGAAAACTTAGAACCCCAATTAAATTCTAAAGATGGGAAAAATGGTTACCAACTGACCAAATAAGATCCTAGATTGAGATCTTAAGATAAGAACCAAAGGATAGTAACCTAGGGAAGCTATCATCCATAACTATAGTGTAATTGCTCACCCATAACTATAGGGAAGCTATGATCCATAACTATAGTGTAATTGCTCACCCATGTTACATAGAAGAGAGGTTGTAAGGAGGGTATTCTCTATCCCTTGGAAGATAATGGAAAATGATGCCGAGGCAAGAAAGACCCAAGAAGGGCAACGCTAAGTGTTTAAGATGAGGACTCTACCTTAGTAGATGTCTGAGCACTTGCCTTCATTGTTGTTTGTGCTTATAGCACTAGATTCAATGTCTGTGAAAGGAATGTATGTCCCAACTCACAAAGGAAATTTGAATAATGAATCAGGTTGAATTCATGGAGGGTGCGCCAAGCTACCCCCAGCTGGCTGCCAACTCTAGCCAAGGGGGTTCCAAATAGCCGTGATGGGAACATGGACCCTACCACGAGAGATCTCTCTGTGGGTTAGTTTGAATGTAGGAGGATGCTTGGATGCAGGTGGGGCTCTGGCTGTAAATTCCCTGCCTTCGGATCCTACTCAAACGGTCTACATGACTCGGGATAGATTCTCGAGGCCCTATTACTAGTACAAGGGCGAAATCTTGGAGAAAATAAGACGCATCCTCACGGATTGTGAAATTCTTTCTTTTTGGACAAGATTTGTATTTTAGTTAAGATGCTAATATACATTTTACTTCCAAGGAACTTGTCTGAACTGTTTTCATGTCAGTGCGATAAGTTATGTGAATGAACCCTATTCCCTAAAAGGCTTAATTAAGGAAGCCGATTTTAAATGTCATATATAAATATGATAGAACCTAATTAGATAACTAAAGAATGCCCATTGAGGAAAGCGGGTGGGCGGAACCCCTGAAGGGTCCGTCCTATGGAAGGGCGGTCCCAGAGAACTGGGAGGCTTCTCACAAGGTTCTATAGTCATACGACCTTTAGGTAATATTAGGTTAGAATACGCTTCATGCCGTTTTAAGGGACTGGAATGGGACTATGCCCTATGGGCAGAGAGGTTGAGCGATGCATCCCTCTCATTTCCCATTCTCTTTGAACCAAGTGTGGCATGGGTTTGCTTTGGCTTGAGTATCTATGCGTAAAGTAGGATGTTTAGGATCCAACACTAGAATACTGTTAGGAGACCTTGGCCACGAGGAACCCCGATTTTAGGTTGATCCTAATGGGTTTGACCGTGAACGTTCCGTTGCGAGGTGGACTCGGGATACCCTAGGCGACAAACCTTGGAACATTCCATGGGAGTGTCGGGAAGCAGCGCTTAGATTCGGTCCTCGATGGTTTGCTAAAAACGTGCCTGAATAGCTATTAGGTGGACACGTTACAGGTCAGCCTTGTTTTTATGTTAGAGTGCAGTTTTATTGCTTTATACATGAAAAATGACATAACAATGAACCCTACACCTATGCAACACCGCAAAACCTAAACAGTTAGGGAAAGTGAGATGGTAAAAGTGAGAGATTGCTGGAAATGCATAAAATGCTGATTCATTTGGTTTATGTATAGCATATAGGCCGATAAAAACTTAAGGCTAAGGAGATTAGTAGCACGAGGAAACTCACTGCTAGTCTCTAGCAACACAGCAACAATGAGTAGATAAAAAATCATTAAAGGATTGTTTTGCACACCATGTGGTTGATTTCTAATCATAGAATGTTTTCACACAATGATCATACACTTTTACATTTTGCATGCCACATGGTATAAAACTTGGATGCATAGCACTTGATTGCCTAAATAAATGACCAACGTGGAGTATGTGAGGATTTCTAGACTATAGGATAGACGAGCGGTTCCTTGGGATAAGTCTAGTGAGGAAATATCAACTCCTGGATCGTTTAATATACAAAAGAGTGGAGCTTGTAAGTTTGTTCTTTATGTTGGAGCAGTGCATCAAGGGGCCAATCCGCGAGATGCAGGAGAGTTGCAGTGGGGCCGTGGTGTTTCAACCGAGAGGTTGCCTCCTATGTATGTGATACGTGGCATATTATACCAATGTGTATGGGATCTCCCTCTGAGGAGTAGGGGAAGGCAAACATTGTACTGTGTCCTATTACAAACGCAAGATCGATATTAGAGCTTAGTTTAGTGTGTCTCTTAGACGCTCCTGACCGTGAGGCCGTGTGGGGTGTCTTGTGTGTCTTAGAGGTCCCGACTAGTGCTAGAGAGCCAGTGTCGGGCCCGTTTTAGGTCCCGACATTCTCTCTTGGATCTTTCAATGCACTCCATATCCAGATATGATTTCCAAGCAAACAAGTAGGGAGAAGCTCTACGTGGAAGGAGTTGGAGAATTCAATGTTAATCGGCACTTGGTTAGTGATCTCAAGACTCTAAAGTATATGCTCAATTGTGACATTAAGACTTCATCATCGTTGCCTTGCCCATTTTGCATGAAAACAAATAATTCTCTCAAGGTCATAGATAATGTTGCATGGAAGGGAGGATCACTGGATTGCAATGGAAAGGCACCACCAAATAGTCATGTCTTGACGAGAATTGGAACGCCATATTTCCAATTAACATTGAGAATGTCCATTTTTGCACTTTGCATTGCCTTATGCGCATAATTAACAAGTTATTGAAGTTGCATATTAATTATGTATACACAATGAAGCCTCCCTCCAGACATGAAGTATCAAGGTGATATCCAAGTCATCAAATAAGAGGGTCCACGTGAGTAGCCTTTTATTGCCTATTTCACTAGGAGCTTTTCCCATGAGGTAGCCTTTGACATGTTTGAGATCCGTCTGGACCTTGAAAGGCACGAATCTCACAAATATTTGAAATTTAGCTTTTATTACTTTGATTAGAGCCAAAATCTCTCCCTATTATGAGGGGTAGTTTCTTTGAGTGGTATTGAAGATTCCGAAGGCGTATCTACAAATCTATAGATTGTGTCTGTGAGCTGCTTTGGAAGCTGTTTTTTTGCACAAAAGTGCACCCCATCTAGTATCTGATGCATTAGTGAGCAGTACTAGGGGTAACCCTGTTGGCAAATGCATTGGCATCAAATTTTGAATTAATTGCTTACTTTTTTGTAGCGCCTGGATACGAACAGGCTTCCAATGGAACTGATTCTTCTTGAGCAAGGGATATAGATCTTGAGTATACATTGCTAAATTTGGAGTGGCGGCGTTAATCCAATTAAAAAACCTAATAATTGTTGCAACATCTTGGTAGAAGTAAGCTTTGAGAGAAATTTCAAAATGTTTCAATACATGGTCTTGCAAATTAACCATGCCATGATGGATATAGAGCCCTAAAAACTCTACTTTTGTAGTAACCATAATAGTTTTAGTTGGTGATAACACCATGCTTGCAATTTCCACTACTTTTTCAAATTGAATTAAATGCTTTAGATGCTTTGCAATGGTTTTTGAGAAAACGAGAATATAATCAATATAGACAAGGTAGAAAGGAAACCTTAAGAAGACTAAGTCAGTCTATCCTTGGAAGCAAGTAGGGGCTATCTTAATACCAAAGGGCAACACAGTCCATTGATAATCTCCATGTGGGACATAGAATGCTGATTTCAAATCAAATTTGCTAAACACTTTGGCCTTTTTAATCCTCTTAATCAAAACATCTTTGAGTGGAATAGGGTGACCATGACCAAGTAAGTATTTATTTAGAGAGGGTGACCATGACCAAGTAACTATTTATTTAGAGTCTTATAGTTGATGACGAGTCTTTTCCTACCTCTCTTTTGCTCTTAATGCTTGTTGACGTAGAAGGCTTTTCTACAGTAAGGATTGTATTTCCTGTTTGCACAATTCCATGTCTTTCTCTTTCATACCATTATAGACAGCCTTAGTTGGGACAACATCTTCCTTTAAGGGAAGCCCGATGGAAAAATGTTGTCTTTTCTCCTTGAACATGAGGGAATCCTCATGCATGTATTTCTATAATCTTGCCTTGACCTATTCTATTTCTTTAGCATGAAGCTCCAGTTTTTCTTGCTTTAGCCATTTGCTCATTCTTTGTGGTCTCCCGTGAAAGGTGAGAAGGATCGAAGCTTGCACGCGAGCTATGGCGGGAGAGCAAGAGCAAGAAAGAGAGAGACAAGAAATGGGAACTCCAACAGTCACAATGTGTGACCGGGCCTTCCTTTATTCAAACTGTCACTAACAGAATAAAGAATAAAGTGACGTGACAGGCGCCCGCCACCTGCAGTGTGCAGTGGCGGGTACTGTCAGTGTAGTAATACACGGGGCGGCATGGCGGAGGCGCCTTTACCCCCAACAACCTCCCACTTAAAGGCGAATCTGCCCTAGTGAGAGAGAAAAGAAAAAGAAAAGACAGTACAAATGTACATAGATACAAGGGATGAGGAAAGGCAACATCTCATCCAACGCCCATCAACCTCCTTAGGAAGGCAAAGCGCTCAGTAGTGAGGCTCTTTGTGAGCAGATCTGCAGGATTCTCGTCAGTGGAGATCTTGACAAGGTCAACAGAAAGGCAACATCTCATCCAACGCCCATCAACCTCCTTAGGAAGGCAAAGCGCTCAGTAGTGAGGCTCTTTGTGAGCAGATCTGCAGGATTCTCGTCAGTGGAGATCTTGACAAGGTCAACAGACCTGTCCTCCACGACACCACGTATGAAGTGATACCTCACCTCAATGTGTTTCGTCTTCGCATGGAAGACTGGATTCTTAGCCAACTGAATGGCACTCATAGAATCCGAATGCAGTGTAGGTGTAGCATCAATCCCAAGGTCAGCAACTAGACGACCTAACCATATGGCCTCCTTGCAAGCCCCAGTGGCTGCAACATACTCGGCCTCAGTGGTAGACAAAGCCGTACACTTCTGAACCCTGGACATCCAAGAGACAGCCCCTCCAGCATAGGTGAATACATAGCCAGAAGTGGACTTCCTACTATCTGCATGTCCTACATAATCAGAGTTAGTGTACCCCACGACCCCTGTATCCTGGCTGCCATAGCAAATACACATATCTGCTATGCCCTTTAGGTACCTCATGATACCCTTCACGGCATTCCAATGTCTGCTGCCAGGTGTAGCCATATAGCGTGCCACAACACCAACTGCATGCGCAATATCTGGACGAGTGGCTATCATGGCATACATCAAACTGCCCACGGCTGAAGCATAAGGGATCTTGGCCATCTCGGCCCTCTGCTCATCTTTCTGCGGACAATCGGCCTGTGATACCTTCACATAAGAAGGTAATGGACAGCCAATAGGCTTTACATCCTGCATGCGGAAGCGTTCAAGGACTTTATGAATGTACTCCCGCTGTGAGAGATACAAAAGCCCCTGATGCCTATCGCGCTTAATGCGCATCCCAAGTATATGTGAGGCCTGTCCCAAATCCTTCATCTCAAAGCTCTTCTTCAGCTGAGATTTAAGAGCATCTAGCTCATTATGAGCTTTCCCTACTATCAACATATCATCAACATAGAGTACCAAGATAAGCAAACGGCCATCACGGGCTTTCTTCTGTAAAGACACGGATCCATAGCACTCCTGTTGTAGCCCTGTGACTGCATAAAGGCATCAAACTTATGATGCCATTCCCTAGGTGCCTGCTTCAAGCCATACAAGCTCTTCTTCAACTTGCACACTAGGTGCTCCCTGCCAGGTTCTGCAAAGCCCTTAGGCTAATCCATATAGATCTCATCATGCAAGTCCCCATGTAGAAAAGCCGTCTTGACATCCATCTGATATAGATCTAAGTCAAGCTGTGCAACCAAAGCCAAGACTAAGCGCATGGTGGTCATCTTAACCACAGGAGAGAAGACCTCATCAAAGTCCACACCATGTTCCTGCTTAAAACCCTTTGCTACCAATCTAGCCTTGTATGCCGGCTTGGGGTGTCCAGGGGTACTTTTCAGCTTGTACACCCACTTGCATGGCAAAGCCTTCTTGCCCTTAGGCAAGGCAACCAAATCCCAAGTCTCATTCTTATGCAGGGAGTCTATCTCAGACTGCATAGCCCTCTCCCAGGAGTGACTGTCACCCCTGCGCATAGCCTCATCATAAGTGAAAGGCTCTCCTGCATCCGTAACCAAAACATAATGCATAGAGGGCTGAAATCTGTCAGGTGGACGTCTGTCTCTAGCAGACCGTCTCACCGTAGGCTCTACTGCCTGTCTAACTGCCTGTCCAACACCCTGGCCCTGTGGAAGAATTGCTGCAGGCTGTACTACTGGCTGTGCTGGAGCTCTAGGCTCCTCCTGAAAGATCACTCTGCGGATCTCAACCACCTTCTCAGGCTGCCTGTGCATCTTGTCTTCATGGAAGACGACATCATGGCTGCGTACTATTTTCCGCGCCTGCGGATTCCATAGGCGATAGCCCATCTCTCCTGACTCACCATAGCCAAGGAATATGCATTTAATGCTCTTTGGATCCAATTTACTCCTCTTGTCCTTGGGCACATGGCAGAATGCCTCACATCCAAAGACACGGAGATGCGCATAAGAGGGTGGCTTACCAGCCCAAACTTCCTTTGCAACCTAGAAATCCAATCCACTGGAAGGCGATCGGTTTATGACATGCACTGCCGTACTAACTGCCTCAGCCCAAAAACTCTGGGGTAGGCCTGCATGGCTAAGCATAGAGCGGACATGCTCCTGAATAGTCCTGTTCATGCGCTCAGCCAAACCATTCTGGGCGGGGGTGTAAGGGGCGGTCAACTGACGCTTAATACCCCTGTCATCACAAAACTGCTCAAAAGCATGCGAGACATATTCTCCCCCATTATCTGTCTTAAGGCATTTCAGCCTATACCCAGTCTGGTTCTCAACAAGAGCAAGCCAACGCTGAAAGACTGCCAAGACATCGAACTTTTGCTTTATGGGATAAGCCCACACTTTCCTAGAAAAATCATCAATGAAGGTAACAAAGTACTTCGCGCCACCCATAGACATGCAAGGCATAGGCCCACAAACATCGAAATTCACTAATGCCAAGGGCTCACTCATGCGTGGCCTACCCGATTTCTTATGCGTAGACCTATTCTGCTTACCATAAAGACAATGATCACACGAGTCAAAACATGCATAATCCAAAGGCGGAAGATACTGCAAACTAGATAACATTTTCATTCCCTTTAAAGACATATGTCCCAAACGGGCATGCCAAAGTGATACATGTGGGATAGAGCCCACTGCCAAAACATGGTCTACAGAAGGCCCAAATACAACAAGAGGATAGAGGCTGCCGCCTTGGCACCTCTAGCAAGCACAAGTCTGCCTTTGCTGATCTTCCAGGCAGAATCCCCAAAATAGACATGAAACCCTGCATCATCCAATTGTCTTGCAGACATAAGACTGCGCGTAAGCGCAGGTACATGACGTACATCCCTGAGCAAAAAGGAACTGCTAGTGGAAAACTGCAACTGAATATCTCCACAACCCACAATATCAAGAGACCTGTCGTCTCCAAGTCTGACTGAACCAGATATAGTGCGGTAAGAGTGGAGCCACTCACAGTAAGGCGTCACATGGAAGGATGCTCCTGAATCCAATAACCAGCACTGTGCATACACACTAGATGTCTCAGTCAAGTGTGAAGCATCAGAAGAACTAGCTGCAAGTATAAACTCATCACCACCATCGGACTCCTCAGTCTGCGTGACATTAATTTCCTCAATCTTGACGTTGGACTTCGCAGGTACTATTCTGCGATCAGAGGACTTCTCCTGCACTTTCTCTTTGCCCTTATCCTTGCGCTTCTCATTGCGCAACTCATGACACTGTGGTCTAATATGGCCCTTTTTCCCACAATGATGACAAGTGACATTTGCATTGCGCCCACGCGACTTACTACGCGACTTGCCACGAGATTTAGACCGACCCTTCTGCGAGTCACGGCCTCGGCCATTACCACGGTCATACCTGTCATTCTTGTCTCTAACTGTCAAAGCATGACTACCACGAGAGGCATCCAAGTTTTTGCGATTCACCTCTTCCTGAAGAAGAGCACTCTCAACATCTGCCAATTTTAGAGTAGCACTAGAGGCACATAGGGCAGTGGGGAATACATCCCATGACTCATTCAGAGTCCCAAGCAAGAAAAGAGGAGTTACTTCCTCTCCAAAGGTGATATCCTGCGAAGTCAGGTTCTTCAGTATAGCATGGAACTGGCTCAAGTGAGCAGACATAGTCGCATTATCCTTCATGCGCAGATCCATAAGCTACTTCAACCAGTACATCTGACTCGCCGGACTTTTCTTATCATAAAGATTCTTGATCTTATTCCATAGATCCCATGCACTCTGTGCTTCCTCAAATACATTATAATGTACATGTTCAGTGAGAGACAATACAATCGTGGACTTGCATAGCTCATCAAGTTCAAGCCAGTCGTCATTGTCCATAGTTTCAGGCTGCTCCCCACTCAACCGAAGTGGCTTAATCTGAGATTTCTGCACCAAGACCTACCAAATTTGACTCTTTCAGTAAGAGTAGTTGGTACCATCCAACTTTGTAATGTTAAAGATGGCACTATCATGCGAAGATGACAGCATTATGCAGGTTGGAAATGCCCAAACAGTCCAAAACTGCTTGCTGTTTTACTGCAGAAACTGCCCAAAAATGACCAAAACGGGGTCCAAAGGGTGAGCAAAGTGTGCCAAAAGTTGCTGCCCACTTAGTACTAGGTGCGGTACACCAAATCAGGATATTTCAGCATGAAAAGTACACCTTAGTCCACCAATAACTGTTTGCTGTAATAAATTGCAAATATGCAGTCTAGAGAGCAAACTGTCCCAAAATAGGATCCAATGTCAAGCAAACAATGCTAGGTCCAAAGCCGGCATGAAACGGACACAAGCAAGGCCAATGACAGTGAAAAGAACATGAGCTCAACACCGAAGCATATCAAAATAACATCTGCCAGTGAAAGGCACACCCCCAGACACTCTAGGCAAAGTGTTCCTGTAACTGCCAAAACCTGACACAAATAGGTGTCTGCTCAAAGAGAAAGATCCAAATATGAGACTCAGCTCATAAGCATCCTGTGAACCAAGAGTACATCAATGCATATCCATAAAGATCGGAGTATGATCCCAAAGTCTCAATGCGTATGTAGCTGCTCAAGACATAAATTGCTCCAAATACATGTAAGTGCTCCAATAGCATGCAACTGTCAAAGGTCAAGCAAGCATGTAAAATGCTCCCATTGGCACAAAAGGTGTACAAAGCGAGCTCAGAAGCTCAAACAACCCAAGAGAAAGCACCAGTGATAAGTGACCCTGCCAATGCATCAAGCGCATCCAAGAGAGCATGACATACATGAAGCATCGGTCGTATTAACCATGAAGCAATACATAAGCCCAAATAAGCTCTCGGTCAACTCAATGACATCCAAATAGCAACCAAGATCAGTGATCAAGTAAGCCGGGAATGCTCAAATACATCCAAATCCAAGCTCCAAATGTCAGTATGGCATACACGAACCAAATAGCATATGTCACGAACCAAAGCATGTAATGCAAAAGCCTAACTGTCAAGCAGAGTCATGAGGCATAGGCAGTCCACGAGCATGCCAAGTCGGTCCAAATGCCAGTGAAGACGGAGCTAATGCAAAGCTCAAAAGCATCCTATAATCTCATACATATGCTCCAAGCCGTCCCCAAATGTCAGAGACATCATGCCAAAGCTCAAAGCATACATCCGGTATCGGTAGGTAAGTGCCAAAGCATGTAAAGTACCTTCAGCCCACTGTTATTCCAGCATGTATTTATTGTTCTAAATAGTAGATTTCAGCCCCAAATTCAATCCAAAATCATGGTCAAACCAAATGCATACATCCCCAATACATCCGGGTAGGAAGTAGACCGCATACGGGCATCAAATAAGGTAACGGGAGTAGAGTATAAGCATCAAATGCCAATGCCAAGTGTGGCTGCCCTATTTCCAGCACTGTATAACAGTAAATAATAGTCCCAAATCAGCCAATATTTCAGGCCAAAATCATGGCATAATCATGTGCATACATTCCCAAGGCACTAGGCATCATGTAGACCGCATACGGGCATCAAATAGCACAACCGGAATGGAGTATAAGCAACAAATGCTAATGCCAATGGTGCTGCCTTGTTTTCATCCTGTTATGATAGTTTATGACAGTCCCAAATCTGAAGAGATCAGCCCCGAATGATCAAGACCAATGCCCAAAGCTTGAATGACATCAAACATGAAGTCTATAGCCCTCTTGATCAAGGTAGAGAGCAAGAAGCAATGGCCAAGTGTGGAGCTGAAGTAGATGAGTGCTCATAGCCTGGAAAAAAATGATGCAATCTGCCCTGTGGGTGCTGAACTTGCTGCTGCTCCACATGGGCTGAAAAGGGGGTAATGGGGGGCTCAAGAAGGGCCTATCGAAGGCCTATGACAAGCCTCTTTGAGCCTTGATAGGTGTAAGGCACAATATGAGGGGAATAAGCTTCAAGGGTTTGAAGCCATGGCTGCCCTTGCTGTTTGCAACCTGTAGACTGAAATAAAACCCTGAAAGAATGATCAAATACCTCAGTATCAATGCCTTGAAGGTGCCTCAATAGGCTGGGAAGGTGCTCGGGAAGCCGGGGAGTGACGGGAGCTCGGGGAGATCGGATATGGCTACCGGGATGGAGATCCAATGCGTGAAGGGAGTTGATGCGAAGGTAGAGAAGCACCGAGTCGAGCTCGAGCAAGAGGAAGCCAAGCTCTGATACCAGTTGAAAGGTGAGAAGGATCGAAGCTTGCACGCGAGCTATGGCGGGAGAGCAAGAGCAAGAAAGAGAGAGACAAGAAATGGGAACTCCAACAGTCACAATGTGTGACCGGGCCTTCCTTTATTCAAACTGTCACTAACAGAATAAAGAATAAAGTGACGTGACGGGCGCCCGCCACCTGCAGTGTGCAGTGGCGGGTACTGTCAGTGTAGTAATACACGGGGCGGCACGGCGGAGGCGCCTTTACTCCCAACATCCCGCTGTGTCTTCTATGCACTAGTTCTTTCTTTCCCCCAAGTGGTATTAGAGCAAAATTGTGTTCAATCCTATGTAGGTGCTAGAGTGTTGCTAAGGTTGTCAGTGACAATAGAGGTACGCTCAAGTAGGCTATGTTTGGCGTGTTCAGTGTGTGAAGGGTGAATCCATTCGAAATGGCTTTAAATCCTTGCTTTAAGTCCTGTAATTCCTTAATGGCATTGCAATAAGGCTCACATGGATCATTCAGTGCTGTGTTCAAGGCCCTCTCGAAATGCTACAAGTCCCTGGGGAACTCCACCATCATTGTGGAAGTGCAAAGTGGATTCTGCCTGAAATTGATGCTACACACATCTATGGTGAAAACAATCTCTTTAAATTCCGATCCTCAATGTTGTATGTGGAAGATCGAGGAATATTAACTATAGGTGATAGCGTGTCACAATATCAACATGTAAATATTTTGTCATTAATCATGCATAAGATCCAAAATCAACAAAATCAAAAAAATTATCCATACTTGCATTTAGGATACCTAGCCATGGGTATAATCCCTTTATTCCACAGAGGTCTCAATGTCTCTTGCATGGCTGTAGTGTTAGATACTAGGCATTTAGAACTTCAAGATATGCCAGTAGGAGCGACTGCGTCCATGCTATCTAATGGTCCTATTTTCTTTGAATTAAGGCCCAATTATGTCATCTTTGTTGATGACCCATACTTGCCTAAATATGGATGTTGCATGTTCATACATTTGCTCTCCAAATGAAGACATCTTCTGCACACCTTGCTATACAATACCACATGGTCTTTTGGTGTATGTCCTTGGCTATCCCAAGAGTGTTGGAAGGATCAAACTCAAATAAGGATAAGGGGTAGACCATTATCATGAAGTTAGATGAAAGTACACATAGGTGCTTGCCAGAGTGTATCAATTGGTTGGAAATTCAATTACCCTAGGAGTGGCAACTTGACATATAGTCCCTACAAAGAAAAGAGCTGCTACCACCAAAGGTGCTGACAATACACGACATCAAAGGAAAGACATTGGTGCTACCCTAGGAAAGATATCCTCATGACAAACTATATGCTCCTATGAAGCCTGTTGTTGCTACTGTTGCTAAGCAACCAGAGTTGAAGATATCTCCCTTGTAGAGAAGTAACACTTTGAAGTTTCTTGCTTATACACATGCTAATGTAATAGATGGTATTTGTGATCATTGTAGAAAGCTAATTGAAAATACCTCTTTTTCTCATCTTCTGTTAGTTCTACAAGGATAGTGAATGTTGTCCAGGAATTTGAGTATGAAGGTCATATGTATAAAGCTGCACCATACCTGCAACCTCAGGGTTCTACAACCTGGTCTACAGAAATTTGGACGATCAACTAGCCTCATCTTGCATTGATAGCGATTATAGAAAAAATTGAGAAAATTCATGAACTATGTGAAACTTTATAGCAATTAATACAAAAGCTTGATTATTCTTCTTTCTCTTCTTCATCATCCAAACCTTTTGGATCTATGTCTAGTCTAGGATCTAATGTTTCCTCTTTTTTGACTTCCCTCTCCAGTGTTTCGACTCTATTGAGGTTGATTGGAAAGCGTTTTAAAAGAGAAGACTGAAAAAAGTTGGTCTCCATTATTTTCTTCCCCCACTCAAGGCTCCTTGAATGTACGTTGAGTCATTTAAAGCCAAATAAAAGGAAAAGCTAAAGTGGATGGACAAGAAGAAATGGAAATGGATTCTTTGTTGTTTGACATACAGATTTTCTATGTCCCATAACTTCTTGATGAGAATCATGAAGGGAACATTGTATGGTATCCTAAGGTTCTTGCTCCCCAAGCACAAGATGAGGTTGTCCCTCACATGTCCCAAAGAAGCAATTGCATTTGACTCCTAACTTGGTTGAATATCTTGACTTGTTGTTTCTTGATTGGATTGAATAGGAATATACACTTGCTTTTGATGAATTAGATAAAATGGATTTTCAAATGGTATAGAAGCAAAAGGAAGCAAATTTTGTGCTACAACAAATGCCTTTATGTGCGATTCCTCTAAACACCCACAAAGATGATATAGGTAGATACATGCAAAATAAAAATAACTCCAGAGTAATGGGTGAGGTTCTTGAACAGAATTAGGAAGATTACATCCCAGCATGGTATATCATGGATACCAATGCTTAGAATCAACTCATTTACAACATATCCTTTTTTGATGGAGGAGATAGTGTTGTCGATGACACATTTTTTCCATTAATCCTCACAGAGGTGCTCTTCCCTAGGAAGAATTCTTGAATGCTCATAGTGCGAAAGGAGAACAATCCCATTCAAAGCTCTATAACACGATTGATGTACCTGAGAAAGTTGGCAACTTCCCTATTCGGTCAATAGATGGTAAGTCACCAGAAGAAATTAAGCTACTAATTTATATGATGTATGCTTACGTAGGCCAAAAGCTTTTGGAGAAGACCAATCACCAACAGATTGGATGTGCTCAATGCCATGACACATGGTTTTGTCAATGGATTGTGACGATGGTGGATTTCTATACATCCATAGGTTAAGTTGGCCATAGCTCAACAACCAGATGCAATTCAATTGTTCTTTGAATTATTGTCAGGAGGATTGGTTGGCAACAAACTTGATGATAATGTTGAAGCAAGGGAAGCATTTTTCAAGGCTAAATTGTGTGACCCATGCAAGGGATGGGAGCGCATGACAACACCATCATGAAAGAACATCTGGTATGTTCTTTCCCTGAACCAATCCCCTTCTTTTGCAAACAAAAAATGAACTAGGAGGAAAGAGAATTCATAGATAGTGTTGGATAAATTGTACAAACCATAGAGCAAATTATCAAGGAAGTGTGTCAATAACAAAAGTTGACAAATCTACAACAAAAGTTTCCTAGTGTAGTATGCAAAATTGCCAATAAGTATGATGAAGGGTTTGGTTGGGACAAATGACAATGTTCTAGAATCTAGCCTAAATGGAGAAGATCACATCATTTCTCTCATTCTCAATCTCATTTTAGAGATTCTTCTTTCAAGAAATCTCTAGACATCATAGAAGACAATGAAATAAGTTTCATAGGTCAAACAAGTTTGATGCTACAACATCCAATGGTAAAGGAAAATGTCTGAAATGTTATATATGTGGAAGTTCGAATCATATGGAAAAAAAATGTCCAAACAAAGGGAAAGAACATGGTGTTGGCAAAGATGCTACTAAACCTAAAACCAATGCACATCATATGCTTTTTTTGACATTGATTCAGATAGTGTAAGTTCTTATTCTGATGATTCTTCTACTTCTGATGTAAGGGCCTACATTGAAGATTTTTCTGACTCTTATGATGAGGAGTATGACTCTTATTCTAATTCCTTTTTTGACGCTAAAACGTCTAAAACTACTATTGATAGTGACAGTGTGTTTTCTCACTGGAATGAAGAGTGTGATTCTGATGATGCAAGCTTGAGTAGTAGTGCTAACATAGTTTTAGTAGATGATGCATGTGAAGAATCTGCTATTGCATTCACTCTTGTAAATGCATACCACTCTATACCTCTAGATTTATCTTCAAAAGGTAAAGAGAAATACGTGCCAACCTCTCCTTTTATTCCCTCTTCATCAAAGTCAGTTTTTGGGAAGACATCACAACAAAGCAAAGTAATGTAGTAGTGATGAAGATGATGACACTAGCAAATAGACAAGTAAAGGTGATAGTTCTAATACTGATGAATCTTCTTCCAAGGCAAAGAAAAGCAAGGAGAAACTAAGAGAAGAGTTCTTTAGGAATCCCCATGATTTCCCTAAATAAGGAGTGTTGAGATTAGACACACTCAAGAAGGAAAACTTATTTGTGCCACACACTGGAGCAAATCAATAAACCAAGAAACAATAGCTAAGCTTATATAGGAGTTTCACAAGACTTCTACTAACATTAATTAGGAATCCCAGGAAATGATTATGGCATTCCAGCATATGTAGGTGGAGCTGCATTCTTTGTGTAAAATGCTAAAAAGGACATTGAGAGCTTAGAAGTAAGTTGTTCTCAATACTATTGAAATCCTATGGATTTGACTTTCTCAAAAGAATCTCCAAAGGAAGGTAGTCCCAAATCTCTCAATCAAATAAGGTTTTCCTCTCCTCAGCTGCATAAGATCAATGCCTTCAATAATGGTGGACATATTCCACCCATTTGTGTAAAATTGAAGAATGTTGGTAAGTTCAGCTTTTTCTTGGATGCTTTAGATACTAGTTCAAGCTTGACAATAGCTTCTTTTGAAAATTTTTCCCAAGATTGTATAAAGCCAATAGTCTTATAGTGGTTGAACTTTCTAACAATAAAGGGTTGGTACAATAAAAATTCCCATTGAAATACAACTAATGAAGAAAATGAGATATGATTTACGATTAGAAACATATGTCCTACAACATCTAGTACCTTAGACAATTTGGAGTGAACATTTTACTATTTCTTGCATAGGTGAGAAAGATGACATTCCTCTTCTAGACAAAATTGGTTGCAGTATGTATTCTCTGTTTGAAAATTTTCCAAAACAAAAAATCCATGAAACAAAAAAATGGCTAAAGTAAGAACTGAAGCTTCATGCTAAAGAAATAGAATAGGTCAAGGCAAGATTACAACAATACATGCATGATGATTCCCTCATGTTCAAGGAGACAAGACAACATTTTTCCATTGGGCTTCCCTTAAAGGATGATGCTGTTCCAACTAAGGCTATCCATAAGGGTATGAAAGAGGAAGACATGGAATTGTGCAAACATGAAATATAGTCCTTACTGTAGAAAGGCTTATCAAGCCAATTGCATCGCCATGGTCTTGCCAAGCCTTCTACATCAACAAGCATTCAGAGCAAAAGAGAGGTAGGAAAAGACTCGTCATCAACTATAAGCCTCTAAATAAATACTTACTTGGTCATGGTCACCCTATTTCACTAAGATATGTTTTGATTAAGAGGACTAAAAAGGCCAAAGTGTTTAGCAAATTTGATTTGAAATTAGGTTTCTAGAAACTTTCTCTCAAACACGAAGACATGTATAAGACTGCATTTTGTGTCCCACATGGACATTATCAATGGATTGTGTTGCCCTTTGGTATTAAGAAAACCCCTATTTACTTCCAAGGCTGGATTGACTCAGTCTTCTCAAAGTTTCCTTTCTGCCTTATCTATATTGATGATATTCTTGTTTTCTCAGAAACCATTGCAGAGCATCTAAAGCATTTGATTCAACTTGAAGAAGCATTGGAAAACGTAGGCATGGTGTTATCACCAACTAAATCTATTTGTTTATTACTATAGAAGTAGGAATTTTAGGACTCCACATCCATCATGGCACGATTTATTTGCAAGACCATGTATTGAAAAGGATTTTGAAATTTCACTCAGATGCACTTACTTCTACCAAGATGCTACAACAATTATTAGGTTGCTTGAAGTGGATTAATGCCGCTACTCCAAATTTGGCAATGTATACTCAAGATATCTATCCCTTGCTCGGGAAGAATTGGTTCCATTGGAAGCAATACCCATGCGCTATAACAAATTAAGTAATTAATTCAAAATTTGCCACCAATGCTTTTGCCAATAGGGTTACCCCTAATACTGCTCACTGATGCATTTGATACTAGATGAGGTGCACTTTTGTGCAAAGAAATAGCCTCCAAAACATCTCACGGACACAATCTATAGATTTATAGATACGGCTCTAGAATCTTCAATACCACACAAAGAAACTACCTCTCATACTGGAGAGAGATTTTGGCTATAATCAAAACAATAAAAGCTTTTCAAATATTTGTGGAATTCGTGCCTTTCAAGGTTTGGATGAATCTTAGCCACAATCAACAGTAGATGCACACTTCGCAAATCATAAAATCACTGTATAGTGTAGTAGATGCACACTAAGTGCTATGTCTCAAAATTTATTCTTTACCCACTCACTCGAATAATGGAATGCACTGAACCCTTTGGGTTTGTAAATATATAAAAGCCTTGCTTGTCTCTCTTGTAACATAGATTTTGAGAACCTCTTCCCTTGTAACTCTTGTAAGTGTGCAAGCTATAAATTCCACTCTCCTTTCATATTTTCACTATCATTTGATCCATTGCTTATTCTCTATGGTCTCCCACTATGTCTCCCGTGTGCCGATTCTTTCTTTCCCCAAGTGGTATTTGAGCCTTGCCCATTCACACGCCATAGTGTCTAGGGTTGTAGGATAGCTCAAATCAAAATTTTGATGTCATTTTTGTTCATTTTGGGCTGAAAATAAGCAAATTGGCCTATCGGACCAAATTTTTTGATTGTATTTTTGCAAATATGTCATACTTTGAAAATATGCACATCGGTATCATGTAACATTGGTTCATAAAATCCTTCAATCTTATCACAATTGAATGCTAAAAAATAGACAATATGCTTGAGAGATATATTGCAATAAAAATATATTTGTATGTACAAAGAGGTTTTGCTTTATAGGACTATGCTTAGAATGCTAGAGTTGAGTACAACTTTCAGGCAATCTTCAGGCGCTTGATTTTCTCATGGGCCTGCTTCCATCTCTTCTTGGTCTCTAGCAGCAACCCTACCATGACGCTCTCTTGCATGGTGGCTTGGCTCGCTCCTATGGCTTTGCTGATCCCCATGGCCTGCAGTATCCTTCCATTCACGTGTGTACTAAATACGTGCTTCATCAACTCCTTTTTAACAAGAATAATCTCGTGTGCATTCAAGGTGATGGTGGTTGCACATAGCACTTTTGATAGGGCCTTCAAGATAGTGAACTGAGCCCGTCTATCTGGTGTGAAGGTGGCATGGGCAATGGCTACACCAGTAATGGGGATCCTGCCAATGTAGTGCCCTATGGAGACATCCTTCTTGAATGCTTCATGACCCTTTTGGCAACTTGCAAAATCATCAATGCTAAGCACAACCTACATTGACATGAAATTAGCTCAAAATAGTATACATGGTAAAATAAAGTGTCCATATGGATTATTGATACACTTACTTCTTGCTCTGCATCAACGACATCCTCTGAGGGTTTAGTCAAGTTCACACTTGACTTGGTCTCTCGTTGATTGGGGGGGCTTGCTGCTCTTCCAAGGGTACTTGTCCTACCACCATCAAGCTAGCATGTACTGTCTCAAATTCTTGGGTGACAACTATGGTGCGCTTCGTTAAGTCCACGGTATCTCCAAGAGCTATGAGTGCACCGTCTATGTCTTCTAGCTTCAGGTTGCTGTACTCCATGAGTAGATAATCAAACATGGGGGGGGGGGGGAGTCATTGGCAGTTGTTGCCAGCATCGACAACGTCTCATCCTCCCTCACTCCAAAAAAATCTCCACATCATGGAGAAACACAAAATCTTTATCATCGATGATGACTTTGCTCATGTTATCTATGCGACAGTCTGCATTGATGGTAGAGGGGGCAACCTCCAGCTCACCTAAGCTACCCCTTAAGGTGTTATACACAACAATTATAGCTCTTTTGGCCATAATGCCTAGAGCTTTTGTCTCTTCTGCAACCTCTGCTTTCTCTCTAGCATTGTCTATTGGTAAAGGCTTTGGATCAAGGATATCCTTCTCAATAAGCCTCCCACATACTCTTCAACATCCACTATGACTGCAGGTGTGTCCTCACCTTCATTGAGTAACAAAATGAAAGTGGTAGTCCATGAGAGGTAGTGAGTGCCATATTGATCAAACCTAACTTACCGAGGAGTGAGGTGCTTGAAGTAGGGGGGTGAGATTTGCACAAAATCAATCTAGTCATTTTTGAAATGCCTCCGTGCCATTGATGTACTTTAAGAGATTAAATGGCACCCATTCCTCATCAAAATGCTAGAATTTGATGATATATTCTCATAAGTATGTCATGTACTCGAGAGGGTATTGTAGGCTTGGACAATGCCACAATATCATATCACAGTAGTTGATATTGGGACAAAAGATCTTGTAAAGATATGATCTTCTTGTGAATTCCGTACCCTGAAGGGATTGCATGAAGCTATAAAGAATGTGATCCATTGTGAAAGAAGGGTGGAGGCAAGAGCAAGGGTGCTTTAGTATAATAGTATAACAGTATAATATAGCAGCATATCACAGTATAACAATATTACCGTATCACAATTATATAACATTATAATAGTATAACAATATAACCATATCACAATTATATAATAGTATAATAGTATAATAATATAATATAATAGTATAACCATTGGGAGAGGAGAAGTGGTTGAAGAGTTGAAAAATGAAAATGAGACCAAGTGACTAGTTTTTATAGGCAATAGACCTATAGTTTTAGTTTTAAAAAATCCATTAAATTCTATTAATACAATTTTAAAAAGTTAAAAAAAACACCAAAAAATCTAAAATATAGAATTAAAAAAAATCCCATGATATATTCATTGCTAATTTCTGATACATCCTTTTGTATATAGATTTTGACTTGTTGCAAAGCACTCGATAGCATGTGATTCTTCTCTATTTTTTTACCCATTTGAAAGAAAAAAAACCAAATAAGATTTGAACTACAATGTCCCAACCAAAACAAAAAATTCCAATATTAAATAAGCTCTTCGTATAAACGCTTCGCATCAAGACTAGATGATCTCATAGATTTAGGAGACTCCAACAAATCACTCGTTGTGATTGACTCAATCATGTCACTCGACATATAATTTGAATATCAAATGCTTGCCCCATGTCTTCTCAGTGGACTCCAATGGAATCCATTGGTCTATTTTTTTCATCCCCAACATTGATAATAGAAGCACATGCACAATGATGAACATGTAATCAAGTAATGAAATGTGACATTAGAGACCATCACTCTGCAAAAAAAAAAGACACCTTTGCATACCCCATCCACCTCATTCCATTCTTCTTCAAAATTGGAATTGAAAAAGTCATCTGTTATGTTCTTACAAATGAGGGACATTGATGCACATTAGTGCTTTTGAAGATATATGGAAAAGCATGAATTGGTACAAACCATGAAAGACTCACTGATCTTGAAGTTCTCCTAAATCTCAATGAGCAATGAATGTCATGTACAATCTTTATTTTTAATGTTACAAGCATCCACTCATCTAGAATGGACCATTCCAAATAATTGAGAGGTGGACAAGGAAGTAATTCAAGAGAACCATATGAATCAATTGATGTAGGTACTGTATACATGAACTTATAGAAAAAAATCTTGTGATGTAGAAGATATTGTGATGACTTTCCAATCATCATAGTCTCACCCACATCCACATGTAGAGCTTTGTATGTCCCAGACAAGCTTCCCAAAGACTGTCGTCAACAACAAGATTTTAAGGAAAAATGTCTGACAACAGGAGAGAAGGAAAAACCTCAAAAAACATATGAGAAGTTAAGAACATAAAAGCAGTGACTTACAATAAGAGGGGAAAACTTGTCGAGTAGTCCCAGGAGGTAGCTTCAAGTCCTTCACACCGTATACATGTTGAATTGATGCAACAAGACCACCATCTTGAGCCTCCAAAAATCCAAGCACTCTGCCCTTCCAATGATTTTATAGAACACCACAATGATGAACTCGACGAGGCCCTATTGTTGAAGGTTGGATGTAGACCTATGAATCCTTCTTGAATAATACTCCTTTCCATTTGTTATGTTCATCCTTTGTATTGTGTATGTAGATAGCAGATATGGAATCATGAGGTTTCCTTTGCTAACATGTAGATGCCATTGGAGTGGTAATGAAAGTAAAGAGGGCTATGTGGCTATGGTTGTGTGAGCACAAAGAGATGAGAAATTTTGTGGAATGAAAGAAATTAAATTACCATGGAAGAAAAAGAAGAAGTTGGGTGCTGGGTGGCTATGGCGCTGGGAGAATATGGGGGCTTTGTGGCTATGCTCAGAAGAAAGAGACAGGTTGGATGCTATGTGGCTATGGCTTGGAGAAGCTGGGGGCTATGGCTATGTGAGGATAGAAATATGAGAAGATTTGTGGAATGGAGGTAAGATAATGACCATGGAAGAAGGAGAGAAGCTGGGGCTGTGTGGCTATGGCTGAGAGAAGCTGGGAGCATAGAAAGTTGAGAAGATTTGTGGAATGGAGGTAAGAGAATGACTAAACTAAAATCATGTCTTGTAGAAAGACACAAAAAATGCATTTTTTGACTATACATGTCATAAGAAGAGGTTTTTTTTGGGGGGGGGGGGGGGGGGAAGGCACTTTTGGAGGGAAAAATTTTCAAATTTTGGGTCAGCCTTTTGGATGCATAGTGGGATCCGCCTGACATGGCATGGTAAAAGTGGGGGGGGGGGGGGGGGGACATAGGAGGGACAAGCCTATAAGTTGTAGGAACAAGGGGAAAAAGGGAGTGGATAAAGTGTGGACACCACCACCTCTCCTATTGGTCTACCTCAAATCTCTTGTCATTAGGAGAGTAATTAACTCTTAAGCTAAAAGGCCATTTTTGAGTCCATATTCCCCCCTAATGCTCCCTCCAATAAATGGCAAGGACACCACTTGTTGATAGATGTGTGTATGCTATTCTTGACCATGAAAAGAATATGTATGATGGTGGTGGCAGAGACCTATTCTATGAATAGCTCTTCAAAGCTGACCTTAATCACATGGAATGCCTATGGTGCATGATCCATAGCAAAGAAGAAAGGGTGCAATAGGCTATTTAAGAGAAGAAAACTGGATGCACTAGCCATTCAAGAAGTGAAGATCCAAGAAGAAGATTGGAGTGACGATGAGTTCAAGTTTATAAATGCTTTATTGCAACTTGTAGAAGGAGAAAAGAAGGCACAATACTATTAATCAAAGAAGACATGAGGCCCAAACCCATTTGGAAAGAGGCTAAGGGTAGTTATTTGATGGGGAGCATTACATTGGGAAAAGAGGAGATACACTTAACATTGATTTATGTCCCTAACTCCTTGAGTAAGAGGATGGAAAAATGGAAAGAGTTGATTGGACATTTACCCAATGGTCCAACAATACTCTTGGGAGGTTTCAACATGATGACCACCGAACCACACAAATCCCATGCATTGAATATATGCCGATTGATCAAATAAGGGAGTGGGATGTCCTTTGCTTGAGTAATGATTGTTGATATGTGCAACATCTCATTAGTTGATATTCAATGAAGCCTCGCAATGGCACAATAAACATAAAGGGACAAACTAGAGGGTTGCAAGATTGGATCATGTTTATGCTGATAAAAAATCTTAGTAGATGGCATCAAGCACACTAAGATTAGTCATCTCATTGATATTTGTACTTTAGATCATATTTTAGTTGAGATGACATGCAAAGTGGTGGTGAATCAAGTCAATTATTATGGCCCACTGCCATTCAAACTAAACACATCATTCTTGTAGGAGGAGGCTTACTTATGAAGAATCAAGAAGTGATGGCTTGACAACAATAGTCTATAGGGAAATCTATTTGATAGGAAAAATCAATGCCTAAAGGTTGCAATAAAAGTATCCAGGAACTATGGTTGAAGTAGACTAAAACTAGAAGGGCTCTCATGGATTCAATCACTCATTGCCATGCTTTGGTGCTTAGTGCTATTATCCTTCAACCTAGCGATGTTGTGCTTGTCTAGTTCTTATAAGATTTTGAATATTTCATTAAGACGATAGAAAAATGCCAAATTAAGGGTATCAACGTACAATTAAAGGCCAAATTTGAGCTTAAGGATGAATCTAATCATGCCACTTTCTTGTAGGTGCTATAGGTAAAGAAAACTGAGACAATACTGGCCATACAAGATGTGAATGAATGAATGCTTCACAGAATGAATGTTCACAATATTTTTCAATTGCCAAGACATTCATCAAGCATTTTTCATCTATTGTGGGACAAGAGCCATAGTCACCAAATGGGTGTGTGGAGGCATTAAGCTTGATGTTGGCCCCAAGCACAAGATTGTCTTTGTCTTATAGCCTGCACTGTTGATGAGATTTTGTAATTCAGAAAGTGAAATACAAAAAATTGTAGGGAGATATGGCCTACCAATTAAATTCTATTGCACATTTTGGGAAGTCTATGGCAAAGATGTGTGTGACTTGCTAACCACTTCAAAAACGTTGGATTTTTGTCGGAGTACATCAATTATAAAATGATTACACTCGTTCCTAAATCCATTGAGACAAAATTTTGATTACATAGTGGAGGCTATTGATCATGTTGAATGCTACCTACAAGACAGTAGCCAAAGCCATTTCCCTAAGAATGAAGTTCCTACTGCCCAAAGTCCTCCACAGGATCGATAAAACTTTCCGTAGTATGGGAGCATATCCATGATGCCGTATTGAATTTGATATTTTCAATTGACCTTGCAATGAGGAATGATGGCCACATTATTCTAATAAACATGTACATGGATAAGGCCTAGGATAGAATTCGATGGGATTTCATCATTGCCACACTTAAGAAAGATGGGTTTTGGCTTACCATTTTACAAGAGGATCTTGGGATTACTCATGCATGCAACAACAACAACAAACAATGTAAATGACCTCGTCTCTCACTCTTTCAAATTGTAAGGATTAGTAAGACAAGGGTGCCTTATGGCCCTCGTAGGTTTGATCATACGTATTAAGAGGAGAGAAATGCTACTAATATCACTCTCCTTGGATAAAGAGGAGGTGAAGCAGTATGGATTCAAATAGATTGGGCTAGAATAAATTTCTAGATACCTTGGATATCTGATGGGCATTGGGGTCATAGAGAAGTAGAGATTCAAGCGGTTTTTGGATAAAGTAGAAAAGAAAACATAAGCATTTAGTAGATTTCTAGTGGGCCTTGGTGGCAATATTATAATTCTTAATGTTATTATTAACCAAGTGTTGTGTTTGTGGCAAAGGCAAACACATTTTCAAATGCATGTTGGTAGAAAATTGAGAAGGTAAGTTGTAACTTTGTTTGGAGCAATCATCAATAATGATAACTTACATCCAAGATTCAAATATCTAAAAATGAATTTGGTTCTTAAAGGTATTGTTGTTTTCCCCTTATGATATTGGATTGACAATTAATGCATATAGATGTTCTTTGGATTATCATAACTAAGAAATGGGTTCAGCTCACAAGGATAAACAAAGGAATAAATGAGATTGATGCAAGATAGAGTATTGACAAGGTGTGTACGACATGGTACAAAACTTTTCCTCTCTTAGATACTAGCTTACATATTGGAAGAAAGAGGTAGCTAAGAGTTGTTGGTAGATCTATTACAATTGCCTTTGGGTAGTTATTACATTTTCTTATATTTTATAGGGTAGGATCATGCTCTTAGTATCATAGGTTAGAAGACAAGTCAAGATGATTCTTGTAGTTGGAGTTTAAACTTTGAGGGATCTCAAAAGTTATCCACTATGGAATAATGGCATCAACTAATGATCCATTTTTCACATTGACTTTGGCAAATGAAGATGCTTGTAAAGTTGATGATAAGCATTTTGCTAGCCATGGTCACTAGCCTCCTTTGATTTTTAGTCAGAGCACACCATCCTCTTATACAAACTCATATGTTTCACAACACACACATGCATATAGAAGTTCAATGTTAGTGTTTCAAACAAAGAAAAATAAAAGTTATGGATGATATGTATATCTTAATGTGCATTATCCACATGCTAAAGTGAATATAAACTATCATAGTGCTAAATTGAACCTAAACTTTTACCAACATTGGAACTTTATAAAACTTTGAATCAAAAGTGACATTTTTGAAATTGTTTGTCATTTTTGTTAAGAGGAAGTGATAGCATATGCATTTAACATAACAAGATCATGTCTACAAGTACATGAATGCTTGAAAAAAAATCAAACATAAACATAATATACTGATGCCTTAAGATGTTGAATCCTTTGAGCATATAGGACATCCATGTTTCTTTGCTCCTAAAGGGAGTGGAAATGGAATATGAGTAATAATGCACAAGTATGGTAGTCTCATGAGATGGATACCTTACATGAGTATTGACAAAGAAAGATATATAAACACACCATGGGCATAGAGTAGAATTATTAAGCTAGCCTTTGAGGATATAAAATGGCCATGTTTCTTTACAACAAAAGTAAGTAGCACTAACAAGGATGGTCATATAGAAGAGGGCATTTTAATAACTAAGTAATTAGTTACTTTGAGCATATGTAAACATGGGTGTGTGTGTGTGGGTTTGTCAAACATATAGGCATGCACATATACACCATGAGTGTCTAGCTATAATGAGAGAGAGAGAGAGAGAGAGAGAGAGAGAGAGAGAGAGAGAGAGAGAGAGAGAGAGAGATCTTCTAGATGTGTATGATTTGTTATGATACTATGTGAACATTAAAAATTATATGTTAGGATCAACTAAAGAATGAGAGAGAGAGAGAGAGAGAGAGAGAGAGAGAGAGAGAGATCTTCTAGATGTGTATGATTTGTTATGATACTATGTGAACATTAAAAATTATATGTTAGAGAGAGAGAGAGAGAGAGAGAGAGAGAGAGAGAGAGAGAGAGAGAGAGAGAGAGAGAGAGAGAGAGAGAGAGAGAGAGAGAGAGAGAGAGATCTTCTAGATGTGTATGATTTGTTATGATACTATGTGAACATTAAAATTTTTATGTTAGGATCAACTAAAGGATGCATCTAAGACAAAGATGTATCCAAGAGTGTTGCACTAAATTGTTTGAAGATGTTATGAAAATGAATATATAGATAATACGAGTCCTTGACTAACATAAAACCTACATTCACTATCTAAGAATTTTTTATATTTAATTAACATTAAAAATGCATTATTGTGCACATAGCATGTTGTTTATTGCATGTTAAGTGTGTTGTTTGTTTTATTTTTTGTTGCTCACAAAAATGCGAAGTGAGAGAGGTGCAGCCTCGTGAGCTTTGCAAAGATAGGAATTGTGCAAAGCACAATTAGTGAGTCTAGTTAGCAATGCAAGCTAGGCTATCTATAAATGTTTCGTTCTTTATGTCATGTTAAAACTTTTTTGCAGTGCTAAAAGTATAATGATCTTACTACAATATGTGCAAGATCTTGAGGATGGATCTCAATTAATTTAGAGTCAAAATCAAGAGTTTTTATAGTTAAGTGTTTTGAAGTCTCTTTGAAGCATGACTCTTCTTCCCTAGTAACTTTAGCTCTGATTTGACCTAAGAAATCAATAGGAAGCTTCATAACATGCTGATGTGAACCTTGAATTATTGTAGAAATTAGTATATAAGTGCCACAATGTTGATAATTTTCCTTGACTCCATGTTTGCTCATCCAAAGCACTCTTGTCTCACCCAAAGTGATACTGAGATATTAAACCTAGCCTAGTCAATGGCCTTTTTTTTGAATAATCATCACCTCCTTACATTTCCAAAAACATGAGCAATGGACTTGACAAAACTCTTACAAACAAGGTCCATGACATGTGTAGGAGCATTGCCTTTTTGGTATTTACATCCTTTTGTCTTTTTGTCATTAGCATTCTTTTCTAAACTTAGACCACTTGAGTTGACTAGGGGCCGATTTTCAAAGAATAACGAGAGGAGAATCACCTTGTCACTGTATCTTTGAAATACCATATGCCTTAATGAACAATGCTAATGTGGAAATGTGTTTGTATTTCGATATAACATGTTTGGTGGAATGATTTTCTCAACTTTTAGAGAAGTGTGGCCTTATAACTCTGTGAAGAATTACATGTTTTGAAAAAGAAGACATTAGATTTCTTTTCAAAGTCCTCTCTCATCTAATAGCAACTTATAGTTTTGCTAACGGTTCTTGGAGCCTTTGGGGAGTATTTGTCATGTTAGAGATGCTTTGAGAAGAAGGTTTTAAGATTGTAGATATCAAAGATAGATTGGTGGATTGAAGAAGGCCTCCATAGTTGTTGGCTTGCTACGTCATTGCACAAGGTACTTAAAAAAAAGAACGAGTGCACTTCCTAGGGGGGATGTGTATACATTACCATGCAATATAGTGTGCAAGTGATGGTGGAATTGGGACATGGGTTGAACTAGCCTAAGGTGTTGTCCCACACTTGAGGACCCAGTTCGTGTAAAGGAAGGTGATGTGTGTGACTTAGGGAGATAGATCTATCTCAAAATGTCCTACCCTTGATGTGCCCTAAATTGTGAAGTGGGGTAGGGGCTAGGGTAGTCCCTAGGTGTAGTGGTTGTGACACTCGTAGAGTATAAATGGAGGGATTTTATTTGTTTTTTCTTTTCTTTTTCACTTCTTTTATATTGTCTTATTTTCTTTTTTATTCTTTTTTTCATTTCCCTTTTTGTTGATTACAAGGAAGCACTTAAGTGGCATCCCATTCATGGACAGGGCCAAGCTACATAGAGGCTTGAGGGATTTGCTTAGGAAAGCTATACTTTGCATATAGCCCTTCATGTTGATTCTTACATTGAGGGGTGTGGTGGAAGAAAAAGGGTGGTTGCACCCAGTAAACCTACTATTGCTCATATCTTCTAATAAGCTCATACAAAACACTAGCAAAAGGGTGGCTCTCATCATAAGGCAAGTCATTGCATAGCTATCTATCCCTACATTGATGTAAAAAAATATGGACCTAGTAAACCTACTATTGCTCATATGTTCTAATAAGCTCATATAAAATTCTAGCTTTGTTCTTCCACTCCTAAGCCGGGTGCTAGGTTTGGGTGCCTTAGCATGGAGTCCATGTTTAAGTGCTCTTCTCGCCAACTCTAACTTCCTTTTGAGTTCATAAATTGTCTCTTCCTCTCTTGTTTGAGTGACATTTTTAGTACCATATTCGAGAAGGATTTTTGCTACTCCGGTATCTCTATCTCCATAGCTTTAACTTTGCTTTCTACCATACTGTGTTTGCTTTTTGAATGTGACAGGCGATAAGCTAAGTCTTTAATCATGTTCTCATTCTTAACTTCCCCTCTTGCTCTCACTATAATGTATTCATCAATTCCTTCTGTCAATTTCAGTGCTCTACATATTCCCTTAGGATGGCCTAGTCATGGAGAGCTATGTTGTTGGTTATGCAGTTCCACCGTCTTTCTCCTTGCTTCTTGCTCACCTTGTGCCTTGGCCTCTTTTAGTTCTTTGGATCGCTATTCTCTTTATTGCTTCAAGCTTCTAACCTCTTCCTCAAAGTGTTGCATGTCCTGAGATGGGAGAGCACATTGTGCCTCTAAAGCAATGCAGCTCTCCCTTTCTTCATTATACAGGTCTTTTAGACTTTCTTCACCTTGTCTTGCCCTTAAGGCCTCTTTTAATACCATCACTTCATGAATTACTTTCATTGACTACCCCTTCTGTGGTTCCTTGCATTGGGATGATTGTTAGGGCCATGACTAGTGGGATTGCATTCATGGAGGTCTTCCCCTTTCCTTCCATCACTAGTATTTACTTAGCCTCTTCTAAAGCAGTACTTATGCTAGGAACATCCTCATGTGTGGGGCTCATCATGGCTAATGTAATGTGCCCTGTCCAAGCACGTTTTAGCGGTCCATCAAGAAATGAATCTAAGTGTCACCACCCAGTACTCCTAGGGAATGTTTCGAGGTTTCACCTTGGGTTTCCCAAGTCCTTGCAATAAAACGTTCACGGCCAAACCCACTAGGATCAACCTGAAATCTAGGTTCCTAGGGCTAAGGTCTCCTAACAGCATTCTAGCATCGAGTTTTGGACGTCCTACTTTACGCAAAGATACCTAATCCAAAGCAGATCCATATCGCACTTGGTCTAAAGAGAATGGAAAATGAGAGGGATGTGCTACTCAACCTCTTTGCTAGTAGGGCATAGTTCCATTCCGATCCCCTAAAATGGCATGAATCGGGTTCTAACTTAATAATATACCTAAATTTGAACGACAATAAATCCTTGTGAGAAGCCTCCCAGTTCTCTGGGACCACCCTGCCGTAGGACAGACCCGTCAGGGGTTCCGTCCACCTGCTTCCCTCAATAGGCATTCTTTACTTTTCTAATTAGGTCCTATCACATTTATGTGTGACATTTAAAATCAGCTTCCCTAATTAAACCTTTAGGGAATAGGGTTGGTTCGTGTAATTTACAACACAGACACAAAAACAAAGCAAGCAGACCTTTTGGCAAACAAGTTCCTTAATTTATCTTCAAGTTAATCTTTTTCTCCTACCCATACAATAAAATTATGTATCCCTTTTGTCCACAACAGAAGTACCTAGTCCAAATCACATGGCACCATAATTTCTATCCATTATCTAGAATAGGATCTTCCAACGCTCCAGACATTGGGCTCACGGCAATCTACAACTCCGTTCTGAATTTAGCAAGGGGTGTCTAGAGCTTCACTAATCCCAAGTGACGTAGGAGTGAGACAAACTTTCCATGGTCGGCCTTTTCACCACTCGACCTTCGGCCCATGAATTGAGCACTACCCTCTTGGGTTGAAATGCGGCGTGACCTTGGAGATGATCCAACTGCGCAAATATCCTTCCTTAATTAATTCAATTTAAGGGACAAGCATACTGAAGGAAATCAGACTAATATCAAGAAGACATTCATTTATTTCTTATTGCAATTTGTCATCAATGATCCTTGCCATGTATTTACCATCAAGCACCAGTACTTGGAATAATCATCGAAATCTTATCCTAACAATCAGTTTAATGCAAAAACATTTAGGACTTATTTGATCAATCCACAAACACAAAGGTATCTTTTTCCAAACATTATGGGAATAGTCGCGATAACCTTTCCAGTTCATATTTACTCTCCCCCTTGGAATTAGGGAGTGGTTCCATGTAAAACTTACTTAACACACCCTTCTTTCAACTAAGGCATATGTTAAGCTTTCAAACACTGTACAAGACATAAGTCCTAGTAGTCACTTACGTTAATCAATAACCCAGCCTTCTTCCCAACAAGTACAAAAGCATTGGGCCTTCTTTCCTTTGACTTAAGGTTTTCTAATCTTTGAGCTCTTTGCTTGCCCTAAGGTTGCTGTTGCATCTAACCCACACCGAATATGATTGATAAACATATTCGCTATCGCAAGGCATCATAGTTATAATCCTAATGATTATTGTTTGCACTAGCTACACATAACTTCAAGAACCCAATTAACTAATAGTTTGTGATATTATAGCGAGACTTTAATGCACGGTCAATTTGTGTACCATCGATGCATGTGTAATATAATCTTTCCCATGCATGCACCATCTATGTGCATAAACCTTAAGTAATCTTTATGTTCTTTATTTACCACATATGACTTCGTCGCGTAGCACTAGGATGCAAAGTATTTGAGTATATGGGTTTGTGTGAACCTCAATGTGCCATATGCATAAATCTATGCAAGGCCATCTATGGTTGCGGAAAGAACTAACCTACGATCTCCTATGAGTTCGTTAATTATCAAAAAAAAAAAATTCAAGCTCCTTGTTGAATTGAATTCATGCGCATACCCATGCCTCAATGAATAGCAGCAGAGATGGCAATTTGTACTTGGATATTCAGATATGAATTATCCATACCCAACGTTGTATTTGTATTTGCAAAAACGCCTTGTTCTGTGGCTCCATTGTTGGATGTGGGATTATTGTTGATGCGTGTCTCTCTTAGTTTGGGGCCACAATTGCAGCCTATAAATCACTATTTTCTCTTGTCAGAGAGATGGGGTGCCGGGGTGTTTCCTCTCGAAAGGGTTAGACTCGCGAGGAGATGCCAAGGAGAAAAGCAACACGTGTGGTCACCCTTTAAGGAGGGAAAGGGCTCCTTCTTCTTCTTCTTCTTCTTCTTCTTCTTCTTCTTCTTCTTCTCTTTCTCTCTCTCTCCCTCTCTCTTCCTCTCCCTATCTCTCTCTCTCTTCTTCTTCTTCTCCTCCTCCTCTCTCTCTCCCTCTCTTCTTCTCTTCTTCTTATTCTCCTCCTCTTCTTCTCCTCTCTCTCTCCCTCTTTTTCTTCTTCTTCTCCTTCTCTTCTTCTTTTTCTCTCTGTCTCCCTCTCTCTTCTTCTCCTCTCTCTCTCTCTCTCTCTCTCTCTCTCTCTCTCTCCCTCTTCTTCTTCTTTCTTTCTTCTCTCTCTCTTCTCTCCTCTTTCTTTCTCTTCCTCTCTCTCCTCCCAATGGCAAGGGGGGGCAAGAGGTAATGTCCCCCCACTTTACAATGGGGGGCGCTCCTTGGCCTCCCAGGTGGCCGCGGCCTCAATACGCCCACGGGGGGCTTGGCCACGTGGCCTTCCTCTTCCACTTCATCTTCCACATGGTTCTCTCCATCATCTCCTGCGTCTCCCTCATCACCTACTCCTTCCTCCACATTGCTACTGATGACATTGTCTTCTTCTCAGTTTCGTCTCCTTTGTCGTTTCCCCACCCATCACGTCAACTACTGCTCCCCCCCCTTGCCACTTGTTGGTGATGACAGGGGGAAAATGAAAAAGAAAATCGTTAATTTCATTATAAAAGGGGGGACATTTGTAATGATGGGACGTTACAACTAATTCCTGAGATCAAGAGGGTGGCAAAAGCTATATGCTCCTCCTCCTCTTGTCTTAGCCTTTCTTCCTCTTTATCTTGTCTCTTTTTGCATTCCTCTTTGATTTTCCTAGATTTCTCTTCAACCCTCTACAATTCTCTACTTTCTTCATTGGTGGATTTGATTATCCTGATAGGAATCTTTAGCATGATTCTTCTTCTTTCTCCTTGGCTTGATGGCTCTAAGCCCCCTATTCACTGGCCGTCCTTTCACTTGAGGTTTCTTACTATTGAGTGGGGTGGTCAACTTCTCTCTTCCTAGCAACTTGTTTTGCCTCCTCTTGTTGAACTTTGTTGAATTCTTCCTTCCCCAAATTCCTTGTTGAGAATGAAGTAGAAGGGCTCATTGGAGTGGGAGGGTGATGCTCTTCTTGGATTGGTGTTCATTCAAGGGTCTCCTTCACTACTTCTCTTTCCACCTCCCCCACAACTTCCTGTATTATGGTTGTTAGCACTCCTCCAGACCTTACAATTGATGCCCTGGATGTTGGTGTTTTCCTCTTTAACTCGGATGTTGTATTTGGAGACTCTTATTTTGTTGCCCTTGGAGCAGGTGCTAGCACCTTTGTGATGCTTGGATTGTTTTTCAGACATAAGCATTCCAATTTACCTCATCCAATGCATTTGTTGCAAGGATTTCAAGTAAGGGTACTCATATTCTATTCATAAGGGTGTTATATCTTTGAGTCAAGAAGAGGGTGTGGAGCACCTTTGCTTGCAGTCTGATGGTGGGCTCAGGAATATCAACCAAGATGATTCCATCATTCATGTAAACTTTCTTCTTATCTATTCCTAACAACCCATAGACATCTCTCTTTGACCTCTTCTCTAGCTTGTCCACTAAGCCCAAGGCCTTCTCCATGAGTTTCAGGCTAAGTTTGACTTCCACCCTCCTAGTGGCATCTCTCTGTCTGATTGTCACCATGTCACTATTCTTTTGGACATAATTTTTTTTCAAAAATCTAGTGCATTTTCTATTATCTATGTATTGGCCCACCTTCTCTATGTACTTAGAAAGATTGCACTATTCTATTATTTGTCTAACTACCTCTTTTGATGTCACCAACTCCTCTAGGTTATGGATGCTATGCTACTTCAGTTGGTTGAAGAAATGTGTCAATGGATAAGCCGTATTTGTTATATTCTTTCTCCAAGAATGGGAGCTTATTGGTTCTATCCTGTTGCCCTGCCATTTGGGTTCCTGTCACCACATAATAGCCCACACAATGAGTTCTCTTTGAAGGACATTTCTTGTATAAAAGGTAAAGTGATTAGAAAGAAACACTATCAGATGGTGAAATGAATAAATAAAGAAATGAAATTTTCCACATCAATCAATCCATACATTCCACGCAAGAACTTTATGGAGAATTTTTACTAAAAGAAGGAAATTCAATTCATCCTTTTCTTTTGAAGTTCAACTCCTCTTTTGATTTTTCATTCACCTTACACTTTACCCCCTCTTCCTTGGAAATGATGAAAAAAATCATTCCTAAGATTGTGGAAGTAAAGGTGTAAGGGCCTAAAGTGCCTCCTTGGTGTGCCTCACTATTTCTAGAGCCAATCATAAAGGTTGAATTATACTCTAATGTCACATGATAGTCCATATCCTGTGAATGAATGCCCACTTGTGTGATATAAGTCAATATGTCAGTCAAGAGGTCACTTAAGTCAATTTGGCTTGCAATGTAGAGTTCCTCCTCTCTGTTAGGATTCTATCCAAGTGTGCATGATATGGTCTTCTAATGGTCGATTTCTTATCATTGCTAATACCCTAAATGAAGTTGAGGCCACATATGTTTTGTCATACTCAAAAGTCTTGATGGCATGGCACTGCTCTACATTAGTCATGATTTGATAACCCTCTTGTTCCCATTGAATGCACATAGTATACCACTTGGGTAAGAAATTAGACTCAGATTCAACTACTCGTTAGAGCTTAGCAAGTTCCTACAATGGCATGGGAATTTTTCTTTTCTTGAAGGATATGATTAAGCATTGGCTTAAGACCTATTCTCCAAAAATTTCATTGTTTATCAACTCTTCTAAAATGGTGGAGTACTTTTTGAATATGAATTCATATTATTTCCAAGAACATAGAAAGGAATGTACCTCATTTGCTATGTGTTCGTCAAGTAGGCCTAGGTCCAAGCATTCATAACTTCTAGTAAACAATGTTAAAGTTGAGTCCAATCATCGGATGCATGTTACTAAGTCATCTTTTATGTCCATAGGGTGTCCATGGCCATGTTGGAAGCCAATTCAAGAATGGATAATCATTGCTACGACAGCTTAAGGCCTACTAGTGGCTTTGGTTCAATTGGACTAGATAGGTTGGTACGTGGTGTTTCTACTTTGATATTCTCATCAGATTTGGTGAGCATGGTTTGAGAAGTTGATTGGATTTGAATTTTGATTTGACACTTTGTTATCAAATTATGTAGTGGTGATTGCATCAGAGTTATTAGTGAATAGCACCCTGCCACAGCACAAATCGCGGCTAGATAGTTTTTCTTTACCAAGAACCATGCCTCAAAACACACAAGGGCATACAAGAAATCGATAGATGAAAACCATCCTCACCCTCTTCCTCTTCCTCACTCTCCATAGGATATTGCAAAGTAGCACAAGAGAGAAAGAAACAAGAATGAGAAATGAGAGTTATGCCAAATGAGGGAGAGAGGGAAATGAAGCGTGAGAGGAGAAGATAAAGGAAGAGAGAGGGTGTAACCACTTCAACCTCCCACCTCCTCAAATCACCCAACAAGCCTCTTCCTTTTCCTTTCTTAATATATAAAATTGAATTTGCATATATCTTGGCTAAGGTCTAAAGACCCTTCAATTTTTGGAATGGGACAAAAGGTGTTGACCTTCATTTTTCCTTCAACATTTTATAGTGTGAGCTTTGGACCCACATTAGGAGAAATATGGACTCTCTTTTTTGCCCCTTAAGGGGTTTCTCACACCTCTCTCTCTCTCTAAAAAGAGGTTCCAAAATTAGGAGAAATATGGACTCTCTTTTTTGCCCCTTGAGGGGTTTCTCACACCTCTCTCTCTCTAAAAAGAGATTCCAAAATAATATTATAATTACAATCAATCAAATCTCATATTTGTATTTTCAATAGATTTCACCTATGGTTTTATTCTCAAATTGTAGGATAATGTCACTTTTTCTCAAAATCTTCATAACTAAAAAGCCAATCATTAGTATATGACTCTTAATGCCCTCATGACTTTTCAACATGGAAAATAGATTAGAATCATTTTGATTTTTGCTTCTTAAAAGGGTGGAAGTTAAAAAATGATATAAAATGGCATACACATCATATTTTAAGATTTTTTTTAAACCCAGAGACACATTTTTGACTCGAGAGTTTCCTTATAAATTTTTGTTGTTTTTGGACAATTATATGCCTATTCCTGGGCATTTCTTCATTCTCTCTCAAAGCTCTAATTTTGTCCGAAATTTTGTGTACTCTTCTCCTTCCCTCCAAAATATGGTTTCTTGCATACGAATTCTTCTGAAGAAATACTCAGTACTATCTACAACACTCTCTACCCTGCTACAAGCAATCTTAGGAGTTACTGGAGCTTCTTCATTCACTTTTTTATTGGAACTTCCTCAGTGTGCCTTTGCTTTGTTTTTCCGGCATGGTGACATTGTCACATAAGATGGGGAGTGCATTGCATGGATGATGGGGTCTCCGGGGTTGGTGGTTGGGGCCTTTGTTTGTACCTAAAAAGAAAAGAATGTGCACTAGCTGGGGGTGTGTTACCTTTTTGTGTGGTGCATTGTGCTCATGCTAGTGGGATTGGGAGCAAGCCTTGGCATTGCCACTCATGTGAGGACTTAGTTTGTGCATAAGGGAGGTGCAGTGCGTGTAGCTTAGGGTGATAGGTCTAACCATAGGCAATTTTTACCTCCCTAGGTGTGCCCTACCTTTAATGTGCCCTAAGCATGAAGTGGGAGATCATGAGGTTAGGGGGTTAAGAACAAAGCTGGCCGACCGGGGCCATCAGACACACCTAACTTGAGGACCCCTAGATGCAGTGACTATGGTGGATGTGCAACTTGTGGTGGCAACCTGTGATTTCTTTTTCTTTTTCTTTCTCCTCTCTCTCTCTCTCTCTCTCTCTCTCTCTCTCTCTCTCTCTCTCTCTCTCCATAATAATAACAATAATAAAGTTACATAGTTGTGACAGAAGTTTAATCTTTGTCGTCATCAAAGTGAGGTGGAGAAGGGGGCTTAATAGATTTATTAAGGAATTGGCAGCTTTGGAGATACCCCTTGAGGTTTAGGTGGACTTGAAGGGTGGTAGTGGAGAGGAATGGATGATTGTAGCATGTGAAGTGGCTATCATTCATGTCCTCTAGAAGAGCTAAGCAAAATGAAGGCAATAGAGCAGCTCACATCATTAGTTGAGCCATTGCGCAACTATCTATAGCGTTAGGATCAAAATGAAGTACTGGGAGTCTGCACTCCTGCAGGGTGGAATCTTGCATAAGGAATATCATGAGCAATCTAAGGTAATTACTAGTAATAAAGGTGGGGTCAGGGCATGAAGACAATTTGTTATTGAATTGGATTAGGGTATCATACAAGTTTTCTGATGTGAAGACGAGGGCATCTTCATATGTAGTACAATGAGGGCTATAAGTTATAGGGAAGTCAAAGCGGCCATGGACACTGGAGTCAAAATCCACTCCGACCCTTCTAGGGTAGGGTGGCCTGATAATTGGTTCATTCCGCCTGAAGGGTTCAGTGTTGCAAAAGGCCATACAAGTGTCCAAGTTGGTGTCGCAGACCCTTCTTCTCTAGGTAGGTTGGCATTTGTAGCCAGGCACAGTCCTTGGTACTTCAAAAACTTTATTTTGCCAAAATTTGGCATCTTTAGTGGCCCATAAAGTGGGGCTTTGTGCTCTCTCCTCCAGCCACTTCTGCCCAAGCCTGCCTCCAATGTTAATCACCTCCTCCACCACCTTAATGGGTAAAGCCCTGCACAAGGCGGTAGGAATTGGAAGTTAAGGCCAAAGGTGCTCCTAATCGTTTCTTGCCTCTCCCAGATTACAAGTTCGGTGTGGAAGCTTGTTGGGGTGTCATCCGCACATGGTGGGATAGGTGCATGGGGTGCCCTCACTCCCACCACTCTTGATGGGTAAAGCCCTGCACAAGGCAGCAGGGAATTGGAAGTTAAGGCCAAAGGGGCTCCTGGTCGTTTCTTGCCTCTCCCAGATTACAAGTTCGGTGTGGAAGCTTGTTGGGGTGTCATCCGCACATGGTGGGATAGGTGCCTGGGGTGCCCTCACTCCCTAGGCATTCCATTTTCTCCTTGTCTCCTCCACCATTTGTTTCCTTCTTTCCCTCAGTGTTGCCTTTCTTTCTACGAAGGTGTCTGCATGTTGGTACTCTTCTGGTCATGAGGAAGGAGGTGGTGGGACCAGCTCCTCTTCATGTGATCCCATTCCAAAGTTCTCATCCATTTCTCTCTCCTGGATTGGCCCATGCTATTCTTCTTCGATGAACCCGAGTGCGTCCACTTCTTGTGAGGCTAGGCTTGCCAATAGGAGATAATGGCATTGCTCTTCCAGGCTAGGGCCAACTCCACTAGGTTGTGGTGGCATCTGTAGTCCTATTTTTAGTGCTCTATGAGCCAATCGCTGTTTCTTTTTTACTGTTTATATGGACTCTCCTTCCTCTGCCTGAGTGACGTCCAATAGGGTGTCTAGGAAGGCACGTTGCTGGGTTTGAAAGCTCACTTGGGCAACCATCACTCTGCTTTTAGCAAATATTCTTATTCATCTCTTCCAAGCCCTCACCTTGCCTATATGACAAGGCCACTATCAGCCTCCCACCTTTTCCATTTTTGTATAAGTTCTTCTTTTTCTTCTGTTAGGTGCTTCATCTCCTTTTCTAGTGTTGCTTGTTCCTCCCTTTGTCTTTGCATTCCACGCTTTGCTTCTTCTTCTTCTTTTTTTGTTCTTCTTGCTCTTGTACTCTCTATGCTTCCAACGTGGCGATCTCTTCCATGCTCTCTTGGAGTTTTCTCATTTGTGTTTCGAGCTCTGCCTGCTGTAGAACCAAGTGTTTGTATTCCCTTTGCATTGCGACCAGCTCCTGGTTCTCTTCCTCCAGTCTTTTTCACCACCATTCTTCATTATCTTCCTTGGCCCTCAGTTCTGCTTTTAGCGAGTGGATTTCTTTTTGTTGCAAGGCCAGTTGGCGGGTCTTCTCTAACTGGAAGGCATTGGACATTTCCTTTTCTATTTTAGCTTCACCACAGCCGCTCTCTTCTCCTCCTCTACCCTTTCTAACTGAGCATAGAGCTCCCTAATGTGCTTGTCCTAGTCAATGGGCTACGGATTCGTGTGTTGAGAATAGCAAATGATGCTTGATATATGTGCCCAAAAGAGGCTGGAAGATAGACATATGATGTACGCTCTAGGAAGAGATGACAAAATCCCATAAGCACAATGAGGAGAGTGGAATAGGCTAAAAGCTATATAAGCCTGTACTTGGCTCTTATTTCAAAAAATGGTACTATTAGTTTGAGTTACTCAAGACTGTCTTTATGAGTCCTAGCTAATCTATCTTGGAACCTAATTCACTCGAGTTACAATCCCTTATTTTGATAATGTATTGTGTATTTGCATCCACCATAGCTAGCTCTAGATCCGTGTTTCTCAACATTTGAGCTAGATAGCTAGTGGGTATAGCTTCCTAATATTTCCTTCTTTCTTGCATATTCTAAATCATCTGATTCTTCTCCTTATACAATCCTACTTCCCATCTCAATATCTCAAGCTTAAAAATTTCTTAGAGGCCTTCCCTTCACCACTCTTCTTTGTCTCATTAGGGTGCACCCCCACCTCAAGAATAAGATCGAAATCAACTACTACTCTTCAAGGTGGTTTTTGGTCTATTTTTTCCAAAACGTTGACTCTGGTTTGAGGCAAAACTATAAGCTATAATAGGAAGAGACAAAGAAGAAGTGATAGAGCTTGAGGATGTAAAGCTTGGCAACTTGCTTCTCTAAAAGTAATTGAAGAAGCACCTAAACATGGTAGGAGGGAGATTAGTGAGGCAAGAGGATGGAGTGTGGCTGGATTAGTAGAAACAAGTGAGCTCATCAGGCAGAGGGGTGACAACCCGAGCTGTTGATCAAGGGAGTGGCCAGGAGGACGCCTACGAGCAGAGCGGCCAATTGCTGTTGATGCTAGTTTGAGAAATCGGGTGCTTTTGTTGCCTTCTGCGCCATAGTCTACATCCTCCCGCCCGTGTCCAAGATTAGTAACCCAAGGGTTTTCTTTGACATCAACATTGGCAGGAAGCTTGAGGGCCATATTGAGATGGAGCTCTTTGTTGACACCACTCCCAAGATGACTAAGAATTTCCATGCTCTCTACACAAGAGAGAAGGGGGTGGGGAAGTCAAGCAAGACATTACATTTTAAGGGATCTAAGTTTCAGAGGGTGATCCCCAACTTCATGTGCCAGGGGGTGATTTCACCAAGGGTGATGGGATAGGTGGAGAGCCAATCTATGGGACCAAGTTTTCTGATGAGAACTTCTCAAGAAAGCACACTGGCCCTGGTATTCTATCCATGGCCAATGTAGGTCCTAACACCAATGGGTCACAAATCTGTATGTGCACAGTGCCAACTCCATGGCTTAATGGAAAGCATGTTTTCTTTGGAAAAGTGGGTCAAGGCATGGATGTTGTGCAAAAGATCGAAGGTGTTGGGTCCCCGAATGGAAGGACCAGCCAGCATGTGGTTGTTGAAGACTATGGCTAGCTGTAGCTTGTCTTTTTATGTCCCTTGATAAGTAATAAGGCTGGTGTTGGGTATTGCTTGGTATTTTGAGCTCTATTTAGGACTTTACTCTTGGCAAACTAAGGCAACTGCACAGAGGGAGCTACACTCTTTAGGAAAACTTAATGATTTGTCTACACCATGTGCAAATGTTCAATGCCCATAAAATCCTATATATTCCAAGATCTATGTAATGACAACCTATAGCAATATACCTATTTGTATCCATCTCAAACTCACTAAGAAAAAGAACCTCACAAAGAAAACTAGAACACAAGTCAAAGATGAAGAGTATGAAGAAAATGAGACCAAGAAGATTATGAAGAACAAGAAGATTGAAGACATCATCGAAGGGTGCCAAATAAGCACAAAGAAGATGAAGAAGTTACTTTCCACTACTGAAAACCAAAAAAAAAAACTCCTATAGTGGATCTTTATTTCCTGTAATGGATCTCGTTTCCCATAGTGGATGTAAAAACCCTTACCAAGATGTAAAGTTTCAATCCTTAACTTGACTAGGCTGCCAAAGAGCTAGTCTCCTGGTCCATGTTCACATGCAAGGGGGGGAAAAGCTAGCAAGGGTAGAGACTCATCATTTGAGGGGGGGTGTTGAGAATAGCAAGTGATGCTTGATATATGTGCCCAAAAGAGGCTGGAAGATAGACATATGATGTATGTTCTAGGAAGAGATGATAGAATCCCATAAGCACAATGAGGAGAGTGGAATAACCCAAAAGCTATATAAGCATGTACTTGGCTCTTGTTTCAAAAAATGGTACTATCAGTTTGAGTCACTCAAGGCTATCTTTATGAGTCCAAGCTAATCTATCTTGGAACCTAATTCACTTGAGTTACAATCCCTTATTCTGATAATGTATTGTGTGTTTGACTTGCATTGACCATAGCTAGCTAGCTCTAGATCCGTGTTTCTCAACACTGTGGTGGTAGCATCTATTCTTGGTTGCTTGGGCCCCTGTTGAGATTCAACGTCTGCAGTAGCCAATCTTTTCACTCTTGTCATTGGGGTTTCCACACTAGAGGTGGGCATTGGGGTATGTGTCTTATCAACCAAGAACTGCACCCATGCCATGATGTTGCTAGCGTCCAATGGTTAGGGTGCCTGGTGTTGCTGTGATGGTCAGGGTATTGGGCAAGAGGGTAGATAGGGTCACGTGGAGTGCAGCTTTGCCCTTTCCTTGAGGGACATGTGGAGGTAAGTCTTCTAATGCTTGGGCATTGGTTCTCGGCTGTAGACGCTGGGCTCATTGGTGCTAGTTTCTCCTACCTGCACTGTTGTTCTATGGACATGTGCATAGCTTGTGCCAAATCCTCCTCTTCTTTCCTTCTCAACTCCTCCTCTTGTTCAGTAGCTTTTCTCCTCCTCTCTTCCTTGGCTCTTTTTGACTCAGCCTTGCCTTTAAGTAGGTCCGCTTCCTTTTTTTTCTTCCTTTCATCCTCCTACTTCTTATTTGTTGTCTTCTTTTTAGGTATCTTTGCCTTCCTCTCGCTAGATTGAGCTTCTTGCTCTCCCTCTTCTTCACTAACCATCCTCTCACTTGATGGTTCTTTGTCATGATGAGGAGCTGACCTCTCAGGCATTTCATCTTATCCCTCTTCTCCATCTTGCGACTCTTTTATCGCCTCTCAAATAAGGGTAGTCAAGACTCCTCCATACCTTATGAATGATGCCTTGCTAAGGCCTTCTTCCTGTTAGTTCCCTTTGATGCTAGGGATTCTCCACCCACCAGTTTGCTTCCAAGGTTGAGTGTCTTGGCTGATTGGTCTATGGTTTTCCTAACATAGCTGTTCCAATCCACTTCATGCAAGGAATGAGCCGCCACGCTCTCCAGCAAGGGCACGCTGATCCTATGCATGAGCGAATTGTATCTTAGGCTAGAGAAGAGGGCGTGGATCAACTTGGCTTGCAATCTAAGGGAATGTCCTGGATATGTCTACCATCATTCGTTAAGACACTTTTCTTCTTCATCCCCAACATGGCATAGACCTCTCTTTTATGCCTCTTCTCCACCTTTGATTCCAACCTAATGCCTTCTCCACTAAGGCCTTGCTGAGTGGGACCTGCACCTGCTTGATTCCTTCTCTGCTTGCCAAGGACACTGTCCCACTCTCCTTATTGGGGTCATATGTCCTCAAGAATTCCACACACCTAGTGTGGTTAGGCTCTTGTCTAGACTTTTTGATATACGTGGCAAGGTTGCACTGATCCACAATCCTCCTGATAGCTTCCTTGCTGGTCACTACCCCTTCAATTTTGTGGATACTCCTAAACTTGAGCTAGTTGTATGCTCAGTTTTCAAGGGATAGGCCGTACTTTGCTCTTTCCTCTTCCATGAAGGGTAGGTGATGGGCCCCGTCTTGCTGTGACATCTTCAGCTCTTGTCATAAGCCATGGATTACCATTAGTGCTTTCCCAAATAGTTACTCACTGAAAGAAAAGACTTCATGCTTGGTAGATTAACTTATTTTTAATATAGAATTAGACTTTTTCCTCCAAGCAATCTAAGTCTATTGCTTTCAAATTTTATTGACAATTCCTCAGTCACAAGTTGCTTCATCCTACCATTGAGGTCCCTCATGTGTGATTTTCCTTTATGGTTTTTCTTATGTGTTTGGTTTGTTTCACCTCCTTTATAGTTTTTCTTATGTGTTTCACCTTACCTCCCCCTCTTTGAATTGAGAAGAATACTTCCTAGGATAAATGGTTAGAGGATGAAGGGTGTTTAGCACATAATCTTGGTGCTTTACCTTTGCATGATCCAAGCGTAGAAATTCAGATTATACTCAAAATTAGCATAGCTATCCATGTCGAAAGGGTGGATGTCTACATGCTTAATGTAAGTGAGGACGTCAAGCAAGAAAGAGTCCACTCGACTAGTGACATGCAACTCCTCCTCAATGAGGATGCTATATAAATAAGGATGTCCCTCCATGTGTTCTTCTAGGGGTCGGGGTTACGAATGGAATTCAACACCCTATAGGAAGTTGGAGAGACATAGGTTGAGTCATATTCAGATGCCTTGATTGCCCGTCGTTGTTCAGCATTGGTCATTATTTGGCACCCCTCTAGCTCCCATTGCAGGCATAAAGCATACCATTTCCGCAAGAAGGAGGAGTTGTGGTCGGTAAGTTGTTTCAACTTCTTGATTTCTTGGTTTGTGGTCATGATTGTGTTCTTGCTATACAACAAAATGAGAAGCTGCTTGATTGCTTGCTCTGGGGATACCTCATTTGCAATTAACTCATGATCTAATTCGGAAGCCTTAATGAATACAAATTCCGACTCCTCTCCCAAGATCAAGGGAGTGTTCATACTTTTGTTGCAATAGGTTCTTCCAAGAGGCCTAAGTCTAGTCGATCGTAGCTTTTAGCCAAGGTCATGAAAGTAGCATCCAAGCATCGAAGGCAAGCAACCAAGTTGTTCCCCATATTTTCAACTAAGTCCACGGCCAAGGTTAGAATTGATTGTCACTCATAAGAGGGTTGAAGGCCACTAGGTGGCTGAGGCTTAATAGGACTAGAGAGTTCACCAGCTAATAGTTGCAGTTTGGGTTGCTCTTTAGGTTGGAGCTTGGCCTCACATTCGATGGGTTTGAAGGTAGTAGTGGTTGTCATGCTACTAGATGCATTTGAGATCTGAGGGGTATCATCAGCACTAGAGCTAGGCATCTTACTAGTAGCAGGCTGCGATTTTGGACAATAGATTGGTTTAGGCCCTGCTGAGCTAGATTTTGGAGGTTCTATGGACTTAGTGGCCCGATTCTCTTGTGTTGTGAGTATCTCTGGCATGATGTTTCATGTGGTCAAGCTTGAGGGTGGCATTTGAGTAGGGCCTTTGGCTGTTTTGTCTTTAGACAGTCAAATCCAAGTATTATCTGCATAGTATCCTTGCACGTGTAATAAGGCCTTGGGGACCCATCATGTTGTACATTGATGTTTATAGTTTTGTCTTGACTAAGGTGAGGATTTTCGATGGATGATTAGGAAGGAGGACAGTAGATGAGCTATTACTTTCTTGATAAAGTGTGTGCCCTGGTCGCTGACTAGTTTGATGGGGTATCCAAATCGTGAGATCACTTGCTCCCATAAGAACTTGGCAGTGGTCCTAGTGTCATTCTTTCTCATAGCTCGTGTTTCTGCCCATTTGGTTAGATAGTTGGTGGCCACAATGATGCATTTATCTTGTGAATATTGTGATGCGGGACTAATGGGTCCGATGAAGTCAATCCCCCATTTCTCAAAAGGTTGCCATGCGATAATTGGGGTTAGCTACATGTGATCTTTATAGATAGGGACTTTAGTTCGTTGGCACTCATCACAATGCTTCACAAATCATGTCGCATCTCAGAAGACAGTAGGCCGCAACGGTTGGAATTGCAGCACTTTGTGAGTTGTCATGTCTCTGTTGAAATGTCCTCCTGCAATTCCGCCATGTGCCTATGTTAGTACGTCATGTATCTCATGCTCACACATGCATCTGTGTAGTAACCCATCTTGTCCCAACCTGTAAAGTTGGCCAGCTATCAACTGATAGGGTTAGATTTTTCAAGATAAGTCACCTAAGCTGGGCTTTTTCTATCGATCATTCCAGTAGTCCGTGTTCAAGCACTTGAACTATGTCATATGCCCAATATAGCATCATGTCAGCTCTAAACAAATCTTTTTCACTGGATAAGCAGAATAGATGCATATTTGGCAATTCGTCCACAATGCCTTGTCTAGCCGCTTCTCTCGTGGGGATGCGAGATAGATGGTCAACCATGTAATCATGTTTTCCCTTGTGCGCCATCACAAAGAAATCAAACTCCAAAAGTAGAAGAAGTCATCTAGCAATGCGTCCTGTAGCACAAGGTTTGTTAACTAGGTACAACAAGGCTTGATGGTCAACAAAGAAAGTAAAAGGCATAGCCAAAAGATAATGTCAAATTTTCTTTACAGTAAACACCATGGCCAAGTCCTCTCGCTCCATTGTTGAGTAGTTCATTTAGGTGTAAGTGAGTTTTCTGCTAGCGAAGCTCACTGGATAGTCCAGATTGTGTTCACTAGGTTGGCACAACACAACTCCTACGGCAAATTTTGAAGCGTCAATGTGCATGTGAAACATGAGTGTCCAATTTGAGACTCATAGTATTGGTGTTGTGGTTAGAGCCTTTTTTAGTTCCTCATATGTGCATTGGCATTTCTCGGTCCATTCGAATATAATCAATATCTTCTATAGAGTTCTAGCAATCAATGCAAAGTTTAACACAAACCATCTATAATACCCTATATGTCCCAAAAAGGATTGAACACCCTTGTAATCAGTTGGGGGTGGAAGATCGGCAATGACCTTGATCTTTGAGGAACCTATGGTGGCAATGCCATTCTTTGACACCATGTGTCCTAGGATACATCCATGCTTCACCCAAAACTGGCACTTCAAGGGGTTCAATGAGAGGTGGTATAGTTGACATCATTCAAAGACTATATGTCTAAGTGTTCTAGCCAAGTAGAGTGAACACACAAGTCATCCACGAAGACCTCTAACTCCTTCCTCAGCATGTCTTTGAATATTGTACACATCAGTCATTGGAAAGTGGCTGGCATGTTAGTCAATCCAAAAGGCATGACTATGTAGGCAAAGACTCCCCATTCAGTGGCGAATGTAGTCTTATGCCTATTGTTAGAATGCACTTACACTTGATTGTATCCAGAGAAACCATATAGAAAACTATAGGCCTCTTTGCTAGCTACTCTCTCGATCATGTGATCGGTGTATGGCAGTGGGTGGTTATCTCTCTTCGTAGCAGCGTTTACCTTCTTGTAATTGAAACACACTCTAATCTTCCCATTCTTCTTTAGTACAATGACTATGAGCAAGACATGTGTTCAATTTCATAGATGAATCTTGCTCTCATCAGTTTGTCAATTTCTTCCTTAACAATGTGTGCATGCTTTGGATTCATGGGATATAGTCATTGCTGTAGGTGTTGCATCAGGTGTCATGGCTATGTTGTGAGTCACCACACTTGGGTCTACCCCTTTGAGTTCTTCTAGGAACCAAGCAAAGAGGTCTATATACTTTCACAGGAGAGTAACGAGACTTGCTTCATCTTGCTTAGCCAAGTCATCTACTATAAAGACAGGTCGTGGGGTCTCCCCCTCCCCAGCTAAATTGACCTCCTTGACCTTGGCAGGTCCATTGATTGGTTCACTTGCTTGCCCCTGTCGTTTGACTCCCAGCAAGATCGCCACCCTATCTCCCTTTTTGAACTTTGTGAATCATTTTCATAGGTAGTGTGGTTTTTGTTGTTCGTCTGTCCATGTTTCTTTGCTCCACGCCTATCGTTCCTCCTTTAATCGTCAGCGTCGTAGGTGAACGGGTAGGTCCCCCTTAGTGCATCTAGTCTTGGGAGGCTGATGTATTTTTGGGTCACTATTTGAGCTGGCTTTTGATTCAGAATTCAACTCTCTGCCTTCGCTAGAAGAGGGGCTCTCTCCTGGTGGTCATAGCTTAGAAGGTGAGTCTGTTTGTAGCAGTGGTGCATCACTTGGTTAGGCTAGGCCTACCTGCTCGTAGTCGATTGCACCCATGTGCTCCAACCAAGTTCAATTGCAATCCTTGTGTCTAACTCCTTTCTCTACTCTAAGTGCACTCCGCTTGCGTGGTCTGGGGTCTACTCGTATTTGTTCGATTATACACCCCCCCAATGTCATACTCTAGGGTATCGATTTCCCTTTCGCTCTCATCACTAAAGGAACATCAGTCCTCATATTCATCGTCAAAGGTGTCTTTATCTGGTTTCTCCTCATTCTCCTGGTTCTGACAATTCTCTTCTTATTGGCCGAGGATTAAGGCCCAATGTACTTCAGGTTTAAATCGTGTACCTTGGACCATCACCATTGAGGCTCATCCAAGAGATCTTGGAGTGGCTTAAGATTCATTGTTGGATTGCTAGCCAACTTGTTGGTTAAGTATCCTAGGATCTCCAAGAGCTCTTGTCTATTGTTTGGGACTTGGAGTCCAACAAGGTTGAGTCTCTCACATAGACTCCCAATCATCCTGGAGAGTGGCACTGAAGGTATATCCTTGAGCTTTCCAGTTGCTTTGATGGCTTGTTTGTACTCCTCAGTATCTAAGAACGGTAGGTCGATGGTAGCAAGAACATGCATCCAGTTTCACTCATCCTCAGGGCATGGGATATACTTGGTAAGGGCCCCATAGAATCCCCTAGTCTATCCGTCGCTCTTTAGCATGGTGGAGATGGCATCCAGATCAACTGGTGTAGTCTTAAGTGTCCATCTCTACTCTTACAACTTTTGTTTGATTACCTAAGAATAAGACCGTTGCCCCAGACTTCTACGACTCTCGCATTGTGCATCTAGGATTGGCCTCTAGTAGGATGTCATAGTCCACTCCCTTCATGACTATGAAGTCAACAGAGAATTGGATTCCTACAATCTTTACTAACCAATTCTTCAACACTCCGAATGATTTCACCTTCATTCTATTTGCCAGTGTGATGTTAAACCTAGTAGTCTTGACCGGTGGGTTATCCCAAGTTTGGAGTACCGCATGTCTTAGCACACTCACTCTTGCCCCTTTGTCCGCGATCCCCTTTTTGGTGACGTCCCCTAATGCTAAGACTAGTAGGACTGCATGCATTTTCATGCCTTTCCAAAATGCATTGATGTGCAAGGATTTAGGCATGGAGTGTAGCATCAGACTCGATATTTGGGTTTTTGCATCATGCTCTGGCAAGTTTATGGAAATTGGCTCATTAGGTTCTTCAACCCACTACTTTAGCTCCAGCCACCACCACAGCATTGGGTTCTACCTAAGCAAGTCACCTAAACTCAAAGTTACCGGGGGTGGTCATCAGTGTATTGAGGAGGTTGCTAGTCACTTGTCTCTCTCCTAGGTATGCAGTTCTTAGCCAATGGCCTTGTTTATCTTGCTGGCCCGAAGCATCTAGGCGTTGTCTAGGTGACCTAGCTTTTGGTGCCATCGCCTCCCTTGATCTTGATCGTGGGAGAGAGATTGGTGTGCTTATGCTTGAGAGATCATCGATCTCATCTTCTAGTATGGGCTCAGCATCTTTTAGGTGCTCTTGGGCCTCCTTCACCCATTCTTTCACCTTCTTGATGGCTTCAAGTTGGAGTTTCGGGTTGGGGCACTCCCCACTTCCCTTTTTAGCCAACCGAGGGGCCAAAGTTTCTTCCTTTGCATCAATGATTTTCCTTCCAACAGGTAGTGTCGTGGCACTTTTGGTTGTGGGGGTGACCTTAGTGTCTAGTCTTTTCTTCCTTGGTCTCAAACTCTTCTTTCCAACTGAGATTGCATCCAGGTTGCTAGGCCCTGGTAGTGATATGTCGGCATGCTTCGTCTACGCACGGGTCATGATATGCAATGGGATAGGCGTGGCCTCCCCAATGAAATTGATGGCTCATTTCCCAAACTAGAGGATGGTCTCCACCTAGGGAAATTGACAAAGAGATGAGTGATTCCATACTCAGCACATCTCAGGTCATCCTTATCTCTATTTGCTTGCTCCCTCTTGGGGCAGTGCAAAGAAATGTGTCCCAGGCTGATTGCAACTGCAACACACGATTGGCTCTTGGGTTTGTGCTCCTATGCCTCTACCTAACGCCATCACCGGTACTGGTTGATAGTCCATGAGGATAGCATTTCCTTCCTCATCATATGACATGTATGGGTTTATATAAGGATCATCGTTGCTAGGCTCGTCCACATAGTGGACTTGAGTATCACTAGGTGGATGAGTCACGTAGGGTGCCGGTGGTCTAGGGATACCTGTAGGATTTATTTCCAATCTAGGGATGGTTCATTTAGCATCATTAGGTGCTAGGAGAGTCAATGGCACTCCCCTTACAAAGAAGTTTTGTGGTCTGTTTGCAATGTAGGGTTGACCGTAAGGTTGCAGGTATGGGAGCCTCCGAGGTAATCGACAATGCATGTTGTCATAGCCGAATCGGCCACAATTAGCACAAGGTCATGACCTAGGGTCCTGACACTCAGTTGGTAGGTGGTTTCCCCTGCAATGCACACACTAGACATGTGGGTGCATTAGTCGTCCCATCATTTCCTGTAGTTTGGCTATGTCCATCCTAATCTCTGCTAGTTCTCCAGTGCCCTTTTCTTTGTTTGAGTGCTTGGGTCTACTCTCTCACTTGGCGTTGAGGCTCTCTTGGAAATCCTGGCACTAGAATCTTCTTGATTCGAGCCTCTAGAGCCTCTTTCCTTGAGCTAGTCATACACTCTAATAGCTTCTTCAAAGAACCTTGCCAGTGCATCTCATTGAAATCAGCACGCTCCACAGCATCTATACTTTTGTACCAAGTCCCAAACCTTTTCGCCTAAGCATAGTCCAAAGGCTTGGGAGCATTGAGTAGGATCAGTGAGGTGGTTGGCCTTGCTGACTTACTCAAACTGCTCCACAAAGCTGTATGGGTCATCAGTTGCTTAGCTGCTTTGCTACCATGGGGATTTTCGATTGGCTCCTAGACCCTTGGTTAACTCCCAACCCTGTCACCAAAGATGTTGCCAATGCTACAGCGCTGTGTTTTGTGGCCATGTTATCTAGCAATCGCTTTCTCAGGAGCTCGCTCAGTGTGAGATCTCCTTCTAGTGCTCTTTGATCGACTTTTTCCCGCTGAGGCTAGCACTCTCTGGATCTCTTGCATTTCTAAGCTCTAGCGTAAGTTCCTAGTTTGCTAATCCTGGTTGTACACGGCTAGGCCTTGCAGAGCCCTATGTGCCAACTTCCTCTCCTCCTCAATATCTGCTATGATGTCCTCTACAGGTCTACCACGATACTCTAGTCAGGTTTGAGCATCGAATTTATTCACTAACTGCTAGACAGCCTCAGGAAAGTCTCCTAGGTTAAGCTCCTTGTTGCTTCTACATTCTAAGCTACCCTCTTCCATGTCTAGGACTTCCTATTCTGTCAAGTTGTCGATCAAGTCGATAAGGCCGAGTAGGTACACTTCTTCGATATTGTCTGTCCTTTTTTATTTCGGATTTTTGGTTGTGTCCTTTGCTTGGTCCTGTTTTTAGGGGTTTGATCACCCTTCTATGTCTTTGGGTCTTCTCTTATTACTGGTGGGTTCCTTCAAGTTCTTAAGTCTGTTGTAAATCAGAGTTGGAAGCATGAGAGAGTGTGCAAGAGAGAGAGAGAGCTCAACATGGAGCCCCAAGAGAGACACCAAGGAAAAGGGGTTTCTACTGCAAGAAAATCTATCTTTGTAACATCAACAAGCTTTTGTTTCATTCTTTTGAGAACCATAACAAGGAAAAGAACAAATCTTCACGTAGCATCATAGTAGATATCTCCCACAGATTTGATAGAATCAACCATAATCTTCACAGAATCCATCAGTAGAACAAGAAACACAAAAGAACACACCACTTTTGAATGGAAATCATCACATAGTATTCATCTTCATTGTCTTCATAGTTCTCTCTCTCAATCTCTCATAGATAGATACATTGTTTTGATAGAATTGATTATCATTGACTCTCTCTCTCTCTCTCTCTATCTCTATCAATAATACATCATTTCCTCACTACAATACTCAAAAATCACTCATAATACTCCTTCTTAGTTTGTGGATGCCCCTTCCAAGAGGTATGGGAGGTATGAAAGGGCACCAGAGCCACTACAATGTCTCTTCATAGCTCACTACTGTCACTTCACTTCAATCTTTAGCAGCTGCTTCTTCCATTTGTTTTAGCTCTTCTGAACTTAGATTTGTCCTTTTCAAAATTTAGAAAACTTTCCCAAAGTACACCCTCATATCACGAAACACATACAGAAGATCTACAGAGGATTTACAGAATAAAAACAGAGCAAGAACATAGCAGGAACAGAACAAGAACAGAGGCTCTACTACAAAAGGTCTACAGAAAATATCAAAACCTTATAACTCGTACTAAAATCATTCCAAACTATCAAAAACTATTCAATAGGCTTTCAAAAGACCTCAACCTTCATAAATGATCAATCCATGCTTCATATATAGAAAAAAATCAGAACAAAACATAAGCTAAGCAAAAAGTATTAAAACCAATCAGAATCTCAACCGAACCTATCAAAACATCACAGAGCCTCATATTTCTACTAAGAATTATCATGAGCTTCCAAAACATAATTGATAACATCCAAAAAACTCTCAAACACTTCCAAAACAACTAAACATCACTCAAAATCCATCAAAAATCAACCATTCAAGCCTCAAAAACAACAAAAATCAACCAAAAAATCTAGTCATTTCAGCATTCAACACTCAAGTACAAGAACAAGATCTTGTTTAGTCAGTTGTTCAAGGTACAACTAGTACACTCTCCTCTACCTTGAGTGTATACTTTAGGATTTTTATATAGCCTCTGGAGGAGTTAGGGTTAGGATTTCCCCTGTCCTCCAGTCCATCTACACCTAGCTACCCTTATCCTCTCCAGTGTAAGGAGAGTTCCTATGCTTATCTTTCAACACCCCCCTCAATGCGAGGTAACATTGGATAAAGCATGATAGGATGCCTCCCCTTAATACACAATGAGATGCCTTATAAATTAGGCTACAAGATAAGGTTATAGGTAGTGAGTGTTACGAGACTCAAAAGAGTTGATCATTTGTGGATTTGGAGGAAAAGTTTTCCTCCAACTCCTTAGGTATTTTTGTAGCACTGGGACACTTACTGGTGATATGCCCGATCTTTTTGCATTTATTGCACTTCATTTTGTCACAATATTTCTTCCAACAGTTGCTCACAATATGTCCGACCTTCTTCACAGACTTTGGCAAGATGGCAATGGCATCTTCATTATGGATGGGTGCTTGAACGGAGGCAAGTTGTGCCATAAGCCCCTTCATATGTGAAACAAACTTGCTTCGATTTTCTCCTGTTTGTATTCCAAACTAAAAAACTCAAACTTGAGAAATATCTTGGAGTTCTTCCATGTAGCACCATAGCGCCTTTCAAGCTCATCCCACTTAGAACAAAGTACTATTTTGTTTACAACCATACAAATAATAGGAAATGAATGAGAGAAGTCAAATCTTTGGATTGGAATGAAGATATAAATAGAATTCTCTACCATGTACACCATTTGGATGTACTCAAAAGAGAATTTGAGCATTTAAATATTCCAAAAAAGGTCCCTAGAGTCAGTAGACAACTTTTGTAAAAACATGCCATGCTGGACAAAAACTGCCATAACTCATTGTAGAGTAGTCCAAATGGGGCATGCCACACATCAAAACATAGCTCTCAAAGAGTACTTTGGCCATACGTAGATGCCACTTTGTTGAAAATTAGGTGGAATAATTTTTTTTCTAAAATAGATTTCTATTTAGGTTATGTGTACCCCAAGATCGGCATATCTAGAGCTATACTTCAGCCACACTAATGCATCTCGCAAGTAGGAAAACTCATCCAAAATAGAACTAAGACTCTAAGAAGCTTCCTCAAGTGGTAAAACTCTCCACTTAACCAAGTACTCATTGATAGATCTAGAGCAAAGCTACTTCTCATGCTATCCTATGATCTACTCATGGATGTATAGTATGAGATCTTCAATGGGAGGAAGCTCATCTACTATATCCATCTAGGTGCTATAAAATGGTTTGAGTTGACTGACATGAAACACATTATAAATCTTAATGGAAGAGGGTAGTTCCATTCTATATGCCAAGTTTCCTATACTCTTTAATATCCTATTTGGTTTGTAAAATGTGTGAGCAATTCAGTTAATGGAGCCATATTTTAAAATAGAATAATGAGACTTGGATACTTTCAACAAAATCAACTCTCCTTGTTGAAACTCCATAGGGAACCCCTTCTCATCAGCATATATCTTCATCTACTCTTGGGTTTTCCTAAGATTCACCTTGTACTCTCTAAAGAAGAGTCTGCATGCTCTCTAATTTCTCTTTCTCATGAGGGTTAATATTCTCAGTGAAAATGATTGTGGGAAGGGGTAGTTTATAGCCATACAAGGCCTCAAAGGGTGAAAGTTTGATACTAGCATGGATTCTTACTGTAAATTTTGAAATGTATGCCTAAGCTTTTCATCCAAAAGATAGGCTTCTTGTAGCTCCTTAATCTAGTCACTATGTAGCTCAGTCATGGTTGAAACTTTACATGGCCACATCATAGAAAGAGAATTAGTTACTATATTATCCTTATCACATGTATGTGTGACGTAGCTCAATCATAATTTTGTAGGATAGCCACCCACTTGTGCTGCTTAGGAGTGAGATTTGACTAGGTAAGGAAGCATTTTAGGACCTTGTGATCACTCTTGATCTTAATTTGGCTATCATATAGATAATGGTACCACTTGTTAATTGCATGGAGTATAGCCAACATCTCTTGGTCATACACATTCATAGCCATCTCTTTATCCGTAAGCTTGTGACTCTCAAAGGCAATGAAACTTTGCTCGTATATTAATACAACCCTTATACCTTTGCCATTGGCATCGTGCTGTATAGTAAACTACCTAGAGAAGTGAGAAGCTCCTTTATTTGGTTGGAGATTCTATCTACAAGGGCATCCCAAAAGAAAGCTTTCTTCATCAACCTATTAGTCAAGGAAGCTGCTATAGTCACATATTGCTTTATAAATTTGCATTAGAATGGTGATAGACTAAGAAAGCATCTCGAGAAGTAGTAGTGGTAGGTGTTGACCAATTTTTGACACATTACACCTTCTTAGGGTCAGCATGAATCCCTTTATATCACCCACAATGTGCCCTAATTACTCTGTCTATATTATGAATGAATACTTTTTCTCCTTAGCAAAGAGTTTGTGATGTTGTAATACATCAAATGCCTTCCTTATATGTAATAAATGATTCTCCATTGTCTTGCTATAAATCAGTATATCATTGAAGAACATTAGAACAAACTTAAAGAGGAAATGCTACAAAATCTTATCTATCAAACTCGAGAAGGTGGCTAGGGTATTGGTTAGCCCAAATCACATATTTAGGAAATTGTACAATCCATGTTGAGTCCTAAAGGCTATTTTAATCTCATCACCCTCGCATGTAGATATGATGATATCGTGATCTCAAATCAATCTTGGTAAAGAAATTAGCCACCTTGAGCTAATCAAGAAAATCATGTGATCTTGTTGAGATCCTTGTAGTCTATACACACTCTAAAGGATCCATCTTTCTTCTTCGCAAGAAGACCAGTGGTTCATATGATGAAGAATTAGGCTCAATGAAACCCATCTCTAAAAGCTCCTTAATTTTCTTGGCTATAGATGGATAGGCTGCCCATCAATGGAAACTCCATATAAAACTATGTAAAATCCATAGCAATCCTTCCTAAAGGCATCAACCAATCACACCCAAGTACTACATCTGTGGGCTGCATTTCCAAGGTAATCCAGTTCACCTTTGCTTCATAGTTTTCAACCAACTATATACGAACATGTGAACACATCTTGGTGTTGATTTCCTCTTGGCCATTAGCTATTTGAAATCTTATGGGTAGCTGCAAATTAGTGGGGAGACATTATAACCTATCAACAATTGACTTATTTACAAAAGTATGTGTACTGCCAATATCTATCAAGATAAATACATATTTCCCATGAATGGTACCCTTCTTATGGAGTGTATTAGGGCTACTAGAACTTGTCCAGACATCCATGGAGATAGAACAAAGTGTAATGGAAGAAGTATGTAGATCAGACCCACCTAGATCAAATGAAATATCCCCATCGGGGTCAAATGGAAAGCCATCTACTAGGTCACAAGATCGATCCTAGTCAAGATTCTGATCATCATGATTCTCAAACTTAGCTTGTGTGTCAACATTTTCTTCCCCAATTTCTTCCTCTTCAACATCTTCAAGAATAATCGTGTTGTAGTTTTTGGCTTTGGCATTGTTGTAAGTATATTTGGATGCATGGTTAGCAATGTACTTTTAACGCACTTGAAACATAGACCCATTTTGTTTGTGCTCTCTAAAGAGATCATATGTATGAATTTCCCACCATTGGATTTTAAGCTCTGACTATTGATTTTAAAGCACTTTGCTAAGAGGTGATTTGGAGCCCATGTAGGGGGTCTATCCTGTTGTTTTATGCCTCACATAGGTATGATGAGTGGATTTATTGAAGATTTTAAGACCTCAGTTGAAGAGCATCAAAATAGGGTACTCATTAATCAAGTTACAAGGATTATAGGTCCTTTCAACCTTTAAAAGTACAATATAGGTACTTGTAGGAGAAACACAACACTTGGAAACTTATTAGGAAAGATTTTCACTCATTGGCAAGTGGTATAGACTATTCCACATCATATATAGATTGTTCTAGTGAAACATGGCACTAGGAGACACTTTTGGGGTATTACCCACTTAATTATAGGTGTTGCAACTTATCTCAAAGCTTAAACCAAGCTAATACAAGTCATTATAGGTGGTACTTAGTAGTGTATATCTTATCCTGGATGCTACAAGGTTTAGAGATATTACTTTGCACTTATAGGTGCTTGAAAGACCAAAATAGTGTGGTTATAGGATGTTGGGTTATTATGTACAAAAGAAAAAGAATATTTCTAGAATATTTTGATCTTATTTGAATTAGTGGTTGATAGCTCATCTTGAATATCTATTTGTTACTTTGATTTGACTTAGAAAGTTCCTCATTTGGATATTTTGATCAAAAGTCACAGCCATTTTTGTGATAGGGGTTCTATTTGGACCACACATTGATAGTTATCAGAAATGACAAGAAATAGGGAAAAGAATAAAGAAAATGATGATGTCCAGCAACAAATCAAGGAAGGACATTGTTGAGATTTCTGCAATCACACCTATTTAGCCTCTTTGTATGGAGCAGTGTGGTCTCAGGACTAGAATCCCATAAGCACAATAGAAGAAGTGCTACCATCCAATTTCCTACAAGGCATTATACTTGCTCTCTTTTCTAATGCAATGTCATAGTACTTTTGTCCTTTAGTAAAGTCTTTCTGTCAGCTTGAAGCCTTCATGTCTCTTTGGAGAAGTGTTTCTTTGCTTCTAGAGCTCCTCCTTGTTTGGCACCTCAATCATTAGCATTGGGCAAGTATAGCTTTAGCATTGCCTCTTCTCAAAGTTGTTGCCATACTTGTGTCTATGGACAACATCACCTACCCAACTCAAAGGAGTTAGATCTCTACATACAAAGCATATCTCTCTGAGATTTCTTCTATAAACTTACTCTTCAGCTCAAGGCACCCCTGGCCAGCACAACAAACCATGAGATTAGTGTTCCACAGGCCCAACATTATCGATTTTGCAAGTTGCTATTCCAAAATGCACCTAGTTTGTTCGTGATGCTGCTATGTCTCCCACATGGTGCAATTTCAACTGCCATCATATGGTATTGATAGTCCATGAAGTAAGCTTCATTTCTATAAAAAAAACTTTTGGAAATGATGCATTACAACTCCTGTAATCTGTGAAAAACTAGGCTACCCTACAAACCCTAAGTGTGACTGCCATAGCCAAGAACTCAAAGCTTCATCTTTTCATTATTTTCTCTCTCCTAACACTCAAACCAAGCCTCTACCACTATGATCCAATGAATTTGAAGTTGTATAGCACTTTGGTCATTCTGAAGGTCTCAAGCTTTGAGCCACAAGCATCAGTATCTCTCTTGACACTATTCATCTAGTGTCTTTTGGCACTTGTGCTTATCAAGTACACTCAAGATCAAGTCTTTTGCTGTTGCTGAAATATGAGAATTTTGAAGTCAATTTGTTGTTGATCCTCCAACTCCAACATAGGCAAGGACTCTTCGACCATTCACCTCAAAGGGTTTGGCTTTCACACTTGGCAGACCCGCATCAAGCTCATCCTAATGAAGAAGGGTCTGTGGGCCATCACCAGTGGCAAAGAGAAGAAGCCTCATGATGCGGACCTTGCAGTCACTTGGCAAAAGAATGATGATAAAGCTCAAGCCATTATCAAACTGGAGCTAGATGACAGCTATATCCACCATGTGGATAACTGTGATACTTCACAAGATACATGGAAGAGACTTGACACTTTTTTTGGTGCACAGTCTAAGTCATCAAAGTATGGTCTCTTGATTGAATTTTTTAGGCTTGAAATGAAGTCTAGCACATCACTTGCCACACATCTAAATTACATGGAAGGACTTCTAACCCAACTTGCAGGAATCAACATTAAAATGGAAGAAGATGTTTGCATTGGTGCTCTACTCAAAATTTTGCCTCCTGAATATAATAATGTGTCAAAAACTCTAATCAATATGCCAAACCCAGAGCTTGTTGATATCCAAGCATCACTGTTAGAGGAGGAAAAGAAGCTAAAAACTAAGGAAGAACCAAGCACCTCTAGAGATGAACAAGCATTATATGTTGGCAACATGTACAACGGCAAGAAGGACCAGCATTTCTACGACTTTTGCAAAAGGACCAAACACATCAAGAAGTTCTACCATGCTAGAAATAGGTCCCAAAAGGCCTATCTAGTTGCTGTTAAAGAAGAAGAATAACATGGAGCAAAAGAAAACAAAGAAGAAGAAGAAGACCACTAGGAGAAGGACAAACCTCATCATTCTTTCTATTCGAATAGAATTTTTTAGCCTTGTATTGCCTAGCCCTAGTGCTTCGGACATAAACTTATAAACTCCTCATGTAGCCTTGTACTACAGCCTTTGTACACTTTGTGAGGCCCTTGTTACAGCCTCTAGATGTCCACCATGTTTGTGGTACCCACACTTAGCCTTTTTTGCGATAGCCTATGGTGTTTTGCCATGTCTATGGTATGCCCACACTTTGCAAGTGTTGATCTCACTAAAGCCTCTATACACTTTGTACTTTTGGTTGTGATTGAGGAGGGGTGTTGAGATTTCTGCAATCACACCTACTTAGCCTCTTTGTATGGAGCAGTGTGGGCTCAGGATTAGAATCCCATAAGCACAATAGAAGAAGTGCTACCATCCAATTTTCCATAAAGCATTGCACTTGCTCTCTTTTCTAATGCAATGTCATAGTGCTTTTGTCCTTCAATAAAGTTTCTGTGTCATTGTCAGTCTATACATAAGATTGTGTTTATGAGTCCAAGCTTCCATCTTGGAACCTAATTCACTTGTGTAATATTCAGTCATGTCAATGTCTTCATGAACTCACTCTTTCTCTTCCAACCTCCATAGCTTCCATTTCAAGCCATGTTCTAGATCCATGTTTTTACAGACATGATGCAATACTTGAGTCACATCATGAGGAAGAAGAGTCACAATAATATGGTGCATATAGTACTTTAAATGCCATACTTTGTGATGATGAAACTAGACATTTCATCAGATACAAGCAATTATTTCAGCCTTCAAATCTGTTAACCCTCAATTTTACAAGGTGAAAATTCCAGAAAATCTAAAGTAGAAGACAAGGCCAAGGCAAAAGCAGAATGGAGAATGAAGGCACACCAGGAAAAATCAAAAAACACAAGAAGTGTGAAAAAGTCCTAAATCAAGGAGAGGCACACAAGAAAGAGCGCAATTCAATACTTTTGTAAAAGAGCACAAGGTGCGCCATGATTTATTTTAAGAGCGTCGGGCTCTAACCCATGCAAATTGTAAATGTAGATGGGCGGTAGGAAGGAAGCTAGGAAGATAGGAGAACAATGGAAAAAAGGGCCTACGCTATGGCCGGCCATGTAAAAAGGGGATGATCACCCAAAGGGGATTTAGGGCTTTGTATATAAAGTTCAAAAGATGAATGAGAACTGATTCTTTGATGTGTGGCAACAAGAGACTCACCCTCTTCTCTTCTTCTCTTCTTTTTGCTTGCTTGTGTGTGCTTGAGGGAGGGAGTGTGAGAGTGTGAGGGAGTGAGTGTGTGAGGGTGAGGAATCAAGGAGGTGAAGCTCTCCACCATCTCCTCTCTTCTTCTTCTCTTCTCTTCTCTTGTCTCGCGTGTAGCTATGGAGGATGGAGCTTGGAGGTGGAGGCTTGAGGATGCTTGAGCTTGCATCAAGAATCGTGGAGCTATCGGAGTGCTTAAGAGAGGAAGAAACTCAATTGGGAATCAATGTAAGCTCACTACACTCATAGAGAAGAATGGTGCACCGGCCATGTGAGAGGTAGCCATTAGTGCTCGCTTGAAACACTTGAACAATAAGCAGTTCATGGGTCTTGGCGGTTGTTCACCTCTATATTTTGGTTTCATTGTCGGAAACACTAGATTCAAGCTTGAGCACTTGCATGCTTCAAATCGAGCATCGAAGTAAGGGTTTCTTCTTTGAGTCGGAGCTTGAGATAGATAGGAGGTTTGGGTCTTTAATTCGTGCTACAAGTAAGTATTTTTGGTCTTTGATGGTTAGCTTAGTAGGAGAAATTAGTTCAGTACCTTGCTTTTGATTTTTGTTGCATTTAGAGTAGGTTAAGGTTAAAAAATCGGTTGGAAAAGTGTAGGGTTTACTGCTATAAAATAGGCCAAACAGGGCACAGATCTGGGAAAACAAGAAAGAAGGAGAGCTATAGGGGGTTGAGACTAATAAGCGAGGGGGCATGAGTGGAAAGAACATTGGGAAGGAGGGGTTTAATAGCTAGGAGACCAGGGGGAGCTCATTTGAAACCCTGATTGCTTGAGAGAGAGAGAGAGAGAGCTTCATTGCATGGACTTGCTTCAATTGCATCATCGACAAGCTCATTGACCACTACAGGTATATTCACACCTTCTCCTTCATGCGTAGGTAGGATCTGGAGGTGCTTGACTAGTGTGAAGGCCACAATCACTCGGCACGACGAATTTTGCATCGGCTTAGTAAAAATGCATTGCGTTCGGCCTGTCCGAGTGACAGCGATTCTGGGCCGAGTCCCAAAATTGGCCCTCGAACCACTCCCATTCGGCCACTCGACCATTGGGCCCTCTCAACTCGGATTGGAAACTCGGCCCCCGGTCCACTCGACTCGGACACGTCGAAGTTCGGCCGTCTCATATTCAGCCCTCGGACCACTCCCGTTCACCCATTTGGCCCTCTTGACTTAGATGCCCACTACTCGACTCGTCTGAATCAGTCACTCAGAACAACTAGTACTCGACTTCTCTGAATCAGTCATTTGGCCCACTTGGCCTGTTCAAAGCAGTCATTCGGCCCTTGCAATTCGGACCTGTTGGGCCAAGTTTGATTTTCCCAAAATTTTTTGAAAATTGGACCAAACCACCTAGACATCAACTGTCCGAACATCCGAAGACCATACAAATACTCAAGAAGCCTTTCTGGCACAAGGAACAAAGGGATCAGCGAGAGTTGGGCATAGAGGTGACACTAGTCAACCATCTAGCAATTCAGCCCAACAGTAGCACCAAGTGGAGTCTTAGAGCACTAAAAAATCATGATTGAGAGGAGGAAATAGAAGAGAATCCTATAAATCCACGGGGATGGGCCAAAAACCGAACCGATCATACAAGCCTATCAAGTTAAACCCATGACAAGAGTGCTAGAGTCGTCTAGGCACTTGTTTTCTCACTCACTCTAATTTCTAACCCTCAAAGCACAATTGTGAAGAGCTAAAAGCTTGATTTTTGACAATGCACAAAAAAGAGCACATGCACACACACTCACACACAGACTAAGGGTAAGTTGAGGACTGGTTGTAATTAACAAGGAACACACCCAAACTTTATTGAAAGATAAGTATAGGAACTCTCCTTACACTGGAGAGGATAAGGGTAGCTAGGTGTAAATGGATTGGAGGACAGGGGAAACCCTAACCCTAACTCCTTTGAGGCTATATAAATAGCCTAAAGTACACACTCAAGGTAGAGGAGAGTGTACTAGTTGTACCTTGAATAACTGACTAAACAAGATCTTGTTCTTGTACTTGAGCTCTCTCTCTCCCTCTTGTGCACACTCTCTCATGCTTCCAACTCTCATTTACAACATGGTCTCAGAGCCATCTTTGATCCTTCAGCTTCAATGCATCAAGCCATAGGCCTCGGGTAAGCATGTACCCAGAGAGCATATAACTGTCAAAGCACTGACCACTGTCAAGCATAGACCGATGTCAATAAGTGCAGGCTGAAATAAGCTCAAGCTTCCAAAAGCATCCGGATCCAATGACAAGCTCGAAGTCGTCCCTCAATTATCAATACATCATAGCATAACGCAAGACATACACTTGGAACCAATAGGCATATGTCAAAGCACGAAAGATAGCTTCAGCCCAAGAGTATTCAGCATGCATTTATTGTTATAAATTGTATATTTCCAGCCCTACAATCAGGCCAAAATCATAGCATGACATGTAGCTTCAATCCCCCAATCAATCGGGATGCAATAGGCATCAAACCGGTTATGTAGTCATGCCCAAACAAGCATAGGCATAAACTGTGAATGTAGCACTAGCATCAAATGTCTGTGGACTGTTTATAACAGTCCTGAAACACTATTTTTAGCCACTAAACCAATGCCTAATCTCAAAGTATCTATGCCAAGTATCAATATATATGCAAGAAGCCCGAAATGGAGCCCGAAAAAGTGCTTAATGCCAAGCTGGAGCTAGAGCTGAAGTGGCTGAATGGTAGCTATCTAGAAAATAGGATAGATTTGCATGATGTTGCTGCAACTCTTGCTGGTCCACGTGGCAAGTCTGGAGAGATTAGAGGGCTCAAACATGAGCCAAAGAGGCATGGGAACAAGCCTCTAGCAGCCCACAACCAGTGGCAAAGAGATATGAAGGTTGGAAGCTTCAATGGTGGCTGCCCTGTTTACCTAGACCTGTGGATTGAAATAAATCTCTGAAATAATGAAGCAATACCTCAATGTCAATGCCCTGATGGTGCCTCAATAGACCGAGAAGAAGCTCGGGAAGCCGGGGAGTGACGGGAGCTCAAGAGAATGAGCTATGGCTGTCGAGAAGGAGACCCAATGCGAGTGGGGAGTCGATGGGAAGCTGAGAATGCCACGAGCTAAGCTCAAGAGTTGGGAAGCTGAGCTCTGATACCAATTAAAAGGTGAGAAGGATTGAAGCTTGCACTCGAGAGCTATGGCGGGAGAGCAAAAGCAAGAAAGAGAGAGACAAGAAATGGGAACTCCAACAGTCACAATGTGTGACCGGGCCTTCCTTTATTCAAATTGTCACTAAAAGAATAAAGAATAAAGTGATGGTGACAGGCGCCCGCCACTTGCAGTGTGCAGTGGCGGCTGTCAGTGTAGTAATACACGAGCAGCTAGGTGGAGGCACCTTTACCCCCAACAATCATGTCAAATCGTCGGCGATAACTTGAAGAGTTTATAGCCAACTCGAACATGATGTGAAATACGAGGAACCTGCTCCATGCCTCATAGGTCTGGAAGCAAAAACAATCCACATGTGAGTGAAAGAAAATAAATTATTTCCTAGTGAAAACATCACTTCACTCATCCCAATTTATTCCTATCTGGATTGTTTTATTCATTGGTTGGCTCTAATACCAACTGTAACATGCCCTCTGTCCAAGCACGTTTTTAGCAGCCCATCTAGAAGCAAATCTAAGCATTGCTACCCGGCACTCCCATGGAACGTTCCAAGGTTTGTCGCCTAGGGTTTCTCGAGTCCTCTTCGCAACGGAGCATTAGCGGTAGCAAACCCACTAGGATTGACCTGAAATCGGGGTTTCTAGAGGCGAAGGTATCCTAATAACATTCTAGCATCAGATCATGGACATCCTACTTTACGCAGGGATTCCCAAGTCGAAGCAAACCCATGCTGCACTTGGTTCAAAGAGGATGGAAAACGAGGCGAATGCATCGCTCAGCCTCTCTACCCATAGGGCATAGTCCCATTTCGGTCCCCTAAAATGGCAAGAATCGGGTTCTAACCTAATATTACCTAAGGGCCATACATCTTTAGAATCTTGTGAGAAGCCTCCCAGTTCTCAGGAACCACCCTTTCGTAGGGCGGACTTGTCAGGGGTTCCGTCCACCCGCTTCCCTCAATGGGCGTTCTTTAGTTACCTAATTAGGGACATTTAAAAACAGCTTCCTTAATTAAGCCATTTAGGAAACAAGGTTCATTTGCGTAACTTATGGCACTGACATAAAAACAGTTCAGACAAGTTTTTTGGAAACAAACTTTATATTATCATCTTAATTTAAATACAAGTTTGTCCAAAAAGGATGGATTTCGCAATCCGTTGACGATGTGTCTTATTTCCTCCAAGTTTTTGCCCTTACACTAGTAACAGGGCCTCAAGAATCCATCTCGAGTCATGTAGATTGTTTGAGTAGGACCCGGAGGCAGGGAATTTATAGCCAGAGTCCCCCGCTGGCATCCAAGCGTCCTCCTATATTCAAAATAACCCACGGAGAGACCTCTCGTGGTGGGTTCGGTCCACGTTCCCATCACAGTCATTTGGAATCCCCTTGGCTAGGGTTGGCAGTAGCTTGGTGTGCCCTTCTAGAATTCAACATGATTCATTATTCCAATTTCTATTGTGAGCTTGGGTCATACATTCCTTTCACAAACATTGAATCTAGATTTACAAGCACAAACAACAATGAAGGCGAGTGCTCAGGACATCTGCTAAGGTGGAGTCCTCATCTTTGATGCTAGCATTGCCCTTCTTGGTCCTTCATGCCTTGGCATCATTTTCCATTATCTTCTGAGGGATAGAGATTATCCTCTTTCTGACTTCACTTTAATGTAATAGGGTTGAGTAATTATGCTATGGTTTTTTATGACGGCTTCCCTAGGTTGCTATCCTTTGGTTCCTATCTTAAGATCTTGGTCTAGGGTTTTGTTTGGTCAATCGGTAACCATTTTTCCCACATCTCAAAGTTTTTCGAGGTTCTAAGTTATCTTAGGGTTTCCTTCCCTCAAGATAGCCAGAACTTGTGTTTATTTCTCTTGCAAGTCGATCGCAACTAAGTCTATTCACCATTTTGAAATAGTTGCGAGCATCGAATGTAATGTGGTGGATAGTTGTCTTTCTTATGGATACGGTATTCAAGTTTCTTGGGTTAGCTTCAAGATATATCATATTTTGGAAGCGATCTTCCCCAAGAGTGTTTCGGGACCCTTTGCAGCTGGTTGTTGGGATAGAGACCAAATGCCCTGTTGACTTTAAGTCAAAATATGATTGTAAAGATAACTTGACCCAGCTGCGACTAAAGTCCCAGATGAGTTGATGAACTAAATCTTGACTTCACTTATCATGCAGGATTTTTATTTACCAAACTGGTCCTTGCAATTAAACTTAACATTTCACATGCTCCTTTGAAATCTACCTTTTTAGATGGATCCCTATTATGTGGTGCAACTAAGACTATCCATGATGTCATCCCATTTCTAGATGCAAATCTATGAAGCCCAATCCCTATTCATAAAAATTTCCTTAGTGCATTTATGCAAATCATAAGCCATGATTTAATTATTCAAATGCGAGTGTACATACATTCATTGTAAATGTGAATTAATTTACTACGAAGGTCTACGGGAGGCAATTGACGTATATGGAATATTTACATACCTCGGCCTTAGCCAAAGCTTTGACAATAGGTGGGTGATCTCTCTCACCTTTCTCATTCGCTTTAGGATTGTAAGCTGTAGTGAGAGTAAACTGACAATATGTGGATGACTTCTCTCACTTTTATCATTCCCTTCAGGATTAAAAGTTGTAGTGAGAGTAATATATATTCCCAACCTTCAAAAGAATTTTGTAGCTTCTTCTACATCCAATTCATCTCTATCTACTGTCACTTTTTGAACACAAACATAATTATATATGACGTCTTTCAAAAGAAATTTGTATACAAAATTGGTAGTCTTCACTCTCAAGGCTCATCCTTCCACTTGAATTGTAAGATTTTCTATTGCAAGTGCAAGATTTTGCATTTTGCAAAGACCCACAGGCATGATCATAAAATCAAACATCTACTTATAATGCATAGTCAATGGATATGTTGGATGTAGGCCACCATGATCTTGCACTTATGAAAACATTTGGCAACAAGTAACATAATTTTCCACAACTTGTAATACATCTTTGTGCATATCTTGCCACCTATATCTTTCTTTTATTTTGGCAAATGTAGCTCAAATATTGCATTGTCTAGCCCATAGACTTTCATGAAATTCTTTCATTATTTATAGATGAACTTCCTCGTTCCATATACTACCCTCTATGGAGTACCATTTCTTTGATTTGAATGCTTCCATAAATATTCATCCTTCAAGAAATACCCACATGCTTTCCTTCAAACTCTTTTGAAATGTTGATAAATCCATCCTTCTTGACTTGACAATGTGCTTAAGTAATGACCAATTAGTAGTCATTCATCATCACATCTTCTAAAAAGATTGAATTGAAGAAATAAAGCACATTTGATCAAGTGCTGCACTTGCATAACCAACTTCTTCACTCTCAGAAACCATATTTTCCTCATTCTTATACTTGGATCTTGATTGCATATCTACAATTGGTTATCTTTTCCTGTAATATGACAAAATTTTAACTCACAGCTTTGATATAACCAATCCATCATAGCATTCCAATTTCCAAAGTTGAAAAACTAGCAATCATGCCAAGTAGTAATAAGCAATGTGCTTCAACAATGACTGAATCTTGAATAAAATATTATGTCACACTTTAGTGTTGTAGGGGGGGAATCCCCTACCACCAAGGCTAAAAGAAAAGCTTCATCTTCAAAGGCCTCGACCATTGGATTTGGTGGGGTCCTCACTACTATCATCAAGGAAGCCTTCGACAAGGGCAGGAAGAAGCAAGAGGTGTAGATGAAATGCCAAGCAAGTCAACACCTCACCAGGAACAGGAGGCGCAATCCAATGAAAGGACACTAAGTGAGGAAGAAGAAGATAGGGAACAAGAAGAGTAGACTAGTTGGGAGAAGGCTAAGAAGATAAAGAAGGAAATTGTGCTAAGAAAGCAGAAAGAGGAGAGGAAGAAACAAGAGAAGGTGGACTTGCAGAAGGCTCGTAGGGAGTCCAAAAAGGCTGAGGAGGAATGAAGGAGAAAGCAAGAAGAGGAGGAGGAGGAGGAGTTGAGAAAAAAGGAGGAGGAAGACATGGCCCTCGCTACGTACAAGTCCATTGAGCATCACTCTAGGAGGCAGGACGAGCCAAAACCCACGAGCCCAATCAGAGATGAAGGGCCAAGCTCAAGTGCCCATGTGCCAAATTTTGTGCCACCTACAATGCAAGAAGGCAAGGGCAAGGCCCCAATCACCCCCATTCCCACTCCCCTGATGCCTGCAATCTTCGTTCCCAATTCTACGACCCAAGTGGATGCTAGCAACTTAATGGCTTGGGTCCAGTACTTCGTGAATAAAGAAATGGGCCAAGGAGCAGGAGAAGGAACCCCCTGGTAGGAACCAAAAGGCCTCGGCTACAGCAAATGTCGAGTCGAGGCAAGACCCTAAGAGGCAAAAGGTGGCAAGCTCCACAACCTCCATCCCCGCAACATAGAGGCCACCCAAAGAATACGACGAGTATGTCAAGGAGCTTCTCTCTCAATTAGAGAAAGCCAAGGAGGATAAAAAAATCATCGTAGTAGAGCATGCCAAATAGCCATGACCCAAAGGGAAGTTCACGAGCTAAAGGAGCATCTACAAGCTAAGGAAGGGACAGAAGCGGAATGGCAAGAGATATTGAATGAAGAAACCGAGGCCATATGGCACCTACGACCCCACAATGAAGAGATTGTGGTGCTAAGATGTTTGCAATCACACCTACTTCAGTCTCTTTGGAAGGAGCAATGAGGGCTCATGATGACTAGAATCCCATAAGCACAATAGGAGAGCTACCATCCAATTTCCTATAAAGCATAGTACTTGCTCTCTTTTCAAAAGCAATGTCATAGTACTTTTATCCTTTAGTAAAGTCTCTATGTCATTGGCAGTCTATACACAAGATTGTGTTTATGAGTCCAAGCTTCCATCTTGGAACCTAATTCACTTGTGTAACAATCAGTCATGTCAGTGTCTCCATGAATCACTCTTTCTCTTCTAACCTTCATAGCTTCTGCCTCAAGCCATGTTCTAGATCCATGTTTTTACGTGGTATCAAAGCCATGGTAAGCATGGCATACATCAATTTAGATTAGTAAACCTCCCTTCCAACTCTCTGCAACTCTGCTCATCAATGAGTTCATTTTCTTACTCTATCTTCACCAACCTTCCATGGCAGCCATAGCCAGGGAGTACCAACCTTGCTTGGAGCTCTTATATCTCCACATCCAGCCCATATCAGCTCACGATTCCTTCTAGGGACTTGTTTCTTTGCTCAAGGTGTTGGTTCTTGGCACCTCATAGTGCAACATTGGCCATCATATGCTTCGGCATTGCTGAAATGTTGTCATGATGTCCAGAACAGTGCCCGTACTGATCATATGCCCTGATCTCTCTCTAGGCAATGCGATGCTGACCACCATCATAAGGCATTGATAGTTCATGAAATAAGCTTCATTTTTATAAAAGAAAATTGGAAATGATGCACTGTAGCTTTTGCAATCTATGAAAAACCAAGCTGCCGCAAACCCTAACTGTGATTGCCATAGTCAAGAACTCGAAGCTTCATCTTTCAGCATCAAATCAAGGAGGGGAGATTCTAAATGTCTCAAGATTCGAGTCGCAAGCATCAATATCTCTTGATACTATTCATCTAGTGTCTTTTGGCACTTGTGCTTATCAAATATACTCAAGATCAAGTCTTCTACCTACTAAAATCTGAGAATTTTGAAGGCTGATTTGCTATTGATCCTCCAACTCCAGCATGAGCAAGGACTCTCTTACAATTCACTTCAAAGGGGTCGGGTTTCACACCTAGTAGACTTGCATCAAGCTCATCCTAATGAAGAAGGGCCTTTGGGCCATCACTAGTGGCAAAGAGAAGAAGCCTCGTGATGTAGACCTTATAGTCACTTGGCAAGAGAATGATGATAAGGCTCGAGCCATTATCAAACTGGAGCTAGATGATAGCTATATCCACCATATGGATAACTGTGATACTTCATAGGATACATGAAAGAGACTTGACACTTTGTTAGGTGCACAGTCTAAGTCATCAAAGTATGGTCTCTTGATTGAATTTTTCAGGCTTGAGATGAAGACCAACACATCACTTGCCACACATCTAAATTACATGGAAGGACTTCTAACCCAACTTGCAGGAATCAATATTAAAATGGAAGAAGATGTTTACATTGGTGTTTTACTTAAAAGTTTGCCTCCTGAATATAATAATGTGTCAACAACTCTAATCAATATGCCAAACCCTGAGCTTGTTGATATCCAGGCATCATTATTAGAGGAGGAAAAGAAGCTAATAACTAAGAAAGAACCAAGCACCTCTAGAGATAAACAAGCATTATATGTTGGCAACATGTACAAAGACAAGAAGGACCAGCTTTTCTGTGACTTTTGTAAAAGGACCAGACACACCGAGAAGTTCTGCCACACCAGAAAGAGGTCCCAAAAGGCCTATCTAGTTGCTATTAAAGAAGAAGAAGAACATGGAGCAAAAGAAGAAGAAGAAGAAGAAGAAGAAGACCACCAAGAGAAGGACAAACCTCATCAGTCCTTCTATTCGGATAGACTTTTTTAGCCTTGTATTGCCTAGCCCTCATGCTTCAAACATAAACTTGTAAACTCCTCATGTAGCCTTGTACTACAGCCTCTGTACACTTTGTGAGGCCCTTGTTATAGCCTCTAGATGTCCACCATGTTTGTGGTACCCACACTTAGCCTTTTCTGTGACATCCTTTGGTGTTTTTCCATGTCTATGGTGTGCCCACACTTTGCAGGTGTTGCTCTCACTAAAGCCTCTACACACTTTGTACTATTGGTTGTGATTGAGGACGGGTGTTGAGATGTTTGCAATCACAACTACTTCAGTCTCTTTGGAAGGAGCAGTGAGGGCTCATGACTAGAATCCCATAAGCACAGTAAGAGAAGTGCTACCATCCATTTTCCTATAAAGCATTGTACTTGCTCTCTTTTCAAAAGCAATGTCATAGTACTTTTGTCCTTCAGTAAAGTCTCTATGTCATTGTTAGTCTATACACAAGATTGTGTTTATGAGTCCAAGCTTCCATCTTGGAACCTAATTCACTTGTGCAACAGTCAGTCATGTTAGTGTCTTCATGAACTCACTCTTTCTCTTCCAACCTCCATAGCTTCTGCCTCAAGCCATGTTCTAGATCCATGTTTTTACATGTGGCACGCTACAAATATTTGCAAGCTGAAATGGAGAAAATCACTAAAGCCACAAAAGAATTGGAGGAGCTGAGGGAGAAAATAGCTTGCAGGTACAAAAGAGAGGCGGAGAAACTAACCCAACAGGCTGCCTCAGCACAGGAAGAGGAGCAAAAGCTAAGGACATAAATGGAAGATCAAGAACGAAAGCCAACGGTGCTAGCTCAGAGGCAGGGGAAAAGCCCTGAAATTATGAACAGGAGGGTAGAAGAATGGGCTAACCAGAACGAAAAAAGAGTCAAAGCCTTGGCACGTCGTCTTACTCAAGTTGAAAAAGAAAAAATACTTGCTGAAAGAATAGTGAAAGCCACCCAAGTGAGCTTTCAAACCCAGCAATGCACCTTCCTGGATACCCTATTGGACATCACCCAGGCAGAGAAGGAAGAGTCCATAGAGGCAATGAAAAAGAAACTAGGAATGGCTCATAGAGCACTGAAAGCAGGTGTACAGATGTCACCACAACCTAGTGGAGTTGGCCCAATCCTGGAAGAGCAACGCCATTATCTCCTATTGGCAAGCCTAACCTCGTAGGAAGTGGACGCACTCGGGTCCATCGAAGAAGAACAATAATTCCCAAGCCAAGAGAAGGAGGTGGATGTAAACTTTGGAATGGGACCACACGAAGAAGAGCTTGTCCCACCGCCTCCTTCCCCTTGGCCTGAAGAGCAACAATATGTAGACATATCCGCAAAAAGAAAGGCGACACTGAGGGAAAGAAGAAAACAAATGGTAGAGGAGACAAGGAGAAAATGGAATGCCAAGGGAGTGAGGGCATCCCATGCACCTATCCCACCATGTGCGGATGATACCTCGGCAAGCTTCCACGTTGACCTTGTGATCTGGGAGAGGCAAGAAACATCCAAGAGCCCTTTCAACTTTAACTTCCAGTTCACCACCACCTTCCGTAGGGTGTTGCCCATCAAGGTGGTGGAGGAGGTGATTAATATCGGAAGCAGGCTCAGACAAAAATGGTTGGAGGAGAGAGAGCAGAATCCCACCTTATGGGCCACTGAAGATGCTGAATTTTGGCAGAATAAGGTTTTTGAAGTGCCAAGGTCTGTGCCTGGCTAGGAATGTCAACTTTAATGGAGAAGAAGGGTATGTGACCTCAACCTGGACATTTGGATGGCCTTTTGAAACACTCAACCCTTCGAACGGAATGACCCAACCTTTATGCCCTACCCTCAAAGGGTGGGAATGAATTTTGACTCTAGTGTCCACGGCTGCTACAACTTTCCTATAATCTATAATCCTCATTGTACTACATATGAAGAGGCCCTCATCTTCACATTAGAGAACTTCTATGATACCCTAATCCAATTCACTAACGAATTCTCTTCATGCCCTAATCCCACCTTTATTACTACTTCTAATTACCTTAGATTGATTAGGATACTCCTTAGGCAAGACCCCACCCCACAAGAGCGCGGCCTTCCACTACTCCATTTTGATCCTAATGCTATAGACGGATGGTTGCGTGATGGCTCAACTAATGATGCGAGCTACTCTATTACCTTCATTTTGCCTAGCTATTGTAGAGGATATAAATGCTAGCTACTTCACCCACTGCAATCATCCATTCCTCTCCACCACCACCCTTCAGGTCTGCCTAAACCTCAAGGGCTATCTCCAAAGCCACCAAATCCTTAACAAATCTATCAGGCCCCCTTCTGCACCCCACCCCGATGACAAAGACTAACTTCTATCGCGACCATGTAACTTGGACCAAAAATAGAGAGAGACAGAGAGACAGAGAGACAGAGACAGAGACAGAGAGAGACAGAGAGAGAGAGAGAGAAATAAAAATGAAAAGAGAAAGAAAAGAAGAGGAAGAAGAAAAAGCAAGACAAGGAGGTACAAAGCAAAAAAGGCAGTCACAAGAACATGGAAACGAAAAGAGATATTCCACGTAGACATAGCAGGATGCACAAGGGTCACAGTCACTACACCTAGGGGTTCTCAAGTTAGGTGCGTCCGGTGACTTTGGCTGGCTCCGTGTCTAATCCCCTAGCCCTTTTTAATTCCCACTACATGCTTAGGGCACATCAAGGGCAGGACATACCTAGGAAGGCAATTCTTGCCTATGGTTAGACATGTCACCCTAAGCCCCCTACACCGCACCTCCCTTATGCACAAACTGGGTTCTCAAGTGTGGGATATCACTGAGGGCTTGTGCCCAAGGTTAGACCCATCTCCCAATTCCATAAGCACGTGCACCTTGCACTCCACGATAAGGCAAAGACACTCCCAAGTAGTGCACCTTCGTTTCTTTCCAAGTACAAACAAAGGCATCAACCACCGACTTCGGTGGCCCCATCATCCATGCAATATGCCCCTGACCCCCACCATCTTAATCAGGTGATTTGTTTCTTCCTAAGCTCAATTCCTCTACAACCCCGTCATCATCAACTCACACATCTACCCTTTCTCATCAAACCCTCATCAGCTCAAAACCACAATGTCTCGAGACTAGCAACCACCTACGAGAGGGGCTATTTTATGTGACAACGTTCCCATGAAGGCAAACCAAGGCAGAGGCAGATCGAGGCAGTCCAAGTCAAAAAGTGAATGAAGAAGCTCATTTGGAACATCGCAGGATAAGACAACCATGGAGGGCCAAACGACGGATCCATCCAACTTTATCTTCAATTTCAAAGATGGATTCGCACATCCTTATCTCTCCACATAGGGATTCGTCCAACTTTATCTTCAATTTTAAAGGCATAAATCCCTCCAACACACCCTCAACCAGGGCTTGTATACAAACTCAAAAAAGCCATCTGGCTACATCATCACCCCTTCCTAAAGGGGATGCAATGGTAGTGGAGAAGGAGAAGAGGAAGATGCAGGAGAGAAGAGCACACACAATGTAGGTGTTATCCAACTCAACTGATAGCCTTATTGCACTATCATATTATATATGAATGAAGAATGGGCGGTCATAGTGTACACGACGGGCAGGCCCAGAGGCCTTTTGCCCCAACAACTTCCCACTAAAAGGCCAATGTGGCTGGGGAGTGAAAACAAAAAAAGGAAAAAAAAAGACAATGTGAGAAATCATAACATCTCACCCAACGCCCAATCGAAAAGCGAGTTGTGCAAGAAGTGTTGGGAACCTCTATAGAAGAAGAGTTAAGCATCCCTGAGTCCATGATATCCAGGAGATAAGCGATCCCGTAGCTCCATACAATGAAGCAATCCAATAATGCTTCTCATGAAGCAAGCACAACTCATCAGTGCATGGCTGTAAAGCATCAGAGTTATGCATAGCATCACTGTAGCACTTACAAGACAATGGAGAGCAGTCAAACTCTCTAGAATCAATCACTAAAAGAGAGCCAACATCTCAGACACTCATCCAACGGGGTCTCATGAAATGGCTCTCATGAGCCTACAAGGGGTCTAGCAATTTACCACTAATATCCTGACCTTGACTGCTATGCATAGCTATGTCATCTAGGCCAATAAGTACCTCATTTTCAACATAAACAGCTTGCTGTAATGGCACTATAGCTGCTATAAAATTAGCCATAAAGCGTACTAAATGCTCATCAAGAGGCTTGAGAGTTGTCTGCATCTCATAGAAGACAGCATGACGGCTACATATGACCTATTGGGCATCCAAATCCCATAATATGTAGGCCTTAAAGCGAGGATACATCTACATGACATAGGCTCATGTGGCATATGTACAGATGCCTGGCAGCCAAACATCCTCAAGTATGTCATAGGAAGGCTGAATGCCACTCCATGCCTCATGGGGTGTAATACCATCCAAGGTCAAGCACGGCATCTTGTTAACCAAATAGACTGCCGTCATAAGGGCCTCAACCCAAAAGCCATAAGACAACCTAGTTGTGGTAAGCATAGAAGCAACCTTTGCCTGCAAGGTCAGGCACATGCCATGAGCAATTCCATAATACTGTGGGCACAAAAAATCAATGCCATACTGCTGACAAGAGGTCCAAAAGATGGGAGAGAGAGCATGACTCTCATAATCCATTTGCAAGCACCTAGGCCTGCTACGAACAGAATCCATAAACGTATCAAGCATAATTGCAACATCCTCAATCTACATCAAGGGAAAAGCTCAAACACGGTGGGTAGCATGATCAACAAAGGTCACAAAGTACAACGCTCCACCAAGTGACTGGGAAGGCATAGGTCCATATACTGCACAATTGACAATATCTAGAGGAGCATGCCTTGTACGATTGCCATAATCCAAGGGGGCTCTGTAAGGACCAAGAGTACAATCAATGCAAGCATCAAGATCTGTAAGTGACATAGGAGGCAACAATGAGTCTAAATGAGACAAGATCTCCATCTCTCTATGGTGCATATGGCCTAGGCGATAATGCCATAACAATGCATGTGGTATCCGGATAACTGCAACCATAGAATCTCGCACATAAGAGACATGCACTAGGTAATGAGAACCAACTCTAGAACCTCTGGCCAAAACCAAGCAACCATGACAGATCTTCCATGACCTATCCTGAAGAGAAATAGTATATCCTGCATTAGGCAACTGACTAACAGAAATCAAGCTCTTACTAAGCATAGGAACATGTAAAACATCCATGAGTATAAGAGAAGTCCCATTAGTCAAAGCTAGGTGTATATCCCATGTACCAACAATAGCATAAGACTGCTCAAGGCCCAAATCAATACATCCGTCAACCTCCGTGTAAGAAGAGAACCATGCTCTATGAGGGGTAACATGACAAGATGCCATAGAGTCCAAAAGCCAATCAAACGCATAGGACTAATCACTAAGCAAGTAAGCTATAGGGAAACAAGATGACAGGAGTACATGGTCAACCGCATCATCATGGGTAATTGCATGTACCTCACCACTAGTAAGAGTAGTAACACATGTTGCATCTGTTGTATCTCTGACTCTTTGCTCATGTCGAGTCCGTCTCTGTCTCTGTTGCTCTCTAATCTGTCTAAAACATTTTCTTTGAACATGCCCAAGCTTCCCACAATGGAAGCAAACAACATCTGAAGTAGAAGAACATGTAGAAGACGACAAGGAATCCAAGTCATCATGAATAGGGCTATCCATAGCATCCACGGAGCTCAAGCAGTCGAGGGCTATCCCAAAGGAGGGAACCTACTCATAAAGACAATCATCTTCAAGTACATCAGTGGTAGAAGCATGCTGCAAAGGCTCATGAAACCTCAACAAACATGTGGGAGCTCCCAAGGACATAAAGGCATCAACCAAGGATCCAAAAGCTCCCACATGAAGAAGGGTCATAGCCAATTGCATGACATAACCAACCACAGTACGATAAAGCATAAGACATCTATCATAAGAGCATATGGTATTTAGCCATGAAATCAGCCCATAACCATAATGGCAAACATGACTCTGCAATACATCAGACCACATAGTAGTACCCAAGTCAATGCAAGACCGTAGTAAGTGGCATAAGATCCTGCAATGGTCAAGCTCCAGGAGAAGCCCAAGTATCTGTACAACAACATCCAAATAAGTGGCTCTGTAAAGTACATGATAGTAGACAAAGTGCATAGCTGGGTAAGCATTAAGAGCAATTGCTCTCTGACCCATATGGGCAAAAGCAACCCAACTAGCATAGAAGCTAGGCAACACAGAAGCAACAAAGCCATAACTGCTAAATCCAAGCATTGTCAAGAAGTCTAGTGATCAAGGAGTACCCCGCAAAGAACCAAGCATCAATGAGCAATGAAATCTCAATAACCAACTGCCAAGTCACTGGAGCAAGCATTGCTCAAAACATGTATCTACATCCAAGTAAATCCAAGATCCATAATCAGGGCATTAAGAGCCAAATAGCATCCAAGTTGCATAAGTGATAAGCCAACCAAATGCAACATGCTCGACAAAATTCTCAAATGCAAGTCGATTCAAGCCCAAACATCTTCCATACTGCAGCTGAACCCAAAAACATCCACATCAGACATCAGTCCCATAATGGGTAGCACGGGACATAAACCTTGTCAAGTGAAATGTCAGCTGCAAAGAAAATGACAGTGAACCAAGAACTAAGCTCTACTCTTTGCTCAAAAAGCATCCGAGAGTATAAACATCAAAGTGGCATCATCCAAATACATCAACATATTATCTCGAGTAGTCGGGAGCACCCGTAGACCATAGGCATAACCAAACTGGAGGTAAAACAACCTGTCACAACCAAGGTAGCATAAATCCCAACCAAGAACAAAGTGTCAGCATCAAAATCAAGGCTCAATAGCTCTCAAATAGTATATCCAGCCATAAACCATGATGACCAAGCATCAATACATCCAACAGGACACTCGAATGTCAACAAAAAGCATTATGCATAAGCCGTCCCTGATAAAACCTTGCTGCCCAAACAATGTACAGTAGTAAATCCCTATATAAATCAAGCTATGAAAGCTCAAACCAAGTCTCAAAGCATCTCAAAACATTGGGCAACCATCCCTAAAGCATTTGGGAATCAAATACCAAGCCTCGAGAGCATCACATAAGCTAAGAGCATGGCATTTTCTTGCTGTAAATCAACTCAGATCTATTACAAAAAATTCTATGATCACGATTTGGCAGATTTGACATCACCATTGCATCTGGAGCGTACCAAAACCCCAAGTTAGACTCTTATCTTGCCTAAACCAGGTTTCGGATACCCAAGATATGATAAAAAATGGGATTTTTTAGCCAGATTTTGAAACAAGCGCAAAAAAAGTGAGCTACTACTGTGGGGCCTACTGGTTATGCTGAGGATAAGGGGGGAAATGGGGGCATACAAGGTGCCCAATGAAGCCAAGGAACACCTGCAAAAAGCCTATGAGGGCTGGTGAGAGGCGGGAGATGAAATCTTACCTCGGGGGGAAGAAGCCATGGTTGGCATTGAAGCTCCAAGCTCTAGGTCTTCAATCCGGGCTGCCGGGCCAAGTTCCATGATCAAGCTCTCATTCAAAGCTTTGATACCAATTGAAGGAGATGTAATGGCAATGGAGAAGGAGAAGAGGAAGATGTGGGAGAGAAGAGCACACACAATGTAGGTGTTGTCCAACTGAACTGACAACCTTATTGCATTATCATATTATATATGAATAAAGAATGGGCAGTCATAGTGCACACAGGCAGGCCTAGAGGCCTTTTACCCCAACACTTTCAACCACTCTGCATCAGTGCTATGGGACTGGCACTTGTCTAGGAGGGGGTTAATGTTAATCCTCAAATGAACAAGGTGGAAAATCCATAAAATCTAAAGTAGAAGATGAAGGCGCACCAAGAAAAATATGGAAACACAAGAAGCGCAAAAGAGTTCTAAATCAAGGAGAAATGTGCACAAGAAAAAGTGAAGTCAATACTTTTGTAAAAGAGTGCAAGGTGCATCATGATTTATTTTAAGAGTGCCGGCCGTGCAAATTGTAAAGGTAGATGGGCAGTAGGAAGGAAGCTAGGAAGATAGGATAACAATGGAAAAAATGAACTAGGCCATGGTCGGCCATGTAAAAAGGGGATGACCGCCCAAGGGAAAGAGGGTTTTGTATATATGTTGGGGTAAAAGGCACTTGGGCTTACCCGTGTACAGTGAGCGCCCATATTATTTATTCATATATATATATATGAAAGTACAATAAGGCTATCATAACATTATTGACAACACCTACATTGTGTGTGCTCTTCTCTCCCGCGTCTCCTACATCCCTTTCAACTAGTATTAGAGCCACTCCTTCGCGAGCTCTTCTCGACATCTACACGAGGTATGAGATCTTGTTCTCTCTTATTCTTCAATCCACATAGGTACACCAGGGTTTACAGGTTGGGGCAGCCATTGATGAGCTTCCCCCTTCTTGAAGCTTGAAGCTTCTCGCCTTGCTTGGCTTGTTGCAGCTTTGTTTGGGCATTCATTGGAACCTATTGAGTTGCCTTGTGGCTCTTTTGAGCCCCCCCTTCATCAAAAACGTGATCAGCCCCCTTCAGGACTATTTGTGCCATTTTTTGGCAAGCCCTGGACAGCACGTGATCATTCTCCAACTCCCCCACCCACTTGGCTACTCATTGGTACTTGATCTTGGTCCATTGGACCCCCGGCACTTGGCATTGATTTATGGGCTGATTTTCTTCAATCAAGGACTGTTCACAAACAATTTACAGCTGTGCTACATTAGCATTTTATGTTTGGGTCACATTGACATTGACGTTGGTCGCCCGATTGGTCACGAATGCTCCTCGAATGATGTGGGAGTGTATGCCTATCATGTGAGATGGTTTTGGAGCTGATCTTCCTCAGCCATTGACTATTTTACACAGTTCACAAGCAACCCAAAACAGGACAGCCCCTTGTCATTACATTTTATGCTCATGCTACATGGTCATTTGATGCGCCTGATTATGCAGGTTGGTGCCTACGTGTTTGGGAATGTATGCCTATGAGTTGGCACTTGATTGAGCTTTTTTTTAGCATTAATTTACTCAGTTTTGGATTGTTATTTGCTACTGGAAACTTCAGGGCTGAAGCTATTTATGCTATAGTTGGGTTATGCCTATTGGTCATGGGGTGCTCCCAACTACTCGGTATGATGTCATGATGTATTTGGACTATGCCACATGTCTTGTTTATGCTTTGGAATCCTTTTAAGCTGAGATTAGAGATCAATTTGGGTTTGAATGTCACTTCTTTGCAGCTGGCATTTCATCTATGACATGGTTTATGCCTAGGCTACCCAGTACATGTTATGCTGTCTTGGTGAATGCTTTATGCTTTGGCTGTGGATGGCAATTGTTTGGAGCTCGTCTCGACATTCCTTTGAGTATTCCCTTGAGCAGTTGGACATTGACTTGGCTTTTTCTGTTACGACTTGGCTTTTTCCGTTATGACTTGGATTTTTCCATTACGACCTTGGATGCTATATGGGATTTTATGCTCTGATTATGGATCTTGGCTATTACTTGGATGCACTTACAGGTATTAAGTAGTGAACTACTTCCTTGTTTTGGCAGTTGCCTATTGAGCTGTGATTGCTCATTTGCATTTGATATGCAGGAAACTTACTAATCAGTGGACTTGGATAGTGCTTGGGATTTATAGTTATGGCCGTCTTGCTTCTTTATTATATGGCATCTATGTTATTTGGGCTGCTATTGCCCGTGTATGTCAGGGAACATTTGATCTTTATGGCCACCCATATATGCACATGGTATGCTACTATGTATTTTACATAGCCTCTTACCTGGATGCTTTTACATAGATATTTGGGCTTTTATTAGAGCTTGATTCTTGCAGGTTTATTTGCCACCTGCCATTCTTTGCTGGACATGTATGTCAGTACATAGTATGATACACTACAAAGTTATGTATACTCCTATGTTTCGAGGATGCTTATGCATTTATGGCTCCAAGGCATGCTTATGCTTTTATGGCTGCGAGTTACAGTGGTTGGATGTGTCATGCTTTTGTCTGCTAGGCTTGTCCGTGTGGGAGCTTTTGCATCCGTGGTTGATGCCTTTGTATTCTCCCTTTCTAGTTTGGATGAGTCCCCTTTGCAGTATGTTATGACGATTTCCAGCACTTCTAGTCATGCAGACAGTCCTCCTGATGAGCATGTTCTCTCTTATGAGAATTCCCCTGATTCTTTGAGCTCCTTGGATGTATTGGACAGCCCTACTCATGCTATTACAGAGCAATTGTCCTCTTCTACAGGTTTTACAAGTTCTGTTTGCTTTCATTGTGGAAAGACAGGGCATGCAAAGCGTAAATGCTTCAAGTGGATTAGAGAGCAGAAAAGATTGCACCGCACTAGAGAGCAGAGTCAGTGATACAATAGGTGAGACCACTGTTGATAGTGGTATGGTGCATGTAGTTACCCATGATGATGCAACTGAGCCTAGACTCCTGGCATTGTGTTACCCTGTAGATTACTTGCTCAATGATATGGCCTATACCTTTGATTGGCTTTTAGACAATATGGCATCTTGTCATGTTACTCCACATAGAGCTTGGTTCTCTTCTTACAGGGAGGTTGATGGATGTATTTCTTTGGGCCTTGAGCAGGATTGTCATGTTATTGGTATAGGGGATATACACTTGGCTTTGCCAAATGGGTCTTCTCTTATGCTTCGTGATGTCTTGTATATACCTATGCTCAATAAGAGCCTAATCTCTGTTAGTCAATTGCATGGTACAAGATATTATGTCTCTCTTGGGGATACTTCATGGAAAATCTATCGTGGTTGCTTGGTAGAGGTGCTAGATATGATAGTGATTATGTAGTGCATGTCTCTCATGTGGGAGATTCTATGGTTGCAATTACGCAGATACCACATGCATTGTTATGGCATTGTCGCCTAGGGCATGTACGACACACTGAGATGGATGCTTTATGTGATATGGGCTTATTGCCTGCTCTTCCCCATGCTACTTGTCCTCATCGTACTCATGGTCTGTGCATAGCCTCTTTAGCTTATGGCGATTGTGTGAGGCATGCTCCTCTAGATCTAGTCCATGTTGTAGTATATGGACCTATGCCTTCCCAGTCACTTGGTGGAGCGTCGTATTTTGTGACCTTCATGGATCATGCTACCCACCGTGTTTGGGCTTACCCTTTGGTAGGGATTGAGGATGATGTTACTATGCTTGACAGGTTTATGGATTCTGTTGCTGCTGGTAGCAGGCTTAGATGCTTGAAGATGGATTATAAGAGTCATGCTATCTCTCTTAGCTTACGAATCTCTTGTCAGCAATATGGCATTGATTTCTTATGCCCACGGTATTATGGGATTGCTCATGGCATGTGCCTAACTTTACAGGCAAAGGTTGCTTCTATGCTTACCATAGCTAGGTTGTCTTATGGCTTTTGGGCTGAGGCCCTTATGACGGCAGTCTACTTAGTTAATCGGACGTCATGTTTCTCTTTGGATATTATTACTCCACATGAGGCATGGAGTGGCATGAGACCCTCCTATGATCACTTGAGGATGTTTGGTTGCTAGGCATCTATCAGTATGCCACATGAGCCTATGTCACGCAGATGCATACTCCTTGGTTATGGAGATGGTGACTTTACGGCTTAGAACCTTTGGGATTTAGATGTCTAGCAGGTTCTAGCAGTCGTCATGTTGTCTTTTATGAGACGCAGACACCTCTCAGGCCTCTTGATGCGTGTTCAGTATGCTTTATGGTGGCTGATTCTACATCCGTATGTCAATCTTCCGCTTTGCTGAGGCCGCATACTGCCTTGAGACCACGTTTGACTTGTGTCTGGGATGCTGGCCCTCTTTTGATGATTGACCTTGGAGAGTCTGTATGCTCTCCGCTGTCTTTTATGTGCTGCGCTGATGCAATGCGCCACTCTGATGCTTTACAACCATGCACTTATAAGTTGTGTTGCTTGCTTCATGGGAAGTAGTCATCAATTGCTCTATTGTCTAGAGCTATGGGATCGCTTATTTCCTGGATGTCATGGACTCATGGATGCTTGACTCTTCTTGTGAGGAGGTTCCCGCCACTTATTGCACAGCTCGCTTTTCGATTGGGCATTGGGTGAGATGTCATGATTCCTCACCCTGTCTCTTTTCTTTTGTTTTGTTTTCTCACTCCCTGGCCCACTGGCCTTTTAGTGGGAGGTTGTTGGGGTAAAAGGCCCTTGGATCTACCCGTGTATAGTGACCGCCCATATTCTTTATTCATATATATATGAAAGTGTAATAAGACTGTCATAACATTATTGACAACACCTACATTGTGTGCTCTTCTCTCCCTCGTCTACTACATCCCTTTCAACTCCCACATCTCTTACATCCCTTTCAATATAAAGTTCAAAAAGTGAATGAGAGCTCATTCTTTTGGTGTGTGGCAAAGTGGGCTCTTCTTCTTCTCTTCTCTTGCTTGCTTGTGAGTGCTTGAGAGAGGGAGTGTCAGTGAGTGAGGGAGTGAGTGTGTGAGGGTGAGGGATCTTGAAGGTGAATCCCTCCACCATCTCCTCTCTTCTTCTTCTCTTCTCTTCTCTCATGGCTATGGAGAATGGATATTGGAGAAAGAGGCTTGAGGATGCTTGAGCTTGCATCATGAATCATGGAGCTATCAGAGTGCTTGAGAGAGGAGGCAACTTGATCAGGCACAGAGGTAAGCTCACTACACTCGTAGAGAGGGATAGCGCATCGACTATGTAAGAGGTAGCCATTAGTGCTCATTTGAAACACTTGAACAATAATTGGTCCATGGGTCTTGGCGGTTGAGCTTGGGCTCACCTCTACATGACACTTTCTAAGTCATGAGATGCTTTTTGTACTGCCATGTGTGCTAATATACCTAAGGATGGTTTGAAACTTCAAGATGTTGAGAGTGTCTTACTCATAGAGGAGATAAATAGAAAGAATGCGGATGCATTCAATATTTCTCATGCATTGACTATTAGGGAAAATAGACATAATGGTAAGAACGGTAATGACCGCCTGGTAGGGACTCACAAAGGTCTCAATCTCCCGGTGTCAGAGGGGTTTTAGTTGAAAGGTTGTATTCACCTGGGATCAGACATAGAAAGAAGTAGAGAATAGGAGATGAATGAAAAGAAAAAGAATAGACAAGAGGTAAACACAATAAAGACAAAGCACAATGAATCAAATCACTATGTATTGATAGAACCTGAAATCTCTTGTCTTGCACTACTCAAAAGAAATCTCCAAGCATTAGATCTCTTGGAGCTCCCTCGTAGACCAAAAACGTGCATCAAATATTAACTTCTTCTCTGCTGCCGGAAACCCAAATATGATGGTTCCATTGGCTCCGAAAGGGAGGGTAATAGAAATCTTCCAAATCACTTATTCTTCTTCTCTCCAGTTCAAAGTGTTGTTTGTTGCTACATGTCCACTCTTGAATTACGGCGTGCGCGATTTCGCCCCTCTTTCTTTTTCATGAAAATCCTAAAACTGGCTGAAAAAGCCACTTGTTTTTTGCATGCCACCCTATTCTAGAAGTTTTCCTAGATTTTTAGGATATTTATAATAAATAATATCCAAAATATCAAAAATAGGTTAAAATTATTCAAAAACCTAGTAATTTTTAGCCATCCATGCCACGGACACTAGCACTAATGACTTAGATGACATTGACTCTCTAGATCAATAAGAAAGCCGAATGATGATGCACTCCATAGTTTTTCACACTGTGTCTGCGACGAGTGGCATGACATCCACCCCCTCTGAATCTGCACATCCTTCAGTATGTACCAAAATCCTAGTTGTCACCAGATTCTGAGTCCTCCTCATCCTCTACAACCATATCCTTTGCTTCTTCATCTTCCATATCTTCCTGACTAGCCCCTATATCATGGCCACTATTTTCTTCCAATTCTGGCAACTCATAGGCAACAGATTCCCGCCTCTTGAATAATTTGATCATTTTCCTTGCTACCAAAAGTTTTATGGCTATCCCATCTAGCTCTTTTAATGCATAAGTAGCATTTTCAAACACATCTTACCACATAGGATCCAAATCATCTTTTGGAAACCTTTTACGCATGGCACTATGCTAGTTGTCTAAACTACTATCATAAACCAATACCCAATCTCTATCTTGTATGGTTCTTGGTCTCAATCTATATCTTTTGTCAAACTATTTCTTGTTTTATATCCTTATTGCCCTTAACTTTGCAACGGCTACCTCTATGTCTTCTGACTTTCTTTCCAACTATCTAATGCATAAGGCTAAAAACTCCTCTTGATTCAATTCCTCTTCTCAAGGTAGCACACTTCATGTGAGTGTCATCTCTTCTATCGGCATGATAGGTTTTTACCATACATCAATTCAGCATGCATATATCATGTAACAGCACGATGAGTTGTTCTGTCAGCCCACAAAGCATAAGGGAGCAATCATGGCCACTCTTTTACCTTCTCTCCATATGCTTTTGCCAATGCATTCACAATAGGTGGATGACCTCTTTCATTTTTACCATTTCCTTCAGGGTTATAAGATGAAGTTAAAGCAAGCTTTATCCCCAACCGCGCAAAGAAATCATGAGCTTCATTTGCATCCAACTCACCCCTATATGTTATAATTTTTTCCACACAACCATTCCAACAAAAGATCTCTTCTAAGAGAAAAGTACACACTGCATTTGTTGTCTTAGTACATAGAGCTCTCCCTTCCACTTGATTAGTCAAGTCTTCACAGTATCATAGGGGTTTTTGTCGAAAGGTCGAATCCACTACGTAGTATCAGAGGTAGAAGGAAGTAGAGATAGGGGATGGAAGAGAAGAAAAAGAATAGACAAGAGGTAAACATGACAAAGGCAAAGCACAATGAATTGAATCAATATGTATTGACAGAACCTGAATTCTTTTATCTAGCACTACTCAGAAACAATCTCCAAGCATTAGATCTTCTGGAGCTCCTTCGTAGACCAAAAACGTGCATCAAAATAATAGCTCCTTCTTTGCTGCTCGGAACCCAAATTTGATGGCTCTGTTGGCTTCAGAAGGGGGGTAAAACTCTAGGACACCTGATCAGGGATCTCCTAGCTCACTCCTTCTAGTTTAAAGTGTAGTTTTCAACCTATCAACAACGATCGCAACGCGCGCGATTTTGTCCCTTTATCATTTTTATGAAAAATCCCATGACTGACTAAAAAAGCAACTTACTTTTTGCATACTGTCCTAATCTAGAAGCTTTTCTTAGCTATTTTGGATATTTAAAATAAATAATAGGCTAAAATTGTCCAAAAATCTAATATTTTTGGACCATTTATGCCACTCACACTAGTACTAATGACTCAAATCACATTGACTTTCTAAATTAATAAAGAAATCGAATGATAATGCACTCCAGAGTTTTTCACACTGTGCCCGCATAGTGGCACGACATCCACCCCCTCTGAACCTGCACATCCTCCAGTATGTGCCACCAATGCACCACCCAGATCAAACACCCATAATCTCAACTTGTTGCTTATCATGCATATAAGAAGACATCCCCCTGTATCATAGATCAAAATACTCAGCATTTGCATAACTCTTGAGCCATACCCAGTATCCCTCTAGGGTCATAAGGCCTTGGGTGCATATCATACATTAGAGGTTGTTGAGTCTCCATATACATGCTATCAATGCACCCATAAACAAATACATAGCAACATGCCTGCTCTTTCAAAGTCCATCGCATGGGAAGTTGTTTCTGATAACCTTTTTACTCCTCATCCAACATAAACTATCTCACTTGCATTCAACACATTCTCACCATCACCAAAAATAGTGAAATAATCCATATATTGAAGCATCTTAGAATTGTCAATCAAGGTCTCTGTCAAAGCATCTGAAACATTTTCAAGCTGTAAAGCATTACATCTATTATCTTGTAAATGCATATCCTCGAGCTCATGAATTGTTTCAGAAACGATAACTTTATCATCCTGTAAATCATGTGCATCCAACAAGTCAGCAATCTCTGTTTGAGTCCCTGTATCAAGTAAAACATAATCTTCACAAACCTCTTCAAATGCATTAAGAAAATCTATAGGTGCAATGGCTGAATCTTCTAGTACAGGATCTTCCAAGGCATTCATGGTTGTCTCAATATTAGACTACAACTTATATCTTGGTTGGTTGCTCTTCTTTTTGCCCTCTTGTTTGATATCATATTTTTGCTCCTGATTGACCTCTTCCATAACATGCTTGGGAGGTGGATCATTTGTAGATTTAGACAAAACCACACTTCTTCTTGTCACTTCCGTAGATATCCCTGCATTATCTTCATCTCTCATCTGTTTCCCTTCAACAAGTGCATATGCTTTTTGTCATTTTTCTAAATATGCATCCACTGAATATGTATATACCAGTGATTCCCAATCAATTATGTCACCAATTTCTTGCCCTACATGAGATATTTCACTATCATTAACTTTCCTCTTTTCAGCTGCATGTAAAGCATGTGTCCATATCTCAACCTTTGGAGACACTTGGTCATACATTCTATCCAACTATAGACCAAAAGTAGAAGCATGTACCGCCACATAAGCATTTCGGACATCCAATCTTCCAACAACTTCTGCATACCTCCCTTTCCAAAATTCAAAGCAAGAGGCAATCCCATTTCTTGTGCATGGATCTTGCCATCTTTCCAAAAGATGAGTCGTCATGTGCCAGGGTCTCCTAATAGGCATCACAATCCTTTCTCTCATGCTGCAAACTATCACACCATGTACATCTTTTTCATGGCTTAGGGGCTACTGCCCATCCCCTTTCCTCTTATCCTTTTTCATCCAATTTTGCAACCTTCAATTGAAGATCCCGCATCCCTTTGACCAATTCATCTAAGACATCTTCCCTAACAGATGGAAACAATAGCAAGTACAGCCATAGGGTTAGCCATAGAAGCGGGTGGCTTACTAGATACTTCAACTGTTTTGCCCATAATAGTGAGGCTAGAGACATGCAATCTTTCTCTTCTTCTATGCTTTTTCACAAGTGCAGTAACAGCTTCCTTGATATGTCTCCACTCTATTTTCAAACCTATCTATATATTTTGATCCTCCAACAAATCATCAAGCTTCTCTTGAAGCTCAAGATCAGTTCAAATTTTTAACTTGCAAGAGCTTGCTGTTCTGCAAGATCCAATTGCTCAAATCGACTTTCAAATTCTCTTAAGAATTCTATAGCCATAAGACCCTTATTGGGTTGTAAAACCCACTCCTAAAAATTCTTGCGCATAATCAAACTGATATCTTCAATGTAAAATTCTTCCCTAAGTGTCTTCCTTGAAAGCTACCCAATCATCATCTTGCATGTATAATTCAGTGATTTGCGCTTTCAGTTCATGTACAGTGATCCGAACAAAATACCAGCTCCATGCAAGTTGAGCCACTCCAAAGAATTCTATCTTTTGAGCATAGGTATGTACATATGCAAATACATTCCTGCCATTGAATAACTTCATTTCACGCTCAACTGCTTGTTGCAGAGCATTCATCACAATACTTTCTGTTTGAGCAGAAGCATGCATCACATATTGTTGTTGTACCTACATAAGCATATTCATATTTTGCACCAACTGTTGCAAAACATCACTGGAGATTGTATTCAAAGGTTCTCCCATCTTGTCTTTCCTTCTTCTAATGACCTTTCATGTTAGGTTCACCAATGTTGAAGGGGTTTTTGTCGAAATGTCGAATCCACTAGGGATCAGAGGTAGAAGGAAGTAGAGATAGGAGATGGAAGAGAAGAAAAAGAATAGACAAGAGGTAAACACGACAAAGACAGAGCACAATGAATTGAATCAATATGTATTGACAAAACCTGAATTCTTTTATCTGGCACTACTCAGAAACAGTCTCCAGGCATTAGATCTCCTGGAGCTCCTTCATAGACTAAAAACGTGCATCAAAGTAATAGCTCCTTCTCTGCTACTTAGAACCCAAATTTGATGGCTTCGTTGGCTTCGGAAGGGGGGTAAAACTACATGACTCCTACAGGACACCTGGTCAGGGATCTCCTAGTTCACTCCTTCTTCTTATGTTCAAAATGTAGTTTTCAGCCTGTCAAGAGTGATTGTGATGCGCGCAATTTCGTCCCTTTGTCTTTTTTATGAAAAATCCCATAACTGGCTGAAAAAGCAACTTGTTTTTTGCATGCCATCCTAATCTAGAAGCTTTTCTTAACTTTTTTGGATATTTACAATAAATAATATGCTAAAATTGTCCAAAAATCTAATATTTTTGGACCATCTATGTCACTCACACTAGTACTAATGACTCACATCACATTGACTCTTTAGATCAATAAATAAGTCAGATGATGATGCACTCCAGAGTTTTTCATGCTGTGTCCGCGTAGTGGCACGATAATGGGCAATTACAAGATATCTCATTTTCCAAAGACCTGTAGGCATTGTGACTAAATCCACCACCTACTTAAAATGAAGAGATAAGGGATATGTGGGAGTTGTAATTCATCCCAATGTCTCACAAATCGATATATTTGACATGTCATACATGTTTCCACAAAGTGAGAAACATGCTTATGCATACCCTACCACCAATATCTTTACAAAAGTACCCCAACCACCTATATGGCCAGTCCATAAGCTATCATGAAATTCTTGCATAACATTTACTTGTGAAACTTTGTCACCCAAAACTCGCAATGGCATACCATGTTTCTTTTTAGCATGTTTCCATAAGTATGATCCATCTTTTAAGAAAAATCCATAGGCTTTCCTCTTGATCTTCTTAAACTCCTCATCTGACCATTCGTCTCTCTTTGTTAATGTACTGAGGTATTGACCAATTCTTAGCCACTCTCCTGCATATTTGTCTTTCATAAACACTTCTACACAAGATACAAAAAATCTAAAGTGTCTTCTCTTTGTTGTCCAAGCTTCTATTAGTGTTGTAGCAACTCCTTGCATTGCTAAATTCACTCTTACAACATTATTTTCAACTGCAAGAAAGTCATCTTCTTCCTCCTCATCCATCATCCCATCTTCATTCTCATAGGATGCCCGAGATAACATGTCTGCCACTGGGTTATCTCTTCCTACAATATGCTGAAATTCAGGGTTCAAAGATTCAATGTATACAATCCACCAACGCATAGCAATGTCCGAGGTAGCACAACTAGTAATCATACCCAATACCGACAAACAATCCGTCTCAATGACTACACAAGCACCATAAAATACTTACTTATCACATTTAAGGGTTGTCACAATTCCCCATACTTCTCTTTTTACCTGTGCATAGCTTCTCTATCGTTCAGTCCATACTTTAGCACCAAATCGAATTGCATATCTTTGACCTTCCTCATCATCTTGCCCAATTGCCCATCCAATCTTGATTGGGCTTGTATCAACAGTAATAATGATAGGCTTTCCATGTGCACAATCAGCCTTTCTCAATGTAGGAGCAGATTTCAAGAGCTGCTTCAATTTCTTCATTGCTTTCTAATGCTTCCTTTCCCAATGAAATCTCTGACCTTTCCTCAAGAGCTGATATAAAGCATCAGGTACATGTGCAAATTGAGGAATCCATATCAAATAGAACACACATGCTCCCAAGAATCTACGCACCTCTGATACATTCGTGTATACATCTTTTGCATTCTATCAATCCCATCTATTTTTGTTGGTGATGGTCTTTGCCCATAGGGCCCACACATATGCTCAATAATCAAAGCCTCTTCACCTCCAAACACACAGACTTTTGTCCAGAAAGAGTTAAATGCACCTCTTCTAGACGTGTCAAAATCCTTTCACAATCCATAATATGGCCTGCAACAAACTGTATGCACCCATGAGCATCCATCTCTTCATTATTTTCATCCACTACACACTCTTTGATTGGAACATCATCCAAGAAGGGCATTGTCAATTATGGTATAAAATCCTCGAGTACCCTATTCATAACATTTGTTATGTGTGCCACTGAGTTTGTTGCACCATGCGAGACAGTACGTATCTGTACTAACCCCAATGGAGTCTTCATGGTTGTGATATCCTTGCTCTCAACTGCAAGCTAAAACTGATCATACCCCGAGTAAAGATCACCCAAAGAATAGATCGCTTTGCCTACAAAAGCCTCTACAAATTCATCAACCACAAGACCTATACCCACATTTCTTATGGTCACTTTATTGACCATAGGTTGCATGTCTTGAATAAATCTCAAAGCCCCATTCTTTTTGGGCACAGTAAACCAACAATTTGAGTACGGGGCTGAAGAGGGCTCCAAGATCTTCATGCAAATCTTTTCATTTAGAAAATCCATTAGCTTTAGCAAGTAAGCTTTAGGCACTAGAATAGGCCTCAAGTTCCATGGTATATGTGGCACAATAAATATTGCAATAAGAGAGACAACATTTGGATCCACATAACCTATTTCAGTCGACTGAAATGCAAATGTTTTTCCATGCCTAGCCAACATCTACATAAAACAATCTCTTTCAGCAAACAAAAGAAACTCTTCTGTACCAACTTTCAATTCACGTAATGTTTCAAATGTAAAATGATGACCTATATCTCTAGGATCATGTAAGCTTGGCTACCTTAACACTTTGTCATATAGATCCTCACTTTCTGATGGAAGCAGCAAAGCAGTTGGTTTCACCATTTTGTCAATGTCTTATACTTTGTCTCCACAAGTGCTTCAATCCATTGTGATCCTTCCTACTGAGAAAACAATGATATAACATCATACATGTCCAAAGAACATACTGACAACACTCTGTTTTCAGTCTCTATTTTTGCATCTATGGTTGCTAAATTTTCAGCCATAGTGTCATTAATATTCAGCCCATAAAAGATGCCTGAAATGCCTTCATTTTCAGCTAATAGTCCCAATGCTCTCAGTTCCTTAGTAGCTCGTTTCATAGATATGCGTTCAACCTTACACATAGCTTTCATAGGCTTAAACCAACATGAACTATTTGCTGTAAACTGAGAATAACCAATAGTGAGTACATGCTTCATTCCATCAAGAGGCGAGTACATCCTTTAAACAGCACTACTGTAGCATGGCATTACAATAGTGCTTAATGAAAATCCAGGTATTTGAATTCCCTTGCATTTGGAGGCAAAGGAGACTCTCAAAGTGTATCTCGATTCCTAGGGTGATTAACACAAACAGTAAAAAATTTGACTACTTTCCTCCCATCCTTGCTTCTGACTCTTGTATAAGTAGAACTATCATCAAGCGCCTTTGTTTCCATACGCATTCATGTAATATAGGGATGTCCCAAAATCACTGCATATGAGGAATTATCTTGCACAAAGAAGTGTTTCTCTTCTTGTACATCACCAATCGTCACCTTTACATTAGGACATGCAGCATAGAGCTCCCCCGAAGAATTATTTGCAGTCCTCATATGCCAACCATGATCAGTGTCCACAGGCCATGCACCATTTTCATACAATCCACGCTCAATGACATTAATCTCAGACCCATGGTCAAGCAAAGGAACACAAGGAGTTTCACACTCCCCTATTTTCACCGTTTCAGTGGTAGCCTTGGCCCAATGATTTCTTGTGTAATACCTTCGAGGAATAAATCCTAGAGTCTCTTCCCCATATTGTTGCATTTGCCTTACTCCACCATGCATACTGCTACAAGACAATGCATTTTCAGCCACTTTCTTCTCTTTTCCACATGATGTCTACCAATGATTAGTAGCATCTTGCATAGATAATCCAGTACTTACTTCATGCTCTTATTTAGCCTTAATACCCAACAAACCAATTTCCTCTTCAAATTGCAACAATGCACTAATGGTATCACTAAGAAATTCTTGCTTGGCGATGCCAAGCACCTCTCCCAAGGTGAATTCCACCCGATTGTTTAAGATATGTTCTTCAAGAACCTTCTTAAGATCTATGGTTGTCTGAATGTCAAACTCTGCAACTTATATCCTAGCTACTTGCCCTTCTTTTTTCCCTCTTGTTTGCTATCCTGTTTTTGCTCCTGAGTGACCTCTTCCATAACATTCTCGGGAGCTGACTGATTTGTAGCTTTAGGCTAATCCATACTTCTCCTTGTCACTCTTCTAGATGTCCCAGCATTATCTTCATCTTTCTTTCGTTTCTCTTCCACAAGTACATCAGTGTTTTGCGCCTTTGCTAAATATGCATACACTGAATATGCATCTACCAACCAGTTATGTCACGAATGTCTTGCCCTGCATGAGACATTTCACTATCAATAACTTTTCTCTTTTCAGTTACATGCAAAGCATATGTCCATATTGTATCCTTTGGACTAACCACCACTTGGACATGCATTCTATCCAACTATAGACCAAAAGTAGAAGCATGTACAACCGCATAAGCATTTTGGACAGCCAAGTCTTCCAACAACTTCTACATACCTCCCTTTCCAAAATTCAAAGCAAGAGGCAAAGCCATTTCTTGTGCATGGATCTTGCCATCTTTCCAAAAGATGAGCTGTCGTGCAACGGCCTTCTAATAGGCATCACAATCTTTTCTCTCATGCTGCAAACTATCACACCACATACATATTTTCCCTGGCTTAGGGGCTACTGCCCATCCTCTTTCCTCTTGTCATTTTTTATCCAATTTTGCAACCTTCAATTGAAGATCTCACATGCCTTTGACCAATTCATTTAATACATCTTCTCTAATAGTGGAAACAATAGCGGTGGCTTACTGGATACATCAATTGTGTTGCCCGTAACAGTGGACAAGCTAGAGACATGCAATCATTCTCTTCTTTTATGTGTTTTCACAAGTACAATAACAGCTTCCTTGACATGTCTCCACTCTGTTTTAAGACTTGTCTTTGTAGTTTGATCCTCTAGTGAATCATCAAGCTTCTCTTGAAGCTCAAGATCTGCTGCTTGTAGAAACAATTCAATTTTCTGACTTGCAAGAGCTTGCTGTTCTGCAAGATCTAACTGCTCAAATTGACTTTCAAATTCTCTTAACAATGTTGTAGCCACAAGCCCCTTATTGGGTTGTAAAACCCACTCTTGAAAAGTCTTGCACGTAATCAAATTGGTATCTTCAATGTAAAATTCTTTCCTAAGTGTCTTCTTGAAAGCTACCCAGTCAACATCCTACATGTACAATTTAGTAATTCACGCTTTCAATTCATGTACAGTGATCCGAACAAAATACTAGCTCCATGCAAGTTGAGCCACCCCAAAGAATTCCATCTTTTGAGCATAAGTATGTACATATGCAGATACATTCTTGCCATTGAAGAATTTCATCTCATGCTCAATTATTTGCATAGCATTCATCACAACAGTTTCTATTTGAGCAGAAGCATGCATCACCTGTTGTTGTTGTTGTACCTGCATAAGCATGTTCATATTCTGCACTAACTACTACAAAACATTACTAGAAATTGTGCTCGAAGAGGTTCTCCGATATTGTCTTTCCTTCTGACGACCTTTCACGTCGAGTTCACTAATGTCTGAGGGGTTTTAGTCGAAAGGTCGTATCCACCAAGGATCAGAGATAGAAGGAAGTAGAGAATAGGAGATGGAAGAGAAGAAAAAGAATAAACAAGAGGTAAACACGATAAAGACAAAGCATAATGAATTGAATCACTATGTATTGATAGAACCTAAAATCTCTTATTTGTCACTACTCAGCAAAAATCTCCAAGCATTAGATATTCTGGAGCTCCCTCGTAGACCAAAAACATGCACTCAACATTAACTTATTCTCTGCTGCTCAGAACCCAAATCTGATGGTTCCGTTGGCTGCGAAAGGGGGGTAGTACACCAAGACAACTAGTTGGAAATCTCCCAGATCACTCCTTCTTCTCTCTAGTAGTTCAAAGTGTTGTTTGCTGCCTATCGACTGCAATCGCAACGCGCATGATTTTTCCCCTCTTTCTTTTTTATGAAAAATCCCAAAACTGGCTGAAAAAGCCACTTGCTTTTTGCATGCCACCCTATTCTAGAAGTTTTTCTTTTAGGATATTTTCAATAAATAGTATTCAAAATATCAAAAATAGGCTAAAATTGTTCAAAAAATCTAGTATTATTGAACCATCCATATCACAGACACTAGCACTAATGACTCATATGTCATTGACTCTATAGATCAATAAGAAAGCCAGATGATGATGCACTCCAGAGTTTTTCACAGTGTCCGCATAGTGACACAACACTAGGCAATCTTGCAATAAGTCTAGTGGTTGTAAGGCCTCTCTTACGTGACATTATTATGGAAAGTAGGGTCATATTGGACCATTGTGCCATAAGATACACTACAACAAGCTCAAGGAGAAAGGAAAGAACAAAGTGCAAGATAAATCTTATGATCGTAGTATTGCTCCTAGGAAGTCCAATAATGAGAAAATTGAGGAGATAAATGCCTTGGATCCTAAGTTTGATGATGATTACATCTTGGCAGCTTCTTCTCTTGAAGCTAGTCAATTGGTTGATACCTCATTCACTTCTTATCACTATTGATTGCTTGATTTAGGGGCTTCTTTCCATGTTATCCCGCATAGGGATTGGTTTCATTCCTATTACAACATGACAGGTTTTGTGAGACTAGGAAATGACTTCACATTGGATATTATTGACATTGGTAATGTTAAGTGGCAATTTACTTCTGGCAACACTTTTGTTTTACATTATATATACTATATTCCAGCTTTGACCAAGAGTCTACTCTTTGCTAACTGTTGGATGATGCAGGTTACTTCGTATCTTTTAGTGATTCCTTATGAAAGATTACCCATGGGAATCTTGTCTTTGCATGAGGTGCCAAGTCTAACACTCATTATCCCTTACTTGTATCTAGGTCTATCGACCATGTTTTGACAATGGCTACAGTACCACATATATCATTATGGCATTGTCGCCTTGGGCAGGTATCATTAAAGGGAATGAAAATGCTTACCCATTTGTAGTATTCCACCCCTTGACTATAAATGTTTTGATTCTTGTGATCATTGTCTTTATGGCAAGCAAACACGTAGTTTGCATAAGAAGTCTGGCATTACACATATGGATAAGCCTCTAGCCTCTTATTCATTCTAATGTTTATGGATCTATACCCTGCAAGTTGTTAGGTGGCACGAAGCATTTTGTTACTTTCATTGATGATTACTTCCATAAGCTTTGGGCATATCCCATAATGCAAAAGTTAGAAGTATTGGCTACTTTTCAACATTGGCTTACTATTGCTGAGAACCAGTGGGTATAGGCTAAAATGCATTCAATCTAACAATGGGGATGAGTATGTATCTAAAGCCTTTGAGCAGTTTTGTGATGAGAGAGGCTTTCACCAAAGATAAACATTCTCATGAGCAGTTTGCACTCTCCATGGACTATATTATGGTGGCATATGCTCATGAGCCTTTTACTTATAATGATGCCATAAGCAGAGGTGATAGTCACTCTTGAGAGAGGTCCATGCAGTCAAAGTATGACTCATTATAGAAAAATCATACATGGGATTTAGTTCCTTTGCCTAATGGCAAGCATGTGTTGCTATGCAAGTGGGTGTACAAGTTTTGAAGAGTATCCTTAGACATCCCAAGTCAGTATATAAGGCCAAATTGGTTGCCAAGGATTTTAAGCAAGAGTATGGTGTTGACTTTGATAAGGTCTTCTATCATGTAGTCAAGATGACTACCCTATGATTGGTTTTGGTCTTAGTTGCACAGTGATCTAGATCTTTATTAGATGGATATAAAGATGGCTTTCTTACATGGAGACTTGCATGATGAGATTTATATGCAATAGCCTAAGGGCTTTGAGGAAAAAGATAGCAAAGAACTAGTGTGAAAATTGAGAAAGAGTCGTTAATACATCCAAAAGATCCTTGAGCGGTTTCATATGTGAGACAAGCCTATTGGTTGTCCTTTGCCTTCTCATGTAAATGTTAGCTAGGCTGATAATGAGTAGAAGGCAGAGATAGCCAAGATCTCTTATTCATTTGCAGTGGACAATTTGATGTATACCATATACTCGTCTTGACATAGCATTTGCAATGGGAGTTATGGCTACACCTGGCAAGAGGCATTGGGATGTTGTGAAAAGTATCATGAGGTATCTTAAAGGCGTTGCATATATGTGCATATGTTATGCTGATCATGGCCCATGAGTCATGGGGTGCACTAACTTTGATTATGTAGGACATGTAACCAAGACTTAGAGATTGATTCATGGGATTTTTTGTATTAAATATATTATAAGACATAGATATTCATCTCAAAGAGGGGATTGCAAGCTTCAATTTGAACTAAAAATTTTATCAATCGCAATTTCCTAGATATAGTTATAGTGGATTTACTGACAAGGGGTTTTTGGAATTGTACTACAATAACATGTTGCAAGAGTAAAAATATGGCCTAAGAGGAGTATGCTCAACAAATCAAAGATCCAATGTTGGATAATACACCTCAAGGAAGCCTTGAAGAGCCTTAATTATAACGAGATCCTAGCTTCCTTAACCATACCATATGTGAACATGAGACTAGGCATGCTCATAGATATGCAAAGTTACTTTCAAGGATAGAGCAAATGGTTATATCTAGTAGTCAAACGAAGTCTTCCATTGATAAGGTAGTGGAATCAATAACTCAAAGAAGGCTTCAGTTGATAAGTTAGTGGAGTTTATCAGTAAGATAATAACAATAATAAAATAAGATAACAAAAACAATAAACTAATATCTATATCTATCTAATTTAATCTTCTATATCTACATCTATTTATCTATATATTATTATAATATAATTTAGCTCCACATATCTTAAAGTTATCTTCCACTCCATGTCTTAAAACACATATCCTAAAACGTTTATTAGCAAGATAATAACAATAATAAAATAAGATAACAATAACAATAACAATAAGCTAATATCTATATCTATTTATCCATATATCTATATACTAACAATAAAATAATAATAATAACAATAACAACTAAAGGAACTAATTAAAATAACAAAACAATATTAATAACAATAAATTGATAACAACTAAACTAATAACAATAACAATAAAACAATAATAACTAAACGAATAATAATAATAATAATAATAACAAACAATAATATCGAACCAACAACTAAACTAATTAAAATAACAAAACGATAACACTAAGTAACTATTAACTAAGTAATTGTCAGCTATTAATTACTATTTACTACAACTATAACTATTATTTTTATTTTTATATTATTATTATTAGTTTTCTATATATACATTTATACTAATAAAATAATAATAAACTAAACTACCAATTAAAATAACAATAACAATACCACAATAAATGGAATATAATATAATATAATAACTAACAATAACAAAGTTAAAATAGTAACAACCATTAACAAAACTATATAGCTATATAAGAAGAATAATAATAAAATAACACAATAAGAATGTAATAACAATAATAATATAAAACAATATCTAAATCTTAATCTAATCTAAATAAAACAATACCACAATAAATTATAAATAAACTAACAATAAACTAATAAACAATACAACAACAATAATAATCATTATTATATTATATTATATATAAACTAATAATATCTATCTAAAAAATAATAATAACAATAAACAATAATCATAATTACTAATAAATAAACTTAAACTATAACGTTAATTATCTAAATCTAAATTCTAAATCTTATCTTAATATAATCTAAATAAAATAATACCACAACAATCAATTATAAACTAATAATAAAAACAATAAACTAATAAACAATACAACAGCAATCATCATCATCATAATTTTAGATAGCAATAAACTAATAAACTAATAAGATAACAATAAACTAATTATTATTATTTAGATATATATAAACTAATAATATCTATCTAAACAATGATAAACTAATAATATCTAAATAAAAAACAACAATAATAACAATAAACAACAACAATAATAAAATAATCATAATTATAATTACTAATAAATAAACTTAAATTATAATTATTAACTATTAATTAATTAATTAATTTAATTATCTAAATCTAAAATCTAAATCTTATATCTTAATCACAATAAAATAATACCACAACAATCAATTATAAATTAACAATAAACTAATTAGATAACAATAATAATAAAATAATCATTAACTATTAATTTTCATCAACATTAACATTAACTATTTTAACTATTAATCATTATCATTAAATAATTAGATAAAAATAATAATAAAATAATCATCTATATATCTATTAATTAATTAATTAACTATTGATTTCGAAGGCACCGCGGGCGCAGGGGGAGAGGGGGCAGCGACTTGGCGGGTAGGGTGGTGGGCAGGATTTCGAAGGCGCCGCGGGCAGGGGGGGACCCAACTTCGAAGGTGCCGCGAAAAAAGGGGGGGGGGGCCAACAACTTGGCAGGGGGGTGTGGATTTCGAAGGCGCCGCAGGGGGGGGGCAACAACCATACCACGTCATGCTAAACCATGCCGCAGAGGTGCTGAGAGAGAGAGAGAGAGAGAGAGAGAGAGAGAGAGAGAGAGAGAGAGAGAGAGAGAGAGAGAGAGAGAGAGAGAGAGAGAGAGAGAGAGAGAGAGAGAGAGAGAGAGAGAGAGAGAGAGAGAGAGAGAGAGAGAGAGAGAGAGAGATGCACCTTCTCAACCTCCAAGCGATGCACGAAGAAGCCTCAACCTCCTGAACCTCCAAGTGATGCATCTTGATCATCTCGATCAATATATCTATGAAGTAATCATCATGAGAGAGGGAGAATGTGAAGACGTGGGGCATTAAAGCCACCTCAACCCCTCAACCATGCATGCATTCAGTTTGAATTCAATTTGAATTCAAATGGAGGTCTGGAAAAAAGAATAGGCTTGGGAGAAAAATGGAGGTTCAGGAGATACTAAACCTCCAGCCAAAATGATAAATAGATATAGATAAACAACAACAATAATAAAATAATCATAATCATAATTACTAATAAATAAACTTAAACTATAACTATTAATTAATTAATTAATTAACTATACCATTAATTATCAGAATTTTATCTTAATCACAATAAAATAATACCACAATAAACTATAAACTAATAAACAATACAACATCAATCATCATCATCATCATCATTTTAAATAATAATAAACTAATTAGATAACAATAAACTAATAAAACAATATCTTAATCTTATCTTAATCTAATCTAAATAAAATAATACCACAATAAATTATAAATTGTAAACTAACAATAAATAAACTAATAAACAATACAACAACAATCAACATCATTATTATTATTATATTATATAAACTAATTAGTTAGATATTATTATTTAGATATATGTACACTAATAATATCTAAATAAAAAATAACAATAAAAAAATCATCATAATTAAATTATAACTATTACTTATTAATTAATTAATTAACTATAACATTAATTATCTAAATCTTATCTTAATCTATCTAAATAAAATAATACTACAATAGATAAATTATAAACTAACAATCAATTATAAACTAACAACAAACTAATAAACAATACAACATCAATAATCATAATAATAATAATAATAATAATAATAATCATCATATAAACTAATAAAACAATATCTAAATCTTATCTTAATCTAATCTAAATAAAATAATACCACAATAAATTATAAACTAACAATAAACTAATAAACAATACAACAGCAATCATCATTATCATTATTATTATTATATTATATAAATATAAATTAATTAGATATAATATCTATCTAAACAATAATAAACTAAAAATGTCTAAATAAAAAACAATAATAACAACATAAATAAAAATAAAAATAATAAAATAATCATAATCATAATCACTAATAAATAAACTTAAGCTATAACTATTAATTAACTTTAACTATAACATTAATTATCTAAATCTTATCTTAATCTAATCTAAATAAAATAATACCACAATAAATTATAAATAAACTAATAAATAAACAATACAACAGCAATAATAATAATCATTCATCTTCATCATTATTATATTATGTTTAACTATAACTATTAAATAAATAAATAATTAAGTACAACATTAATTATCTAAATCTTATCTTAATCTAAATAAAATAAAATAATACCACAATAAATTATAAACTAATAAAACAATATATAAACTAGTAATATCTATCTAAACAATAATAATAAACTAATAATAATATCTAAATAAAAAGCAACAATAATAACAATAAACAACAACAACAATAATAAAATAGTCATAATCATAATTACTAATAAATAAACTTAAACTGTAACTATTAACTATTAATTAATTAACTTTAATTATAACATTGATTATCTAAATCTTATCTTAATCTAGATAAAATAATACTACAACAAATAAACTATAAACTAATAAAATAATATCTAAATCTTATCTTAATCTAAACATCATCATCATCATATAAACTAATAATATCTAAATAAAAAACAACAACAATAATAAAATAATCATAATCATAATTACTAATAAATAAACTTAAACTATAATTATTAACTATTAATTAATTAATTAAATTATCTGAATCTAAATTTTAAATCTTATATCTTAATCACAATAAAATAATTCATCATCATCATCATATAAACTAATTAGATATTATTTATTATTATTTAGATATATGTAAAATAATAATATCTATTTAAACTAATAATATCTAAATAAAAAACAATAAGAATACGAATAATAATAAAATAATCATAATCATAATTACTAATAAATAAACTTAAACTATAACTATTAACTATTAATTAATTAATTAAATGATTTAAATCTAAATTCTAAATCTTATATCTTAATCACAATAAAATAATACCACAATAAACTTTAAACTAACAATAAACTAATATCTAAATCTAATCTAAATAAAATAATACCACAATAATCAATTATAAGCTAATAATAAAAACAATAAACTAATAAACAATACAACAGTAATAATCATCATCATCATCATTTTAGATAACAATAAACTAATAAACTAATTAGATAACAATAAACTAATTATTATTATTTAGATATATATAAATTAATAGTATCTATCTAAATAATAATAAACTAATTAGTAAACTAATAAACTAATTATTATTATTTAGATATATATAAACTAATAATATCTAAATAATAATAATAATAATAACAATAAACAAAAACAATGATAAAATAATCATAATCATAACATAATTAGTAATAAATAAACTTAAACTATAACTATTAACTATTAATTAATTAAATTATCGAAATCTTATATCTTAATTACAATAAAATAATTCATCATCATCATCATATAAATTAATTAGATATTATTATTATTAATTAGATATATATAAACTAATAATATTTATTTAAATAATAATAAACTAATAATATCTAAATAAAAAATAATAAGAATAATAATAATAATAAAATAATCATAATCATAATTACTAATAAATAAAATTAAACTATAACTATTAATTAATTAATTAATTATCTAAATCTAAATTCTAAATCTTATATCTTAATCACAATAAAATAATACCACAACAATCAGTTATAAACTAACAATAAACTAATAAACAATACAACAACAATCATCATCATCATTTTAGATAACAATAAACTAATAAAACTAATTAGTTAGTTAGATAACAATAAACTAATTAGATAATAATAAACTAATAAAATAATTTCATCATTATCATTAACTAATTAGATAACAATAATAATAAAATAATCATTATATATATATATATAAATTAATTAACTATTGATGACTATTGATTTCAAAGGTGCCGCGGGGGGGGGGGGGGGGCGGGGGGGAGGGGCAGTGACTTGGTGGGCAGCGTCGCGGGCGGGCGGGGGGGGGGGCAGTGACTTGGCGGACAACATCGCGGCCGGGGTGGCGGGCATGATTTCGAAGGTGCCGCAGGTGGGGGGGCAATAACTTGGCGGGGGGGGTGTGGATTTCAAAGGCGCCACTAGGGGGGCAACGACCACGCCACGTTAGGCCAAACCATGCCGCAGAGGTGCCGAGAGAGAGAGAGAGAGAGAGAGAGAGAGAGAGAGAGAGAGAGAGAGAGAGAGAGAGAGAGAGAGAGAGAGAGAGAGAGAGAGAGAGAGAGAGAGAGAGAGAGAGAGAGAGAGAGAGAGAGAGAGAGAGAGAGAGAGAGAGAGAGAGAGAGAGAGAGAGAGTTGCACCTTCTCAACCTCCAAGCGATGTACGAAGCCTCAACCTCCTGAACCTCCAAGCGATGCATCTCGATCATCTGGATCAACATATCTATGAAGTAATCATCATGAGAGAGGGAGGATGTGAAGGCATGGGGTGGGGCATTGAAGCCACCTCAACCCCTCAACAATGCATGTATGCAGTTTGAATTCAAATGGAGGTCTAGGAAAAAGAATAGGCCTGGGAGAAAAATGGAGGTTCGGGAGATACTGAACCTCCAACCAAAATGATAAATAGATATAGATGTTCTATTTTGTAAAATCTTAAAACAACACATCCTTGAGTGTCACTCTATTGGCCTTTCACTATCACTCTTTTGTGAAACCTTCATTCGTAACTAAGCCTATTTGATAAAAAGATCAAAATACCTCAAAATTTTTCATTTGAGTACCAAATGATGTATATAATTCAACGATTAAATTTTATTAAAAGTAATTCACCTGAAAGAAAAAGGTATTGGGGGGGGGCGGGGGCGCCCTACGAGATGATACTCTATTGTCCTCATTCTCTCCCGGTTGATACTCTTTTTTTGAATTCGAGCACTCTTTGCATTTGCGCCTTCCCTCTCTCATTTTTCGAGCACGAGAAAGAGCATACGTAAATGTGCGCACAGGGACACGCCCATTCTCCTTCGGCGGACCAGGGTCGTTTAACCCTCGTCACGGTTTAAGTTTGAAATTGGGCGGAAAAGCCTTTGCGCGCTATCGATATGGCTATGGAGGCGAGCTCGGGATCAGACCTTTCTTTAGAGGACCTCCTCACCGCTTTCAACAGCAAGATCTCCTCGCTACAGCGCCTCCTGGTCTTACGAAACCGTAAGTTCCTGGCCAAAAACCAGAGACTGTTTGAGCAATGCAATTCTGTGCCACCGTATCATTCTAAGACACAAGAAAGAAGGAAGAGCCTTGTGCGACTTTCTGAAAGGAAAATTGCGCACCTCAAATGGTAGGATTCCTCAGTCTGCTTTGCATTCCTGTTCTCGAACGATATCTATTATGTGCCGCCATCCTGGAGCATTTACCTAAATATTTGGTCCAAAACCTTGCTAGCAGACAAATAACACGTTTCCCTGATGTATTCTGGTACGTCAACCACAGGTGATTTAGACTTATTACTCGAGGATTAGCAGCGTGTTTGGATTAGTGTCCAAACTTTTATCTCCACCATGTTAGTTCAGGCTTTGTACGAATTGGATTTTTTGAAAAGGAGCATATAGGAATCTTGTTGCGTGCAGAAAAACCCCTGATCCCACTCGAATTTGCAGTCTTTTTTAAAGCAAGCACTTGCTCTAATGCAAAGCCTTCTGTGTTGCAGCTGTGCCACCCAGTGCTTCTGCAGACTTTGCATCCTTGGATATATATGTCCGCGCTATGGAGCAACAGCTTGGTACTATTAAAGCACATGTAAAGAACGAGGTGAAAACCCTCCCTAAGGCCAAGGTTAGCTTTGAATCGCTTATCTGTGGATATAGCCAAAGTCCTTACTGAACTTTCCATTGTGCAAACATATAAGAGAAGTCATGCTTGAGCCATTCAGCACATGAAGGCGAACAGGAATGCTGTTATTTGATACTTGACTGTTACAATACGATTTTGCAGGCATTGGTTGTGCTCTCATTACGCCAAGCAAGAAGATTGGAGCACATGTCTGCCAATCTTCCAGCTCAACTGCGTGTTCCAGATCAGTGCACATATTCAGAGCAGTCCTCAGACAGGTATCACTATGTAGTTTCTTGAGAGGAACTGGACATATGTACAATACTCTAGCGCCTTAAAACCCAATGCTCTAAGAAATTATACTGGTTTGACTCTCGATAGTGTTGAGGTGGAGCAAAGCAATGGAATTCTTGGTACCACGAAATCAAGTGATACTGCTCTTCAAAAGGTAAGCAGTACATTCGCATGTCTATCTAATAGGAAAGAGACAAACTCTGTCACAGAAAGTGTATGCTCAATGCTTGTAAAGATGCCTAGGAAAGTGTTTAATTTGTTTGAGGTTTTTGTAGTACCCTCTACTGTGTGACTGAATGAGACAAGCACAATCGCATTTTTTTGGAGTAGCTGAATATGGATATTGTGTGCTCTCATTCATGCCATTTGCAGTGTTTTGAAAATCACATGGTTAATTGTCTCTTGGATTAAGCCTTACTTTCTGTGGAGTCCATTTGTGGCTATTTTCTTTGTATTCTGATGATCACCTTTGTTCACTTGCATCTGCACTTAAAGCTTCAGTATTGATTCAATGCTATCTCTAAGTTGTGTGCATTGTTGAGCCTATGCTTTTTTTAGACATATTGTAACGTGTGTGGGTGCTGGGATCTTGCCTTGTGTAATTTTGCTTTCATTTACTAGTTTGAATGAGTATTTTCTGTTAACACTTCTCTAATGGCACCAATCGTGGTCTACCTATGCTATGGGTGATGAGTTACCCCAAAAAGGAGTTGATATTGCAGTTATCCTTGTCGGAAACCAAGCTGGTCGGTTAGACCAAAAGGTAACACCCTATGGTAGAAACATCCCTGTGCGTAATGAAGGTTATCTTCTTTTGGTCCTTTGGAGCAATGGCCAATTGGAAATACCTTGAATGCCCATCACATAGACTATACCTCTCATATCTTGCTACCTCATCCAAGATTTGATTTGATGAAGGGTAATGGATAATGGTCTCTTTGTGTAGCTGCATTTAATCTGAAATGCACGCAGATTCTCCATCCTCTTGTCTTCTTAGCTTGCCTTGGTCACTTGGTGATGATCATATAGTTAGATAAGCAATGGTGATCCCTCTAGAGAGGATCATTGGGGTGTCTTTTGGCATGGCTAGTCTTGTTTGGTGGATATGTTGCTATATCGAGTATGACTCGTTCAAAAGTGGTCATTTCATTGTGGGCTACTTAACCTGATTTTTAGGTTGTGCTTTTTTCAATGTCATCCCATCTTTTTATCTCTAAAAGGAGGATGTGTGGTCTCATTCATTGCCCTGTATTTGCTAATTCCTGGTGTGAGCCCAAGGAGTGCGTGATTGGTGCTCAGTCAATGTACTCCTTGATTGTCTTAGTGGATTCATTATTGAGCTAAAATATGCATTACTTGTTGATTAGTCTCTTAAACAACCCCAAAACACACTAAAAATGCTTTTTTAGAGTAAAACCCTAAAATGAGGAGTGGTTCGAGAGAGTTCAGTGGAAACCCTAAAACGAGGAGTGGTTTAAGAGAGTTTAGTAAAAACCCTAATTTTTGGGGCGTCCTTTCACATCTATAAATAGACAAGTCGCTCCCATTCATCCATCATCCTTGTTTGCAGGTTACATCAGCCCACACACCCTCTGCTGTTGTTGGTGCTCAGTTTCCAACTTGCAGTCCATCTCCATCTGTTGTCCGGCCATCATCGATTGCAGCCACATTATCTTCAGTCTATCCATTGCTGTAGGCGACAGCTCTCAGCTATTGGCGGCTGCTTCAGATTTTCCGTTACTGTTCAGCTTGCTGTCCATCATCTCTAGGGTCAACTAGTTTGCGTTTTTAGCATTGTAGGGCTGACACTCTCAGACACTGTTTCAGTCTATTGTTTATAGTAGACTGTGCACAGTTTTCAGCCTTCGATCGGTGGTACATTGTTGCGTTTATTAGTTTTCAATCTCCAGATTGCTACGTTTTGGTGACCAGCTTATTGCCATTCACTATTCAGCACTTCTACACTTCGATTGGTGGTCATAGTCTTGGGATCCGTCTTCGGTGGACGTCACACTCTGACATTGCTTTGTCCTTGAGCACATTGTACACTCTTACATTCATTTACAACATTCATTCACTTTAGAGTTGAGTTTTCTATCTCCCTTTTTCTGTTTGTGTTTAAGTTTTTGAGTTTTGCGTTTAGGGTTTGAGTTTTGCTTGTTGTGTTTGTGTTTGTCTCTTTGTGTTTTTGTCGTGGTCATACACTCTGTGTGTCCTTAGTGCAAACCCTAGCAATTTCCTTCACATCGTAACAGAGCTGATGCTCTTGTAAAGAGTATCTTGCAGATATTGTGGAGGGTTAGTCTTTGTGCGAGGCATACAATACGGCTCGTAACTGAATCACAATGTCCCAAACACCTTCTCGAGTTTCTATGATGTCTTATCAGGCTTCTCCATCATTGGAGGCCTTGAGATGGCATTATGGACTCGATGAGGAGGACGATGCTCCACCTTCACCAGATTTCACTAACATGATAGAGGAGGACTTTGAGGAGTACTATTGTAACAAGTATGGTGATGTTTATACCTCTCCTACTAGTTTTACTACCACATCCGGACCGGTTGGTGAGATTAATCACCTCTCCGATCATGGAGGATATACGACATTCAGAACGTTTGGCGATCCATCTTCATCATCTTAGCCAAGTTCAATGTCAGGTTTGTACAATTTTTGTGTTGCACGAATCAAAACCCTCGTCTATTTTTTTTTTTTAGATACATGATCCGAATGGCTTTGCGTATGTGAACTTCAATAGAGAGGGCTCACGAAGCAGACGAAATTCAGGTACATCTACAGCTTCTATTTTATTTGAGCATATCACACACTTTTCACTTTCCTTTCATCCCACCCTATTTTATATCACACCTCATCATCTTTCCAAAACCTTGAATTACACTCTATATTTGCATCGCACACCCTAGGGGTTGGATCTTTCATCTCCGCTCTTAGCGTCTTTTTCTTCTTCACCCCATTCTCTACCTCTTTGCACCATGGTACTTCGTTAGGGGGAATGCCACCCTTTAACACAGTGTCTCTCACCTTTCAGCACATGAGTACACCCTTAACTCTTGGGACAACTGTGATGGGCATCTCCCTCGCTATCCCTAGCTTTACATCTCCCATGACTACTCATACGCTGGGGTTTTTATCCTCAGCTTATGGTGCGTCTTCACATTGTCCTTGGGTTATACCTATGCAAGGATTTCCATCTTTTACTCACCGTGTTTCCATCTCACCTCCTTGGGTTCCTCATGTGGCTACCATGCCCATGTCTAGTCAACCCATCCCTATCTATGGATCCACCTTGCACACTACACACATGCCTGGTGGGCACTCTGAAGCCCATTCCCAAGTGTATTCCACTCCTCCATCTTACCTCCACTACACTTTTTTACACTATCCATCTCTGAGCACTACCACTTTTGTTGCAATGGCCAAGAATGCCTTCATGGATAAGACACGTTTTAACCGGCCAAAATTTATCACTTGGTCTAATTACATGCAACAAGTGCTTGAGTCTTAGGGAGTTTGGGACATCGTCATTGGTGTAGAGTCTATGTCGGACCCTCGATGAGCTCACCTTGATTACATCTGTTAATGGAGAGCCTGCAATGCCACAATTAATGTTGAGCTGATGTAGGGATTGCTTCTTGAGTTTCACTCTCAGTTGTAGCACTTCTTGCTCACGTCAGAGTATTGGAGTCACCTTCTCGACCGCTACGCGGCTCGTGATTATACTCGGTGCTTTAATCTCGACTTTGAGCTTCAAGAGTTCTCTATTAAGGAAGGGGATGATTTGAAAGTCAAGCTGGCTGAATATAGGCGATTACTTACCGAGTTCGCTACTACTAGTTTTCCAAAGTCAAATGACGATTAGGTTACATTATTCTTGAATAAGTTACTTGCAAGTACTTTAATTTCATTCAATGCATCATCTCCCAACCTAGATTGTCAACCTTCTACGAGTTTGAGTGCCAATTTTTGTGTTATGCGAGGTTGTATGATCAAGTCTACAAAAAATCCTTATCACAGTCTTATTCAAAGCAGAGGGGGTTGGTTGTCTCTTCTTCGGGAGGGACAACCACTAGTAGCAAGAACTCGCTAGATGTGAAGGTAAGCCAATCAAAGGGTGACTTCTCTTTTTTAGATGGAACCAAAGAATTGGTTTTGCACACATTGCCAGAGAGCAGGCCATATGGACGAGGTATGTCACTCCAAGGCTCAAGGTTTTTCATCTAAAAAGCCTCCGCAAACCGCTACGACTTCACAATCCAGTGGGGCTACGCCCTTCGCTCTTGCTTCATCTGCTCCTTCAACACATGTTGTTGTTGGATATATTACTCGAGTACAACCCAACGGCCCATCTCTTTCACTATCCTTGAGGGATTGACTGATTGGTCTATAGGTTCCGATCCAGTTGCACTTTATGCATCCATCTCACCTTCCTCTCCATCTCATCAGGCGTTCCCTTGGCAGAGCCGTGCTACTGGACATACGTGATGGTAGCCAGCTTCTTCGACTTGCATGTCTCTAAGTTCTTTTGGATACCCTAGATCAGTCTAGCATTCATTTTTCGCACTCTTAGAGTCGGGTCCATAGGATTCATTATCCTTAGTTTTTTCATTTTTTTTGTCTTCCGCTGCATTTCCTCACACATACACATTCATTGCATTTATTTTGAGTTTAGATTTTCTTTTTGTTCTGTTTTGCTTTGGAGCATCTTACTACTAATCTCTGTGTTTGCAGATTCTTATCTCTTTTGTAGGGTTTTGTCTTTCAGTGTAGGACTAACTTGCAGATTGCTTTGGTCCTCCTTGGGCTAGAGACGTGGGGATGCGCACCGTTCCTTTCATGGTTTCATCATCCTAGGAGTGCTTGCTCTTTTTCTAGCATGGCGGTTTCCCGAGACGGATGATAGCATCTCTCTCGATGCTATCATGGCGGTGACTTCTACCTTGCTTTTCTAGTGGGGTGTTTTATCCACTTTATTTTTTTTCGTTCCTTATGGTTCTCGGCACCATATGAAGATCGACATCAAGCTCCTCTTCCTTCTTCGGCATTTACATCTAGGTTGAGAGGGGGTTTCTATCCTTCTTGGTATTGTACAAGCTTTGCCTTTGACATTGGCTTCTTCCCCTTGTTGTACCTTACTCTTTGCATTGTATGATTTTATCATCCTTATACTAGGGTGCTTGGGCAAGTGAACAATTTTCTTACGAGGGACACTGTCCAAATGGCACCTGCTGCATGAGCATTCTTCAACATGTAGTATACTTTGCATCTCATTGTGCAGAGCATCACTTGTGCAGATTCTAAGTTGTTTCCACCGGCGGCTATTGTTACCACACCACTCTCCTTCTTCATCACATAGATACCTCATCACCTATTTTTTCTCGTTATCAACACCTTGAGTGGATAGATTAGCTTGTGCTGTTTTGTGATGTGTTGGGTATACCCTTTCTACTCTTGTCTTTTGGGTCACTTTTACTCAATCGACCACATCCCATCAAATTTACTTCGCTTATTAAAAAAAAATAAATCCATGTAGTTTCATTCCGCCTTTGTAGGGCTTGGTAGGCCACTGGGCAGCCGACGTGCACCCTTTGCCCGATGCCCTGTCCTCTTTGGGGTGACTACTTGGATTCCCTTAGTATGATAACCATCGCCTCTGTAGTCTTAGTAGGCCATTGGGCAGCCGACGTACACCCTTCTGTCCGATGCCTTGGTTGCTTTGGGGTGGGACGCCTTGGGGTATATAAACATCACAATGGTTGGTCTAACCTTTCAGCTCAGTTTTGGGCTTGAGAGGGGATGTTGAGCTAAAATATGTATTATTTGTTGATTAGTCTCTTAAAGAGCCCCAAAACAAGATAAAAATGCTCATTTAGAGTAAAATCCTAAAATGGAGAGCGGTTCGAGAGAGTTCAGTGGAAACCCTAAAATGAGGAGTGGTTTAAGAGAGTTTAGTGAAAACCCTAATTTTTGGGGCGCTCTTCCACATCTATAAATAGACAAGTTGACCCCATTCAGACATCATCCTTGTTTGCAGGTTACACCAACCCACACACCCTCTGTTGCTGTTGGTGCCTAGTTTCCAGCCTGTAGCCTGTCTCTATCTGCTGTCCAACCATCATCGACTGTAGCCACATTATCTTCAGCTTGTCCATTGCTATAGGCGATAGCTCCCAGCTGTTGGTGACTGCTTCAGATTGTCTCAGACTGCTGTTCAACCTGCTGTCCATCATCTCCAAGGTCAATCAGCTTGCGTTTTCAGTGTTATAGGTCCTGACACTCTCAAACATTGTTTTAACCTGCTGTTTACAGTAGATTGTGCACAGTTTCCAATCTCCGATCGGTGGTACATTGTTGTGACTAGTTTCTAGCCTCCAGACTGCTGCATTTTGGTGACCAGCTTGCTGCCATTCACTATTCAGCACTCTTACACTCTGATTGGTGGTCACAGACTTGGGATCCGTCTTCGGTGGACGTCACACTCCGACATTGCTCTGCCCTTGAGCACACTATACACTCTTACATTCATTTACAACATTCATTCACTTCAGAGTTGTGTTCTCTCTCTCCCTTCTTCTATTTGTGTTTGAGTTTTTGAGTTTTACGTTTAGGGTTTGAGCACACTATACACTTTTACATTCATTTACAACATTCATTCACTTCAGAGTTGTGTTCTCTCTCTCCCTTCTTCTATTTGTGTTTGAGTTTTACGTTTAGGGTTTGAGTTATACCCGTTGTGTTTGTGTTTGTCTCTTTGTGTTTTTGTTGTGGTCGTACACTTTGTGTGTCCTTAGTGCAAACCCTAGCAGTTTCCTTCACATTCATGGTCTTGTTGAAGATTTGGGCATCATCCCTTATGTTGTTTCGTCCTACTTGTTGGCGTAGTTATGTTAATCTTGTTGCACTTAATGTGACCTCATTTGTTACTTACTTTGTAGAGATGGGTGGTGAATGATATCGATTTTCTGCGTCGATTGTTGTTATTGAGGTATTATGCTTATGGTGGCTAGTAAAGATGTCTTGTGTTTGCTTGCTGTGGCCTACTTGTGTGCTCAAGTTGTTTTCTCATGCGTTCTGTTTGGTTAATCTATAGTTCTGCGTTTGTCACCGTTGCTTGCACATGACCATCAGTTCATGCCTAATCATGGCTGGTTTGAAGATTTGTTCACCTTGTCGACCTGTTTTATTATGTTGACTTGTTGTTGTGTGTGACCTATCCGTAGTGCGATGTAAGTTGTCGCAACCTCCGGTGATGGTGTTCGTTGATAGTTGTATTGCTGAGTATTTATGTGGTGGTGTTGGAACTTGGAACTTGGCTACCTTATGTTGCTCCATCTGTCCGTCAATTTATTTTGTAGTGAACAATTGTCATTCACTGTGGTGTGCGTTGTCGATTTGTTCATCAGTTGTGCTATAGGTTGTTGTTCATTTGACTTTCTATTAAGTGCTTACGTAGTTAACATATGTGTGTTTGTGGTTTGACGGCCAAGACATGTGGATTATCGTATGTTCTTTTGTTGGTGTTCTTGGAGCTTGCATTGTTGGCTTCGGCCTTTAGCCTTGCGTCAACAGCCCGATCATGTGAAGATCCGTGTTGGTTGTTCATGCGTGTTTGAGTGGCTCGATCTATGTTGTTATTCTTGAATGTGCATTTATTATCTTTGGTTTTGCGTTTTTAAATTTTTTTGCAAGCGTTCATAGTCCCCTTGCTACTCTCTTCTACCAAGATAATGAACAAGTTATTTTCTTTTCTCACTTCACTTCAAATAACTATCGTTTGGTACTCTTGCGATCGAGACACTCATTGTTTTGACATGTCATGGAGCTATGGTTTTAAGTGTTGTGGTGCTCACTCATTTTTCAACGAGGGTATTGCGATTGAGACACTCATTGTTTTGACATGTCATGGAGCTATGGTTTTTAAGTGTTGTGGTGCTCACTCGTGCTTTTCAACGAGGGTATTGGGATTGCTCCAGCCTTTGTAGAAGTCTTTGCTTCCATCATGATTCGGCAGTGTGACAGTCATGCATGTGAAAGCGAAGAGAAAGAATGCCGTGGCATGGTGTCACATTTGAATTCGGACGCCTTGGACGGGCACTTTTCCTTGGCCAACTTGGCCATGGCTGTTTGTGTTAAGAGTGCCTTGGTGCTGAGGATGAGACTGGGAAAATTTGTGCTTGTTGCTGCTGAGACCGATTAGTATGCACTTGATGTCTCTATGCTATGATGGATCCTTTGCTTGAGATATATGTTCTGTCTCGTGGTTCATGTTGTATTTGTCTTTCTTACACGTTTGTGCACACAAAGGATCGCCATCCTTGGAATTTGGTCAAATGGACCACCATCTGTTGGAAGTGCCTTATTTCTGTGAAAGTGAACACCGCGTAGATTTCATTGTTCATAATGAATGTGATGTCATTATAGATGCCCATCTTGCAGCCTCCAGCATGGGCAGTCTTGACAGGCATTGAATGCAGGCATGAAGATTCTCCTTGATAGATAGTTTCCAAAATCAACAAGAAACAATGGCTCCCGTTGTTGGGTGACTTCTATATGCATCCGAGTCTCTGTGATAGTGATGTGGCTAAACCCATTTGACCCAATGTGCGATGAACTTTGGGTAAATGTTTGTTGTTGAGTGTGGGTTCACAACAATTGTTGTGGGAGATTTAGCTCTCTATGAAGTAGTAGCCCCTCCTGTGTTGGCTGAAGTAACGAAAGTCACTTTGGACTCTCAAAAATGCGTGAGTCTCGAAATTCTCTTTCAATTATGAAGGGGGGAGGCTGAGGTAGGATGACAAGAAGAGAGGGAAATATGGGTAAGACCCATCAAGGTCCAAGTTCTATTGAAATACCCCTCAAATAAATGAAAGCCTGAAGGGAGCTAGCATCTGGACGGACTGACTAGCTGGCCTTACCATTGTATATTTGCTGATGCTGATCCCGGTATTGCTGTTTGCCTGCACTAACTGTTGCCATGCAGTTCTGTCATTGAATTTTTCTTGCTGAATCCAACATGGGCTCCTTGCCTGCAATTTCCTTGTCCTTCAACATGCTTTTGTTGCTTGTGTGTTACTTTTTGTGTCCAGATGGATCACATTCTAAATGGCAGATGTGGCTGTATTATGAAATGGGACTAGTGGAACATTCAAAAGCTCAGCTTCCTTGCAAAGGAGGATCCAATTGTCAGAGTGAAGCAATAATGCGGAAGTGAATGACCAAGACAAAGAGAGAGAGAAAAAGAGAGAGTAAAACGCAAAAAATCTTTAGTGTAAAATGCTGTATAAGGATGCAGTAATATACAGGGGTGTAGAGACAATGTTTGCGTATGTCTCCACCTTGAAGATCTTAGTCTTTGTCAGCCCGAGGGCAGTCTCCACGGTATGCAGTTTGAAATCTGTGAGAACAATTGTAGAAGACTGCTGAAATCAGGGCCAATAAATAGGCCAGCAGGAAATCATAAAAAAACCAGGTTGGCTGCATTAAATGCAGGTGGTTGACAATTGTGCTGTTCGACTTGTTGCCATGTGTCACTTGCTCCTTGTTGACTTGCCATGTGGCATCTTCCTTGCTGCGCATGTTGCTCTTGCCTATCTAGGGAATGACCAGTTGTCCAGCTCTAACACTGCCTCTTAGACCCTGGACATGGCAGAAGGCTAAGGGATTTGGAGTGCTGTCGAAGTAAAGCTTGGGGAAGTGCCTTGGTATATGAATTTGCAAGATTGTTCTCTGTCTTGCAATAGACTAGGGAAATGGTCTCATCTAGAATCTTCTCTCGAATGAAATGGTATTGGATCTCAATATGCTTTGTCTGAGCATGAACCACATGATTCTTGGCCAAGGCAATGCAATTCTCATTGTCGCACTGTAGAACACTAGGTCTTGTCTGTAGGCAGCCAAGCTCCTCCAAGAGCTGTGAAGCCACATTGTCTCACATGTAGTAGAAGATGCCACTCGATACTCCGCCTTAGTTGAAGAGAGGGCAATTGTGGGTTGCTTCTTGGTGCTCCATGAAACAGCACCAACACCCAAGACAAAGCAATAACCTATCGTGGATCTCCGATGATCTAGATCACCAATCGAATTTGAATCACTCCATCTTGTAAGTATAAACTCCGTAGCACTAGTACCAACGTGATAATAGATCCTGAGATCAAGAGTCTCTTGTAGGAATCGTAAAATCCTTTGAGCAGCTTGTCAATGCACCATCTTGGGTTCATTCATGAACCCGGCCAGCACACCTACAGCATAACATAAGTCAAAACAGGTATTGAGAAGCTAGATCAGGGAGCTAGCCAATTGCCTATAACGGGTAGTATCTGTCAAAGGACAATCAGAATGAGCTGTAGCCTTCAAATTTGGGTCCATAGGAGTTGTAAGAGACTTGTATCCCTCCATCTCACTTGTAGCCAAGAGCTCTTGTACATACTATTGCTAGGAAATAAAGATCTCCCTTGGAATTTGATAGATCTTATGACGTAGAAAGAAGTGAAGAAGTCCTATATCCGTTATCTCAAACTTCTCATGAAGTACTGCCTTTGTCTAGTTGACCATTTGAGTATGGTTACCTATCACAATCAAGTCATCCACATAAAGGACAAACAAAGCATGACCTCCACATGAGGTGTGCACATACAGCTAGGGGTCGGCTTTGGAACGTCGATACTCCAATTTCTCTTGGAGAAATGAGTCAATCTTCTCATTTCAAGCACAGGGAGCTTGCTTAAGGCCATAGAGAGCCTTCCTCAATCCGTACACATTACCATCAGAAGAACCGAAGCTCGGAGGTTGCTCAATATAGATCTCCTGGAGAATTTGGCCATGCAAAGGCCGCAAATGAGCAACACCTGTTGAAGGAGTTATGTGCTCTAAGGCACCACTATCAACAATCCACTCCGAAGTATATGGGGCCATCAACGTAGCATCAAAAGCCATTAGGGTTGAATCCTCAACCATCTCCAAGTGGAGGAAAGTAGCTAATGAGAGAGTAGCCACCACTTCGGAATCTTTTGAAGATTTCTTTTTCTTCTCCTTCTCCTTTCTCTCTTTTTGCCGGGGTAATCCTTCTTCCAATGACCTGTTTTGCCATAGATGTGACAAGTAGGTTCCTTTTCTTTGTCCTTTTTGGATTTGTTCCTTTTCTTCTTTTGGTCCTTTCCCTTCTTTTGAGAGGACTGACCAACCAAGGCTTGAGATTTAGAAACATTGGTTTCTTTTAATTGCTCCTCTTGGTCCAAGACCATAGAAACCAACTCTTCCCACCAAAGGGTCTCAGATTGCCCTGAAGCAATCAAGGTGGAATAAAAACTATTGGAACGGGGCGGTAATTGTGAAAGAAGAGTTATTGCCATGTCTTCAGAAGTGATCACCTTCCTTGCATTTTGAACTTGCATTTGAAGTTGCCTCAGCTTGTTGATATACTTTTGCATAGAAGATGACTTATTGACACTCATGGTCTGCATCTACACTTCCAAAGAAACTCGCTTCATGACAATCATTTGATTGTACATCTGATCAAGCTTCAACCGTATTTTTCGGGCCATCGTCAAATGCTCAATATGAGAGATAATAGTTGCACATGAGAAATAAAAACGAGTGAATGCGGGCATTGAGTTTATCCTAATGTGCCTGAGCTTTTGCCAACTCCACCTTATCATTGGAAGAGAGTCGAGACTCGTCTTGCAAAGGATGATGAATAGCCTTTGTAACAAGCTTCGCCAAATCATAGAGCTCCAGAATGGCAAGCATCATGACCTGCCAAATGCGGTAATTCTTGCCATCGAGCTTTTGATATAACGGAAGAGCCGGTAAGACAGGCACCTTTTGGTCTATGATTGCTTGAAACTTTGTCTTTGCCTTAGAAGACATCTTCACCTACAATGCTTGCATAAAACACAAAAAGCAGTCCCCTTTGATTGTGAGAATACAGCTTGCTAGGGTTCGTGTTTGCTCATCTTGCTCCTTTTTCACTTGCCAAAGGCAATGAAAAGGTAAAATCTGCACTTGGAAGGTCCAAAACACAGCCTTCTTCCTTCTCTAACAGCAAAAACCAGCAGCAGCTTTAGCAAATCTTCTCCTTTTTTGCACGTCCACACTTGTCTCAGCCTTGTTTTGATGTGTAGCCCTCTTGCTCGCCCTTGAATGCTGAAAACACAACCTTGTGTTGGGCTGAATTCTCCTCTTTAGGTAGGTCCACCACCCTAGGTCGTCTTTCAATGCTCTGATACCATATTAGAGTGAAGCGATGCGGAAGCGAATGACCAAGACAAAGAGTGAACAGAGACAGAAGAGAGAGAAAAAGAGACAATGAAACACAGAAAATCTGCAATGTTAAATGCTGTATAAGGATGCATAAATATACATGGGTGCAAAGAGAATGCCAGTGTATGTCTCCACCTTGAAGATCTCAGTCTTCGTCAGCCCCGAGGGCAGTCTCCGCGGTCTGCAGTCTGAAATTGGTGAGAACAACTGTAGAAGACTGCTGAAATCAGGGCCAATAAATAGGCCAGCAGGAAATCATTAAAAAAAACCAGGTCGACTGCAGCTGATTGACAGCTGTGCTGTCCGACCTGCTGCCATGTGTCACCTGCTCCTGGCCGACCTGCCACGTGTCATCTGCCCTGCTATGCCTGCTGCTCCTGCCTGTCCAGGGAATGACCAGCTGTCCAGCTCTAACACCAATTTCCATGCAATACAATGCCATAGCTATTGAATCCTCATTACAAGGTATCCTCCTAGATAGACAGCCTATTGACATAACATGGGGCCTAGAAGATTTGGAAGGCTAGGTGCAATTTCACATTTAAAGCATAAGATTAGAGTCTCAGGTTGCTAGAAACATCCAGTTGACCTCATTTGTACTTTAATGGCTGCTTCAAGCTGATTCAAGCAAGTTGAAGGCCTTTTGCAAGAGTTGAGACGTAGTGTGTTCTTGGTATAGGCCTCTTTGATTGTTAAGTTGAGAATAATAATATTAAATAAATGTAGTTGCTTCATCCTCTATTGCAAACAAGTAATGAATTTAGGGATGGTACTGTGAGCAGTCTTACTGTCACTGTTGAGCAAATTGCAAACGTCTCATGGAGCTTTATATTAATTCCTTGTAAGTAAAAATAATCTAGACGTAATTTGCAATTTAGAAACACTTCTGCATATAGAAACTTGTCGTATTCTAACGTTTTATGATGAGTACAATATCAGTTCCATAGTTTCTGTTAGCAGGCTGGTTGATGATTTGCCACCTTACATTATGCCCTCTCTGCAGGAGAAAAAGGGACGGAGCCCGCCACCCCGTTTGTATGTCACAGTTGATGAGCTAGACTCCCTCTCCAGGTTACCTTCATTCTCAAGTATGGCAATTTGGAACAATTTTTGTAGCATGTGACTGTTTTTGTATGATGACTTCTAGCTATATGAGAGGGCGGCTTACAATGGAAAAGATCAATTTAGCGGTTGATGAGATGGCAACTTTTGCTGAAGCAAATGCACGGCTTTTAGCAGTCCCAAGGAAGAAGGTCAAAATTTTTTCCAAGGCTATTTTACTCGTAGTACTGTTCTAATATATCAAATTATGGAGGGGCGGCCTCAAGGCTTTCTATGAGTGATGTAGAATGAGAATTGTGTTGAGTTGATTAAAAGTATGAATGCTTCCCAAAGTGCTGTTACTGATTTTTAAGTGGTATAAACTGACAGTTGGCAGATGAAATGCTGGAAAAGGTTCTGGTAGGTTGATGCTCTGGTACCATGTCTTTCAGTAATGAGATACCTATCCTGAAACCAGTACTGTGTCCTGATGTCATGACTCATGAGCAATGTGTCTGAGCATTGTAGGAACTTCGAGACTTTGCTGCTTCAGAAGCTGTCAAGGGAAAATATTTCTTCTTTGAATCAGATATGCGAGGCCCCACACTAAAACTAGACAACACAGGCAAAGCTATTTTGACGGTGAGAATACTGATGGAGCTGATGCATGCATGTACTGTGAATCAAAATATGAACTCTTGATTAATCATCATTGTCTGGGTGTCAGTTGATGGACCGTAGGGTCTTGCAGAGATGTAACTTGACTCAATTCAAAATCATATACTGATTCAATTCAAATCCAATAGTTGCTGCAGCTGTATAAACTTGTTGAAGCAACAAGAATGCTTGTGCTCATTGTTATCTTTGGTTGATGAAGTCTCTTTTATCTATGGCTTGATGCAAGGCATAATTGTGTGTTTAATGGTAGCTTGATATAATGTTCAGTCCTGTTTGCTTGTATTTCACAATGCTAATGTTGCCATCTAACAGGTGAAAATGTGCAATGTGCAGGTTCTTCGCCATCTCAACCGCATCTCAGAAGTCCGTGCAGGTCGTCAGCGTGCCTTTCTACTCACAAAGTCATGAGTGCCCAAGCATGCTAATCAGCTTGGAGTGAGTGCTCTGCTGTCTCAAAATGCCAAAGTGGTGCCTCAGGAGCTTTAGTGTTTCTTGCATTGTTATCTGCCTGCATGTTTCTCAGGGGCCCTCACGGATATTTGGAGTGTGAGAATCTCTCTCAGAAACACACACACATGCACATTCCCACTCTCTCACTTCACATATCTAGACTCTACCAATGAAATCTGTCTTCTCTATATCTAGAGTGGTGAAAAGCTCTTCTCTGTATTAGTGTGGTGGAAGCACATTAGTGTGTGCACACACCCATATAGTCTTTATTTGGCCTGCCCATTGAGGCCATCTTGCTGTGCATTTCATATTTGTTTGAAACATTTGTACAAAAAAAATAAAACGATATTGTCACATGATACTATTATTGTCCTATAAAAGCGTGTGCTCATATGGTTTTTATGTGTGCAACAGTTTGATACATAGAAAGATTGCATACGCCTTAACTCTAGTTTTTCCTTAAAAATGGGAAAGTTAGATTATATAAATGTGTACAACGTCAAAGGGTGAACAGTTCAAGGAAAGAAGATTACTTACAAAGGTGATTTCAAGTCTCTTTCATACTATTGAGAATAGAATAGAACTCGGAACCTTCAATTTTCCAAGAGCCAAGCACCTCCCTTTTGATGGGCTTAGGTTCTCTGTCCGAGACTTACCAAAACAGATTCTATGGTAAAGACTTACCTTATTTCTCAAGGTCTGCATGGTTCTTAGAGTGATTAATGTAATCACTTGCCAAAAACTTAAGTCTCCTCATCTAAGATACCAATTTAGCAGTTGCTCAACTCTGCATTGTCAACCCACTTGCTTACTTTCCTCCATGGCGATTTGACTTCCTTACAGTTCGAAGAAGGGAGATATCCTCTGTTCTTTTACATAGGTAGCATATAGGGCGATGACTGTCATGCTTTGCAAGCATCCTTTTAGGGGATATTCCGTGTGAGCACGATTCATACCCAAAGCTTGAGTCTCTTAGGAGTGGCTTTCTAGATTTTCCCGATTCTGCCTCTCCAAGCTTTAACAGTTCCATGAGGCTACTTCCTTTTTCATGTCTCCTTCACCTTAACAAAGAGGAGTTGGGCGAAAATTTACAGATTTGTAGTGTAGGCTTTTTGTCCAGGGAAGCCTAGGATTGTTATGAAGACACTTGGCTTTGTCCGCTAAGTCATACAGCCAGTCATGTTTTATGCGTACACAGTGAAACCATCAGCATCCTATTCCTGATCTTTGACAGCATAGCAGCAACCTCAGCCTTTGGGTTGTGTGCCTGCTTTCTCTCATTTTTGCTCTACCCCAAGTTTGGAGTCTTGGCCCTCCTCTCATGTTGATATTTTGGTCTGATAGACCAAGCATTCATCATTGTCTTTTCCACTTAAGAGGTTGAAATTTTGAGCTTGATGCCCCTATTGAAGATATCCTTCCAAGCGAGATGTTAACGAATCCCTCAAGTACGGTTGCACGCTCTGTGAAATGCTATAATGATATAGACCAAGGATGAGTTTGGTGCATCTTTTTGAGCCATGCAGGACTTGTCTTAATAGGTTTACGTTTGATAGTCTCCTGACCTAGCCCATAATTTCTTTGAGTTGTTGACTTGCTACCAAAGAATCGAGTGAGCTACTTGCCTACCACAAAGGACCATACGTAGGCTTTGAAAAGCTCGTCGAAATCTTCTCCCAAACAACACTTGCGAAAGGGAAATATCACGGCAACAAAGACCAAGGAGGCAGAGAGCAAGGAGCTCAAGACCACCAATTTCAAGCCGTATATTGACTATCTTTGTATCTTTGAGACTATCTTATAAACAAGCCATTGAAATCTTTGCTTCATGGTGATGTTTACTCCTAGTGGACAATCGTATTTGAGAATTCTTATGTCATACTTCATAAGCCATTGCTCATCAACCCTTCAATCAAATGAGAACCTAGTTTTATGCAATTTAATGGCTGACCAAATAGGTTGGCAACTTTATCATAAACATTCATGAAGGACATAAGAGAAGCCTCATTAGTCTCAAGAATGTTAGAGGTATTGTCAATAAACTTTTGATCGACAAAAACTTGCCCATTAGGAAGATGTAGACCTCTTAAGGCACCCTTATAAACCCTCCTCCCTAGATTCCTTAAAGAGGATCAATGATTAAGGTAAAGAGAATAGGGTCATTGGACAACCTTCTTTAATCGATCTTATAAGGCTCAAAACCTTTGGACGAGACCATGTTGAAGATAGCATATTTAGTCTTCCTTGTAACAAAGCCCACTAACTTATGAAGTATATTCTTAACCCTCAAAGCTAGTGCTTTGGCAAGCACATTATAATAAACGTTCAAAATGGTGAGAGGCCTCCATTGATTAACTCAACAAGTAAGGCCTTTTGAGATCAACTTGATGACCCTAATTGGCTTAGGTTGCACTATAGAGAGGTTTTGCCCACCAATCTCACATTGAGAGTGAAAGAATTCAATCAGTATGCCATTTGGTGAATTTCCTTTCTTGATCTTAAAGACAACAAACTTGGCTTTGTCCAATGTTTATGGGGTGAATTCCCACCAATAGTTTGCTTGGCTACTTGAGTCAACTCCATAAACTTTCTTCCTTAATGAAGGAGGCATTTCATTTCCTCTCTCTCTTTTTGGTTTGGGGGGGTTGGCAGGGGTTGGGGGCACGCTCTCCTCACTTTGAATAGCAATCGATGTAAAAGCAAGTAGTACGGAAATATGATTAGTAATCCAAAACATAATGTAAGATATTGGTGTTATTGTGTGGTGCAATCCACTAGCCATCATAATTACAAATGGATTGTCTAATCTAGCGACCCTTCAAGTATTGTCATTATTTATGGTTGTGCCATGTGAGACCTTTCAGATTTAATATATGCTAAGCCACAACAATATTGATAAGCTAATGCTTTAGTGATGGGTTTTCCCAATACACCCTTTCTTGATACACAGTGCTAGCATTGCCTTGCGACGTACCATAACCATATTTAGTTCTAACATCTTTGAGCCAAGGCCACTTTAATGCTTTGTCAATGAAGAGTTCATTGAGTAGTTAGAGACTATCGACACGGGCTTTGATTCCATATGTATCTTGATTGCTATTATATAAGTGTACCATTTGACCAAGCAAAGAAGGGCTTACAGCCTCCTTCACTAAAAAGGAGCCCAATCAAGTTTGCTTTCACCTACTTGATTAGACACAGACATGCTGTTTTCTTTCTTTGTGCATATAGACTCCTTCTCAAGGCTTTGGATTTCCCAGACCCTATTTGATCTCTTGCTCTAGATCCAACATCTTATTGGCATCAAGTCCTAGTAGTGTCGCATCAATATTCCCCTCCACCAAGGGCTTCCTTGCTAGCTTCTTGAGGAAGACCTCACCCTTTCCCTCACTCTTTTATCTTTTCCACATGTTGCTTCTCCTCCCCTTTATTTTGTTGAAGGGTCTCCTTGTCTTTCATGCCTTATCCTCCTATTCAAAGGTTGAACTTTGTTCTTCTCATCCTCCTTTGCACATAGTTTCTCCAATTGATCCTTGTTAGTGGAAAGTTAGACTTACATTTGAGCTTGAGAGAGAGAGAGAGAGAGAGAGAGAGAGAGAGAGAGAGAGAGAGAGAGAGAGAGAGAGAGAGAGAGAGAGAGAGAGAGAGAGAGAGAGAGAGAGAGAGAGAGAGAGAGAGAGAGAGCTCACACAATTAGAAGAGCGATTATGATGGAAAAAAAATGATTGTTTTCATTTTTTGGTATCTTATTTTGTTTTTCAAGATTCTTAACATAAAGCATTTTGTGTACTTTTTGAAGACAAATTTGTTGAGGCAAAAAACAAGAGAAGTGAGGATTATTTAAGATGATGGATATTGGTCTTTTTTTGTCAATTCTCTACCCCCTTATAGTGTTCCCATCATTTTCTTGAAATTCTTGGATACTTTCATGAAATGCTTTTCCTCGATTATAGCCTCCCTATCTTTTTCTCAAACATTTTGAATACTTCAAGGAAATGTTCTCTCTCCATTTTAGTCCCCCCATCTTTTTCTCAAACTTCTTGGATACTATAAGGAAATGCTCCCTCTCCAAATAATTTACATGCAATTTATTGTTCTCACTTTTATTTTTAATCTATCTTTTGTTTCAATCACAATAATTTTGATCTTAATAACCACAGGTGCATTCTTGCCACATATCTATTGATAGTTGGATTATTTTACACACAAAGAAGAGGAGAAGACATAGGACAAAATTTATTAACACTTGCAAGCATAAAGTCAAAGGTTTCACACGTGAAGGACTAGGAAAAAAATCAATGAAGTGCTTATACAACATATATATATGCACTTGGAATTTCACTTATGAAATTAGCCCATTGTTATCATGCTAGTCTATAGGTCAAAGTGTAATTTAACTTGAATCAATAAGGCTTCACATTAGGTTATGTGTTGAAGGTATTTGCTAAGATTGTCTTACATTTGTATTTGGAGATATATATCCTTCATACTTAGAAGATTGGTAGCCTATTGAAGCATAGTTGGGATTTTTGACTGTAATGAAGAGGAATTAGAGATACATTTTAGGAATATTTCAATAAATACTTCTTGTTAAGATGACACAAGTATATAAGATGTAAGGGGTTATTCAACCATTATCAATCTAGTGAATAATACAAGATCCTCTTTATCTCTACGCTTAGAACCTTTAACTTCCATGGCTTTCTTCCTTTTCGCTCTTTACTTTACGTCTTTCTCTCTCTACTTCTAACCTTTCTCTCTCTTATGCAGTCTTCCTCTCACCTCCTTGTTTTTTTCTTTACAAGTGATATTAGAGCTTAGGCTTGTGGTTGATTTGATTTTTTCATTTCCCACACATTTTTCCTATTTTTCATTATAAAATCCTATCTCTGACATATAGGAGACACATGGTAGGTACTTGTAGGTTGTCTATATAAAGTAGAGGCCCATCTAGGAGCTCTAACAAAAATCATGGAGGAATTTAGCCAAACTGTGGCCTAAATAGTAGGTTGTGGTCAACTTGTATGTCATTTTTGAAGGTAACTTGGTATCAAGAGGCATAACTAGACTAAGTTGAAGCTTTAACCTTAGTTACTTCTTTTTGAAAAAGACTCTTTCCCTTCTTCTCTGAACTTTATCTTGGCCTCCATGAATGTTTGGAGCCTTTGATCTCTTTGTCATGGTCATTTCTCTATACCAACACCTTGTAGCATGAAAGCTTATCTCTCTAGGAGCATAATCAACACATTTTGACCAAGATTGTAGCCCAAATTTTGCGCTATTGATTAGGGAAGTTCAACATAGTTTGTGCGATCTGCAAGGTGGAGACCTAGATTTAAAGCTTAAGTGATGCAACATTTGGTTGCTCTTTAGAGAGCCATAGCATTCTTAAGGAAAGCCTTACGATCTTACTACTCTTCTTCAAGCTCCATCACACAAGTTTAAGCTCTTACCTCTTCAAGAACTATTTGAGTTCAAGGGTAGCAACAAATATCTTAATCTTTTTCAAGATTTGAAGCATGACAAAATCTATTCTTGCTCAATATTAGTCTACATCATGGCTATAATCTAAGGAAGCCATTGCTCCTCTTGAAGGCAAGTATTATTCTTCTTTTGAAGCTTAGCAATCCTAACAAAACAGGGTGACCATTAAAGCTTTATCCAAGTTCGTCCGTTTTAAGGGGCTTTTCATCCTTTTCATTTTTGGAGTTTACCTATACTAAGGTTCTTCAAAATCTTTGAAAGATTTGGAGCTTATTGGCATTCTTGAAGTTTATCAAGCTTCCATTGGAGAATAACTTCTTGATTTTTCATCAAGCTTTATTGAGTCTAAACTTGAAGCAATATTTTGGGGCTTTTGTTCGTAATGGAGCAATCTTCACCTATTGATTGCGGGAGAGGTATGGGAGACATCCATTGAAGACTTTACACCAAATGAATGCATCCAATTGCATTGCTTATTAAGGGTATTTAACTTTAGGCCTAATTAGAGATATTTTCTCAGTTCTTAGTTTCTCATTTAAAAGCCTATTCCTGTGCTTCAATCCAATTGTTGGAGAGACTCAAGGAGTAAGTCTTTTTGCAATTTGAAGCTATGATTGTTTCAATGCTCATTCATTTCAAATCAGCAAGCTCTTTAGTATTTAATCTCTACAATTAGCCTAGGTGTTACTCATAGAAGCTCACGGGGTTGTAATTTCATTCTAACTTTCACTATGGATTAGCGGGTGTTTGTTTTGATCAATAAAAATTCATAATCCATTGTAAAAGGTAAGTGATAGTAGTGAGTCAGTGCCTATCTACAGTAAATCTCTATTTTTAACTCTAAATTTTTATAAGTTTCATTGCATCTCATTGAAAACTGAAAGCCTTGATTCAAGTTCGTGCATATAATGTTGATTGGTTTAGCATAGAATGCTACTGCCATATCTATGATTCCCATGAGGAAAAGCAGATTCTGGGTGAGATGTGAGACAAAAGAGAGGTGACCCTTCCTCACATTGACGATCTCGAAGGGGTGCACAACTCAGCTTGAGGAGAAAATTTACACATGCTTCAAGTCTCAAAGCCCACGTAGGTGCATGTCGTGTTGTTTTATTCATCACACATGTACAACATCGTGGAGGATTGAAAGTCAATTTGAGCAGTTAGATGTTGCAGAACAACAAGCTCTTGCAAGTCAGAAAATTGAATTGTTTCTACAAGCAGCAGATCTTGAGCTTCAAGAGAAGCTTGATGATTCACTAGAGGATCAGACTACAAAGACAAGTCTTAAAACAGAGTGGAGACATGTCAAGGAAGTTGTTATTGTACTTGTGAAAACACATAGAAGAAGAGAAAGATTGCATGTCTCTAGCTTGTCCACTGTTACGGGCAACACAATTGATGTATCCAGTAAGCCACTGCTATTGTTTCCACTATTAGAGAAGATGTATTAAATGAATTGGTCAAAGGCATGTGAGATCTTCAATTGAAGGTTGCAAAATTGGATGAAAAAGAACAAGAGGAAAGAGGATGGTTAGTAGTCCCTAAGCCAGGGAAAATATATATGTGGTGTGATAGTTTGCAACATGAGAGAAAAGATTGTGCTGCCTATTAGGAGGTCTTTGCACGACAGCTCATCTTTTGGAAAGATGGAAAGATTCATGTACAAGAAATGGCTTTGCCTCTTGCTCTGAATTTTGGAAAGGGAGGTATGTAGAAGTTGTTGGAAGACTTGGCTGTCAGAAATGCTTATGTGGCTGTACATGCTTCTACTTTTGGTCTATAGTTGGATAGAATGCATGTCCAAGTGATGGTTAGTCCAAAGGATACAATATGGACACATGCTTTGCATGTAATTGAAAAGAGAAAAGTTACTGATAGTGAAATGTCTCATGCAGGGCAAGACATTCATGACATAACTGGTTGGTAGATGCATATTCAGTGTATGCATATTTAGCAAAGGTGCAAAACACTGATGTACGTGTGGAAGAGAAACGGAGAAAGATGGAGATAATGCTAGGACATCTAAAAGAGTGACAATAAGAAGTATGGATCAGCCTAAAGCTACAAATCAGCCACCTCCAAAGAATGTTATGGAAGAGGTCACTCAAGGAGCAAAAACAAGATAGCAAACAAGAGGGAAAAAAGAAGGGCAAGTAGCCAGGATATAAGTTGCAGAGTCTGACATTAAGACAACCATAGATCTTAAGAAGGTTCTTGAAGAATATATCTTAAACAATCGAGTGGAATTCACCTTGGGAGAGGTGCTTGGCATCGCCAAGCAAGAATTTCTTGGTGATACCACTAGTGCATTGCTGCAATTTGAAGAGGAAATTGGTTTGTTGGGTATTCAGGCTAAATAAGAGCATGAAGTAAGTACTGGATTATCTATGCATGATGCTACTAATCAGTGGTGGACATCATGTGGAAAAGAGAAGAAAGTGGCTGAAAATGCATTGTCTTGTAGCAGTATGCATGGTGGAGTAAGGCAAATGCAACAATATGGGAAAGATACTCTAGGATTTATTCCTCAAAGTTATTACACAAGAAATCATTGGGCCAAGGCTACCACTAGAACGGTGAAAATAGGGGAGTGTGAAACTCCTTGTGTTGCTTTACTTGACCATGGGTCTGAGATTAATGTCATTGAGCGTGGATTGTATGAAAATGGTGCATGGCCTGTGGACACTGATCATGGTTGGCGTATGAGGACTGTAAATAATTCTTCGGGGGAGCTCTATGTTGCATGTTCTAATGTAAAGGTGACGATTGGTGATGTACAAGAAGAGAAACACTTCTTTGTGCAAGATAATTCCTCATATGCAGTGATATTGGGATAGCCCTATATTACATGAATGCGTATGGAAACAAAGGTGCTTGATGATAGTTCTGCTTATACAAGAGTCAGAAGCAAGGATGGGAGGAAAGTAGTCCAATTTTTTACTGTTTGTGTTAATCACCCTAGAAATCGAGATACACTTTGAGAGTCTCCTTTGCCTCCAAATGCAAGGGAATTCAAAGACCTGGATTTTCATTAAGCACTATTGTAATGCCATGCTACAGTAGTGCTGTTTAAAGGATGTGCTCGCCTCTCGATGGAATGAAGCATGTACTCACTATTGGTTATTCTCAGTTTACAGCAAATAGTTCATGTTGGTTTAAGCCTATGAAAGCTATGTGTAAGGTTGAACGCATATCTATGAAACGAGCTACTAAGGAACTGAGAGCATTGGGACTATTAGCTAAAAATGAAGGCATTTCAGGCATCTTTTATGGGCTGAATATTAATGACACTATGGCTGAAAATTTAGCAACCATAGATGCAAAAATAGAGGTTGAAAACAGAGTGTTGTCAGTATGTTCTTTGGACATGTATGATGTTATATCATTGTTTTCTCAGTAGAAAGGATTACAATGGATTGAAGCACTTGTGGAGACAAAGTATAAGACATTGACAAAATGGTGAAACCAATTGCTTTGCTGCTTCCATCAGAAAGTGAGGATCTGTATGACAAAGTGTTAAGGTAGCCAAGCTTACATGATCCTAGAGATATAGGTCATCATTTTACATTTGAAACATTACATGAATTGAAAGTTGGTACAGAAGAGTTTCTTTTGTTTGCTGAAAGAGATTGTTTTATGTAGATGTTGGCTAGGCATGGAAAAACATTTGCATTTCAGCCAACTGAAATAGGTTATGTGGATCCAAATGTTGTCTCTCTTATTGCAATATTTACTGTGCCACATATACCATGGAACTTGAGGCTTATTCTAGTGCCTAAAGCTTACTTGCTAAAGCTAATGGATTTTCTAAATGAAAAGATTTGCATGAAGATCTTGGAGCCCTCTTCAGCCCCGTACTCAAATTGTTGGTTTACTGTGCTAAAAAAGAATGGGGCTTTGAGATTTATTCAAGACATGCAACCTATGGTCAATAAAGTGACCATAAGAAATGTGGGTGTAGGTCTTATGGTTGATGAATTTGTAGAGGCTTTTGTAGGCAGAGCGATCTATTCTTTGGGTGATCTTTACTTGGGGTATGATCAGTTTTAGCTTGCAGTTGAGAGCAAGGATATCACAACCATGAAGATCCCTTGGGGTTAGTACAGATACATACTCTCTCACATGGTGCAACAAACTCAGTGGCACACATAACAAATGTTATGAATAGGGTACTCAAGGATTTTATACCATAATTAACAATGCCCTTCTTGGATGATGTTCCAATGAAAGGGTGTGTAGTGGATGAAAAGAATGAAGAGATGGATGCTCATGGGTACAGACAGTTTGTTGTAGACCATATTATGGATTGTGAAAGGATTTTAACTCTTCTGGACAAAAGTCTGTGTGTTTGGAGGTGAAGAGGCTTTGATTATTATTGAGCATATGTGTGGGCCCTATGGGCGAAGACCATCACCAACAAAAATAGATGGGATTGATAGAATGCAAAAGATGTATACACAAATGTATTAGAGGTGCGTAGATTCTTGGGAGCATGTGTGTTCTATTTGATATGGATTCTCACTTTGCACATGTAGCTGATGCTTTATATCAGCTCTTGAGGAAAGGTCTGAGATTTCATTGGGAAAGGAAGCATTAGAAAGCAATGAAGAAATTGAAGCAGCTCTTGAAATCTACTCCTACATCGAGAAAGACTGATTGTGCACATGGAAAGCCTATCATTATGACTGTTGATACAAGCCCAATCAAGATTGGATGGGCAATTGGGCAAGATGACGAGGAAGGGCAAAGATATGCAATTCGATTTGGTGCTAAAGTATGGACTGAACGATAGAGAAGGTATGCACAGGTAAAAAGAGAAGTATGGGGAATTGTGACAACCCTTAAATGTGATAAGAAGTATTTTATGGGTGCTCGTGTAGTCAGAGACGGATTGTTTGTCGGTATTGGGTATGATTACTAGTTGTGCTACCTCGGACATTGCTATGCGTTGGTGGATTGTATACATCGAATCTTTGAACCCTGAATTTCAGCATATTGCAGGAAGAGATAATCCAGTGTGGCAGACATGTTATCTCGGGCATGCTATGAGAATGAAGATGGGATGATGGATGAGGAGGAAGAAGATGACTTTCTTGCAGTTGAAAATGATGTTGTAAGAGTGAATTTAGCAATGCAAGGAGTTGCTACAACACTAATAGAAGCTTGGACAACAAAGAGAAGACACTTTAGATGTTTTGTATCTTGTGTAGAAGTGTTTATGAAAGACAAATATGCAGGAGAGTGGCTGAGAATTGTTTAATACCTCATTACATTAACAAAGAGAGACGAATGGTTAGATGAGGAGTTTAAGAAGATCAAGAGGATAGCCTATGGATTTTTCTTAAAAGATGGATACTTATGGAAACATGCTAAAAAGAAACATGGTATGCCATTGCGAGTTTTGGGTGACAGAGTTTCACAAGTAAATGTTATGCAAGAATTTCATGAAAGCTTATGGGCTAGCCATATAGGTGGTTGGGGAACTTTTGCAAAGATATTGGTGGCAGGGTATGCATAAGCATGTTTCTCACTTTGTGGAAACATGTATGATATGTCAAATGTATTCATTTGTGAGACATCGGGATGGATTACAGCGCCCACATATCCCTTGTCTCTTCATTTTAAGTGGGTGGTGGATTTAGTCACAATGCCTACAGGTCTTTGGAAAATGAGATATCTTGTACTTGCCCATTGTCGTGCCACTACGCGGGCATAACGTGAAAAACTCTGGAGTGCATCATCATTTGACTTATTTATTGATCTAAAGAGTCAATGTGATGTGAGTCATTAGTACTAATGTGAGTGGCATAGATGGTCCAAAAATATTAGATTTTTGGACAATTTTAGCATATTATTTATTGTAAATATCCAAGAAAGCTAAGAAAAGCTTCTAGATTAGGATGGCATGCAAAAAGCAAGTTGCTTTTTCAGCCAGTTATGGGATTTTTCATAAAAAAGACAAAGGGATGAAATTACGCACATCACGATCACTGTTGACAGGCTGAAAACTACACTTTGAACAGAAGAAGAAGAAGGAGTGAACTAGGAGATCCCTAACCAGGTGTCCTGTAGTTTTACCCTGCTTTCGAAGCCAAAGAAGCCATCAAATTTGGGTTGTAAGCAGCAGAGAAGGAGCTATTACTTTGATGCACGTTTTTAGTCTATGAAGGAGCTCCAGGAGATCTAATGCCTGGAGACTATTTTTGAGCAGTGCGAGATAAAAGAATTCGGGTTTTGTCAATACATATTGATTCAATTCATTGTGCTTTGTCTTTGTCGTGTTTACCTCTTGTCTATTCTTTTTTTTCTCTTCCATCTTCTATCTCTGCTTCCTTCTACCTCTGATCCCTAGTGGATTTGACATTTTGACAAAAACCCCTCAAACATTAGTGAACCCAACATGAAAGGTCGTTAGAAGAAGGAAAGACAAGATGGGAGAACCTTTGAACACAATCTCCAGTGATGTTTTGCAACAATTGGTGCAAAATATGAATATGCTTATGCAGGTACAACAACAACAACATGTGATGCATGCTTCTGCTCAAACAGAAAGTATTGTGATGAATGCTCTGCAAGCAGTTGAGCGTGAGATGATGTTATTCAATGGCAGGAATGTATCTGCATATGTACATACCTATGCTCAAAAGATAGAATTCTTTGGAGTGGCTCAACTTGCATGGAGCTGGTATTTTGTTCGGATCACTGTACATGTATTGAAAGCGCGAATCACTGAATTATACATGCAAGATGATGATTGGGTAGCTTTCAAGGAAGACACTTAGGGAAGAATTTTACATTGAAGATATCAATTCGATTATGCGAAAGACTTTTTAGGAGTGGGTTTTACAACCCAATAAGGGTCTTCTGGCTATAGAATTCTTAAGAGAATTTGAAAGTCGATTTGAGCAGTTGGATCTTGCAGAATAGCAAGCTCTTGCAAGTCAAAAATTGAACTGATCTTGAGCTTCAAGAGAAGCTTGATGATTTGTTGGAGGATCAAACTACATAGATAGGTTTGAAAATAGAGTGGAAACATGTCAAGGAAGCTGTTACTGCACTTGTGAAAAAGCATAGAAGAAGAGAAAGATTGCATGTCTCTAGCCTCACTATTATGGGCAAAACAGTTGAAGTATCTAGTAAGCCATCCGCTTCTATGGCTAACCCTATGGCTGTACTTGCTATTGTTTCCATCTGTTAGGGAAGATGTCTTAGATGAATTGGTCAAAGGGATGCGGGATCTTCAATTGAAGGTTGCAAAATTGGATGAAAAAGGATAAGAGGAAAGGGGATGGGCAGTAGCCCCTAAGCCATGAAAAAGATGTACATGGTGTGATAGTTTGCAGCATGAGAGAAAGGATTGTGATGCCTATTAGGAGACCCTGGCACATGACGACTCATCTTTTGGAAAGATGGCAAGATCCATGCACAAGAAATGGGATTGCCTCTTGCTTTGAATTTTGGAAAGGGAGGTATGCAGAAGTTGTTGGAAGATTGGATGTCCGAAATGCTTATGTGGCGGTACATGCTTCTACTTTTGGTCTATAGTTGGATAGAATGTATGACCAAGTGTCTCCAAAGGTTGAGATATGGACACATGCTTTACATGCAGCTGAAAAGAGGAAAGTTAATGATAGTGAAATATCTCATGTAGGGCAAGAAATTGGTGACATAATTGATTGGGAATCACTGGTATATACATATTCAGTGGATGCATATTTAGAAAAATGACAAAAAGCATATGCACTTGTTGAAGGGAAACAGATGAGAGATGAAGATAATGCAGGGATATCTACGGAAGTGACAAGAAGAAGTGTGGTTTTGTCTAAATCTACAAATGATCCACCTCCCAAGCATGTTATGGAAGAGGTCAATCAGGAGCAAAAATATGATATCAAACAAGAGGGCAAAAAGAAGAGCAACCAACCAAGATATAAGTTGTAGTCTAATATTGAGACAACCATGAATGCCTTGGAAGATCCTGTACTAGAAGATTCAGCCATTGCACCTATAGATTTTCTTAATGCATTTGAAGAGGTTTGTGAAGATTATGTTTTACTTGATACAGGGACTCAAACAGAGATTGCTGACTTGTTGGATGCACATGATTTACAGGATGATAAAGTTATCGTTTCTGAAACAATTCATGAGCTCGAGGATATGCATTTACAAGATAATAGATGTAATGCTTTACAGCTTGAAAATGTTTCAGATGCTTTGACAGAGACCTTGATTGACAATTCTAAGATGCTTCAATATATGGATTATTTCACTATTTTTGGTGATGGTGAGAATGTGTTGAATGCAAGTGAGATAGTTTATGTTGGATGAAGAGTAAAAAGGTTATCAGAAACAACTTCCCATGCGATGGACTTTGAAAGAGCAGGCATGTTGCTATGTATTTGTTTATGGGTGCATTGATAGCATGTATATGGAGACTCAACATCCTCTAATGTATGATATGGAATGGGGAGGTAGGGGACTTCAATGATTTACTAAGGAAGTTCCTACTTAGCATATACCCTTTTTGGCCTATCCTAATATGGAGAGGAGTGGTGGACAAAAATGGATGGCTACAGATGGTGAAACGGCTGTCGTTCATGTTCTCAAGGAGGGCTATGCAAAATGACGGGAGTAGAGTAGCACACAGCATTAGCCGAGAGTCATGGCACAACTATCTATTCCCACATTAATATAAAAAAAGAGCAGTGGAAGATGGTATTCTGCAGGTACAGGGTGTTGGTTGAGGAGTGTCCTAAGTAATCTAATATAGTTACATGTTGTTACAAAGGCGGGGATTGGGAAGGAAGAGTATTCACCTAAGAAGTGGGCGATGGAGTCCCCTAAATCTTTTTTTGAGAAAGTGAGTGCTTCCTCAAGCTTTGTGGTGTTGATGTTGTAGATCTTAGGGAAGTCATATCGGCCATGGATGTCAAGATCAAAATCTACTCCTACCCTCCTAGGATATAGTAGGTAGGTCAGATCATTTCGCTCGAAGGGCAGTGAGCTACAAAATGACATTGAGGCATTGACATTACCATTCCAAACTCTTCTCCTCCATTGAGGTTGGGATTTATAGCCTTTCACTGTATGGGATACCTCCTCAACCTTATTTTCCTAGTAGTCTGGAGATTCCATCCCCAATGCGGTTGGATTCTTCTCTCTTTTAGCGAGCCATCGGTCACCAAGCCTTCTTTCCATGTCGATCACTTCCTTTACCACTCTTCTCAAGGCCGCTAGTATCAAAAATTCAAATCAAAGGGATGTCAATGGTTTTCCCACTGCTCCCACACTGATATCTCCGTGTTCTAGTTAATGGGTAAGCAATCTTTCGTCGGTGGGATGGGAGGCTCTGGGACTGCAGGCGGGTTGCGCTTTTGCTCTTTTGCGTGCCTGTTCAAGCATTCTAGTTCTTTTTTTTTAGCCTTGGGTTTCCTTTCTGCTATGGTATCTTGTTCTTGAGGAGGTTTTGGCTGTGGCGAGGGAGGTGGTGGGACCAACTCCTCATCTCATTGTGCCCCTTCATGGCTTGATCCTGCTTATGCTTCTTGGGGCCATTCCTCTTGGAGTCCTAATGCATTCACTTCCTACAGCGTTAAGCCCACTCTCAACAGATTTTCTCCTTGGTCTGCCAAGTTAGACTGACTCTTGTTGCCCGGACTTGGGAGCATAGTCCTTGCCTTATCGCCTTGCAAGCTATTTTCAGCTTCCTTTTAAGTGTATCAACTACCTCCTCTTTAGAGAGTGTGATTTCCAAGATTGTGTTGAGGAAGGCACGTTGCTGGGCCTCTAGACTTGCCTGAGCAGTAGCTACCCTGCTTTCTGCCAGTATTCTGCTTTCTTCCGCAAGGGCCAAACGACTTGCCAGGTCTTTCACTTTCTTCTCACTCTTGGCCTCCCATTCCTTTGCCTTCTTTTTCATTTTTTCCAAGCCTTCACTTTGCCTTTGTGATAGGGCCATTATCGTTGGCTCCTGCCCCTTGCATTTCTATGCCATTTTTTCTTTCTCCTTTGTTAGGCCTTCGATCTCTCTTTCCAATCTCCTTTGTTCTTCTATCTCCCTTTGCACTCTATACTCCACTTCTTTCCTCTCTCTTTGATGTTCCTATTTTTCTTGTGCTCTCTTTGCATCTAGTGCAGTGAGCTCTTCCGTGTCCTCATGGAGCCTTCTTATCCGCATTTTGAGCTCTACTTGCTGTAGGACTAGGAGCTTATACTCCCTTTGCATTCCTACTAGCTCCTGGCTCTCTTCTTCTAGTCTTTCTTGCTAGTATTTCTCCTTATCTTCCTTGGCCTTGAGCTCTACTTTTAGCTCTTTGATTTCTTTTTGTTGTATGGCCACTTGGCATGTATTTTCTAGTTGAAAATCACTTGACATTTCTCTTTCAGCTTCTAGCTTTGCCACCGTGGCTTTCTTCTCCTCCTTTGCTCCTTCCAATTGAGCGTAAAGCTCCTTGACATGCTCATCATGATCAGTGGGCTGTGGGGGCTCCAACCCTGCAGTGGTGGTAACCTTGACTCTTTGTCGCTTGGGCCCCTACTGGGATTCCGCATCTGTAGCTACCGGTCTTTTCATTCTTGTCATTGGGGTTCCTGCACTAAAGTCGGGCGTTGGGGTATGTGCTTTGTCTACTAAGAATTGCACCCATGTCGTGAGGTTTCTGGCATCAACTGCGGTTGGGGTGCCTTGTGTCGCTGCAATGGTTGGGGTGGTTGGCAATATGGTGGGTGGGATCGGGTGGAGTGTGGCCTTGCCTTTTCCTTCTAGAATGGGCGAAGGCAAGTCTTCTGGAACTTGACCATTGGTCTTGCCTTGGTGGGCTCATTGCTGCCAATTTGTCATGTCTACATTACTGCTCAATGGACATGTGCACAGCTCGTGCCAAGTCCTCTTCTTCCTTCCTCCTCAACTCTTTGTCTTCTTCTTCTACCTTCCTTCTCCTTTCCTCCTCTTCCCTTTTTGTTTCTTCTACTATTCTATGTAGTTCAATATTCTCTTTATTTCTTCTCTATTTTTCATCATTCTTGGACTTTCTTTGCACTTTTAGTAGCTCTTCCTTCTCCTTCTTTGTCATTCTTTCTTTAGTTTCCCTTTGCTACTTTTGGGGAGTCTCTTTCCTTAGTCTTTGGGGCTTCCTTTGGGTTGACCGGGTCTATTTTTCCTCACTATCAGTTTTAGTTCTTTCACTTGACGGCGTTCTTGGCCTCTTTTGCCTTCTCTTGGTGCGTCTTTCAGCCCTCTCCTTCTCCATCATTTCTTCTTCTGGTTCTTGTTTTCTTCTCGTCTTTGGAGACTGCAGCAAGCTTCTAGGGCTTGGTGATACATCTTGCTCTGAAGAAAGTGACCTATCCGGCATGTCCCCTGTGTGCTCGGGTCCTACCTCCCCAATGTATCTTTAATGAAAGCCGTGAGTATCCCCCCGAAGCCAACGAATGAGACCTTTGATGCAGGGTTTTTCATTCCTTTTCTGTGGTTGATGCCAAGGATTCTCCTCCTTCCTGCCTTGCTGGTAGTGCCTTAGCTGAGGCTTGGATTGTCTTTCGCACATATGAGTTCAAGTTCACTTCATCCAGAGCCCTAGCTACCACACTTTCCAACATGGGGATAGTGATTCTATGCATTACCACGTTGTATCACAGTTAGAGAAGAGGGTATGTGCTATTGACCTACATTTTTATCTCCCTATCTGGCATATCTTGCAAGTTGGTGTCATCATTAGTGTGTATCTTGTCCTTATCCATCTGCAACCATGGAGTACACATCTCTTATAGGCCTTCTTTCAGGCTTGTGGACCAATCCTAAGGATCGTTTAATTAGGTCCAGGCTGAGTCTCACTTCCATCTCCTCCTCCTTGTCTTTCCATGACTAGCAAATTCCCTGGGATGATGAAAACACCCCTATTATGCGAGGATCAAGGAATCGACTTCCGCGGTGCCTCGTCACAAACCCTGACTCTCTCTCTCTCTCTCTCTCTCTCTCTCTCTCTCTCTGTGCTATATTGAAAATGAGCCTTCCTTCCCTCTTCCTTAGGTCTTATATCCCTGAGCCAACACCCGAGGGTTGCCCCGTGCTTGCTCTTACTTTTTCGATGGATTTTTGCCCCTTTTTTGCTCACTTTTTGCCCCTGTTTTGGGCATGTTTACAACATCAACCCTACAACTATATGCTTTGATTTCCAAATCCTAGGCTACTGTAAGTGCAACAAAAATCACAACCAAAGTACTGAAATGATTCATCCTACTTCTCGAATAATTTAAAACACAAAATACTTACTTTCTTCAAAGATTAAACTCTCAAATCTACTACCTACAAAGAGCACTGGTTCGGGGGATAAATGCTTCTTTGACACTAAATTTGAAGCGTGCAAGTACTCAAGCTTGAATCCGTTGGTCCCCGCAATGGAACAAAAATGTAGAGGGCGATTGCGCTTAATTGCCAAGATCCACAAACTGCTTATTGCTCAAGCGTTTCAAGCGAGCATAAATGGCTATCTCTCACCTAGCCAACACATCTTCAATCCTACGAGTGTAGTGAGCTTACCTTAATGCTCGATGGAGTAACCTCCTCCCTGAGGCCCTCTGATAGCTCCACGATTTGAGATGCAAGCTCAAGCATGCTCAATCCTCCACCTTGCTCCATCCTCCATAGCCGCATGCGCTAGACGAGAGAAGAAAAGAAGAGAAGAAGAGAGGAGAAGATGGAGGGCTTCTCCAACATGGTTCCTCACCCTCACTCACTCACTCCCTCACCCTCTTACACTCCATCTCTCAAGCACAAGCACAAGCAAGCAAGAAGAAGAGAAGACAAGAGGAGAAGAAGATACCACTTTAGCTACACACCAAAGAATGAGCTTCTCCTTCACTTTTTGGGTTTATATACAAGCCTTAAACTTTTGGGCACCCATTCCCTTTTTACATGATCGAGCATCTTGCCAAGGTCTTGTTTTCCTATTCCCTTCTATTCCACCCTATCCCTTCACCTATGCATGTCCAGATTTTACAATTTGCACAAGAGGGAGCTTGGGTACTCTTTTACAAAATTTTTAGGGATGCCTTGCATTTAAACATGCACCTTCCGACTTTTGCACTTGCCTTGGATTTTCGGGGACTGTCCTTACACTTCGTCACCATTTCTTATGTTGTGTCCACATTTTTAGATTTTTATTGTATTTTATCGTGTCTTCTTTTTCTTTGCCTTGTACTGGGGTTAACACAAATGATCTAAGGAATGAATCACTCATTGTACCTATAAGATAAATCCTAATAAGGGCTCTAAATTACTTAAGGACTAACAAAGTACCTCCCTAGGTTAGTTCGTTGCACCCCTTTGAGATGTTTGATAGTGAGGGAGGGTCACCTCTCTTTTGTCTCACTATCTCCATGGCATCCAACTTTTTTCGCATCAATCAGTGAAAATAGATAAGTCTAAGATTTTTATCAAATAAGTTTAGAAATGAAAATTTGAAAGGAAATTTGGGAATGAATGAATGAGAATGAAGGCTTCATATAGAGATTGTACATGTGGTGAGTGACTTATTGATTCATTACAAATGTATACTTACTCTCTTTATGGAATTTTCAAAGGAAAAAATATTAGGGATTAGAGATTGGAATCAAGATTTCAACAACATTTCATTCTTCATGCAATTCTTAGTTATATATGCTTATAGAGAGCCTTTTAAATCATTGATTCATTGAATTTAGCAATTTTAACAAAAAATGTATTTTGAATTGAGAATCTAATTAATGACTGGATCCCTTTTAATAAGTGGAAGGAAGCTTAGTAATTGCATATCAAGAGATATTCAAGCATGAATAAGAGTACCTATTGATGGAGAATAATAAGCTCAATGTGCTCCATGGAGTAATGCAGTGTCCAAAATAGCTTGAAGGTAGCTTCAATGTTCATTCCCAAAGCTCTCTAACGATCTTCAAAACTTGATGATGAAGGCACATGCTGATCCAAGCATTTCCCCAAATTCTTAGTCCATAATTCTCTCTTGATTCCAATTGGCTTCAAAAGTCTTCAATCTTGAAGCACTCTTTGTAGATCCCTAATATAGATGCATCTCAAAAGCAAGATTAAGCATCACTAGATTATCAAAATTGCTCCACATTCTATAGAGAAAATTACTCTCCCATATACATTATATTGCAAAAATTAGTAAAGTTCTCTTTAGATTGCAGGAGATAATAATTATTTCTATGAATCAAACCTCAAGAAAGAGGCATCGCATTGTACATACCCAATACATTTTACTCAATCTAGATTTGCTACATCAAAAGCATTGCACATCTCAGCACATTCAATGCAAGCTTCTCAAACAAGAAGCGTTTATAATCATTAAAAAACATTGGCCCAATAAATATGTCACACAATAGGAGCTTATACGTTTCATCTTGAGCAAGTCTTCCTCCTTAGTTTTTGCAACCATTCATATGATGACTTAATTATTGCAGCAAGGCATTAAACCTACTAACATTCATTTATAATTACAATAATGGCAATCGACAACTCCATTGGCAAATCACAAGCTCGTGGTCATCTCCAAGCCCCTCAATATGATGCCCACATATCATTCACCATCAAATTCATTAACTTTCTTGTCTCAGAAATAATTGCCAGAAATGCCCTTACCTCACCACCTTCATCAATCAAGACTCGCTGAAGGACACTCTAGGTGTGCTTTGTCTCACACACAACACCATACAAACCTTTAGCTTATTTGTGTAACTCGACTCAGTACATGGCAAGTGCATGATCAATGCACTCACATAAACATGCCTACATTTCCATCAACTCATTCATATCGGTCTCAAGATATTTAAAGTCTGTGTTTCTTTGTGAATTGAAAGCAATTCGTGTTTCTTCGAACCCTTGCAGTTCTTATACATTTAGCTATATGTGTCCCTTGTCCCCTTGCTACTTCTTTTATTTTTTATACATTCCCTACATTTTGGCTAGAACAAAATATATAAATGATTATCTCCAAAAAATATATAGCACTTTGATGCAAGGACAATTAAAATAACTATCTTCCATACCCATGCAAATGGCTCCAAAAGCTGACAAGCATCGAAGAGATAATGTTCTGGCAATATTGTTTAATTCTAGTGAATTCATAACCTTTAATGGAGTCGAAAGCATTGTGTTTGGAATATCTATATTAACTCTCAGAAGAACAAGGTGAAAATATGAAAAGTCTAAAGTAAAAGACAAGGTAATGTTAACTCTCAGAAGAACAAGGTGGAAAATTTGGAAAATCTAAAGCAGAAGACAAGGCCAAGGAAAAAGTGAAATGGAAGATGAAGGCATGCCAAGAAAAATCTAGGAATACAAGAAGTGCAAAAAAGTTCTAAATCAAGGAGAGAGATGCAAAAAAAAAAGCGCAAGTCAATACTTTTGTAAAAGAGCGTAAGAGACACCATGATTTATTTTGTAAAAGAGTGCCAGACTGACTCCTGTGCAAATTGTAAAGGTAGATGGGCAGTAGAAAGGAAGCTAGGAAGATAGGAGGACAATGGGAAAGAGAGCCTAGGCCATGTAAAAAAGGGGATAAGGGGATGACCGCCCAAAAGGGATTTAGGGTTTTGTATATAAACTTAAAAAGTGAATGAGAAGCTCATTCTTTGGTGTGTGACAAAGTGGACTCATCTTCTTCTCTTCTTCTCTTCTCTTCTTGCTTGTTTGTGTGTGCTTGAGAGAGGGAGTGTGAGTGTGAGAAAGTGTGTGAGGGTGAGGGATCTTGGAGGTGAAGCTCTCCATCATCTTCTCTCTTCTTCTCTTCTCATTTCATGGATGGATATGGATGATGGAGCTTGAAGGTGGAGGCTTGAGGTTGCTTGAGATCGCATCTCGAATTGTGGAGCTAACGGTGTGCTTGAGGAAGGAGGCAACTTGTTTGGGTATCAAGGTAAGCTCATTACACCTCAGTAGGATCGAAGGTGCGTCGGCTAGGTGAGAGATAGCCATAGGTGTTCGCTTGAAACGCTTGAACAATGAGCGGTCCGTGGGTCTTCGCGGTTGAGCATGCGCTCACCTCTATATTTTGGTTCTGTTCTTTCGAGACCAACAAATTCAAGTCTTCAGTGCTTGCGTGCTTCGAATTGAGGCATTGAAGTAGGGTTTTTTTTGAACCGGTGCTTGAGTTAGATAGCTAGGAAGCGAGGGAGTTTGAAAAGGTATTAGATCCCCTTAGCAAGTAAGTTTTTGGTTTTTGGGATTTGAAAAAGTATGTTGGAGTAGTATAGGTGTTTGCTTTGTGATTTGGATGCATCAGGATAGGAAAAAACAAAGAAAAAAAAAGAAAACAAGCACTAGGGTTTCTACTGTCATAATAGGGCAAGATGGTTTAATTTGTTTGCCGATTTGTATTTTGAGTTTATTTTCTATTCCAGGTATATGTAATCCTTCATTAGGGTCTATTCTTACATTATTCTGGAAGTCTGTGTGACCCCTCATGACCAAAATTATTAGAATCGAGTTGATTTTCGTCATCCTTGGAGACTCGTCGCATGAATCAGACACTGTTACCAGAGTTCGATTCCTAGAATCAGACTCGGACAGTCGGATTCCTAGAATCGGTCTGTTTGATTTTCGAACTCGGATACCCTAAAAACCTGTTTGATCGGACACACAAGACTCGTCCGATTTAGACGCTCAGACAATCAGATAACTAGATACCCAAAATCGGACTACTTAGAAATATGACTCACAAAAATGGGACACATAAAAATCAGACCACCAAAATCAAACCCAACCAAAATTGGACCGTCCAATCGGTCGATCGGACCAACCCAAAATTGGACGTTCGATTCTAACAATCAGACTCCTAAGAATCAAACCTCTGAGAATCAGGTAGAAAATTGTCAAAATCGGACAGGTGAACAGAATACAAATTTGACACATCTAACCCCTGAAACCGACCTAAAGACCATATAGAGCCAAAAACATATCATAGATCTATCACTTGACTGAAATCTAGAGCAAGTAGTTCAAAACTTGGCTATGAATGGTCCTTCAAATCATGCATGGTATTTAGCATAACGGCCTTGCGGGCCGAGGGAGACTGCCCCCCTAGACCCCTGCAGAGGGGGGCCCCCTCCGCACCTTCTCCAAGTAGGGTCTGGAGAGAAAACACATGCCATGACATGTCCTCCAAATTATAGCCTAGTTAGTAATGGCTATGCACAAGCATAGATTCTCACTTGCAAAACAACAACCAAAAGCCCATACCCAAACAAATACAAATAGAGACCCTAGAACCTCAATGGACCAATCTAGCCAACAAGGGTAAAAAGGCCACACCACAAAAACATGTATACATTGCATTCAAACTGCATCTAGTCAAAGCGGAATGCAACAACATCAAGCTACAACTACGAGGATGACTAGACATGATAGTCCTAATGATAGATGCACCTTGAACGACACTACATAGATGACCCAAGATATCAGTAGAGAATCCACATCTAGTTGTGCAGTTGGGGACTCAAAGGCATGTATCAGAAGGCTCAAACTTATAAGCCAAGACTCGGAAGATGAAGACATAGTACCGCTTGCTTATCTTAGGGTCAAACTCACCACAAAAAGAGAGCACAGTATCAATGTGCTCATCGATAAAGGGGCATATTTTAATATCTTGACCTACGAAGCATGGACTCGTCGACTAGGCCAACTAGAGATCACACTAACCAATGCAACTCTTAATCCTTACGAGGAACATCCACAAGCACTTATAGGGAAGTGTAGGATCCTTGTAACTATTGAAACTGAAAGCTTGCCTATCCTATTCAATGTTCCTCCAAATAGTGCAAATTGTGGAAAGGAAACCTCCTAGGAAAACCCTTCAAAAGGGTGATGAAGTGTGAGGCCGATTATGTAGCAAAAATGATACACTTGACACTACCAGGTGTGAGGATAATCATAACCTTTAGCAAGGGTAACCTCATCAAACCTCGAGGAAAAGACAAGGAATATTCTGACATACCAGGCAAGCCTAATAACGAGAGCAAGGACTTGTTGAAAGAGTTGTTACAAGCGCATGTTGAACAGAGAGAACTAGTGAGCGAGGCCATTCTTCAAATAAGAAGGTTAGGAGACAATACCAAGGATAGGTTTTGGACTTACAAATATCGTAGAAGACCACAAAAGAAGCCCAAGCCTTATAGACAAAAGCATCAATAGAGAGCCAACACAACGCCGCGATAGATATCCAAAATGTTGCTACGTGCTCAAGGATATTATGCAAGTAACCAATGGATTTGGGTACCAAAACCCCATGCTAAACTATCTTTGTCTGAAGGCCATATCATATGAAAAGTAAAGAAACACAAGAGGAAATCTAAACGAAAATCCAAGTCTTGAGTCAACAACATTGGAGTGACTGAGCCCATCACGATTGAAATAAAAAAACCAGATATAACTATTCGAAAGGTAGATCCTTAACCTAGTATGCTTAATAAGTGGATATAAGATGTAATCGTCAAGTGCGCACAAAGGCCACTAGTGCCCAAGGAGCCTTTGACTTCCCAAGAGGATAATGAGCACCACATGTGCAACGTTGCTCATGATAAGGCTAGTTGCTCAAAATAAAGCAAATGGCAGAATCGTCTAATAGCCACGAGCAAATCTTCTAGCCAGTGCCAAGTCTACCTGAGAGTCCCAAATCTCCTATACCCTCTTTCCCTAAACAGACACAAGAAGCACAATAGCACTCATCAAGTGTAACTGCTTAATCCCAATCTCTATCTCCATCTGAGCTTCCAAATGTATGAGATGTGGGACATGACACCACCTCTAGTTCTCAGCCTAAGGATATGCTTGTGTAATCCACTGTGACTAGCTCAACTGATGCTCAATCTACACAAGTGAATGCGCAAAGGGTAAGAAAAGTTAGTCCACTGAAGTAGCTACCACTGCTTCCAATCAGAAATCACAGCACTCACAGCCTTTGGCTATGATGATGCCCCTCTTGCGGAATGTGTCCTTGGCAATTCACCTGCAGAAGAGATGTTGCAACCAACATCCTTGACACTACCAGCACTTTCGAAGCACCTAAAGCATAGGATTGAGGAAAAATATCTTGAAGATTTGGCCAAAGAGATAGCGCATCTGACCAATGAACTAGAGATGAAGTGCATGATGAAGCTTAATCACAAGTTGATAGCCATCACATGTGTGCACATCCATGTAGACATCAGAAGGCCAACACCAAAGCACACAGAGCTCACAGCCAACCCTTGACTTGGGACAATGATCAACAACATGTTTGCTCCTGCTATGTAATTGTCACTGAAGAAGTCATAAAGGACATCCCAAAAGCCACAGCTAGAGAATTGTGCTTGATACCCTCACTCTATATTGCTCAATTTGAGACAAACAAGGAAAAGCTCAAAGCAATCAAACAAAAAGGGAAAGGAAAAGGTAGTTTTGTGCAAAAATGGTACTCCAACCAAAGTTTGATAGCCAAAATTGGCCACCGACTAATGACACTCAATGAGCAAAGGAAAGCCCTTTAGACATCAATACATGATCCCATGTACATTACCCCAACCTCATTAAGAGTGTTGGCCAATCTTGCTCATCTAGGCATAAGCCCCCAGCTATGCTAAAGCCTAAGGAAACTCCCAAAATCTTGCATGAGATAGCAACCGAGCAAGCCCTCATAGAACATAGAAGTGTCACTGAGTACTTGACCGAGTTGGATGCTAGACTCAAATTATTCGCACGTGCCTACATCCTTGCGGACATGGGCACATTCCCTAGGGAGCAGCATGAGGAATATTTGCCATACCCACTATCCTCGAAAGAGTAATAATATCTTAACGGGCACTATGACAAGCTCCTACATAAACGCATGCAACTCATCTCTAATGAGGAAGCCGGCGAACTACACTTAATTGTGACATTCAAAGAAGCACTTTGCCAACCAAATCTCTTAGAGATAGAGAGCTAAAGTGACAATCAGAGGGTTAAAGTCAATTTGAAAAATGTTGTTTGAAAACCACGCTACAATGGCGGAACTTGGAGCCCAGATTATGACCGTCTCATAGGAGTGATTGGCCAAATGGTGGTCTCAAAGAGACGCGACCTATGTGGTGCCAACTTCCTTTCGAGTATTGACTACCATTCAAGGTATGGACTTAGCTGGAACTAGACAAGAGAACTTCATGATTGATAAAATTCTCACTGAGGAGGAGCTATATGTTGCCAGTAGACTCGGACAAGGTACCATGCTACTCGATGTTGCAAAATATCTATTGTTATTAAGTAGGTTGCCACGATTACTGGATATGTATGCCACACTCCAGTACAATTCTGAGTTCTACAATTGGTTTTTATCCTCATGAAGTGACATGGATTCATAAGTGTGTACATAAATAAACAATGTGTTTTGTGATTGTGTATAATAGACCACTAGGGACTCAAGTTTTAGGTTGATCCTAGTGGGTTTGGCCGCGAACATTTCATTGCGAGGCAGACTTGGAAAACCCTAGGCGGCAAACTCCATGACATTCCATGGGAGTGCCAGGTAGTGTCGCTTAGACTCGTCTCTTGATAGACTGCTAAAAACATGCCTGGACAGTCGATAGGTGGGCACATTACAGTTGGTATTAGAGCCAAAACTTCGTAATGGTACATGTATGGTTCGTAGATGAAATAAACCTTACTCTTGTAACTACAATTAACCCGAGTAATATGAGTTGCATCTATTTTGAGCCAAGAACTTGCAAATGATTAGAGATACTCTAGTAAGGAATGTCAATTATAACTTGCAATGAATTTTCCTTAAGTATTCTTCTCAACTAATGTAGATTGGGTCTTGCCAGAATAACAAAGTTTGAGAGGACTCTTTAATACTACAAGCAAAGCCGATTGACCATGGACCTTAGTCCAGATCTAAAAAGCGGATAATCCGAAAACAAAGTTTCTTATATTTTTGAGCTACACCTGTTCATTATGGGTGAAGCATATGACTTGCATGTACTCTCACGAGTTGCCAAGTGAATGTAGGATGACATAGGTCTTTGTATGAAGGCGTTCAATGTCCAAGTCACCACAATACTACTAACCCCACGAAGGACCATTATGGAGAAAGTGACAGAAATACCAAGAAACAAAGAGCCGTGACAAAAACCCCGCTGGAAGAGAAAATCAACCCTGCAGAAAGCACACATTGCATTTGAGCATGGCCCAAAGCATAGCCATTGATTGCTCTCTCTTTCTTGGCCAAACTCTACATCCAAGTAGGAGCCACACTCTCAACAATAACAAACATTTCTTCATAAACCGGGTTTCAATTTGCCAGATGCTCTCTTCCTTGTCCATGCATAACTCACTCCAATTGCTACCTCAATTGTTCTAATGTCTCATAGATTACAAAGAGGTTTGCAAAGTATTAAGTGTATCTCTTCATCTCAACAATTGTTCCTCTAGCATCAAGGCTAGTAACACAATCATCTTTGTAATATCAATTTTTCACAACCTTTGGATCTCGATATTTCTCAATCCAAATGAAAGGTTGATAGCCTCAACGTATTGTATTGACTGTATTCATTTTATTTTAAAAAGAGAGAGAGAGAAAAAAAAAGAGGCACCTACGATCACAACACAACACCTAGGGGTCCTCAAATTAGGTATGTCCAGTGACCTTGGTCGGTGGCTAGCTTCGTCCCTAGTCTCCTAGCCATTTATACATCCCCCACAATTGTTCAAGGCACATCAAGGGTAGGACATACCTAGGGAGCTTGTCTTAGACCTATCACCTTAAATATTTGCACAATTCTTTTTCACACTCCATCTCAGTGCCATCGCAATCAACAGTGGTAAGCAATGTACGAAAGACCATGGAAAGAACACTGTATTCTTCAAACACTACAAGTAGCCACCAGTTGCCAAAAGCTAAGGTGTCAATGAGCTCAATTATGCTACATCGTGTTGTCAAAATCACAAATGATGTCTCAAGAAGCCTTCAAGTGTACTTCTCCTCAACATGGACAAAATTTTCCACCCCATTGAACCCTCGCTTCATCCACACATTACTACGAGGAACCAAACCAACAATCTTCTAACTACATAATATCTAAGTATGCACGTGCACTCACATAATATTTGCACCATAATCTATACACAGTTTGGGTCCTCAAGTGCATGACAATACTCTCGAACTATCTCCCAAACTAATCAAACTACGTCTTGTGCACGATAAGAAGACTAGCACTAACCCCTAGGGAGAAACCATATAAGAGGTTTTCAATCGCAGGTATTGAAGACTCCAACGAAAATACCATTAGCTCTTCATCAACACTCAGCTCTGAACTCTTGTCCTTTATCATCATGCAAGCCCACCAAAGAATTGTCACGAGTAGAATCCCCAAAACACCAATATCTCTGCCAGCCACCATGAGTGCAACTCCCAACAAAGAGTAGCCCTATCACCAACTACAGTAACCCTATCACCAGCCAATCAGGTCAACAAAGTGCCACCAACAACCTTCATCTGCACCATCACCGAAAATCCTCCAAGGCAAACCACAACAGTCCCTTCCACCCATGTCTTTGGTGCATGCCAAAGCCTACTACTACCTACAACGGAGAGTGCCATGGGGCTGGCACTTGTTTAGGAGGGGGTAATGTTAATCCTTGGAAGAACAAGGTGGAAAATCCAAAAAATCTAATGCGAAAGACAAGGTGATGTTAACCCTCAAAAGGGCAAGGTGGGAAATTTGGAAAATCTAAAGTAGAAGACAAGGCAAGTGAAACGGAAGACGAAGGCACGCCAATAAAAATCTGGAAACACAAGAAGTGCAAAAAATTCCTAAATCAAGGAGAGAGACGCACAAGAAAAAGTGCAAGTCAATAATTTTGTAAAAGAGCACAAGGTGCACCATGATTTATTTTGTAAAATAGCGCTAGCCTTCCTCCTGTGCAAATTAGAAAGGTAGATGGGCAGTAGGAAGGAATCTAGGAACATAGAAGGACAATAGGAAAGAGAGCCTAGGCCGCCACAACTGACTATGTAAAAAAGGGGATAAGGGGATGACCACCCAAAAGGAATTAAATGTTTTGTATATAAACTCAAAAAGTGAATGAGAAGCTCATTATTTGGTGTGTGGTAGAGTGGACTTATCTTCTTCTCTTCTCTTCTCTTCTTGCTTACTTGTGTGTGCTCGAGAGAGGGAGTGTGAGAGTGTGAGGGAGTGAGTGTGTGAGGGTGAGGGATCTTGGAGATGAAGCTCTCCATCATCTCCTCTTTTATTCTCTTCTCTTGTCTCATGCGCGGCTATGGAGGATGGAGCTTGAAGGTGAAGGCTTGAGGTTGCTTGAGCTTGCATCTCGAATCATGGAGCTATTGGTGTACTTGAGGGAGGAGGCAACTCATTTGGGCATCGAGGTAAGCTCACTATATCCCCGTAGGATTAAAGGTATGTTGGTTAGGTGAGAGATAGCAATAGGTGTTCACTTGAAACACTTGAACAATAAGTGGTTTGGGGGTCATCTTGGCGGTTGAGCATGAGCTCGCCTCTACATTATCTCCCATGGCTTCGCTTTATTCCATGACTACACGAAACCTATAAGAGAAGATAAGAGTCTCAACAAATAGATATTAAAACTATTCAAGATATAAGTGATAAAGACAACTACAAACCCTCAATCAAAGGTGTCCTCATCTCAAAGGCAAAAGAGTAGTCATGCATGAGTACATGCATGCATGGCCATGCATGAGCACATGCATACATGGTGCTCCCTAAAGGCCAATCAAGCATTCTCTCTCTCTCTCTCTCTCTCTCTCTCTAATGGATACCCATTCATCTACATGTGCACATGGCACTCATCGAAGGCCTACCAAGTATCACACCTAAACTTGGAGGTGTTATAAGCCCAAAAGCATCACTCCTAAACTCAAAGGTATCCTAAGTTTGAAGGTGTCTTAGACTCGAAAGTGAAAGAATAGAGATGCATTAGCTCCAGCATGCATGAGCACATGCATACATGATGCTCACTAAAGGAGACGAGCCAAGCATTTTCTAATCCCTCTCTCTCTCTCTCTCTCTCTCTCTCCCTCTCTCTCTCTGTGCCTTGATAATGGATGTTCATTCATTTATAGCTATACATAGCACTTTTCCTAGAAGAAAAAAAATATATTAGACAAGAAGGTGTCCGAGACTCGAAAGTGAAAGAATACAGATGCATTAGTTTTTGCATAGCCATGCATGGCCAATAATGTGAAAGAAGGTTATTCAACATGATAAACATTTGCTTTTCTCTACTATATTTAAATTTAAACATTGGAGAGAGAGAGAGAGAGAGAGAGAGAGAGAGAGAGAGAGAGAGAGAGAGAGAGAGAGAGAGAGAGAGAGAGAGAGAGAGAGAGAGAGAGAGAGAGAGAGAGAGAGAGAGAGAGAGAGAGAGAGAGAGAGAGAGAGAGAGAGAGAGAGATATATATATATATATATATATATATATATATATATATATATATATATATATATATATATATATATATGTACTCTAGTTGTAAGATCAAACTATATAAAGCGTCCACTCAAAAGCAAGAGCTTAACCTAAATACTATCATAATGAGAGGTGACTTAAGGTGAGAGATTCCACCATCATCATTTGTGTTGCACTTGATACTTTAGCTAATCTCAATAGCAAATAGGATACTAGCTAATTATGAGATAACTTAAGGTGAGACCTTGCAACATTCATTTTTTGTCTTATTAGATTACAATAAAACACATTATCAAGTCGTTTTTGTGTTTCAACCCCTTCAAGCTTAAACTATTTTATGTATCTAATCTAAGTTATAAAAGCACTTTAGTCAAATTGTATCTATCACGAGTGACACAACAATACATAATTCGAGAATGTAGTAGTAGAGTGTAAGAGTATGACTTTTCAACAACAAATGCAATTGCAAACCTTGACTTCACTTTTCAAGTAAGACATGATCGACTTAATGTAACTATTTATTGTTATAAGCTTACAAACTCATAAGTGTATCATTACTTACTTCTAGAACACCTAAAAACTTGTATTTATACCATTTTCCCTTTGTAACATTTTATGATCCTTGGAGAAGAAATGAGTATGAGCGACATGGCAATACATAATTCGACAATGCAATGGTCGAGTTTCAAGATATGACTTTTCAACAACAAATGCAACTGCAAACCTTGACTTCACTTTTTAAGTGTGATATCGTTTCTCCACTTAAAAACCTTGCAACGTTCATTTTTTCTCTCATTGGATTCCGATAAAATACATTACCCAATGAGTCAAATTCTATTCATCAGGATTGACCTAATGAGACAATTTATTGTTATATAAGCTTTAACACGGGAATATTATAATCTCATGAGTGCTATTATGTAGGTTTCTTAGTTAAAAGAAACATTAAAATATTTAACATGCAAAATTTAAATGAGAAAAATGTTCTAAAATTCAATATTAGTATATGAAACTACTTTAAGGCTAGGTCACAATAATAGCAATTGAGAAAGAGCTAGAGGGAAAAACAGACTATTAAAATGGTTTGAAAATAGTTTCATATTTTGGAAGAGATAGATAATACATTTCAAAAGTAGAGATTTTCATCAAATAACTATGGGTTTGGGGATGAGTCTACGTGGTAGTTCACCTAGGTTAACATTGCCAAAAACCTATTATGATAAAATTTCAAAGAAGTAAATTGCACATCAAGGGCAACGTTCTTTTATGCATAAGGATGAGCCTACACAATGATTCATTTAGGTTAACATTGCCAAAAACCTATTAAGATAAACTTTTAAAGAAGTAAGTTGCACATCAAGAGCAATGTTCTTCGATGCAACTAAGCTCTCATTCTTGTAAGCAATTAACTTACATACTCCATCCTTTATACCACTTGTACTATTAATAAGGTCTTTCACCTTCTCTTCTTGATCATCTAAAAGATCCAACATACCAATATTTTTGGATGTGTTCATATATGTCTCTCATATAACCCCTAGTTTCTTCTAACTTGCCTTGTATTATTACTCCATCAACCAGGTTCCCTTCATTTTTCTCTTCCAATATTGTCTCGATCGTCTGTAGACAGCCACCAATGTTCTTAATAAGAGAAATCAATATTTTTAAATGCCGAAGTAGTGAGTTCACTTGCTTTTCAATCCCATCCAAGTGACAAATGATCCTTAAGAAACCAATAGAGCTATCATGCCCTCCAACATTCTCAAGCGCACGATGAACTACCTTCTTCCTTGTGACCTTTTTCATTTTGTGTATATTTGCTTACACATTAGGAGTGCAGTGTACAACATTTGCTATGGATATATTCTTCTTTGTTGTTGAAGCCTCCATACTGCACAAAATACATATATTAACCTTAAGGGGTATATAAACTATTCTCAAAATTTAGCAATAGTGAAAACTCCCAGATGGCATTGGATTAGCATTCTAATGCATTAAATCTAATTTCGGCAAAGTTCTAAAGTCTTAGGGGGCTAGATTTTCAAGTGATTTTCTAAGTGAATCTCCAAATCATCTCACTTAGCTCATATAATGAATTTTTTGACATTGTATTAAAATCAAATGATATGTTTTTTATCACTCGAAACATTGTACAATCTATGCGAATATCCGATATTGATTACATTTCCACTATTTACACCTACATCTATTGAGCCAAAATAAGGTTATCAAGCACTCGATGGAAGTCCTTTTGGAGAGAGAGAGAGAGAGAGAGAGAGAGAGAGAGAGAGAGAGAGAGAGAGAGAGAGAGAGAGAGAGAGAGAGAGAGAGAGAGAGAGTGTGTGTGTGTGTGTGTGTGTGCGTGTGTGTGTGTGTTTTGTTTATGTTAGTGTTAGTTTTGTTAGTAGGTAGGTTAGTTAGTTAAGTAGGTAGAAACCAACTAAACTAAAATATATTCTCTATGTGTGTGTGTGTGTGTGTGTAACTAAACTAATAATTTTAATAAAACAAAATTACAACCCATACTAAGAGAGAGAGAGAGAGAGAGAGAGAGAGAGAGAGAGAGAGAGAGAGAGAGAGTGAGAGAGAGAGAGAGAGATCACCAACCTAGACCACATTCATAAGAAACTATTTGAAAGACCAATCCTTGCAAACAAAACTCGTGTGCTCACAAAAATGTAACCAAAACACAAACAAAGAGAAGCGTAATAAATTAAATTGTACCGAGCAAACTAAAAAAATAAACCAATACCTCAACCAAACTACAAACCAACTAACATTAAAAAAACTTACAAATATTCTCTCTCTCTCTCTAAAACACCATATTGGGGAATATGGGAATTTTCAATAAGTTTGGGACATGTCAAATCTTTAGATTTGTCAGAACTTGAACACTATAACTCCAAATTGAGCGCTCTATAGCTCAATAGATTCCATTTTTCAAGCACTTTCCAATGATAGGTTTTTATCATATGGTTTTGAGAAACTTATGGTTTTTAGTATTCAAAAAATGGGAATTGGGAGATTCCCAAACTCACTAATATTGTGTTCTAATAAAACCTTCTAACAACTAGTTAACAACGAAACTAACAACTAACAACTAACAACTAAATTAAACGATTAAAATAATCCTAACCAATTAACTAGAAAATTAAACTTACTAACTAATAATATAATAAACCAAATAAAAAATTAACAATATTACTAACAAAACACACACATACACACTCTCTCTCCAACCAACCAGCTAACCTACATAAATTTACCAATTTACTACAAATCTCTCTCTTTCACACACACACACACACACACACACACACAAACAAAACCAAAACTAACTTACCAAACCTCTCTCTCTCTCTCTCTCTCTCTCTCTCTCTCTCTCTCTCTCTCTCTCTGTGGCAGCTACTGCGAACTGGCAATGGGTATGGTGGCAGAGGTGAGCTAGCAGTAGGTTAACCTGGGTGATTGGCGACGAACTCTAGAATTGGTGCCAAGCCAAACACACTACACTAGACTAGTCCTATGGACGAGTTGGTGACTTTTCCTAGCAAAAACTCGCTCCCCTTACCTACACCAGTAATCAATCCTCGTGACCACAACTTTTGACACACATGTCTCTATACCAATCAGAGCGAGCTCATCAACTTAAACTGAGCTGCAAGATCAAATGTAGCCATTACTCAGGGAGTATTAAAGAGCACTATGAGACAGTGTGATGTTAAGTTTAGCTGCTACACGCCAATGGCTACGCGATTGAGTTGGAGATGTACTATAGTGGACTAGGATGCGAGCATGGATAAGGAAGAGGTAGAAGCAATGTACGAGGTGCTTGAGTTGATGGACTGGTACTGAGTCAAACAGGTGACCATGACTTATAAGCCCAATTAGAGAGAGATTATGGGGGGAGAGAGAGAGAGAGAGAGAGAGAGAGAGAGAGAGAGAGAGAGAGAGAGAGAGAGAGAGAGAGAGAGAGATGATGGGATAATGTACCTTCACAATCATTGTTTCCATCACTTAGCCAATCATCACCAATCATTAACCTTTTTGTTAATGAGGAGCCGAAAAAATTCAAAAATTTCATTACCTTTTTCAAATTAATCTTTTTTCATTTACCTTTGTAGATTTGGGAGCTCTTTGGTGCTTTGGTGTATCCTAAATCTATAGCTCAAATGATAAAGTATAGATGTGGCCTTCTAGGGAAACAAAGAATGAGAGCAACACATTGGAGTCAAGGTAGAATTGCAATATGTGTTTTTCTAAATTTGTAGAATAGTTGTCATTTATGGTGAAGAAAGTATCATCTTTAAAGATATAGAAAGTATCATCTTTAAAGATATCAATTGCTAGGTTCAATGATTTGTTGAAATAAATGGGTCACCATCTCCGTTCCTCTTGAATCCTAATATAGACTTCTATAATTATTCTTATACTTTATTGACTAAATCATCAATAATTGTTCGTATACTCTACTCACCAAATGTTGAGGGTGAGTGCAACTATATTACTATCTTCAACATTCTAAAATTATGTTGATTAGTTCCTTGCCTCCCCCACCTTGCTTGTAGATCAAGTAAGTATTAACAAGACTATTGATTTCAACAAATAGCATCATGCTAAAATATCAAGATGAGCCATGTATTAAAAAAAATCGTTTTAATTAGTGCATAATGCATTTTTCTCTAAATTGGCTTGTGAAATAGTTGATGTTTTGATGGGTATATCTAATAGAGTCTTTCTCTTTCAAATTGACCTTTCTTACTTATTTTACTTTCCTTAATGTGTTGAAGATCTCTTCTTTTCCAATTACTTCTTTAGTTGTCAACCTACACATGTGCATATTATCCTACTTTAGCAACCAATTGCATTGGTAGGAGTAGTTCTCATTTGTGTTTATATATCTCTAGCCTTATGTTGTTGAGAACCACCTTACACTCCCATACTTGAATTCTTCGTGTCTTGCATTTGTAGATGTGTAGTACATGACTTATATTTAGTGCTTTTATGTGTTGGTCCCATTGGATGCATTCATAATTTAAAAAATCCATTCTTTGTGCAACCCTTGATTTTATTATGTTTGGTCATGGTGCATCAAATGCACCTTGATTTAAGTGTGGCCAATCAAATAGAGATTTGCAAACCTACTTCTAATTTAAGTGAGTAAAACTAAATTTTCTTTTCAATTTCATTTCTCATTGGATGCAAGTCTCCTAGAGATATGTGTTCTTTTGAAGTAACATGAAGTTTAAAGGAAGACCAATGCTCATGACCATTCATGTAAAGAATTGACAAAAACTTGTACCTTTATCTAGAATGTAATCTTTGAAACATGTTCTAAAGAATTGCTGCAATGTATTCTATAAAATGTGTTCTATTTTTCCATTCACAAATTGCTGTAAAGTTGATTAAATGAAGAAGCTTGAAGTTTGTTAAAATATTGCAACACTTCATTAATAACTAATCGTTTTTTGCATGTGCAACATGTCATTTACTAAGACTTCTTGGTGAGCAAAGGGAAGTAAATCGTATGATAGTGCAATCAAAAATGCCAAGTAAGTGAGGTGTGGCCTCATGGTCTTCACAATGATACCAATTGCATGAGGTGCAACTAGGGGGCTTGGTCAACAAGATTAGCTAGGCCAACTAGTATCTTTAAAGTTGCTTTTGGTCTCTCCACCAAAGATAATGAGAGAAGATAATTTCTGTTATCCCCACCTCGCCACATAGCAATTGCTAATATTGCCACACCACCATCACACACTCCCCTACACCAAATCCACGTATACTTCTACACCCACACTCTCCTGCACCCAAACCCACATATATTTCTACACCCACACCACACTCTCTCCATTCAAACCCACCCCATATGCACACACACTTACCTTTGTAGCGATTAACCCGTAGCACAAAGCTTGACATTTCTTATCACCTTACACACTTCATATTGTTTGTTATGGATCCTTCATATTATTCTAATCACAATCCTTATATCTTATAAATCATATTGTTCATTGCAATGCATTTCATGCACAAAATCATGCTTTGCTTAAGGTCCCACCTCTTTCATATAAGACATTATACCATATCATATGCTATATTGGAATAGATGGATATGAGTTGCAATAGTCAAGGAACTTTTGACATGGTCAAAATTTTTCTATTTGTGTATTACATGTATATCTAATACATCTCTCACATTCATATCAATATTTGTGTAAAAGTACATTTAAGCTACTGTGCAATGATGCTAGGATGATTATCCTTTGCTTTGAGTGGACTTGCCCATGTAAGAAGCTTTGAGATCACGGTTGCTCTTTGTAGCATCAAACTTAATAATCCTTGTAGCTATGGGCCTTTTTAGCTTGTGTTTGTTCTAACACCTAACATCTTCGGAAGCGCAAACAACCATTGTATACATTTGGAAATTGCTTCAATCAAAATAAGAGTTTCTCTATGGCATTCCCACCCACATGAATGATTAGCATACTATTTTGGGACTTGTGACACGTGCACATTTGTTGGAAAACTTGTACCTACTTTATATTTAAGTACGTATATAATTTTGAGAACTCATTGTTGTTAAGTGCAATACACTCACGTTTGTGTTTGTATGTTTAACTTCATTTCCAATGCTATTCGTTCTTGGGAGCTCTTCTCATAATATATGTAGTATCCATTCCATTTGCCTATACAAACTTGTGCATATAAGAAGTCTTCAAAACAATTATTTGTAAATATACATGCTTAAGAAATGAGCTTAACTCTCCAAATAATTTATGTGTTGCCCTTAGTCAATTGGACTAAATTAAACAACACATATGCCACAAGAAGTGCTTTGAGTGTTACAACACTCCAATGCCCTCTATTCAAGTCGACAGAAAATGGGTACTTCAAGCATCACACCATACTTTCTCCCTAGCCATAAACACATTTAACTTTCATACATAGCCACCATACTCCATTTTGTATGCCTAGAAAATACCCTAACATGGATTGGCACCACACACCTAACCCATTCCCTATTACACAAACAAGGACACACATAATTGGACATTCTTTCATTCTACACCTCCATTACACTCTTCCCTATCCAATCATGAATCAACATCCAAGTGTAAATGCTTGACCAATGATTGTGCACTCAATTTCTTTCTAGCTCTTTCTTGTTAAAGGGAAGATCAAAATCAATACTAGTGTAACATCTTGCTAATAGTTGGAAGTTAGCATTAGAAGGTAGAATTTGGAAAGGGCGGCTTGGTCTTAAAGGAGATCACTCTTTACTCATTGTATAGTCTTCTAAAACTACATTCTAAAATTATTTTATTCCTATGAATGAGAATGCAACTTTGTCTTTATGTTGATGGAAGAGGGATCGTATAGGTATTTGGATATTTGGGATGGTGTTGCACATTGTTTTAAGTCTAAAGAGAGAACTATAAGGGAGTAATCTCTCACCATTGAAGCGATTGACTATCTTTGGCAATCTTAATGAGGATTGGCCATCCTCCTTTGCTATTTTTGAAGATAACCCCTTTGCACGTTGGGTCAATCTCACAGGAGGAAACCCTTAGTAAAGCTAAAGGATAGAAGGGACTTTGCACTGAGAAATCTTAAGTGGTTTGCCATGGCTATAAAGTACTGGAACAAATATTCTCCCAAAGACACTAGAAGGTGTTGAGGGCAACCCCTTCAACAAAACTTTATCTCTTCATGTGGAGGATATTGATGAACAAATTACTAGTCAAAGTAAAAGGTATTGAGGGCAACTCCTTCAATAAAACTTAATCTCTTCATGTGGAGGATATTGATGGCCAAGTTACTAGTAAAGTGAAATTGAAGCATAAGTTTATCTCTCCTCCCTTTTGCAAAAGGAGAGATCATGCACATGTTTAGGGTGTATCCTGAAGTGAATTCGATCTAGTCTAGCCTGAGGAAAGCATTGCATCATGTATTGTAAGTTGTTCTTTAATTAATGTACTAGAAAATATAGTCACGATAGTCCCAACTTTGATCATGACTGTAATTGTGCAAGAATTTGAACATATGAGATAAAAAGTTGAATTTCTCAATAATTGTGGCCAATATGAATCTCAAGGTAATAAGCTGCATCCAATACACACTAAGCCCTTTTGAGCCATAGGAGGATCGACTGGTACCACGACCTCCCCATAACCAATGCAATGTGCTCCAGAAGATGCTTCTAATAGCCTGACTGTGTTAGTCATGTCGATCTATCCTCTCCTAGTTGTGAGTTCTTATCAAAGTTTGATGAAGTCGTAGGAGCTCTGGCATTTTAGGTGCATTTTCTTTATTTGTCAACTTTGTGTGTGCATTCCTATGCCAGCTATTGCCTTCCATAATCTCCCTACACCTGCTAGACATTGTCATTGCCATCTGGGATTTTTCTAGGGTGTCCCCTATTTTTTTAGCATTTCTTTCTATGTCACCAACATTTAATGCTAGTCAACCAGCATGTATGGCCTCTCTTGGATCAAGTCTGCCAAATTTTTAGTGCTCCTGCTATTTATAGATGCAACCCTCCACTTGGCAAACATACACACTCTTCAGTCTTCAGTCTTTCCTTTGCAAATGCACACTCCGACTCTCCATGCTTGATGCTGCCATCGTCATCAGCCGGATTTGGTGCCCTCACTGATGCTTTGGGCTGTATGCAAGGATTGATCAATCCATCATCATTGTATCAACATTCTTCTTCAGTCAGTGCAATATTCTTCCCTCATCTTCTGCTCTCTCTCTCTCGAATTAAGTTTGCCAATTTTTTGGTACTCCCGCTATTTATAGCTGCAACCCTCCACTTGGCAAACACACACACTCTTCAGTCTTCAGTCTTCCCTTTGTAAGTGCACACTCCGACTCTCGATGCTTTGGGGTGCATAGATCATTCTTTCACCGTAGCTACCCTTTCCTACCACTGGGGAGGAGAATCACTGTATATCTAGAAAGGTCCCATGGGTCATAATTTGGCCTTCTGTGGACGATAATAAACTACTGTACTCTACTCTCTCTCTCTCTCTCTCTCTCAGCTTCTTACTATATTCGTGTTTCTCTTCCGTTGCGTACTCTTACAAATTTTACTTCTTTTAGGGTTTCAAGAATGCCACCTTGATAATCTGCGATTCTGTAGTCCACTCTGCCAAGAAGCAATGATTATTGGATGCCGTCCCCTCAGTAGTCTGCTCCTTCATGAGACGGTGGCTATTCGACGCCTTCCATTACTTCAGCTCTGCAATCCACTCCGTTGAGAGACAACGATTGTTACCCACCCTTGGCTCCAGTTGAGCCTCACCTTTCCCCACCCTCAACTACTCAAGGTTCAATAGGCCACTCCTTCGTCATTTGATGATTCGGAGTCCATGATCCATGAATTTTTAGATTCCCTATCTCTCACAAAGGGGGATTCAGAGTGGTTTTTTTTTTTTGCCCTTCACATAGGCTCCTACTTCTTCTTCAGCTTTAGAGGGGGTCCCTATGTCTCCACCCTTGAAAGGGGGGGAGGGACACCTACTCATCATGAAGTTCGTCACCTACCATTTACTCTTTTGGGATGGCTGTCTTCCACCATTCATTTCACCTATTGATACCCGCGATCTTCAAATTCTACCTAGATTGGGGCCTTGGAGATTCAACTGTGACTTGGTGATGAGGCCTTCAAATTCCTTCCAGCATGGAGTTACAAAGCTAATGGCTTCTCTCCCAAGCTGGGTTCGATTCTACAGTTTATCCCGTCTACTGTTCCTAACTATAGGTTACCTTTCAAGTGGAGATCTAGGACCTCTGAGATCCTCTATACCTTTTTCGTATCTCTCTTTACTCCTCTTTCTTAATCCCTTTTTGGACCTAAGAGAGGGTGTTGAGATACCACTTCTTCAATTTACGCACTTCATTTAGCGTTTTGCGTTGACAAACCCAAAAAGGGGTGGTGTCTACATTTTGTCAATGGGTGCCCACACAGTGGTGCACCACCCTAGACAGCTTATGCTTATAAATAGGCAGCCACTTTATTCATTCTGCACCATTCCAGTCATTCTTCACCCCTCTTCCTTCGTCACTCTGACACTCTTCCCTCTTCGCTCCATTGTTGCCCATATCCCTACTGGAGGACATCATAGTTCATGGTCACTCTTCCTCTTCTACTTCAAGCACCTTGTCCCATCACTCACATCTTGCATTTGGAGGCTCCACCTTGTTGGCGTCATCATCAAATTGCTGGTGACTTCACTCCACCTAGGAACAACATCCACACCTTGGCTTCAGGCTACAGGCTTGTGTTTGCACTCCTGGAGGCCCCCTTCACATCTGGCATCACCTTCCCCAACCTAGCATCAACATTCGCTTGCTTGGCATCACCCCATATATGGGATCAATTTCTACAGCCCCACGTACCTGCATCTTTGGGTTGACAAGCCTTCACTAGCTGCATTTACCCTCCTAGTGGCTGTCCTTCTTCTGGTGTCATCATCCATCCCCTAGCATCAACATCTAGGCTGCTCCCCCTACATTTGATAGTTCCTACACACTATGATTTACGTTTTGTTGTCCACGTTCACTCAACGGCATCAGAGGACTGTAGTTCTTGCTCCCTCAATAGTTGTCCTTCACTGTGCAAATTCCCCATAGGTACTGCCGTCTAATTTAGACAGGACAATGCAGTTATCTTTTGAGCTTTGGCTACACTATAGTAGCTTTTCTTCTCATAGCATGATTCAATGTATCATCATCGTATGCTTCTTTTGTTTCTAAGTTTTTCTTCCCTCTCAATGTTTGCTGTAGACACTTAATGTTTCTCCTTGCAAACCCTACAATTTCTCTGGTCTCTTTGTTATTTTCTTGACAACCTCACAAACCAAATATTTTTAGTTGCTTATGCTATTAGCATCTCATAAGAAACGTTTTACCTCAAACAAGAAGCATTCTTACAATAGTATTGCTTCGAGTGCATGCCCTCCACTGGCTTGATGTAGAAGGCACCCGCTCAAAGGAAAGTTGAAGCAAATGTTAGGCCTTACCAATGTGGTAAACAAAACATCCTACAACAATCTTGCCACCTTATCATGTCCAATAGAAATGGAGAAAATAGATCACTAAGAATGACCCTCTGATGGGAGCTACTTCACTTTCAACAAGAAGGAAGGAATCTTGATTACGACCCAATTCGTTTCTACAATAACAATGCCACATTGTTATTGTTTATTAGGAAACAAAAATACCAACTACAGTCCAGTATTGGACTTAGAGAAACACAAAACCATGCAACCAAATACAAAAGCAAAATTCTTCCTACACATAAGAGACTTGCCAAGGAGGGTCTTACCAAAATAAGATCGGCTTTATGTAGAAACTCTACTTGACGGGTTACAAGAACTCTAGTCTTCTTTTCCAGAGCTTTTCAGTACACAATTTCACGACGACGAGGCCAATGCTGCATTTTTGAAACTACATCGACAAGAAACCCAATGAAAAAAGACCTTGAAAACAGCAGAGCCTGTGTGAGCATCAACAGCACTAAAGACATCATCCAAAAAGTAAACATCAGAATCTTGATACACAACCCTTGCCAACTGGACTCTCTGCTTCTGTCCACCACTAAGGTTGATACCACGTTCACCTATCTCTGTTTGTTCTACCATGAACTAGAACCTGCCACAAAAGTCATAATATGAAATAAATATGCAACTGGGCGCAATTTGTTTGCAAACAAAATGAGAGAGTGCAATAATCAAATATTTCACCTCTGAGGCAACTGTTTTAACTGGTTTTCACTGTGAAGTGCTAAGCAGTCGTCTACTATTAACCTCATTCTAAAGTTATAGCAAAACACAGTTTACTTTCATGTGTCAACCTCTCATCCTAAAATGTAGGACCCAGCGGAAAATTTCTATTTTAATGCATCAACCTCATCCTAAAATATTGGACGTGCCTGAAAGAAAATTTCAAAATTTTAGAAACAGAGATAGGTGAACTTTGATCTATTCAAAATTTTAGAAAAAGAAACTCACTGTTCCTGAAAGCTTAGGCATTTCAACAAGCAAAGCAAATAGTAGTGAAGATTTTCCAGCCCCTACAGTTCCAACAATAGCAACTAGATGTCCTTGTGGTATCTTCAGATTAATACCACGTAGGATTGGTTTGGTCTTCTCCTCATCCCAAGTAAACTGGCCATCTTCCACAATAATGGAATATCCGGGCTCACTAAGAGAATCCCTTATCACATATCCTTCCAACTCTTTGCTGATCGTGTAATTGTCAAGCTGATCAACAGAGACCAAAGCTTAAGATAAAGAAATGATGGCCTGGGGAAATGTTCGGAGCCCGAGATTTGAGAGAGGCATGCGCACAGAGCTGCCTGTCGTAGAGAGAGAGCGCGTGATCAGCATCCTACAGGAGTGCAAGCAGAAGAAGGACCTAGAGCAGGTCTAGAGCCTCCAGGCCTGCCTGTGCCAGCGTAACCTCGAGTCGCACTCACTCCTTGGCAACCACATCATCCCTGTGCTTGCGGAGTGCAGCAGCTTCCCCGATGCTCAAGCCATCTTCGACAGGCTGCCCCATTGGAGCGAGCATTCCTGGACCTCCCTCATCTTTGGCTACTACAATTGCGGTGACTTGCAACATGCATTCCATCTCTTCCGTAAGATGCAAAGGGACAATTTTGCCTTGCCCAGCAGCTACACCTTCGTTACTGTGTTGAATGCTTGCGCTAGGACAGAAGACATTGATAAAGGCAGAGAATTACATACTGAAACATTGAAACAGGGCTTGGAAAAGGAGCCTCATGCCGAGAGCACATTGGTGGATATGTATGATAAATGTGGTTCGCTCACAGAAGCACACAAGGTGCTTAACCAGCTTCCAGTTCACAATTCTGTCTCTTGGATTGCGCTCCTTGCAAAATATACTGAACAGGGCCTCGGTAAGGAAGTGCTGAATTGTTACAAACAGATGCAATTAGAAGATGTGGCTATGGATGCTGCTACTTTTGTTCTTTGCTTAAAAGTTTGTGGTATTATAAGGGCCCTAGAAACAGGCCAAGAACTACACTATAAGACCACTGAAAGGGGATGGGAAAGAGAGCTTAATGTTGAAAATACATTGGTTGATATGTATGCCAAATGTGGCTCACTTGGGGAGGCCTGACAAGTTTTTGACAAGTTGCCCATTCAAGATATGGTTTCATGGACTGCATTGCTTGCAGGATATGCAGAGTAGGGGACTTCTGCTGAAGTGTTGAATTGTTTTAAGGAGATGCAAGTGGCAGACATCCTTCTCTATGCTGTGACACTTTTGTTGTGTTTGAAATCTTGTGGTTCTATGGGCTCCCTGGAAACAGGTAGGTCAATACATATTGATATTGTTACAACGGGATATGAAACATAACTTCTTGTAGGCAACACACTCGTGGACATGTATGGCAAATGTGGTGCACTTGTAGAATCACATCGAGTGTTCAATGATCTCTCATCACGAACTGCAGTTTCATAGACTGCAGAATATGCCGATAATGGGTTTGGTATGCAAGTACTGGCTTGCTACAAACAAATGCAATTGGATGGTGTATTAGCATATGCTGTTACATATGTTCTTTGCTTGAAAGCCTGTGCCATCGCGGGAGCCTTGGAGACGGGCCAAGAAATTCATGCAGAGGTGAGAAAAATAGGCTTAGAAATAGATCTATCTTTAGGCAAGATGTTGATAGAGATGTATGGAAAATGTGGTGCGATTGCAAAAGCACGAGTAGTGTTTGATGAGCTTCCTGTTTGGGATGTTGAATCATGGATGGAAATAATAAAGGCTTATGGCGAGAACCATGAGGGCAACATGGCTGTGCGATGCTTCGAGGAAATGCAACAGCAAGGCATCGAACCGCATTCTATCACATTTATATGTGTTCTTCCTGCATGTAGCCATGCTTGCTAGTCTGGTGGACAACAGCCAGGGGTATTTCAAGTCAGTGAGAGATGATTATCACATTGAACCAACAGAGGACCATTATGCGTGTATGGTGGACCTTTTTGCAAGATCAGGATTCGTTTTTGAAGCAAAGAGATTCCTTGCAGCAGTGCGGTGCGCTTCATCAACAATGGTCTTGACAGCTCTTTTGAGCGCTTGTAAGATCTATGGTAAAGTGGATCTAGGAGAGGGGTACTTTTAGGAGCTTGTGGAGGTCGATCAAGCAGACTATGCTCCATATTTACTGATGATAGACATCTATGCAAGTATTGGCATGTGGAATGATGCAGAGAGTGTGAGAGAGCTCAGGAAGTTAGCTAGGGCAGAGAAAAAACCTGGCAGTGCATCCACTGAGGTGGATAAGCAGCTGCATGAATTTCTTGTCCATGAAAGTCACAGAGAGCACATTTTCAGTTCACGCTGGAAGCGTGCAGGGTATATTCCATATTCAGAAATTAATTGATCTTGCCTTATGAATAGCTGGTATGTTAGAACAAGAGGACTCTTTAGTTAAAGTTTCTAATGATTTTTTGGAGTAGATTGATTACTGAAATAACCTGCTCCAATGGATGCTTTCTCAGAGTGTTAAATTACATTTGGCTCTATTTTCCAGGCTATGTCACATCAGCCAATACCTTACCTCTATCCTGAATGTGTGTCTACGAAGAATCAGTGGAATATGATTTCCGAGTACTAAAGTCCTTTGAAAGCACTCTGCCATAAGGTAAAGAGGACTCTTCAGTTAAAGCTTCTAATGATATTTTGGAGCAGATTGATTACTGAAATAACCTGCTCCAATGAATGCTTTCTAAGAGTGTTAAATGGCCTTTGGGTCTATTTTTCCAGGCCACGTCACATCAGCCAATACCTTACTTCTATCTTGAATGTGTGCCTATGAAGAACCAGTGGAATATGCTTTGCGAGTACTAAAATCACTCTGCTATAGGGTAAAGAACTATTTGAATATGGGTATGCCAGACTAGCAAACATTGAGTATTAGGCATGTAAATCTCTTTAATAGAGGCTAAGTATGTAAATTGCTTTACAATATGAAAGAGGTCTCGATCATGCTATCAGTTGTATGTTTAGGGGTTGCTGTGCATTCTGATGGCTATAGTCCATGGTTGGTGGATTATGCAGATATGCTGCTCAGTAAATTTGGGTATCAAGGTTGCGGACCATCTATATGCCACACCAACTGCATGTTAACTATCCAGAGGTTTGTGTATTCCTTCTTAACTTCCCCCAGGCTCCTGCATTCCTTGTGTTGACATGTTAAAAAGCATCCCCAGCAGCCCACCTCCATATACACTCATTCATCTAAACAATATAGAATGTCGCCTTGTATCTTGCTGGCTGCTGACTTCTCATGTCTTAACAAACTTATGTGTCATTTTGCACCTTTATTGGATGTTTTTGACTGTTGCTTCTGCATTGCCCCCAATGTTTTGGCATAGGAGACCTACACCTGCTTAATGTAAAGATTGCCAGTCATTTGGAGCTTTTTTTCTATCTTAAGTTCATTATTGCAGCCTTGAAGGATGATGATATATTCAAGTGTATAGGAAAAGCCGACAGCAAGGCCTTGGGCTTCACCAGTAGCCAATCTGTATATAGTAGTGCCATCAGATATCTATGTATAGCTATTAACAATATGTACTTTTTAAATTACTCGACTAATGTTGTGTACTAGGAATGACCTGTATTCCAGGTGTTGAAGTCTGACTCAGAGTGTGCCTTGGTATCTATTTTGCAAGAAATAGAAAAGAGGGAGGGCAGTTGGAAACAAACGTTGGCAGACATAAACGTAGATTTTATTCAATCAGTGCCATAGCTCCATGAGGCGCAGAAAGAATACAAGCCTTTATTTGTAGGGGTCAAGATTCTAATTCCCTACTATCAAGAATGTGCACTAGATGACTTTGTTACCATTAACACACAAGACTGATTTTGATTCTTTATTCGCAACAGAGAATGGTAATGGTAAGCAGGTTAAGTAGAGTAAGCAAAATGCCTTCAAACGAATGCCAGATGAGTGTTGTTGGGGTTATTATCGTATATTTGCGAAAGCCCCCAGGACAGGTAATAAGAGTTCATAACACAGAGAAAATAAAATCCGTAAACGAAGAAGATAAGAAGTAATAGAAATCCAAGAGACAGGAGAATCCTAATTGTAGAATATATTTCTCGCATATGAGCTTGAGCTCAATCCCTGTACAGCATATGCATCTGCATAATGACCATAAATCTAAGGCTATGGCTTAGTGAAAACCTAATTTAATTCAGCCCATGTGATTCATGCCTGCCATACATGAGATCAAGCATCAAATAATATGTACGAGGCTCAAAACTAGGCTTGAACTTGCATCAGATAGACCAATAATGCCCTATTCTCGAGCAATCCAATCCCAATGTAGCCTAGATAGACCAATAATGCCCTATTCTGGGTCTTTCAAAGACCCTTCGTTCAGCCCAAAAATCTCAGTTTTAATCTATAACAGCAGCAGAACCAGAATACATCAAAACAGTCCACCAAAAGCCCTATTCAAGACAGCAAAGAGCAATAATCTCCTCTAGAATCAAGGTAGATCTGAGTATTCCCTGTATGAACTCTTGTTTCAAGCATGCACCATCTGCTTTTTGGCTTGCTGAACTTTTCATGCAGTAGTTCTCAATTTCAGTCCAAAACTTGCGTCAGATTTTATGGGGGCAGCCTTTGAAGCATTTACATTGATCAATCTCTCTTCGCACTTGTCTAGGGTTACTAGAATGGTCACTTAGATGTCTAGGAGCACAAAATCCACTTCCAAATTCATGATAGACGACCATAGACAATGTAAATTCAGCATGAATATTGGTAGAGCAATCCCGTAGGCACACATGTAAGATATTGCCACTATCATGTTGAGTTAGCTGCAATGAATCTTCCATTGCTTGGCATTAGCTGTCATTTATTGTCATACAGTTATTTGGCTGTGAATCATAGCTAGCAGTAGTGACAATCATCTTATGCATATCAAGAAGCTTGAAGGAGCACCAACTTTGCAGTTTGGCAAAAGCAGTGCTATAATATCTTGTTGCAGAAGAAGTAGAGCTTTTGTGTAGAGATGTAGGTTGAGAGAGAGAAGAGATAGAGACTCACGATTTGTGGTACTGAAGAGTGTGCCTCAATAATGATTTTAGATAGGTATATATACTATGTACAACTTGGCCCTTATGGGCGAACACGGGCACTACCCTTTATCCCAACAACTTCCCCCTAAAGGCAATGTGCCCAAAGGTAGAGGAAAAGATTCAGCTAAGTCTAAGTATGTACAAAGCTGAAGAGACTATACCTATCCAATACCTATCATCTATTGGCAATGGGCAAACCTCTTTGCTGGAAGACCTTTCGTAAGAAGGTCTGCAGGGTTATCATCAGTGTGCATCTTGACGAGCTCAATGCTCTTGCTGTCAAGTACCTCTCTGATAAAATGATACTTCATCTGTATGTGTTTTGTCTTTGCATGAAAGACAGGGTTCCATGCTAACATGATAGCACTCTGACTATCACAGTGGAGAGCAAGAACCTTAGTACTCCCAAGCTCAACAACCAAACGTGACAACCATAAGCCTTCTTTGCATGCCTCAGTGTGGTAGCCACATACTCTGCCTCCATAGTAGACAGTGCAACACACTTTTGCAGCCTGGATATCCAAGAGACAGATCCGCCTGTGAATGTAGTGGACTTCTTGCAGTCCGCATGTCTAGCATAGTTTGCATCCGTAAAGCCAACGACAGATGTCTTCTGCTTACCAAAGCAGATGCACAAATCCTTTTTGCCCTTGAGGTATGTCATAATACCTTTCACTGCTTCCCAATGCTTCTTGCCAGGGTTTGCCATGTACTGCTAACCACTCCCACTGCAAAGGCAATGTCAGGACGTGTAGCAACCACAGCATACATCAAACTGCCAATGGCTGAAGCATACGGAATCTTGGCCATTTCAGCCTTCTCATCATCAGATGTAGGGCTGTCCTCTACACTGAGTTTTCTAAGAGTGCGCAACGGAAGAAGAAACACGAACACAGAGGGAGAGAGAGAGAGAGAAAGCAAAAAATGAAGGAAGAAAATCTGCATTGACTGTAATGAATGCTGAATACAAAACTGTGGACTGATCAGTCCCTACACGCAGCCTGAAGCGTCAGTGAGGGCACCAGATCAGGCTGGAGATAATGGCAGCACCAATGTCAGAGTGGGAATGGAGGAGTGTGTGCTGGAATTTTCAGAAGAAGTGAAGTAGAATGACACGGGGGCATCTATAGATGGCCCCATATCATCAAAACAGGCCGACTTGCCAGGAATTGGCCGACTGCATGACCTGCCCAAACATGGGCCGACTGCACACAAAATGAACACAAGAAATGCTAGAGCTCCTCTGTCTCCTGCCAGACTCTGACAAGAGCTCACAACCAGGAGATGACAGACTGGCAAAGAAATAAGACAGGCTAATACCCCCTCTCAGATCTTGGGAGAGTTTGAAGACCTAACAACCGCATGTGATAAAGCAAAGAAGCCTGAGGCAGAGGCTTCGTGAAGAGGTCAGCTGCATTGTCCACCGTGGGATAGTAGGCCACCGCCAGCTCCGAATCCACAATCTGCTCCGGAACGTAGTGATACTGAACCTCAATGTGCTCTGTACGAACATGAAACACCGGGTTCTTCGCGAGAGCAAGGGCACTTTGGTTTTCCACGCGCAGCTCCGTAGGTCCAGATTGTGGAAAGCCAATCTCCACCAATATACGACGGAGCCAAAATGCCACCATAGTGGTGTGGGAGCTTTCGCTTAACCGCCAAGACCCTCGGACCGCTTATTCTTTCAAGCGTTTCAAGCGAGCTCCTATGGCTATCTCTCACCTAGCCGACGCACCGTCAATCCTACGAGTGTAGTGAGCTTACCTTGATGCTCGATCGAGTATCCTCCTCCCTCTTGCACTCCGGTAGCTCCACGATCCTAGATGCTAGCTCAAGCATCCTCAAGCCTCCTCCATCTCCAAGCTTCATCCTCCATAGCCGCACGCGCAAGAGGAGAGAAGAGAAGAGAAGAGAAGAAGAGGAGAGGAGATGGTGAAGAGCTTCACCCTCTTGATCCCTCACTCTCACACACACTCACTTCCTCACACTCTCACACTCCCTCTCTCAAGAGCACACACAAGCAAGAAAGAGAGAAGAAGAGAGGAAGAAGAAGACTCCTTTTGCCACACACCAAAGAATGAGCTTCTCCTTCACTTTTCAACTTTATATACAAACCCCTAAATCCCTTTTGGGCGGTCATCCCCTTTTCCCCTTTTTACATGGCCGGCCATAGCCTAGGCCCTTTTTCCCATTGTCCTTCTATCTTCCTAGCTTCCTTTCCACCGCCCGTCTACATTTACAAACTGCACGGGTGAGAGCCCGGCGCTCTTTTACAAGATTTCAGGGTGCGCCTTTTTATTTTAAAATGCACATTTCCCCTTTTGCATTTGCCTTGGACTTTTAAGGTTGCCCTGCGCTTTTGGCCTTTTCTCCTATTCTTTCTTCAATCGGGCTACCTTTTTTCCGCCTTTGCCCTGCGTCTTTTTTATTTCCTTTTGCTTTGCTTTCTTCGTGTTGGGGTTAACATTACCCCCCTCCTAGACGAGTGCCAATCCCATGGCACTCATTGTCGTAAGTAGCAGGTGGTAGCATGCACCGAAGACGTGGGTGACAAGGACGCCTGTGGTTTCATGGGGTTTGCATTGGTGGCCGGCACACGTGTTGGTTTGTTGGGGATTCTGCACAGGACTATTCTTTCCGGGCTTGTCGGATGGTGAGGGGTGAGCAGTCAGAGTTGGGTGATGATGAAGAACGAATGACACTTCCGTTGTGGTCTTCAACACCTGCAATTGAAAACCTCTTAGGTGGTCTCTCCCTAAGGGTAGTGCTAGTCTTCCCTATTGTGCACAAGACATATTTGATTAGTTTGGGAGACAGGTCGAACTCTAAGCAAGCTGAGAGTATTGTCCTGCACTTGAGGACCCAAACTGTGAATATACTTCAGTGCAGGCATTATGTGAGTGCTTGTGCATACTTAGATATTACTTAGTTAGAAGACTGTCGGCCTGGTTCCTTGTATAGCAAGGGGTCGGTGAAGCAAGGGGCTAAGTTGATGGAAAAATGTGTCAATGAAGACGGGGAGTACACTTGAAGATTGCTGGAGATGTCATTATGGTCTTTCCATTGTCTTTCAAGCCTTGCTTACCACGGTGGGTTGTAATGGCATTGAGATGAGTGCAAAAGAATATCATGGGCGAGGCGAGCTCCCTAGGTATGCCCTGCCCTTAATGTGCCCTCATCAATTGTGGGGGATGTATGAAAGGGCTAGGGGATTAGGGACGGAGCCAGCCGACCAAGGTCGCTAGTCATACCTAATTTGAGGACCCCTAGGTGCGGTGCTGTGATCGTGTGTGTTTTTTCTTTCTTTCTTTCTTAAAAAAAAAATAAAAAAATTTATAGTATACAAGGGCATGACAGGAGTTTACTCCTCGTCATCTGAATAGTGGGTAGGGGTTGGTGGAGGGCGGGAGGCCTTGTTAAGGAATTTTCGACTCAACAAGTAGCCTTTGATGTGGAGGCGGGTTTTGAGGGTGGTGGTAGAAAGAAAGGGGTGGTTGCATTGGGTGAATTTGCTGTCGTTCATGTCTTCGAGTAGTGCACCACAGAAAGATGGCAAAAGAGAAGCACGCATCATGAGGCGAGTCATGGTGTTGCTGTCTATGGCGTTGGGGTCAAAATAGAGAGGTGGGAGGTAGCGTTCTTGGGGTGCGGGCTCTTGGTGGACTAGGATCCTAATTAACCTAAGATAATTACAAGTGGTGATGAATGCGGGGTCGGGGCAAGAGGTGAATTCGCTAAGAAATTTATTTATAGAGCTATACAAGTCGGGGAGGGTGAAAAGGAGGGCATTTCTATGGGAGGTGCTATTGGTATTATAGATGATGGGGAAATCGAACCTGCCGTGGATGGACGGATTGAAGTCCACTCCTACCCTTCGAGGATACGGCATGAAAGTGGGGTCGTTTCTCTCTGAAGGGAGGGTGTTGCAAAATGCCATCCACGCTTCCAGGTTGACGTAAAAAATGCGTCTCCTCCAAGTGGGTTGACAATTATAGCCTTCCACTGATCTAGGCACCTGGAGGACTTTATCTTGCCAAAACTCGCGGTCCTCGGCTCCCCAAGCAGTTGGGTGAGCCTCACGCTCCGCTAACCATTTGGCTTTGAGCCTTGCCCCCATGGTAATGACATCCTCCACCAGTTGAATGGGCAGTACCCTATTCAAGGCAGGGGGAAACTCAAAGCGCAAGTCGAAGGGGTCGCGGTTATACTCCTGCTGTTCCCAGATAATCAATTCAGCACGGAATTCGGCAGGGGAGTCTTGGGTGCGCAGTAGGAGGGGGGCAGGCTGTCTCGGGACAGGTCTGGCATTCAGCTTTCTTCTTGCCTTCTCCACCATCTCTTTCCTACGGTTGGTTTGGGCCGCTCTTCTCTCGGCAGATGTATCAGGGGACTGTACTTCAGCTTGTTGTGGTTGAGGGGGTGGTGGGACGTATTCCTTCTCCTGAGGTCCCAGATCGAGCTCCGGTTCACCCCCTTCTGCTTGCTCGTCTTCTTGTGTTTTTTCCTCTGTGAAACCGAGGTCATCTATCTTCTGTGCCGTCAGGCCTACCTGAGCAAGATATCTTCTCTGCTTTTCTCGGCTCTGCGGCGGGCCTCCTAGCTGCAGCAGCACGTGCAGGCCTGCTGTGAGAGCTCTGCGCGCAATGGTTAGTTTCCTTTGTAGCTGGTCATTGGCTTTATCTCCTTCTGGTCTGGTGGCGTGGAGCAGCGTATTGAGAAAGGTGTGCTGCTGGGCTATCATGGAGAGCTGGGCTGCTTCTGCCTGATTCTCAGCCAGCACCCTGTTTCCTTCGGCCTTGGCTAGCCGGTGTGCTAAGTCCCGTACTCTATGCTCGTTATGATCGGACCATTCTTTTGCCATTCTTTCCATATCTTCCAGGCTCTCCCCCTGATGGAGGGTCATTGCCATGAGTTGTTGCTGCTGGGCCTCGAGCTCACGGTGCAGGCGGGACTGCTCCTGGCGTTCCTCTGCGATTTGCGCATTGAGCTAGTCCAGCTTCACCTGCATCCTTCGCACCTGTTCTGCCCTTAATTGATCCAGCTCTGTAGCCTCCTGTCTGATTTTGTAAAGCTGGCTTTGCGCTTCCAGGTTGGCTGCAGATAACTGATCATTCTTGCGCCGAAGGTGGGCATTCGTTTCCCTCTCCCCGTTGAGACGCTCCATCAGGATTTTCCTTCTTCCCTCCCAGGCAGCGTCGCATTCCTTCAGGGCTTTTAGTTCTTCTGCCTCCTTAGTGCTGGCTTCCTCCCTGAGCACAGAGATTTCCCTTTGATATTCTGTTATCTGCTTTACTCTGTCCAGCTGGAGGGCGGCTTGTGATTCTCGTTCCGCTGCCAGCTCCTCCACAGCTATCCTCCTTTCCTGTCTGGCTCTTTGCAACTGTGCGAGCAGCTCCTTCACGTACTCGTCGTAGTGGCCTGCTGGAGGTGGGGGGTGGGGCATGGTTGTAGTGGTAGCAACCTCTTCTAATTTTTGTCTTTTCAATTCCGACCTTGGTTCCAGTTCGGCCGTGGCTGCCCTTTTGGCTCCTGAAGCTGGGGTGGCCACGGCCGCTTCCCTTGCCAGCTCCCTTTCCACTAGAAACTGCAGCCAGGTGACCACGTTGCTCTCGTCGACTTTTGGGGTGTGCCCCCGGGTGGCGGTGGCAAGGGGTGTCACCATGATAGGGGTGGCTTGCATGGGTGGCATGAGGAGAGGGGAAGCTGGCCTGATTAGGTCCTTTCCTTTTCCTTCTGCAGGGGGCAGGTGCACAATTTCCGACACACCAGTACTGGGACCGGGTGCCTCAGGTTGGTGCGGACCCCCTGCTCCTTCCACGTCTCTTCTTCGCTGTTCCTCGATGGAGTGACGGGTTGCCAGCTCCAAATCTTCCTCTTCCTTCCTTCTCAGCTCCTCCTCGGCCCTCTTTTTTCTTTCCTCCTCATCCCTTACTGACTCCCTTTGGGCCCATTCGAGCTCTTCCTTCTCTTTCTTTTTTCGCTCTTCCTCTCTTTTTCCATGTAGGGCCTTAGTTCTCGTTGTTCCGCCTTCCTTTTTGGTGCAGCCTGGGGTTCTCCCTCCTCGTCGATGTCCGTTTCCGTTTCATCAGACTGCCCTTCCGCGTGAGGCTGGGACTGCGACGGCGGTGATTCGCCACTTTTCTCGTCACCTTCCTCTTTGTCTTCTCCTGCTTGTCCCTGCCCTATCGCTTCGTGAATGATTGCGGTAAGGACACCTCCAAGCCCTATGGTGGAGGCCTTGGAGGATAAGGCTTTGCGGGTCGATCGGGGTGAAGGGGATTCTACTGCCATGGCTCTTCCTCCTGTCGCCAGGTCTTTTGCCGAAGCCTCAATTGTCTTTCTTACGAACCCATTGAGGTTCACCTCGTCCAGCGATTGCGCCGCGATGCTGTTGAGCAGAGGTACATTGATTCTGGTCATAATGCTGTTGTACCGCTGGCTTGAGAACAGGGCATGCATCATCTTTGCCTGCAGCTGAATCTCTTGGTTGGGGATGTCTGCCAGGCTAATTCCGTCGTTGGTGTGGACCTTCACTTTATCCATCCCCAACATGGCATAGACGTCTCTTTTTGGTTTCCTTTCCACCTTGTTTGGCAGCCCTAGTGCCCTTTCCACCAGCTCGGGGGTTAGCTCGACCTGCACCTGTTTGATAGCTTCCCTGTCCCGTACCGTGACGGTGCCCCTGTTTCTGTTGAAGGTACACAAGAACTCAGCGGACAGGGTGTAGTTTATCCTCTGGCCCACTGCGTCCAGGTACCTCTGTAGAGGTGGCATTGCTCTATAATTTGACGTACCGCCGGTTCTTCGATGACTAGGTCTTCCAGGTTGAATATGTGGCGGAACTTTAGCTGGTTGAACGCTCTTGTTTCCACCGTGAGGCCGTACTTCACTTGTTCTTCCTCCGAGAAGGGGAGCTTGCCGGCTTTGTCTTGGCTTGCCATGGTCGCCACCTGCACATTTAGCCAATTCCCTTTTTAGTATTTTTTGGCAACTAATTTGCTGGACGACCAAAAGCATAGCAGATTTTATTGCTCATAGCCCTAACTTTTCATTTCAGACTTCTATCACCTCCTTTTATATGAATTTCAATTTTGAGCCTTTCACACTTGGTTTACTTTTTAGATTTAACTTCGTTTATCCCCTTACTGCCCCTGGGGTTATATTCCAGGTGTGCAGCGCAGTCTAGATCACAGGGTCGAATGCCTACATGCATGATGTACGTGAGGACATCTGTGAGCAAATCACCGGAGTCGACCCGACTTGCGATGTGGAGCTCTTCCTCTGTTAAGAGGCGGTCGAGATAGGGGTGCCCTAAGATATGATCGTCCATGGGCTGACCCCGAAGAGTGGTTAACACTCTATACGAGGTAGGCGCGACGTAGGTGGGATCATACTCGGCCGTTTTGATGGCTCGGCGTTGTTCGGCGTTGGTCATTATGCGGCATCCATCGACTTCCCATTTCAACCTAAGAGCGTACCACTGCTTCAAGAAGGGTGATCCCGTATCCGCCAGGTTGGATAACCTTGCGCTCTCTTGGTCAGTGATGGCAGACGACGTCCGTGGGTCAAATGATGTGATGAGGCGTTGCTTAATGGCTTGCTCTTTGGAGACCTCGCTAGCGAGCAACTCGGCAGCAGAGCGAGAAGCCTGTGCAAAGGCGAATTCAAAAGTCTCCCGAGAGCAAGACATATTGCGCACGTCTGTTGCAAAGGGTTTTGCTAATAGTCCCAAGTCCAGGCGATCATAGCTGAGAGCCAGTGCAACAAAGGTGGCATCGAGCTGTTTGATGCAGTCCACCACATCATCTCCAGTGTCCTCTGCGAGGTCAGCGGCCAGCATTAGAAATGACTTTCGTTCATAGGAGGGCTTAAGGTCGGCGGGTGGTTGAGGTTTGCTGGAGCTGGAGGTTCTGACAGTACAGAGTTGCGGCTGGGGGTCCGTTTGAGTCGGCAACCTGGGTGTTGGCAAGATGGATGGGTTGGGTTTGATCTCAGGGGCTATGCTGCTGCAGTCAGCTAGGCTGCGGAGCGGCGGGTTGAGTTGGTTGGATGATGCCACTTGTGGTGATGGCTGTTGTTTGGGCCGATAGGCGTGTGCGACACTCTTGGGTTGACACGTAGAGGGGTCGGATGAGTGGGGTGAGCCCTGCGATTCATGGTCTTGAGACATCGGGGGACAAGGACTGATTAGACTTAAGGTCGACGTAGAACTAGTGCGTTTGACAATCGGGATTTTAGGGATCCACAGCGAGGCATTCCTCTCATAGTAGCCTTGTGCACGCAGGAGGATTTTAGGGACCCATATTTGTTTAATCACGCGGCACTTGCGATGATGGCGTCTTGGTTTCCTAGGTTTAGATTTGTAGGTCTTCCGCAGACATGCGCGTCTAGTTCTAGGCGGTTCTCGAGGCTGCTTAGGTACCCATTGCAAGTGAGGCTGTTGGGGTTTTGCTTTGGGTGCTGCGGGCTGCGGTTTATGGGGATCTGGGTGCGGTAGATATGCATGGGCCCCCTCCTTAGTCCTACGTACGGCTGTTTCTATCGGTGGCCCTGTGAGCAGTGATAGGGTTGTGAGGCCCTTGCTGAAAGTCGTGACAATACGCACGTTGCCGATCGTTAAGTGGATGCGTTGCGACTCATAATCAACATTGCAGTGGGCTTGCTTTTTAAAGGTTCGCCCGAGCAATGACTCTGTGCTTGCATCCATGATATTTGGCAATACGTAAAACAGCATGGGGATAGTTTCAGACTCGATAGAAACGGCGACTCGGCATGTGCTAAGAAGCGGGTAGGATTGAGCCCCGTATGGGCTTAATTTGGCTGTTGTGGAATGAAGTATTGGCTTGCCGAGCTGGATCCAATGCTCGTGCGTTAACACGTTAAAATCCGCCCCCTCATCAATCAGGGCGTCGAAGGAGCACGTCTGCTTGGCAGTGACCGTGACACGGAGGTAGGCAGGTTCTACAGGCTCCTCATTCTCGCAGATTTCCGTAATTGTGGCTACTCGTATTTTGACGGGTGGTTCTATCATTGGTGGCTCATGCAAAGGATGAGTGGGCGGGTAGTACTTCTTGACCCGGCTGCCATTGAAGAAGCCCATTCCTTCACCATCCAGTGTTTCCAGCTCGACATTACTAGTTCGGCTGATTGCCCGGACCTTGAAGGGTCCGAGACCTCTGAATTTCATCTTTTGCTTATGTCCTTTAACTGAGTAGAGAGCACTAGGTCACCCTGCTCAAACTCCCGTTGCTTGACATGTTTGTCAAACCAGCTTTTGCGTCGGGCTTTCTCATAGATAAGTGCGTGGGTGGCTAGAAGACGAACCTCTGACAGGCGTTCCAGCTCAACCAAGCGTTGCCTCCATGCTTCCTTCCCTTCCCACCGTTCTTGGAGCGCTATCCTCAGGCTAGGGACGAAGAATTCTAATGGGAGAATGGCTTCAGTCCCATAGGTTAGCCTAAAAGGTGTTTGACCGACGGCCGTTTTATAAGCTGTTCGGTAGGCCCACAAGGCTGCCATCAACTTGTTATCCCAGTCGCTTCGTGAGGCTGAGACCACTTTAGTCAGGACATTGATGAGAATTTTGTTGGTTGATTCCGCCTGGCCATTAGCCTGAGGGTAGTATGGTGAGGATTTGCGATAGATGATGAGAAAGGCGGATAGGAGATGGGCTATCACTTCGTTGATGAAGTGCGTTTCCTGGTCGCTAACCAGTTCGATGGGGTAACCAAAACGCGAGATTACTTGCTCCCATAAGAACTTGGCAGTCGTCCTAGCATCGTTTCTCCGCGTGGCTCTCGCCTCCGCCCATTTGGTGAGGTAATCCGTGGCCACCACGATGTACCTGGCTTGTGAGTATTGCGCCGCGGGGCTGATGGGTCCTATGAAGTCAATCCCCCATTTTTCGAAGGGTTGGCGAGCAATAACAGGGGTTAACTCCATTTGATCTTTACGAATCGGGACTTTTGTCCGTTGGTACTCGTCACAATGCTTGACGAATTGTGTAGCATCGCGGAAAAGTGTGGGCCACCATAGCTGGGAATGCAGCACCTTCCGTGCTGTCGTGTCTCCGCTAAAGTGTCCTCCTGCAATACCGTTGTGCGCCTCTGAGAGCACATCGTGCATCTCATACTCACATACGCACCTACGTAGCAATCCGTCTTGCCCCAGCCTATAGAGCTGGCCTGCAATCAGCTGGTAGGGCTGGATTTTCAAGATCAAGCGCCTAAGCCGTGCCCGTTCTATTGGTCGTTCGGGCAACCCATGCTCGAGCACTTGAACTATGTCGTCTGCCCAGTATGGTGTCAGATCGGCCTTGAATAGGTCTCCTTCGCTGGACAGATGGAATAAGTGGCTGTCCGGTAACTCGTCCATGATGCCCTGTCCAGCGGCTTCTCCTATGGGTATACGGGACAAATGATCAGCCATGTAATGTTGTTTTCCCTTCCGCACCACCACGGAGAAATCGAACTCTAGGAGCAGGAGAAGCCATCGAGCTATACGTCCTGTAGCACAAGGTTTGTTCACTAAATAGAGCAGGGCTTGATGGTCTACGAAGAAGGTGAAGGGGGTGGCCAGTAGGTAATGCCGGAACTTCTTCACGGCGAACACCATGGCTAATCCCTCCCTTTCCATTGTCGAATAATTCATCTCCGTCTCAGTGAGTTGCCTGTTAGCAAAACTCAATGGGTAATCTAGGTTATGCTCACCAGGTTGGCACAACACTGCCTCCATGGCAAACTTAGAGGCGTCAATGTGTACGTGGAAAGTAATGGTCCAGTCTGGGGCTCGTAAAATAGGTGCCGTTGTTAGAGCCTTTTTCAATTCTTTGTACGCCTGTTGGCATGCTTCGGTCCACTTGAATACAATTAGCAGCTTGTACAATGGCCTAGCGATCAACGCGTAGTTCAGTACAAACTGCCGATAGTATCCTGTGTAACCTAAGAAGCATTGAACTCCCCTGTAATTACCTGGGGGTGGAAGGTCAACGATAACTTTGACCTTCGAGAAGTCCGTGGCAATGCCGTTCTTTGATACCACGTGTCCTAAGATGCATCCGTGCTTCACCCAAAACTGACATTTCAAGGGGTTCAGGGAGAGACGGTATAAGCGACACCGTTCAAAGACCGCGCGGAGTTTGTCTAGATGTTCAATCCAGGTCCGAATGGACACACAGGTCATCGACAAAGACCTCTAACTCCTTGCGAAGCATGTCCTTGAATATGGTGCACATGAGGCGTTGAAAGGTGGCGAGGGCATTGGTTAACCCGAAGGGCATGACAACGTACGCAAAGACGCTCCACTCAGTGGCGAAGGCGGTCTTGTGCCTGTCTGCAGGATGCACTTGCACCTGATTGTACCCCGAGAAGCCATCCAGGAAACTATAGGCTTCCTTACCTGCCACTCTCTCAAGCATGTGCTCGGTGTACGGTAAGGGGTAGTTGTCTCTCTTTGTAGCAGCGTTCACCTTCTTGTAATTGACGCACACTCGAATCTTGCCGTTTTTCTTCATCACAATGACTATGGGCGACACCCAGTCTGTGTGCTCAATTTCGTAAATGAATCCAGCTCTCATCAGCTTGTCGATTTCCTCCTTGACAGCATGAGCGTGCTTTGGATTCATGGGGTACGGTCGCTGCTTGACCGGTGTTGCATCCGTCGTCATGGGTATGTTGTGAGTCACAACACTCGGATCTACCCCTCGTAGCTCATCTAAGGACCAAGCAAATACGTCCATGTACTCCTGCAAAAGAGTGACAAGACTGGACTCTTCTTCAGTGGTCAAGTCCTCGGCAATGAACACTGGTCGGGGTACTTACCCTTCCAGGGGTAGGTTTACCTCCTTGACCTTGGCTGGCCCTTCGATTGGTTCGCTGGTTTGCCCTTGGCGCTTGGCACTTAGCAGGACCACTACCCTGTCCCCTCTTTTGAATTTAGAGAAGCGTTAGGGAGGTCTTGCGGCTTCCTTTGTTCCTCTGATCGTGCATCCTTGGGACACTTTGCCTCATCCTGCCGCAACCGTCTGCGCCTCAGGTGGACAGGTAAGTCCCCCTTGGTGCGTCTGGTCATGGGTGGCCTAGGGATTTCTGGGTCACTATCCAAAGTAACTTCCAATTTAGAGTTGAACCCCCCATTTTCACTAGAGGAGGTGGTCTCCCCTGGTGGCCGCAATTCAGATGGCGATTCGGTTCTAAGCAGTACTGCCGTTCCTGGTTGGGCTAGGCCGGCTTGCTCAAGGTCTACTGCTCCCATCCGTTCCAACCAAGCACGATCACATTTCGTACACATAACTTCTTGGTCCACTCTAAGGGCCTGTCTCTTCTGCGGCTTAGCATCTGCCCGGATTTGCTCAATTTCTCGCCCTTCGGTGTCGTATTCGATGGTATCTACCTCACCCTCACTTTCATCATCGAAGGATTGGCAATCTTCGTATTCATCACAGAAATCTTTATCGCTCGACTGCTCGTCGTCTCCCAAGGCTTGCTCTGCCTCGTCTTGTTGGTCGGGAACCAAAGCCCAGTTATACCTGAGGTTCAGTTCGTGTACCCTGGTCCACTTCCACTCAGACTCTTCCAAGAGATCCTGGAGTGGCTTGAGATTGGCGGCTGCGTTGCCTGCCAGTCGGTTCGTTAAGTGCTCCAGTATTCCCTGGAGTTCCCTCTTGTTGGAAGGTACTTGGAAGATGACAGGCTTAGGCCCTTCATGGAGGCTTGCTGCCATCATGTAGACAGGTGTAGAGAGTGTTTCATTTGGCTTGTCAAATGTTTTGACAGCCTGCTCGTACGCCTCATGGTCTGAGAACGGCAGGTCAAGTGTAGCGAGAACGTGCATCCAATCCCGCTCGTCCTTTGGGCATGGGATATACTTAGTTAAGGACCCATAGGGTTCCTTGACCTGAGTGTTCCCCTTGAGCATAGTAGAGATGGCGTCTAGGTCGACTGGCGAGGTCTTCCAAGTGTCCATCTCTATTCTCACGGCGTCAGTTCGGTTGCCAAGGAAGATCAGGCTGTTACCCCAATCTTCGATAACTCTAGCATTGCGCATCCAGGGTCGACCCAATAGGATATCATAGTCCACTCCCTTTATGACTATAAAGTCGACAGAGAACTGGACTCCTGCAATCTTTACTGGCCAATTCTTCAAGACCCCGAATGGCTTCACTCGCATACCGTTTGCTAGCGTGACATTAAACCGAGCAGCTTCGACAGGCGGGATTCCCCATGTCTGCAGCACTACGTGGCTAAGCACACTAACCCCAGCTCCTGTGTCTACAATTCCCTTCCTCGTTGCGTCCCCCAGGGCTAGGACCGGCAGGACTGCGTGCATCTCCGAGCCCTCCCAGAAGGTGTTGACGTGCAAGGATTTAGGCCCGGAGTGTAGCGTCAAACTTGGCAATTGTGTTTCCGCATCCTGGTCTTGAGGATCTGCCGGGGCCTGACCTTGCGGTCCCTCGAGCCACTGCTTGAGATTTTGCCACAGGGTAGGGTGCTGCTTAAGCAGATCTCCCAGGCCAAACGTTACAGGGGTGGTCACTAGCGTGGTCAGGAGATTGCTAAACACTCGTCCTTCCCTTAGCCTAGACTGTCTGGGCCAATGGCTGCGGCTGATCTGCGGCTCTGTTGTGTCTAGGCTTGGCCTCAATGGCACTGCTTGTGGCATAGTAGCCGCGGCCGACTTAGGTTGAGGCGGTGATATTGGCGTGCTTATGCTGGAGAGATCATCGATCTCGTCCTCCGTGATGGGTTCAACATCCTCGAGGTGCTGTTGAGCCTCCCTCACCCATTCCTTCACCTTTTCTATGGCCTCTAATTGCCGCTTGGGGTGTGGGTATTCCCCTATCTTAGCGCTTCCCTTTTGGGCAGTTTTAGGGGCTGAAGTCTCTGCGTCTGAGACTTTCTTCCCATGAGGTAAGGTCGTAACACTGTCGGTTTTTAGTGCGACCTTAGCCTCCGATCTCTTCTTTTTCCGCCTACGGCTTTTCTTTCCTACTGAGGTCGCATCAAGATTGCTAGGTCCTGGCAGAGAGATGCCGACCTGCTTCGTTTGTGCTCGGGTCATAACTCGCAAGGGAATAGGTGTGGCCTCCCCATCGGGGTTTTCAACAGCAAACAGCCCCAACGGGACGGATGTCAAATTAGCTGAACCGGAGGGCGACTTTCGTTTTGGGCAGTCTATGAAAAGATGGGTGATTCCGCACTCTGCGCACCTTTGGTCAGCTTTGTCCCTGTTTTGCTGCTCTCTTTCGGGGCAGCGCGATGAGACGTGACCGGGATGTCCACAAGTCCAACAAGTGACCGGATCTTATGGCTGCCCTCCTAGGCCTCTACCCCGTTCTCGTCCTAATGCCATCACCGGCACGGGTCGGTAATCCATGAGGACCGCATTGCCCTCGTCGTCATGCGAGACGTAAGGATATAGGTAGGTCTCTTCGTCACTGGGCTCCTCTATGTAGTGTACGGGAGCGTCGCTCGGTGGGTGGGTCACATAGGGACCAGGCGGCCTCGGAATGCCGGTAGGATTTATGTCCAGCCTAGGGAGAGCTGGTTTCATATCGTTAGGCGCAGGTAGGGCTAGCGGGGCTTCCCGTCCGAAGAATGGCTGCGGCCTGTTAGCCGGATAAGGCTGGCCGTAGGGTTGCGCGTATGGTAGTCTTCGTGGTAGTCTACAGTGTGCGGCATCGTGGCCGAACCTACCGCAGTTAGCGCAGGGTCTTGACCTAGGGTCTTGACACTCTGCTGGCAGGTGGTTTCCTCCACAGTACATGCACTGGACGTGCAGACGCGTCGGTCGCCTCAACATGTCTTGTATTTTGGCCAATTCCGTCTTGACCTCGGCCAAGCCGTGGTCCGTCTCGGTGGTCTTTTCCTTATCTTGGGATGATGGGTTTGATCGCTCGCTAGATTGGTTTCTTCTAGGTTTGAGCTCCTGGAGCTCCGCTCTTTCAGCTGGTCATCGACCCTGATGGCTTCCTTAAAAACCCTAGCCACCACGTCTCGTTGCAAGCTTGAGTTGCCTGCCAGTGCCTTGTACAATTCCTTATCTCGAATTCCGCTGATGAATACAGTCGATACTGCCCTGTCAGTCGGTCTCTCGCCTAAGGGGATTCTTTTAAGGAGGCTTCTCACGTGGGTCACATAGTTGCAGATGCCCTCCTTCTCCTTCTGCTTGACGTTCATCAGGCGTACTAGCAGGTTGTCAGAGTATCCGGGTTCGGCAAACCTCTTGACAAAAAGGTCCTTGAGGTTATTGAAGTTGGCTCGTTCTATGGCGTCCAGGCTTGTATACCACGTCCTACCCTTATCGCTTAAGCAAAGTCCGAATGCTTGCGAACGTTGAGCCTGGTCATTGAGGCCATTGGCTTCGCAGACTTGCTCAAACTGCTCGACGAAGCTGTACGGGTCATCAGGTGGTTGGTACTTGTCGAGTTGGTTGGCGACAATAGGTATTTTGGCTTGGCTCTTTAAGCCCTGGTTTGCCCCCAACCCTGCAAGTAGCGATGTTGCTAGCGCAGTGGCACTCTGCTCTACCGCGGTGTTATTGAGCAGCCGTTTCATGAGGAGCTCGCCCAGCGTCAGGTCTTCCTCTAGTGCTCTTTCCTGGTCTATCCGGTTCCGGCCAGCCAAGTTCAGCACTCGCTGCATGTCATGCTCCATGCTTTGCCTTAGGCTCCTGGCTTGTTGGTCCCTATTATACTCGGCTATGCCCTGCAATGCCTTGCGGGCTAGCCTTCTCTCCTCCTCTGGGTCCGCAATGATTGCATCTGCCGTCCTGCCACAGTGCTCGCACCGGGCATGTGCATCGTAACTGCTCACCATCTGCTATATAGCGTCTGGGAATGCGCTCACATCGAGCTCCCTTGTAAACCGATGGTCTGAGCCTCCCTCTGTCATGGTTGAATTCTTGCGCCCGGTCGTGAGACAGATCCTTGTCATTGACGCTCCTTGCTTGATTCTACCCTGCGCTTCGCGCGTTTGCCTATACCTTGGGTCTTCTCCTATTGGTGGGTTTTTTTGGGCGATTTATCTGAGTGAGTTCCTTTAATTTTTGAATGCAGTGCTCAACTTATGGTCACTCGTGAGTGTGTTATTCCTCGTACACTTGTGCTCAATCAGGCTTTCAGCTTTCCCAAGTGTACTTCAAGTGCGGAAATTCAACATGAGTGCTGCGAGCAATTCCCCGGCGTCTCACTCACTCTCGCTCGTTTCGGGCCTGATAGGCTTTGCTACTCCAGTCCTGGCGTTTCCTACGGGTTCTAGGGTCTTGTGCTGCTTCCTGTTGTTCGCACGGGGGTGAGTCGCTAGGGAGTGCCCCAGTGTATCCCTGGATGGGTCAGGTTTTTGTTTTGGTTTGACTCTGGGAATCGGACGTCTGATTTACCAGTGGTCCGATTTACCAGTGGTCCGGAATCGGACCAGGTGTATCAGGGTTGAGTGGCAGTCTCAAGGTCCGAGTGTCCGATTCTCAAAAATCGGACAGGCAACGATGAATCGGACAAGGGGAGTCTGATTCTGGGCTGGTCCGATTTTGAGTGGTCCGATTCGTCCGAATGGTCCGATCGGACAGGGTGGTCCGATTTCTAGAATCGGGCAGACTGGTCCGAGTGTCCGATCCTAGTGGTCCGATTATGGGCAGGTCCGATTCTGGGAATCGGACCGGGCAGGTAGTCCGATTGGTGACGTGTATTAATTCGTCCGATCGGACAGGGTGGATCCGAGTCAAAGCGTTCGAGTCGGACGGGTTGGTCCAATTCTAGTAGTCGGATAGGTTGGTCCGATTGGACGGTTGTCCGAGTGTCCGATTCTGGGAATCGGACACTGGGTCGGACGTCCGAGTCCGCCGGTCCGATGAGCTTGCGCACACGGATTCGCCCAAATATCTCCAGATGTCTATTACTATTGACCACGAAATTCACCAGCGATGGAGTTGGAGTGGTGAGGGGGAGATCGGTTACCTGGGGATCGCCGAACGCAATGTCCTCCATGCCCTGGTCGATCGGACGGTTGCCAAACTCGCTCTCTCTCTCTCTCTCTCTCTCTCTCTCTCTCTCTCTCTCCATTGGTTGGAAATGGGGGCTCTCTTGCCCTCCCAGAATTTATACCCCGCTGGTTCTTCCCTGAACACCACAGATCCCTTTCCTGGCATTTCCTACGCAGTTACCTTCGCATTTACTCTATTTTCCCCCTTGTTTTCTGCGATTTTCTCCCTGTTTCACAGCAGCAACCCTCTGCCTCTTCGTGTGTGATTTCCTACTGTTAATCTACCCTAAACACAACATAAATCGAAAGCAAAACACTGAACTAGTTTCTCCATGTTTTCCAATCATCAACAACCAGAATATCCCAAAATACTTACATGTTCTGAAGATTGAAAACACCCAACTTCCTACCTATCTCAAGCTTTGTTTCGGGGATGAATACCCTACTTTGATGCTCGATATGAGACGCGCAAGTGCTCAAGCTTGAATCCGTTGGTCCCGGCAACGGAACCAAAATGTGGGAGCTTTTGCTCAACCGCCAAGACCCTCGGACCGCTTATTCTTTCAAGCATTTCAAGCGAGCTCCTATGGCTATCTCTCACCTAGCCGATGCGCCGTCGATCCTATGAGTGTAGTGAGCTTACCTTGATGCTCGATCGAGTATCCTCCTCCCTCTTGCACTCCGGTAGCTCCACGATCCTAGATGCTAGCTCAAGCATCCTCAAGCCTCCTCCATCTCCAAGCTCCATCCTCCATAGCCGCGTGTGCAAGAGGAGAGAAGAGAAGAGAAGAGAAGAAGAGGAGAGGAGATGGTGAAGAGCTTCACCCTCTTGATCCCTCACTCTCACACACACTCACTCCCTCACACTCTCACACTCCCTCTCTCAAGAGCACACACAAGCAAGAAAGAGAGAAGAAGAGAGGAAGAAGAAGACTCCTTTTGCCACACACCAAAGAATGAGCTTCTCATTCACTTTTCAACTTTATATACAAAACCCTAAATCCCTTTTGGGCGGTCATCCCCTTTTCCCCTTTTTACATGGCCGGCCATAGCCTAGGCCCTTTTTCCCATTGTCCTTCTATCTTCCTAGCTTTCTTTCCACCGCCCGTCTACATTTACAAATTGCACAGGTGAGAGCCCGGCGCTCTTTTACAAGATTTCAGGGTGCGCCTTTTTATTTTAAAATGCACCTTTCCCCTTTTGCATTTGCCTTTGACTTTTAAGGTTGCCCTTGCGCTTTTGGCCTTTTCTCCTATTCTTTCTTCAATCGGGCTACCTTTTTTCCGCCTTTGCCCTGCGTCTTTTTTATTTCCTTTTGCTTTGCTTTCTTCGTGTTGGGGTTAATAAGTGGTCGAACATAAGCCCTGATACTCAGCCTTAGTAGAAGAAAGTGCCACAGCAGGTTGCTTTTTGCTGCTCCAAGAGACAACACTGGATCCAAGGGTGAAAGCATAGCCTGTAGTGGATCATCACAAATCCACATCACCTGCCCAATTAGAATCACTCCTGTCGTAGAAGAGACCGAGTGTGATCGACCGCCTGAGTGGTACTCCCTGTAATGATAAGATCATCCACATACAAGATCAGTAAAACACAAAGGTCACCCACAACTTGAAAGTAGAGGTTGGGGTCTTGATCGGAGCGCTGAAAACCACTCTGTAGAAAAAAACAATCAATTCGCTGTTGGTACCAAGTAGGAGGAACTTGCTTCAGGCCATAAAGGGCCTTCGGCAACCTGTAGACATGATCCTCCTTTCCTTGCACAAGAAAACCAGGAGGCTGTGAAACATAGATCTCCTCCTCAAGGATACCATTCAGGAAAGCTGACTTGACGTCCATCTGGTAGATAGGCCAATAGTAGTGCGCTGCAAGAGCCAAAATAACTTGAATGGTAGACATCCGAGCTGTAGGAGCACAAGTCTCAAAAGTAATCCAATCCTGCCCACTATGCAAAACCCTTGGCAAAAAGCCTACTAACCTTATGCTTGTCCAAGGAACCATCTGCAAGATACTTGTTCTCAAAGACCCATTTCACACCTATTACCTTCTGCTTCTTGGGACATGGTACAAGCTCCGAAGTGTGATTTTGCTCGATGGAATTGAGCTCTGCCTGCATAGCCTATCTCCAAACATCCTGTGCAAGAGCCTCCTCAACAGTGGAAGGCTCAGAATCCTAAAGAATCTGTGACATAAAAGCATAGTTCACACAAAGTGAACTATCCTGCTGGGCCTGTAAGTGGGCTGATCTGCGTGGACCTGAAGAAGGAGCAGGAAAGTGAGTAACACCTGAATCCTGCATGAGCCGGCGATATCACAAAGGAATCCTAAGAGACTCCTCCTACTGCAAGGAAGACCGAGTAGCCTTTGGAACCTACAAAGCACTGGTTTGGGAAAGGGACTCCCCCTCTCCAAGAGAAGGGAGATCCTTCTTATTTGACGAAGGCTCCCCATCGGATGGCTTTACATCCCTAGAAGACTCCTGAAGGGAGGTTGTAGGGGTGGATATACTCGAAGAAGGAGGAAGAGGATGGGGAGGAGCTGATGAAGAAGAAGGGGTGCTAAGAGGAAATCTGGAAGGAAGGGAGGGGAGAGAAGTTGGGGGAGGATCAATCGATGACGAAGAATCACCTGTAAGAGAGCCATCAATCGAATCCTCGGAGGTCGCAGCCTCATCGAAGATCACATCCCTGCTCACCTCAATTTTCCGTGTTGTCGGGTTGTAGAGCCGATATCCCTTCGTGGTTGTGCTATAGCCCACGAAGATAAGCTGTCTCGAATTAGAGTCGAGCTTCGTCTTCCTCTTCTTCTTGTCCACATGGACAAAAGCATCACATCCAAAGATGTGAAAGTGGGACACGAAAGGCTTCTTCCCGAAGAAAGCCTCATAAGGAGTCATGTCTTGCAATGCTGAAGTAGGAGAGCGATTGCGTATGTACACAGCCGTAGCCACCGCCTCACCCCAAAGGGTATGAGGAAGACTCCGATGCTCCAGCTATTTCCACCACGGTCAGATTCGCATGCTCCACCACACCATTCTCCGATGGTGTATTCAGATGGGAATACTCCACCTAAATGCGGTGATTACTAGAAAACTCAGAAAAGAGGTGAGAAGTGAACTCGCTACCATGATCAGCTCGAACGCCATGAACTTTGGAAGTAGTTTGCATCTCCACAAACACCTTCCACTCACAAAAACAGAAGTATGTCTCGCTCTTGTACTCCAAGAAGTAAGGCCACACATAACGACTGAAGTCATCCACAATCAGCATTAGATACTTGACATTCCCGAGGGAGACCGTGCGCATAGGTCCACAAAGGTCGGTGTGAACCAGCTTGAGCAATGAAGAAGCCCGCCTGGACGCAACCTGAGGGTGAGGCTACCTGTGCTACTTGCCCCTCAAGTAGTTGGGGCATAAAGTGTGAAGAGAAGGGAAATTTGGAAGTCCCTCCACCATCTTCCTCCGAGAAGCCCGCCGAATTGTATCAAGATTGAGATGCCCATAACGAGCATGCAAAATCAGCCCAAGCTCATGGGAAGCCCTCGCAACTAAGGCTGTGAGCTTATAAAGCCCACCCTCCTGTGTACCCCATCAAAGAGCATCACCTGTAGAAGCATCCTCCACTATGACAGCATCCTAGGTAAAAATGACTGAGGTACCTAGCTGAGTAAGACCATGCATAGACAAGAGGTTAAAACCCAAATCAGGTACATAAAGAACTTTGGCGGAAGAAGGCTGCCTATCTGAGAACATAGGTAAAGTCCCCACGCCTTGAACAAGAACTATAGAGTTCTCACCAATGGTGACAGTGCCCCCTCTCGAACGAATGTCCTGAAGCCAATCCTTCCTGAAGGTCATGTGACAAGATGCTTCGCTGTCCATGAGCTAAGGCTTCTCCTGAGTGGTAGAAGCTAGGGTTGTATCCTCCTCAACAAAGACATGCACAAAAGTAGACTCTGTCATGGCAGGGGCCGCCTTCGAGTCCTTCTCAATCAGGTACATAAAGAACTTTGGCGGAAGAAGGCTGCCTATCTGAGAACATAGGTAAAGTCCCCACGCCTCGAACAAGAACTATAGAGTTCTCACCAATGGTGACAGTGCCCCCTCTCGAACGAATGTCCTGAAGCCAATCCTTCTTGAAGGTCATGTGACAAGATGCTCCACTGTCCATGAGCTAAGGCTTCTCTTGAGTGGTAGAAGCTAGGGTTGTATCCTCCTCAACAAAGACATGCACAAAAGTAGACTCTGTCATGGCGGGGGCCGCCTTCGAGTCCTTCTCCTTAGGCTTCAGATGAGGGTACTTTTGCCAACACTTCTCCTTGGGATGAGTGCCCTTCCCACAGTGTGGGCGCTTGGGCTTCTTCTTCTTCGTATCCTTCTTGCCCTCCTTCTTCTTGTCCTTAGCCTTATCCTTCTTCTGCTTCTTCTTCTTCCCACCTCCGATACCTGCAATAAAAGCCTTGGTGGAGCTAGAGCCACTGGCACCCACCTCTCTGAGATGGTCGTCATGCTCCAAGACAAGTGAGAAAAGCTTCTCCCATAAGAGTTTCTCACGGGTCCTCGAGGTGATGAGGCTGGTATAGAAGACATCGAACCGGGGTGATGGCAGCTGAGTCAAGAGAATCATTGCCATATCCTTGGAAGAGATCACCCGGCCTAGAGAGGCAAGCTCACCTCTCATATCCTCCATCTTCGTAGAATAAGAATCATCAAGACTGAGTAGCAGCAATTTCTTCTCCGAAGAGATCTTATGGGCAAACGTCTTATGTTGGTACGAAGACACAAGCTTCTTCTACACTTCCACCGTGGTCTTCAACCTGTGAACATGAACAATAACAGAGTCATGAAGACTCATAAAGAGAAAGGAATGGGCTCAAGAGTTGAGTCAATCCCACAAGGCTGCACGGTCCATAGAGACCCTATCAAAAGGATCCACCAGGGGACGATAGATGGGTGAAGAAACCAGTTCCCATAGGTCGAATGTGTGGAGGATGCACTCCACCTTTCACGACCAAAGGGAAAAGTTGAAACCATCCAACTTGTCTTCCTTTGGAAAGGAAGGGAGTATGGACACCTGTATCAAGGGAATCAAGGAAGGCATATGGACATTTGAGGCAGTCTTTGCTGATGGAACCTTCACAGTAGATGGAACCCTCTGAGATGCATGGATTGAAAAAGAACGGGTAGGAGGGGACTCCTTCTATCGTCGATTACGAAACTCCTAATAAGCCCGTCTTCGCTCAAAGGAATGATGAAAAAGAAGCTCATCCTTTGAGTCATCAAAGCCTGAAAACTGATAAGATATTTTCCAAATATGCAAACACCAAAGAATCTGAAACAAATAGTCACAACGAAGCTGCCAATGCCAGAAAGACATAGAAAGTTTGTTGTATATGTTTCAATAAATGTGTTGTAGGTAATTCAAAAACTAAATATGATACTATCATCAAAGGAAAGCTGGTGGGCGTGACCCCTGACGGGTAGGGTGGTCTCAGTTAGCTAGGAGCTTTTCTAAATCGGTGATAGAAATAGGAAGACGATAAATTGACCAACTAGTCACTAGATAGAACCGACTTGCATTGTTTTAGGGGTTTGGAATGGGATTTTGCCTTATGGGCAGGAGGGTTGACGTACCGCACTCCCCTTCGTCTCCCATTCTCTTTGAACCAAGTGTAATGGAAAGTTCGCTTCAATTCGAGTAATCCTGTAGGAAGTGAGAACTCGAAATGACTGACACTAGCTAGATGTTAAGAGATTGTTTGATTTTAGGAACCCAAAAATTCAGGTCAATCCTAGTGGGTTTAGCCGGAACTCTTCCGTTGCAATGTAGAACTCAATAGGGCCTAAGTGACAAACCCCGTGATACTCCAAGGGAGCGCCTGAGCGGCATTATTTAGGAAACCTACTGATGGACTACAAAAAGGTGCGCCTTGGATTGAGTCTAATGGTCACCTCACAAGGATGGACAGACTGCAGGTGGGCACGTTGGTAGACAATAGACAGTTGGGGCGATAGGCCACAGGCCAGGCGGTAGGTCTTACAGAAGGTCGTAGGTTTATCGGCGGCAACAAGATAGTCCGGGCGATAATTCGCAAGCCAGGTGGCAAATTCGACGAGTTCTTGGTCAACACCAGGACATGACATTCTCTTCTTTCTCATTTTCCCTTAATTTTTGCCATTTCTTTTGTCTCCCCTTTGTCGAGCATTCACACGCACAAGCACAATGTGCAATTTGCCCAAGAAAATTAGGGCTTTTCTTCGATTTGGGGATTTCAGCTCAGGATAAGACAATCTGACTCAAAAATTGCACATTTGATGCACATTTGCTCGAGAAATTTTGGGGCTTCTCACTTTTTAATGGAATTTCTTCAATTTGACTGAAATTTGTGCACTCTGAATCCAAGAAAATTGGGGATTTTGCAAAATCCCTTCAATTTGTGCAACAAATGTTTGGTATATGCACTTGGGTACGTGTATTGATGCAATCTGGATGGATTACCCCCTAAAAATTTGGGGCTTTTGATCAAAATGGTAAAATTTGTACCTAGGAATGCCTTTGGAGCAAAAATTGCAATGAAATTTTGGAGATTTCACATGTAACATGTGGCTTGGTCTCTAAATGTGTCAGTAATTGCTTGAGGAATGCAGCAATAGACACCTTTTAATTCTGAAAATCTATTTGCAGATCTGAAATTTCTGCAATCTTGGGATTTTTATTGCTGGTTAGTACTTTAGTGTACTGTTGGTTATTTGTGTCACATTTGGGCTTGCCTTTGGTGACTAGCTAGTCAATTTGGAATTGCAAATTATGGGTGGAAACAGTGACAGCAGTAATCTTTTGCACATCAAGAAGCTTGAGGGTGCACATAATTTTGCAATTTGGCAAAAACAATACTACAATGTCTTGGTGTAGAAGAAACATGTAAAGCCCATCAAAACAAAGAGTGTCAAACCAGCGGACATGGAACAAGACAAGTGGGATGACTTGGATGAGCTTGCCCGCTCTACCATTGAGCTCTCAGTGTCAGACAACTTACTCTTTAACATTAAGAAGCTGAATTCAGCATATGCAATGTGGTAGTGGCTTGAAGAATTGTATATATGCTCAGAAAAGTGTAGCTAGCAAGGTTTATTGGCTGAAAAATTTGATGGACTTTTGCATGAAAGAAGGTACAGCCATGTCTGTACATTTGAACGAGGTCAACTCAATTTTCAGTCAGCTGATTGCTTTGGATTTCCATATTGATGATGAGTTCAAGGCTACTTTCTTGCTATGCACTTTGCTTGAAAGTTGGGATACTTTTAGGACAACTTTGAGTAACTCGAATGCTCAGCTGTTATACTTTGATGTGGAGAGTTCTTTGCTGATGGAAGAACTCAATAGGCAAAATAACTCAGCAAACAAGTCTTCTAATGCATTGCACACAAGAGGTAGATTTCAGCTAAAGGGCAGTTCTGAAAATAGAGCATGCAACAAGTCTCGTGGAATAAATGTGGAGTGCCATCATTGTGGAAAAAAAGGGCAGTACAAACGGGACTATTTTCAAAGGATGTTAGTTAAGAAACTCTTGTGCAAATGCATTCAGTGGGATGCCTTGTGTACGAGGGAAGGGTTTACCCTAAAGTGTTATTATGTATCCAAATATTCATAATGATCCTAACCTTATGGTTGCAATCTTGAACATTGTACTCTCTAGCTGGGAGGATGCTCTACCACTTTTTTATTTACAGTTGAATAACATAGCAAAGGACAAAAATTACATAGTTTTGTGATACCTCAATATGCTTGTACACATGGGCATATTTCAAAAAATGAAAGTGAAGTTTTTAATGGTGGGTCATACACATGATTATATTGATCAAAATTTCACCACATTTTCTTAGCATTTATCTTAACAAAATGCTTTTAGATTGTCTAAAATGATGTGTATCATATAGAATGCTTATACACCAAAACCAGTTGTCATACACCTACAAGAAATATATAACATCAAGCTTTTTACATACACCTACGAGAAATATATGACATCAAGCTTTTTACGTATGGCTCGAAAGAAGAAAATGTAAAATCTGCTTTTAGTGCAATTTCCAAAGGGGACTTAAGTTCTTGAGATATGTCGCAAATACAGTAATCTTTGCAACAAAACAAGAACCACTTGATTCCATTGAAGAAGGCTAATAAGCATCCAAAAAGGGTCAAGAGATTCATCATGCCACGTGTATATAAGAAAGTAAAAATTCATTGAAAATGCGAGAAAGTATGTAGGCACATAGGATGTGACTTAGTGGGAGGATTTTTTCTAAGACACAGAGAAAATGCTTACAAAATTACGAAATGATGATTGATAGCTAGCAAAACCTTTTGCATGGCCTAAATTTTGAGTACTACAAATCCTATTTTAAGAAGAGATGTACAAATGTCAAAGGAGATACAAAAGATCTTACATCTTGAGGAGAAAAAACTATATCTTGGTAGTAGAAAATCAAGAACAATTGAGAAGCTACAAGAAATAGGGGAGGGTGATATTAATGATATTAAGGTAGGATCACTTGTGACAACACAGGTCGAGGATGATGAGATGTGTCACCCATTTCGTCTAGCAAAAGTTTTGGAAGTTAAAAAGGGGTATGGATTTATATGGCACAAGCAAGAATTAATCCGTACACTTGATCATGACATGTCCGCGATATCATCCCCTTCTCTAGTAGCAAGTTCCACGAGGAGCAACTTGGTGGTTTGGTCCAAGTTTCATTGGATTCCTCTTGTGAAATTCTTTAACTTTGAGAGATGCTCTTTGGGGATATTCTGCAGGTTTCGAAGTGCAATCATCGATGTCATATCCTTTCCAATGAATAAGATATTTCAATCGACCTTGGGAGATCCTCGAGTCGAAGATGTATTCAACCTCAAATTCTTCATAATCTTCAATCTAGACATGTGGTGGGGGAGATCTCTCCCCCCTCAGAGGTGAGCCATGATACGGCTCAAGCAAGAAAATATGGAAGACTGGGTGGATCTTCATGGTGTTGGGGAGTTGGAGTTGGTAAGAAATTGGGTTGATCTTGGCTACGATAGTGAAGGGCCCAAATCTCTAGTGATCTAGCTTGGTGGAGAGTCTTGTTGTCTAGAGGTTATGCTTGAGTAACCATCCTTTATCACCGACTTTGTATGTTGGATGTTGAAGACAATGCTGGTCCACATAGTGCTTGTACTTATTTTGAGCCTTTTGGATTTCTTGCATGAGTTCTTGGTTTTTATTGTGCTAGGTGTTGAGCTTTATCTCGGGTGGCAAGGTTCTTTACTTGATTGGAGAGATGTACATCCATCCTTGAATGCTGGCCATAGTTTGCAAAGAAAGGAGTTTGCTGGGTAGATGCATGGATGCTATCTCCCTTGACAGGGATAAACAAAATGCAAGACAGTACTAGACAAGATCTCGTACTATGAGATTACAAGGTGACAAGACAACAGGAGTATAATGGAAGACAAGACAAGACTAGATACCATGACTAGACAAGAACTAGAACTGGAACTCGAAGTTACTTACTTAGAGGTCTCAACTCCTTGAGCTCCCAAGTCTCGCATTGGCAAGACGCTCCTATGGCAAGCCCCTCCTTTTATAGGTGTTGGAAGGCGGCTAAAAATCTTCTAGAATGTTCCATGATGCCATCATCGATGATGCAAGCGATGACATGGCATATCTTCTAGAAGATTCTATGATGACATGGAAAGGGTGGATTCGGATGGTTGGCTCAAGGATGTCCTATTAAGGTGCATTCGCATGGAGTGTGGATTCATATGACATGAGCAAGAATTAATCCGTACACTTGATCATGGCATGTTCGTGACACAACTCCACAATTGAAAAAATGTTCATCTCTTGGTATGAATTTGCTAACCTTCATCCTTTTTCCCATGTTGTCCATCACATTTGCAAATGAGATGATATATCATGGAATGATAAATGCATATAGCGACAATCATGAGGCAAATAGAGCTATATAATGTTTCAAAGGGCAAGAGTAGACTGTTTTACATCAAATCTATCTTCTCATTGCATGCACCTAGGCCAACTCATCATGAGGGCTGGGGTTACTTAGCTCATGATTACAAGCTATGGAGTTGGATCTTTTGAGAGATTAGGCCATGTTGACAAGCCAAAGAGATTGATATTAGCCATACTATGTTGTGCTTTCCCATGTGATCTTGATGACTCGCTCGTTGCATGTAACCTATGACAAGACATGGAACCTGGATATGGATATTTTTAGTACCTAGAGATAAATCAAGAGGATGCTACAGATATGCATGCCTCTTAATGCTAAAAATAAGCAGGTTTGATTTAGTTATGCACTAACACCAAAAAGATCTCATGGTTAATCACACTTATTGTAAGTAGAAGCAAGTGATGATTCATACATAGCAATAAAAGCAGCTGAAATTATAGATCTATCCCAGGGAGAAACAAAGTTTTTAATAGAGATCCATATTCATTGACTGCAAACACAATATTAGTGAGTTTGGGAATCTCCCAATTCCCATTTTTTGAATACTAAAAAGGTGGCACCCGGATAACATTCCCATAAGTTTCTCAAAACCATATGATGTGACCTATCATTGGAAAGCGCTTGAAAAATGGAATCTATTGAGCTATAGAGCACTCGATTTGGAGCTATAGTGTTCAAGTTATGATAAATACAAATATTTGACCACGTGTCCCAAACTTATGGGAAATTCCCATATTCCCCAATATGGTGTTTGCAGATTTTGATTCATTTGCAATGACCTTTAGGGCCTGCATCCATGTCATATTCTAAGAAAAAGATGAGAGGTGATTAGCAGTGGCAGTAGAAGCACAATAGCAATTTTTGGTGTAGGAATAAAAGGCAACAGCAGCAATAAAGTCGCAGCTGCAATGAACTACAAGAACTTCAAGGAGCAGGAGGAGTGATCCTAATGGTATCAGCAAATCTCCAAGTTCTAATGAAAATAGGAAATCTACAACAACAATAGCAAAGCTACAAGAGAGGGTAAAAGGTCAGAGGCCACATGAGAGCTTTAACTGGAGTAATAGAGCTGAAAACTATCGTAATTGTAGGGAATGTCTTGTTGGAAATGGGCCATTTACCGCAGAACGATATGTCTAAATCTGAACTACTATAGAATGTTCCTTACATTTGGGATACATTGAATGCTTAAATCACATTGTAGCTGTTGTGCCTACTATTTTAAAATTGTCTACGATTGTACCAGCACCAGTTGAATTGCAAGTTCAAATACCCTCTATACCTTGTTGATATATGAGGCTGCTCTAATCTCTTTGACCTCAGAGATACTGAATAAAATTCAGCTTTGGCTTGCAACAATTATCAATGAGACTATAGTAGCTCTGCTTACATAAATTTGAAAATGGTTTTTAATATAAACCTGTATGTTTGGGGTATGTTCAATTGTCTTACAGTCTATTAGTTGGAAGACTCCAAATCTTGGAGAGATCCGCCTATTTAGACCACTAGTATTTGGATACTTGGGATGAAATTATGGTTATGGTTATACCATATACTAGGGAAGACTAGCTATATAGAGCTTAGAAACTGTGTAGACTAGGCGATGCAGCCTGCAGGATAGATCCTAATGTGTCTGTGTGGATTGCTTACTGGTAGGGAAATTTTTAGCTTTTCTCATATGATGTTGAGTTTGACGCTGCTAGAAGCTAGCCAAGGAATTCATCTACCATAGGTTGGTTCCTCTACTGAGGATCTATCTTCGATCTTATTAGTTGGAAGTGTAAGGCTTGGAGTCCAACCTGTACACAAACTCAAGCCGTGGCAGCATTAGAATACTAGCCATTTATAGTGAATGGATTACTAAATTGTTTAACAATGAGGTTGATAATGGTGAACAAACCCAATTAGAGCTGTTTTTTTGCTTTGACTTGTAGTGCAAGAGCATGTCCTATGCTGTAGTGAAAAGCATGTCATATCCTGTTGTTTACCTCAGGATATTGGGGATCAACTGGGCTGCATGTTCAAAGGCTATGCCATTTGGTCTACAAGTGCTTCATGTCGCTTTGGGAACCACTTGTTATGTCATTTGACCTAAGGGGTGGCTATGGCAAGAGCTGTAAGTAATGTAAATACAGGTTATAGAGAGGATTGTTGTGGTTAGCAATTTTGGACAGATTTAATGTTCTGAAATCTGGTGTTGATGAGAGAGCTTCTGATGGTGCGTACCATATCTAAAGTGTGCTTTGACACCTGATGAGCAGCCCTACCAAGCTTGGTGGCAAACCGAGCAAGGATGTGAGAGATGTATGCTCTGCAAGCTTGACAACTGTAGTGGACTGCATGCAAGAAAATGGTATCACAGGCTGTGGAGTTATTTTGAGGCATACGCTTTAAGAATTTGCCCCTAATGTCTAAGAAAGCTGTAGTTTGGAGGGGAGCTACATTTTTCCTTCAAAAAACTCAGTAATCTGAGTTATGGATCAAAAGTTACAAGCAATTTTAAACAGGGCTATCCTGATTGACAGGCTTGCATCCATGTCATCTTCTAAGAAAAAGATGAGCAATTAGCAATGGCAATAGGAATTTTTGGTGTAGGAATAAAAGGCAACAATAACAATAAATTAGGAGTGAACCACAAGAACTTCAAGGAATAGGAGCAAAGATCCTAATTGTGGCAGCAAATCTCTCAAGTTCTAATGAAAATAGGAAATGCGCAACAACAATAGCAAAGCTACATGAGAGGGTAAAAAGGTCAGGCCACATGAGAGCTTTAGCTAGAGCAATAGAGCTGAAACAGAACGATTTAGGGTGAATTGAGGTTTCGATTGTGGGACACATGTGTGGTCCATATGGCAGAAGGCCATCTCCAACAAAAGTAGATGGAGATGGACAACAATAGCAAAGGTACAGGAGAGAGTAAAAAGGTCAAGCCACATAAGAGCATTAGCTGGAGCAATAGAGCTAAAACAAAACGATTTAGGGTGAATTGAGGTTTCGATGCGCAACATGCGCTACAACTTACAAGTACATACATAGGAGTGGATACATCATACATGAATGATCATACAAATAAGAGGCATGTATGCTTGAGAGAGAGAAGGTTGAGAGAGAGAGAGAGAGAGAGAGAGTGTGTATATGTACCCCGACATATTGCCAGGCTTAAAGGGCTCTTACATTGGCAGCTAGATATCATCCGACACTCCGACTTGCTCCCTCGGGAGGATTTGCATCCGTGGCATATGGCAATTGCCTCTGGCTCGTTGCCATGATTCGTGTAACCTTTTCAGTGCATTACTACGGGGCTTCCCCACACGGCCCTCGTGTATCTTGTAATCAGAAAATAGAGAGAGAGAGAGAAAGAGAAAACCTCTTCACATGATGGCTTTGTGTCATCATGTATCTTGTAATCCAGTAATCTTGTACTTTTTCGTAATTAATACAATTACCTTTTACGAAAAAAGAGAGAGTGTGTATCATCTTCTTGTTCAAGATCACCAATGACTGGGAGAGAAAGCTAATACTGTTTGGGGACTGCGGAAATCGCTGTCATGGTGGCAGAAAACGCTGATGGAGGGCTGGCTAAATAAGACACCTTTCAAATGCAAGGTTTTTCTTTGGCGGGTGATGATTGGTGGTCTTCCTCTGGCCTCGGCCCTTGCCAAGCGTCGCATCTCGAATGGCAATTGTTTCTTCTGTACCACACCGGCGGAATCGGCCCGACATCGTTTTCTCTCTTGCCCGCTCGCCAAGAATATCTGGTCACTCTTGTCGCACATTTGGCGCGCGGTGGTGGGGTCTTCGCTAACTCCTTTCGACTGGGTTTTTATGCGCCCGAAGTATCCCGCACCGCCACAGTTGCATGAGAAGATCTTGTTTCACTTTTTCAGATATTGGGGATGCTGGCACATTTGGACCACGCGCAATGCTTTTCTCTTTGATTCGGCCTCTAATGTACCCCGACATATTGCCAGGCTTAAAGGGCTCTTGCATTGGCAGCTAGATATCATCCGACACTCCGACTTGCTCCCTCGGGAGGATTTGCATCCGTGGCATATGGCAATTGCCTCTGGGTCGTTGCCATGATTGGTGTAACCTTTTCAGTGCATTACTACGGGGCTTTCCCACACGTTGGCCTAGGGCCCTCGTGTATCTTGTAATCAGAAAAAAGAGAGAGAGAGAAAGAGAAAACCTCTTCACATGACGGCTTTGTGTCATCACGTATCTTGTAATCCAGTAATCTTGTATTTTTTTCGTAATTAATACAATTACCTTTTACGAAAAAAAGAGAGAGAGAGAGAGAGAGAGAGAGAGAGAGAGAGAACTGTGGGAGTGCGACGATGGGGAGCTCTTCGCCGGATCTGAGCGGGGGTCGTCCGGCGCCTGTCGCCTAGCCGCTTGCCGCCTGTGCGTCCTGTCGCCCACATCGTGTCGTCTGCTCGCCTGGGTGTCCCGTCGCCACGTCCTCTGCAGGACTGAGCGCCTCGTCGCCTAGCCGCCTGTCGCCTGTGCGTCTCGTCGCCCACGCGCCAGGCTGCCCCGTCGCCACGTCGCCAGACAGCCTAGCCCTGCCCCTGCCGTCGCCTGGACTTGCGCGTCCTGACAGAGCGTACCGCCGACGCCTCCAGCTTGCCCGCCTGTTCCGCCCCTGTTTGCCTGTGCTTGCCTGAACCTGCTCGCTTGACGACTGCCCGCCTGAGCCGCCTGTGATCGTTTCCCCTGCATCAGCGTGCAGTGCCCTGTGGCCCCGTCGACGCCTGAAGACTAAACGCCTTTCGTTTGCAGAAACAGGTACCTCTCGTTTGTTGCCCTGTCAGTCATCTGCACGGCGTCTACCTGCGGGTGCTTGCCCTGTGCATCTTGTTGGGCCGCGACAGAGTCAGGGAACCCTAACCTAGCAGCACATGACTGCAATCCTGCATAGATTAGAGAACTAATCTGCTCCTGTACACACAGAGAGAGAGAGAGAGAGAGAGAGAGAGAGAGAGAGAGAGGCCTGCGTGTATCTGCCTCCCGTGAGCTCTTCAATCGGCCTCTGACCGGCATACATATTGATACAAGATGGCGGGCCTGGATCTGGATTTTATAGACCAAACGGTGGCAGCTCTTGGTCCAGATTCTGATACCGAGGAACCGGAGGATATGGTTCCGTGCACAGAGGAGCTGCCCCCTGCTTTTGACCTCCAGCCTGCGGGCAAACGTACCAAGCATACCTCGGCTGACACAATGGATCATTAGGATCATTCCTATGCTCAGGTTGCTTTGGATTCTGTGGACTCTCAGGATGTTGACTGGGAGCATTTGCTGGAGTTTGCCAACACTCTACTTGGCGATTACATTCAACATAATCAGGAAGTCTTTTCTGACTCTGCAAACAGAAGATGTTCTGGAAGCCATTGTGGACCCGAAACATGTCTTGCGCTCCTTTTTAGTGTTTTATGAATGTGATGTGATACTCTTCTTCACTGGTCGGATCCCACTGCTTTCCCGTATTCGCCAATGGTTGCACAGTCTACTACAAGGGGAATGTGTTGAAGAGATTTTTGTTGGGCCTTGGGGGTTTTTTGAGGTGTTGTTGAAATCTGAGACACACCGTGCTGCTCTCCTGTCTAAACTGCCACTGTTCGTCGATCGCCGTTTGGTCCATGTTGTGCCATGGCGCCCAATGGCAGATTTTCAGCGCCTGCTGCAACTTGAATGCCTTGTGTGGGTTGAAGTGGAAAACTGTCCGGCTGTTTATTGGCCACTGTTAAAGGACGCCATGGCCGCTGTGGGCATTGTTCTGGTCCCCCCAAGCCTAAGGGCCATGAATCGCAACCGTCTGTGCATGTTATGGGATACTGCTAGGAAAAGGCCTGCGTGGTTACGTATCAATTGCTATGGCATGCATCCTTTACATTTTCGTTTGAAATGGGGCAACTTTGCAGGACATTGCTTTTCGTGTGGAAAATTGGGGCATTTTATGGCTGAATGCCCAGAGAAGCACCACACTTCAGATGCTGAGCATGTTGCGTTGCCCATGGAAGACATGGTGTGTGATGCTCCGTCGTAGAATGCCACCCAGCCACCTAAAGTTTTGGATAAAGGAAAACAATAGGTCTCGGGTTTGGATTCTCGTGGCAATGACTGGGTGGATGTACGCACGAAAATAGGCAATAGGCTTGTTGCTGGCATGGTGGATACTGTGCCTACTGCCTCACGAGATTCCATGCGTACGTATATGCGCAGGAAAGAAATGTTGTCTTCAGAGCCCTCTGCTCCTGCTATGGTTTCTTCTGCTCCCCGTCAACAGCCACCTAGGAGAGTGTATTCGGATGGTCCAAAGGGTCCACCTACTAAGCTGGCTTTTGATACTAAAGGTAACGTTATTACCCCATGGGATCGTCGTTATCCCTGTCCCAACTCCAAGTCAGCGGATATGCCATCTACCTCCAAAGCTGGTCGTCAAAATTCTTTTGCTGTGTTAGCCGATTTTTTGGATGAGGGAGTCCTGGACATTCTCGCAGAAAAGGTCAAATCGAGGCAAGCTGTGCCTCGTACCTGATTTTCTTTTGAATATGCATGAAGATCGCCATGTGGAATGTGCGAGGGATTTGTTCTCGCCACAAGCAACATGCCATGTGGACTGTATTGCATGAGAATCAGTGGGATGTCTTGTGTGCTGTTGAGCACAAGAGTCACGCTGAAGCAGGAAAAGTTGTGGATTGCCATGGCTTTTGTTTGTTCTATGCAGGGACACATGCCAGGCAGTATTCTGGGGTGCTTATGATTGTACATGAAAAATATCAGCCGGTTCTTATTAAGAATGATGTACATGGCCGCTTTGTGGTCATTGAAGTTTTATTCGAAGGAGAGATCCTATGGTTACTTGGCCTCTATGCTCCGAATGATCCTTTATCTCGCCGGGAGCTTTGGCATACTTTGCAGACTTCCTTGTCTCTTGGCAGACAGGGTTTTTTGATGGGGGATTTCAATATGTGTGTTGATTCTTCACAGTCCACATCAGAGCATTCGGTAATGGATGCGCCGGAACGTCGTATATGGCAGGAGTTGGCTCTTGCCGTTCTTAAGCAAGATCTCTGGTCTTGGCTGCACCCTTCTTCTACGCGGTTTACTTTCCATTCAGCCCAGTATGCTACAACATGGTCGCGGTTAGACCGCATTTACATCATGCAGAATGATGATTTCCTTCCTAAGATGCTCGAAATGAAAGTGTTGCAACAATATGCCTTGTCAGACCATTTCCCTCTCCAGCTTGAGCTCCTTGCACAACCCATTGCACATTTCAAGCAATTTTTGGATAGACTCCCTTTGCGTTTTAACTCGTCTTATTTGAAGCATGCAATCTTTCAGGGCTATATGCAACAATTGATTGATCGATTCCTATTGGATTTCTCATCTCAGGGCACTACTTCGTTTGAAAGATTTCTCTCTAATGTGCAGCGGGTTGCTCGGCAGTATGGGATTCATCATGCCTCTCTTTCTCAGCGGCGTCGACATGCAGCGGAGGACCTCCTGGCTTTGGTTCGTTCTTTGCTGGTGGACTCTCCAGATGATGTATTTTTGCAGTCACTGGCAATGCGTCTGGCTGATCTTAGTAAAGAGTTTCAGTTAAAATCTTATCAGTAGGTCAAATTGCAACATCTGACGGAGACTTTACAAGATAGTGCTTGTCAGACTCATAAGTTCTTTCGAGCTCTCCATGCCTCTCCTGCTCGCGAGAATATGACTAGACTCCAGGATGCAGACGGGCAAATGGTCCTTGATCCGCAGACTATTGTGAATATGTGTAGGAATTATTTTCTCGACCTTCTTGGTTCCACTTCTCCTTCAGGCCAAATTGCTCATGCTCGTTCAGTCTTTTATGATCTGGTCCACAATCAGGTTCCGCAGGACATACAATCTACTCTGGAGGCAGATATTTGTGAGGCGGAGGTTATGGACGTTCTGTTACACTTGCCCAAGGATAAAAGTCCTGGCTGGGATGGTCTCACCAATGAGTTCTTTGAGTTTTTTGCCACCCAGCTCGCGAAACCATTGACGGCTTTGTTTCAGCAGGTGTGGGAAATGGGGATCATGCTGTCCTCATGGAAAGAAGGTCTTATTAAACTGCTTCCAAAAGTTCCTTCGCCGTCCATGTTGAAACAGTGGCGTCCAATTTCTTTGATGGGTTCTATGTATAAAATCTTTTCCAAAGTAATGGCGAACCGGCTCCATAAGCATCTTCCTGCCATTGTGCATCCTCTTCAATATGGTTTCATTAAGGGCAAAAACATTTTGCATAATGTATTAAATGCGCAACTGGCGATTGATTATGCAAGGCATTCTAATCAGGAGGTCGTACTGGTTCAATTGGACCTGGAAAAGGCTTTTGATTATATGGATTAGTCTTTCATTGCAGAGCTTATGTCTACTATGGGCTTTGGTGCTCGGATGTCTCGTCTGATCTATACTATCAGTGATGCAGCGTCTTCACGCGTCATGCTGAATGGAGGCATTACTAAGCCAATTGTCCTTGCCTGCTCTGTCAGACAGGGGTGCCCTTTGAGTCCCCTCTTCTTTGCCCTTGCGACTCATCTAGTTCTTTTGATGCTATCTCACATGGCAGCTTCTTCTCAGTTGGCTGGATTGTCGCTTCCCTCTGGACAGCACTTCATTAGTCAATCCTTGGCTGATGACAGCTTTATGATTCTACGTGCGGACAAGGATAACCTTCGCAAAGCATTAGATGTTTGGGCTCTCTTTGGTCAGGCTTCCGGTCTTCGCATCAACGCTTTGAAATCAGCCATTCTCAGCTGCACGGAGTTGGATTTACAGTCATTGGACTGGCAGGGAATGGTTTTTCCCTATGGCTCCATTGTCAGGCATCTTGGGTACCCTTTGGATGTTGATGTTCCCCCAAAGCAGCTACTATAGTGGATTTCACAGAAACTGGCGGCTAAGTTTATGTATTGGAAGTCTCAGGCCTGGCCCTTCCCTGTTCGCCTCAAAGTAGCCGAGACAATTATGTTGCCAATGCTCACATATTTCTTGCCATTGCTGCCCTGGACTACTACTACACTGAATGCTCTCACTCAGTCTATTCGTTTCATGTTATGGAAGAAGGATTCTTTGCATGCAGGCATTTCCTGGATTTCTTGGTCGCATGCGTGCACCCCCAAACGCATGGGTGGAGGGGCTATTTTAGATGCCCAAACTCATATACTAGCACTCTGTTGGTCTCTTTTTCGCACCATGTGCTCGGATCATCATCCATGGGTCATTATAGCCCGTTATTTTATTGAGGATCACGGGCTTCTGCATGGTAATACTCAAATCCAGAGTTCTTGGTGGCATGTTCTTAATGCCGATTCTCGCTTCTCCAGTTCTTCTTCATCTTTGCTTGCCCATTTGGTGTGTTCCTGGAGACAGATCCTCCAGAAGGCGTAGTGGCATCCAGCAGAGGATCGCTTAGCTACTAATTCTTTTCAATTGGAATTGTTGGCAGTCTCGCGGTTGATTTCGTGGGAAGGTAAACATGAGCTTCGACCTAAATTCAACCGCATGGCACGTTTGGGCTTAACTTTGGTAGCGGATGCCACCCTTGCCAGTCGCAATGTGTTGATATCGTTTTGTACAGCCAGGAGGCTTTTCCGGATCTCTCGTGGATACAGGTATTTATGGGAACAGCTTTTGATGGTGCTCCAGAGCAGACAACCCTTTCCTGCCCTTGCTACGGATCGTCCCTAGTAGGATTGGGACTTTGCAGGCCGGCTGAATTTAGAAAAGGCTTCAGCTAACCAGATGTATCATCTTCTGATTAAAGATCATCAATGGCTGGTTACTAAAGCTAATACTCTATGGGGATTGCATAAATCCAGGTCATGGTGGAGGGTAACTGTGATGGAGGGCTGGTCGAACAAGACACCCTTCAAATATAAGGTCTTTCTTTGGAGGGTGATGATTGGTGGTCTTCCGCTTGCTTTAGCCCTTTCCAAGCGTCGAATCTCCAACGGCAACTATTTCTTTTGCACCACCACTGTGGAATCTGCTCGTCATCGTTTTATTTCTTGCCCCATCTCTCAAAAAATCTGGTCATTCTTGTCGGCCGTTTGGCGAGCGGTGGTTGGTTTCTCGCTACGTCCATTTGATTGGGTTTTTGCACGGGCCAAATATCCCACACCGACACAACCTCATATGAAGATCTTGTTTCACTTTCTTCGATATTGGGGCTATTGGCATAACTGGACCATTCGTGCTTTTCTTTTTGATTCCGCCTTTAATGTTCAGCGGCATATTGCACAGCTTAAAGGCCTCTTGTATTGGCAGATAGATCTTCTCCGGCACTCTGACATGCTCCCTCGGGAGGACTTACGTCCCTGGCATATGGCAATTTCTTCTGTGTCTTTGCCATGACTTTGTAACTCTTTGGTTCTCTGGTTCTTGTAGAGAGTCAGTGTGTACACATGATGGGGTAGAGCCATCGTGTATCTTGTAATCATGCAAACTTGTACCTTTTTTTGTAATTAATACAATTACCTTTTACGAAAAAAAAGAGATGAAATGACATGAGATGCTTTATTAACATCTACAAGAGGCCAAAATGACTTGTGAGACCAACAGTTACCAAACAAACCACCAAAGGTTTTGGTAAAAGATTTATGAATTTTGTTATGGTTTTGTTTGGCATTGCTAAGACTAAAGTAGCTACCGATGGTACATTCACTAATTCGTGTACTCTCAGAAGGTACATTAGGCCAAGCTATCCTCTGGCCTAGTTTTATTAGCAATGTGTACTAATGCTTTGGGTTGGGTGGTGCAAAATGAGTTGTGAACAAAGGTAAAATCAATAGGATTAAGCTACTTGATGATTCTCAAATGGTGCTGAATTTATTTATTGATGACACTAACATATTGTGAAAAATGATGGGACATCAATTAGAAACGTTTGGAACTGCTTAAATACCTTATGTATGGCCTTTGGCTCTAGGATAAATCATAACAAAACATGTATGAGGAGTCTAATCAAGCTTCCACCCCCTTTCTTGGTTGATCGATCAAGGCTACAAAATCACCACCACCACCACAACAACAACAGTCAACAACCCAAACCACCACCAACAACAACAACCACGCCCAAACCCTCCCCGCCCCCCCCCCCCCCCCCCAAAAAAAAAAAAAGTGCTTGTTTTTTTGTATGAATTCGTACGGTACGAACCAGTTCGTACTACGTATGAGTGCAACTATGATTGGATACCTCATTTGGTGCATTGTAAGATACCTGCCCATTCATTGTCCAGGCATGCTTTTTGCGGTCTATCGAGAAATGAATCTAAGCATCGTTGCCCAGCACTCCCATGGAATGTTCCGAGTTTTGTCGCCTAGGGTTTTCCGAATCCTCCTCGCAATGGAATGTTCACGGCCGAACCCACTAGAATCGACCTGAAATTTGGACTCCTAGTGGCCAAGGTCTCCTAACAGCATTCTAGAGTCCGATCCTGGACATCCTACTTTACGTAGAGATACCCAAGCCGAAGCAGACCCATGCCTCACTTGGTTCAAAGAGAATGGAAAACGAGAGGGGTGCGTAGCTCAACCTCTCCGCCTGTAGAGCATAGTCCCATTCCGGTCCCCTAAAATGGCATGAATCGAGGTTCTATCCTAACAATTTCTAAGATCGAAGACGGTAAACCTTGTGAGAAGCCTTCCAGTTCTCTGGGACCACCCTACCATAGAACGGACCTGTCGGGGTTTTACCCACCCGCTTCCCTTAATAGCTTTAGTTTTCTAATTAGGTCCTACCACATTTATGTGTGATACTTAAAGTCAGCTTCATTAATTAAGCCTTTTAGGGAACAATGTTCGTTTGCATAACTTACAGCACAGATACGAAAACAGAGCAAAGCAATCTATTGACAACCAAGTTCAAACAAGTTCCTTAACTTATCTTCAAGTTAATCTTTGTCTCCCACCCATACAAGAGAAATTATGTATCCTTTCTATCCAACAGAAGTATCCCTTCTGCCCTACAGAAGTAACCGGTCCAAATCACATGCCACCATAAACTCAATCCTTTATCCAGAATAGGATCTCCCAACATGCCCAAACGTTGGGGACTACGGAGGTCTTCAACTCCATTCTCAACCTAGCAAGGGGTGTCCAGAGCTCCACCTGACCCGCAAGCTGTCTAGGAGCGAAATATCATTTCCGTGGTTGGCCTTTTCACCACTCGACCTTCGGCCCATGAATCGAGCAGCGCCCTCTCGGATTAATCCGCGGTGCGATCATGGAGGTGATCCACCCGTGCAACATATCCTTTCTTAATTAAATCCTTTAGGAATCCAGCACAACAAGGCATTCAGTCCTAATATCAAATTCTAGGAAAACATTCCTTTATCCCCATGACAACTTGACACCACAGACCCTTGCCATGAATCTACTAAAAATCACAAGTACTTGGAACAATCATCCAAACAACAAACTACAACCAGTTGAATGTAAAAGCATTTAGAATGTTGTTCGATCAACCAACAAAAAAACCAATTGTATTCTTCCCAACAATGCAAGAATAGTCGCGATAATATTTCCATCGCATATTTACTCTTCCCCTTGGGATCAAAGAGTGATTCTATGTAAAATTTACTTAACTCTTGTATGCATAATTTTTAAAGTCATGACTATGCCATCCATAAACCCTAACCAATTCTCCCTTGTAATTGCTCTATCAACGAATAAGCCATATGCAACTAGGTGCAATTAACTTTCCTTAATACATGCACTTTACAAGCTCGATCTTTTGAATATGTGAGATAAAATTTATCCCTTCCAATGACCTATACTCGTGCATCATAGTATGGGGCCTAACATATCTCATACGAGAATCAAAACAAGCATCTATCAATTTGAAAATACATTACTTACAACTGGAACCGCAGTTGGACTGACAGTGATGCCTTTGCCCGAAGCTTCGTTGCTAGTTGTGGGATTATCATCTGCACGTGACATTCTTCGCTTGGGGGCCATCGTCCGCAAGTAGACTCAAGAGATAAAGAAGGTGGAATAGATTCGAGATGGGAGAGTGTAAGAGAATATGGTTAAGTCAAGGATCGAGATAGAGGGAATTAAGCTAACTCTTTCCCTTGCAGCCTCTCGAGGTGACTTTTCTCTCTCTTTCTCTCTCTCTCTCTCTCTCAAGCTCTCTCTCACAATCTCTTGGAGGGGTGTCATTCTCTCTACCTCTCTCTCGCAGCCTCTCGGGGTCTCCTTATGCCTCTTGTGCCTCTCCATGCCTCATATTTATAGTGGATTAGAGAAGAGGGCTTGTGGCTGAGAAATGGAGCTCTTTGTGGAGGGGGATCTTGGAAAAATCAGTGATCTGATGCTCAGATCATAAATCTCATGGTTTCATTGGCTCCAAAAGGGGGATAAAACTCCAAGACACTTGCTTAGAAAGCTCTTAGTTCACTCCTTTTTTTCTCTATTCGAAGTGTTGTTTTCTGTCTGTAGACTGCGATCGCAAGGTGCGCGATTTCGCAAATCCCTCTCTTTATTTTTCTATTTTTATAAAATCTTCAAAACTAACTAAAACATCACTTGTCTTTTTTTTTAAATGACATCCAGTTCTAGAAATCTCCATATCTTTTTAAGATAATATCTAAAATATGCTAGTTTTACCCAAAATCTAATATTTTTGGACCATCCAAACTATACACATTAATACTAGTGATTAATATAGCTCATAAGTCTCGTTCACGTTGTAACTTCTGTGAAGGGTGGCTACGGTCCTTGTCAATCCGAGAAAAATATCGGATTTACGACTCTCAATTTTTTAAAATAAAAATTATTAGTTATTAATTTTAGTTAGTTTTTATCTTAGTTAGTCTTTAGTTAGTAATCTTACTAACTTATTATTTGACTAACTAACTTTTGAACTAACCAACTAACTTTTATTGTGTGAAAATATTACACGCATACTATATATGCTTTTTATTAAGTATTAAGAAAAGAGCAAAATTTCTAGTGGGATAGAATGAACACGGAAGCTATGAGAAGATTAAAAGAGTTGTTGAAGACCACACCTACTTTGAGAAAAGCTGATTATGCAAGTGGAGGACCCATTATCATCATTGTTGATACGAGCCCTATAGGCATTGGTTAGGCTATTGGCCAAGATGATGACGAGGGAACAAGTATGCACTCAAATTTGGGGCAAAGGTGCTGAATGAGAGACAAAGAAGATATCCACATATTAAAAGAGAGTTGTGAAGAGTGGTTACAGCTTTGAAATATTGGAGCACCAATGATTGTGGAAACAGATCATTTATCTCTTCTTGGGATGATTACAAGTGTTGAGAAACCCATTCATTAACTATGTTTCTTTTCGTTAATTCATTCCATTTTTGCACCTATAGCCTCAAAAAGGGCTAGGTGCCCACATTCTAGAGCACCACTGCAAGACGGCCTATGACTATAAATACAGCAATTGACTCCCCTCATTACACACACTGTCATTCATTCATCCCTTGTTCTTCTCTCATCTCCAGCCTCCACTATTGTTCACACCCCGCAATGAGGACATTGTGATTCATGGTTCAAGCTCCCTTGCTATCAAGTGCCCTGTTCCTCACCCCTCAAGCTGCATTCTGATTGCATATCACCTTGTCCAGGTGCCAACATCCCTTTGGCTGTCTTGCAACCCTCCTTCACTGTTGGCAACAATTTTTGCCTATCTAGAGTCAACTTTCCAGCTGCATTTTGCTACCATACTCCTTCTCGGCATTGACAACAGCTCAGTCATTCCCCAAGAGGCTGTGTTTTGCAGTCCTAACCTTGCTGTGGCTGTGTTTTGGCGATAGGCAAGCTGCCCTACTAATTTCCATCCTCCAAAGCTCACATTTATTGCTGATGATCTTCTTTCTCGACTCTAACAGCCCTTGAGGACTATGTTTTGCTCCCTCTATGGCTGGTTGTCCTTCCTTCACCACTCAACATTTACCTCAATACCCTATTGCCTAGAGGGTTGCATTTCGCTGGTGTAGACTCCCTACAAATACTATTCCTAATCAGCCAGAACAGTACAATCGTCTTCAAGCGTTTACTCCATTGTATTAGCTTGATTTATTCAGCATGATTCAATGTTCATCATTCATCTTCTTCTCCTTCTGAGTTTTTGAGTTTTTCTTCTCTCAGTATTTGTCGTACACTTTGTGTTTCTCCTTGCAAATATTTTTGTCTCTCCAATATGGTATGAGTGCATAACATCCCGTCACTTTTCTTCACAACAAGTTATTCCACTCCTAACATCGCTATGGCTAATGTGTTGCCTAGAGCAAGGTATGAAAATGAATAGGATATGATGGCTGATGATGTAGAGGCTGAAATTGCATGAGTTGCATTTGATCATAAATGTTCCATCTTTTCTGTAGAAAATTTTATAGAGGAGTTATATGATAGGGACTACTTACAAATTAGGTAGTATTTGAGTACCTTGACAAGAAGAGATAGATGGACAAATGATGAGTTCAAGAGGATCGAAAGAAAGGCATATGGCTATTTTTTGAAGAATGGCTTTCTTTAGAAGCATCCAAGGCATAAAAGAGGAACCCCTTTGCAAGTAATGTGTAAAAAGGTTACCCACCTGCCTGTAGATTATCCATGAATTTCACGAGAGTCTATGGGCTGGTCATAGAGGTGTCTAGGCTACATTCGAAAAGATCAAAGAGAGATACTAGTGGAAAGCCATGTATAGTAATGTGAGATGCCCGTGGAAAGCCATGTACAAGGATGTCTTATAGTTTATTGAGACTTGCAATACATGTTAGATGTATTCTTTTGTGAGACATTGTGATGATTTGCATTCTACTTACCCTCTCTCTATACATTATAACTGGATTGTGGATTTAGTAACCATGTCTATGGATTACGGCAAATGAGATATATTTTGCTTGCGTGGGAGGACCTTACAAATCAAGTTGAAGGGTTGAGCTTTGAGGACAAAAGCAACTAGTGCTATAGGCAAGTTCTCATTGGAAGATGTGATATGTCGTTATGGGCATCCACCAATTATCAAGGCATTAGCAAAGTTATGCAGAGGAAAGATTCGAGAGTGGCCACAATTACTTCCATATGCTTTATGGTCTAATCGCATTATTCACAGTGCTACAACAGAATATATGGAGAGGAGACCAACAGAATGTATGGGCAGAAGCCAATTATGCCAAGAGAGGAGATAGCTACTACATGAAATATATTGCCATAGGATGACGGGATAAGTAGAGGAGTTGCTAGCTCTAAGGATTTGTCAATTGGAGAGGAAACCAAAAGATATAGAGCTTGCAGTTTAAAAGACTGAAAAAAGCCAAGCCAAAAAACAGAGACACATTTAATAAGAGGCACAAACTTCAACCTAGAGCTATTGGAGAAGGAGATTGGGTACTTGGGTACGACAAAAGATTGGATAATCAGCATAGTACCTTCAGGAAGGTCTCTAAGAGATGCTTTGGTCTTATGTTCTGAAAAATGCATATGATAATGCTATATATTCTCTTTGTGAGCTGAATGGGATTGAATTGAAGATACCCATAACTAAAAAACGGATCAAACTATTCAAGTGAGAAGAGATTTTTCAACTTATGAAAAAGAAGGTGATGTTGAAACTACTCAGTACAACATAGAAGAAAAGAAAGAGGAAGATAATGAAGATGAAGCAAAAGATCTTGTTCGTGATGAAGAGTAAGATAAGTGGCACATGCCAAAGGATGTGCAAGTTTAGAGGGTGTGGATGTCGTGAGGTTCTATGTCCAGTAGTTGAAAACCTACAAGCAATCTGATATGTTGGGATAAAGGGCAGTGTCCTTTCCGCTTGTAAGGGTCACGTTGTACATAGTACATATAACTATCTAAAATCATTATTGAGGTACACTCTTCAATACCACAAATCGTGTGTCTCCATCTCTTCTCTCTCTCAACCTACATCTCAGAGCTTGGTTCAGGCAATCAGGAGCTTGGCATTTCTTCAGGTGCAGGAGCTGGAAGTTGAAGAAGAGTTCATTGTGAAGAGTCTGCAGGCAGGACAGCCAGATTTGAAGCTTCTTCTTGAATCTTGAAGCTTCCCTCTTCATTTGAGCTTGTTGGCAGCCATCATTGGCCACTTGGAGACCCTCCCCATCATCTCCAACACTTGGACTAGCATTCCAATCTCTGCAAGGCTGAAGGCGTCATCAGCATGGGCATGCAGATTTGGCTTTCGGCATACTTAAGACCGACAACAGCTACTCCTCTTCATTTGGCATCATGGTTGTGCTCCAGACTTTGCATCGAATGCTTAACATTGAGCATTGAAGTGTAGTATTACACTTGGGGCTGATATACATTCAGCTTTAGGTCTGAAATACATAGTATTCAGATCTGTAATAAACAGGGCAGCACCTGCTCTCTTGAGATTGATGCTCATATGATGGCTATTTGGATGTATCTTGATACTGGATGCTTTGGGAACCATGTGGCATTGTCTTGAGGCCATTTTGAGCTAATCTTGGCAAGGATTTGGCTCATTTTGACAGAGATTTGGTTGCTGGAATAACATGGCTGAATGACATTTTGACTGCGTATGCATTATGTCTTGCTTCTACACTTGGTCTCGGGCATTCTAAACCAAATATTCATGCTTATGGTTGATGTTACATGCTTGTATTTGATTCCGGAATGCATTTGAGCAGTGATTAAATCTCACTTTGGATCAGCTTTACTTACATGTCTATTGATGTACATTCATGACGATTTCTTGTATATTCAGGACAACATACCTCACTGTCAGGAAATTTGATATGTTTCTATGCTAGAACATTATGGTGATGTTTTGAGCAGCTTTGCATGATCTTTGAAGCTCAATCTCAGTCAGTTTGAGAGGTTATTTCAGTTCTGAATTTTCAGGACAGATTTTTCCTGAATGTCAGGACTGCACTCCTAAATTGCAGGACAGCCACCTGTATTGTCAGGAATTTCAGGATTGCACTCTTGAACTGTATTGTCAAGAATTTCAAGACTGCACTCTGTTTTTTGTTAGAAAATTTGTATATCTACTGTCATTGAATGCTTTTGAGACATTTTGGGCAATGAACTGATGTATGTTCTTGTTGCTACATAGTTGGGGACATTCCTAACATACTACTGAGTGGATTTTGAAGCTTCTAAGTAGAGATGCAGGTTGAGAGAGAGAAGAGATAGAGACACACGATTTGTGGTACTAAAGAGTGAACTGCAATGTCTACTCACCTTAGTGAGTTTAACTCTATTTTCAACCAGCTTGCCACTTTGAAGTTCAATATTGATGATGAGTTCAAAGCTAGTTCTTGCTTTGCACTCTGCCAGAGAGCTAGGATACCTTCAGGACTGCTATAAGCGATTCTAATGCTATGCTTTTGTATTGTGATGTAGAGAGTGCTCTACTCATGGAATAAATAAATCAGCCAAACGCGCCCAGTAAGTCTTCTAGTGCTTTGCATACTAGAGGTAGATCACATCAGAAAGGCAAATCTGATAGCAAGGGACGCAATAAATCACGTGGTAAGAATGTCGAATGCCATCACTGTGGCAAGAAGAGTCACTTCAAACGTGACTACTATAAATGGAAGAAAGAGAAAGGGAAGGGCAAGAAGATGGATGACAGCAAGAAAGAGAAGAAAGATAGTTAGCCTACTACGAAGAGCAGTGTAAACATCGAAGAGGTGAATGTAGTTAGCCATGAGAGCGACAGTGGGAATGATGTACTCTTTGTCTCTTCATGTTTCAGTGCACATGCTTTGATAACCGATACAAATGATGACATACACACTTGGATTTTGGATTCAAGTGCCTCTTTTCATGTCACCCCTCACCGTGAGTGGTTTACACACTATACAGGAGATCGGCATGGTGTTGTCCATCTTGGGAACAATTATGCATGTGACATTGCACGCATTTGCAGTGTGCAACTGCAGTTTCAACATGGATCTGTCTTCACTCTTCAGAATGTAAGGCATGTACCGCAGCTCAAGAAGAGCTTGATTAGTACTCGACAGCTAGATGACGATGGATTTCATACCACCTTTGTCCATGGGAAATGGAAGATCTGCAAAGAATCTAGGGTTATTACAAGAGGCTCAAAGAGCGATACTTTGTATCCTCTCCATGTATCTATTGTGTGTGACCATATTGTTACCGTGACCAAGCAGCCAAGTGTTTCCTTGTGGCATGGCCAGTTGGGACATATGAGTCAAACAGGAATGAAAGTACTTTCTCATTTGGGTTACTTGCTTTGTCTTCGTTATGCTGATTTTAAGCACTATGATCATTGTGTTTATGGTAGCATGTGCAAACATCTTATAAAAAGTCCCTTTCACTAAAATCTTTGCCTCTAGAATTAGTACATTCCAATGTATGTCAGATGCCAGGGTTATCTCTAGGAGAAAAGAAATACTTTGTCACATTTGTCGATGATGCTACTTGGAAGGTATGGGTTTACCCTATTCGTAGCAAGGACAAAGTGCTTGACAAGTTTCAAAAATTCTTGGCATTGGTTGAGAACCAAACTGATAAGACACTTAAGTGTCTTCGCTCTAACAACAATGGGGAGTATGTGTCCAAAGCCTTTCAGGCATTTTGTGACAGCGAGGATATAAAGAGGGAGCTCACTGGCCCTCATAATCCACCCCAAAATGGAGTTGCAGAGCACATGAATTAGACCATACAGGGTAAGGTCCGTACGATGCTGTCTCATACTGCATTACCCCATGGTTTTTGGACAGAGGTTGTTATAACAGCCATTCATCTGATTAACAGGTCACCGAATAGGTCTTTGGGGGGGAGAGTCCCTTAGGGAGAGTGGTCGGGCAAGCCATCTTCTTATGCTCATTTGCGAGTGTTTGGCTACGAAGCTTTTGTGCATATACAGAAACAAGAACGCAGCAAACTGGAACCAAAGTCCTGTAAATGTATATTCTTAGGATACAGTGATGAGGGTGAGATGGGGTGTAGACTTTGGGATCTCGAGAAAAGAAAGATAGTTCCCAGCAATGACGTCATCTTCCATGAAGATCGCATGCATAAGTAGCCCGAGAAGATTGAGGAAGTCAAGAGGGTTGTTTTCAAGGAGGATGTACCTTTTAGATAGCCATTTGTGCTCAGTGGACAGCAGCGTATACCTGCTGTAAATACTCCTGAAAATGCAAGAAATCATGCTGGAAATGACCAGCAAGGTTTTGCCTATGATACACCACAGTTTCAGCCTGAAAACATGCAGTTAGGATAGCCTGAACTGTCAGGACAGCATGCTGGAATTTCAGGACAGCAACCTGTATATGCAGAATTACAAGCCCGTATTTCAGGACAGCAACTGTAAATGCAGATTTGCAGGTCCAGCAACCAACAAATGCAAAACCTTCGCTGCGTAGGTCAATCTGACCTTCAATGCAGCCAAATAGGTTTATTCCTAGTGTGCACTATGCTACAGATTATGTCATGTTGACGGATTGTGGTGAACCGTCATGCTTCAAGGAAGCAATGACTAGACCAGACAGCAAGAAGTGGTTCAAGGCCATGCTGTCAGAGATGGAATCTCTTGAAAAGAATGCTACTTGGGACTTGGTGCAGTTGCCTAAAGGGCAGAAAACTCTTCCATGCAAGTGGGTTTACAAGATGAAGGTCGCTTCTGGTTCTTCGCCAAAGTACAAAGCACAGTTAGTTGCAAAGGGGTACAAGCACGAGCATGGAATTGACTTTGACAAGATCTTCTCTCCCGTAGTCAAGATGACTACTCTAAGAACCATTTTGGGCTTGGCTGCAACTAAAGATATGGAGCTCATACAGATGGATGTAAAGACTACATTCTTACATGGTGATCTATATGAGGATATATATATACAGCAGCCTAAAGGTTTTGTTGCTAAAGGCAAAGAGACGATGGTCTGTAAACTGAAACGGAGTTTATATGGGCTGAAACACACACACAGAGAATGGTATCATAAGTTTGATACTTTCATATAGTCTCAGGGCTTTCAGAGAAGTCAAGTTGACCACTGCTTGTACACCAAGAAGACAGAAGATGGCAGCCTGATTATCTTGGTTCTATATGTTGATGACATGCTGATTACTAGCATGGATACTCATGCCTTGGATTCATTGAAGCAAAGTCTTCATGGCAACTTTGACATGAAGGATCTTGGTGATACCAATCACATTCTTGGGATGCGGATACTCAAAGAAAGATCGAAGGGGTTACTCTATCTATCTTAGCAAGAGTATGTATCCAAGATTTTACAGCGTTTCAATATGGAGGGAGGGAAAGCAATCGTAGTTCCATTGCCTCCATATGTGAAACTTGTTAGCCTGTCTTATTTCTTTGCCAGTCTATCATCTCCTGGTTATGAGCTCCTATCAGAGTCTAGCAGGAGACAGAGGAGCTCTGGCATTTCTTGTACTCGTTTTGTGTGCAGTCGGACACAGTCGGCCAATTTTTGGCAGACCGGCCTGTTTTGATGATGGAGGGCTATTTATAGATGCTCCCCATCTACTTCACTTCTTCTACAGATTCTAGCACACACTCCTTCGTTCCCACTTTGACATTGGTGTTGCCATTATCTCTAGCCTAATCTGGTACCCTCACTAACGCTTCATGTTGCATGCAGGGACTGATCAGCAGTCCATAGTTTTGTATTCATCATTCATTACAGTCAGTGCAGGGACTGATCAGCAGTCCATAGCTGGCGGACGTGACGGGCATGATGCTGATGAGACGGGTGTGACGGGATCGTGACAAGCGTGACGCTGGTGTGATGGGCACGACGGACGGATGCTGATGCGACAGGCGTGACGAGCCGGATACAGACAAGACAGACGTGACACTAGCACACGTGTCTGGCAGAGCAATGTACTTTGACGAATGTAGTTTGACGAATGTACTGCGACAAATGAACTGTGGCAGCAATGACGAATGAGTACTGCGGTAGCAGTGACGAATGTACTGTGGCAGCAGTGACGAATGAGTACTAAGTGAACAGTGATGGAATGTACCTGCAGTAAACAGTGGTGGGCCTTGTGAACAGTATCTGCAGAGATACGCAATGACTGATGGGACAGTTTTGGGTCGTGATTGTGACTATATAACAAATCTGTAGACTCTCTCAGACTGACGTGAATGCAGACCTGTGTGAATGTACTAAGATTGCAGATGTGCTCAAACTGATGTGAACCTTGCATGTTGTGTAGACTGGAGACCTGCGTGATTTCAGACTGACGCACATTAACATTTCATGCTACAGTGACAGTTTATGTGAGATTGACAGTTCTATGCTACATTGACAGTTCATACTACAGTCATATCTTATGATGCAGTCACATTAACAGTTTATGATATACTGACAGTTCATGCTATAGTGATAGTTTATGTTACTGGTTTACTACTCTAGTCAGACTGTAAACAGTTTTATGCTATAGCACATACTATAATCATGATGGAAGAAACTGATAATGAAGGAATCACAAAACCAACCATGGAGACAATGTTTCATACACCGCCAAAGAACACGAGATACAAAACCTATGGGCGTAAAACCCGAGATTGGAATGTCTCTCCAGGGTCGAGTAGATATGGGAAGACATCCCGCAAAATTAATGAAACACTATATGAGGAGATGTTAACCATACTCCGTGCTGAAATGCGTACCATGAGGAAGAAAATGGAAAAGGATATACAAGAGCGGGTTCGAGCTGAAATGATAGAAGAACTAAAAAAGGAGATGCAACAAACATTGGATGCACACATGGCAGAGAAAGACTCAATGATCTCTAATCTACAAGAAGAACTAGAGGAATGCAAAAAGAAACTGGACGCACAAAAGGAACCACAAATCACACCGAAACTACAAAAAGAAATGGATGTTTTAAAAAAGGATATGCACACCTATGCAAGTGTGGTGGAAGGCACCCAAAAGAAAATGGAGAATGTTGAGAATACCGTCAAAGAAAATGCAGAATGGATAGATGTGGCAAAAAAGAACAAAGGAATGCATGGCAACAAAGTGGAAGTTAGGAATGCCACCTTGGAAGAAGAGGCAAAAAGACGGGCACGCGCACTCCACGTAAGAGTGGTTGGACTAGATGAGAAAAGCTCCCCAATTGAAGATGCTACAGCTCTTGCCACCAAAATTGGGGCTACAGATGTACCCATCATTGGGGCTTGGCAAGTCAGGAAAGCTGACACAAAAACAAAAGTCCTCATCTCGAAGTTTGGAGACTTGGAAAAGAAGAGAGCCTTCCTCTCCAAGAGGATCGCTCTCAAAGGAGAAAAGATCTACCTAGATGAAGACCTCACCCCAGCCCAGTTAGCCCACAGGAGGGAAAATATGCCACGTGTTCTAGAGACACAGAAAGCAGGTAAATGGGCTGTATACAGAGATGGAAGAGTCATCATCACAGAGAAAAGAACAGCATGATGGTGCGCAGCCTATGAGACCCTGAAGTTCACACTGTGGAATTGCAATGGCCCCCTTAAGACAAATGCAGGTTATTTTGAGGATACTTTCAAAGGGATAGACATTGCTATGTATACTAAGACACATCAATGTAAAGATAGCCGTCTACCTGATGTATATGGATATAGATGGGAAAGTGTATATCGCCCTCAGCCTAGGCGGCCTGGAGGGACGAGGGGATCAGGAGGTGTGGCAATTCTATTTAGAGAAGAGCTTCGAGATACAGTCCAAGTGGTACATAGAGATGTAGAGGCAAGATACATGTGGATCAGGTTACGTACAAGCAGAACTCGAGACATGTATATTTCCATATGCTATTTTCCCCCTGCATACTCTAAGTTTGCCCCTAAAGAGGCATCCCCGTATACACCACTATATGAGGACATAATGAGATACATGAGAATTGGGGATGTTCTACTAGCAGGAGACTTTAATGCACGCACAAGAAACAACCAATCTGCTTTCTTTGACACTAGTGATGAGATGTTCAGAGAAATTGCATTAGATGAAGTGGGATTAGTTAGATCAGCCCAAGATAGAGAGATAACAAAATATGGAACACACCTACTGGCTTTGGGAAGTGCACATGGTTTGGCCATCCTTAACGGGCTGCCACAGTGGCCAAGATCTAATGGTTTCACATGTTGGAATAACAAGAAAGGGTCAAGCACAGTGGACTATTTGATTGGATCACCCAACTTGCTACCTGACATAAAAAGCTTTGAAATCTCAGACAGACCAATTGGATTAGCAGCAGACCATGCTATTCTAGCTTTCACAATGCAATATGGGCATATACACGAAGCACAGCCACACATACCAAAATTACCACGCTATGATTTTGTGGAAGCGACCTCACACGTATATAGCACTACTATGTGAGATGCATTGAGGGAGCTAGACACACAGGCCTCTCTGGATGAGTTTACAGGACAGTTGGCCGAGATAATACACACTTCAACAGCATATGCTTTCCCACACACTACACCGTCAGATAAACCTCCACGAGGTAATGCCCCACAGAATGGCTGGTATGATGATGAGTGCAGAGAGACACGAGCACATTTTCAGTGAGAGATGGCACTTGGCATATGTACACATAAGCATGCTCGAACACTCTTCAGACGGTTGGTATGCAAAAAGAAGCAGGAATATCTGAGCAGACTAGAAACAGAAATGTATTCCATGTTCTTGGGGCAGGACAGCAAGAGAGCATGGAAAAAGATGCATGAGAACCAACCACCCTTACAAATTACTAGACCGGATGATTGGCATGGATATGCTTGCACACTCTATGATGTTCCTGGCCAAGAGCCTATGCCACTCCCCTCAACCTCAAGACCAGCAAATTGCAGATTTTTCACAGAAAAAAAAGTGAGGAATGCCATATGGAAACTGAAAAATGGAAAAGCCCAAGATCATGATGGTTTAGTGGCTTAACACTTCGCACATGCCTGTGATATTTTGGCACCAACGTTGGCTCACATCTTTAATAGGGCAGTTTGTGAGGGATTTCCAACCTGTTGGTCAGACCATATTATTGTGCCGCTCTTTAAGAGTGGAGACCCCGCGCTACCTAGTAATTACCGAACTATCATGATTGAACACATGCTGGCCAAGATATATGGCTCTATCATGGAACAAGCATTGAGTGAATGGGCCGAGATGCATGGCCTGAGATCAAAACGCCAGGCTGGCTTCAGGAGGGGATATACAACTCTAGACCATATCTTTACATTGAGGGCAATCGTCGAAGAAGGCAAGGCATTCAAGAAAAATATCTACTGTTATTTTGTGGATTTCCGCAAGGCCTTTGACACAGTGCCACGTGCTAGACTCATGAGAAGAATGCAAAACATTGATGTGCCTGTAGAGATACAGTGGAGTATCTATGCCTTGTATGAGACAGTGACGGGCAGAGTACGAACACCTGAGGGCATCTCAGATACAGTCAATAGCACCATTGGGGTGAAACAAGGCTGTCCACTTTCACCGACACTATTTGGGCTGTAAATAGATGAAATTTCAGAATATGTGGCTAGGACTGGTGGGGCCGGAGCCAGCCTAGCTGGAGTGTTGATACCATTACTGCTTTATGTCGATGATATTGTACTTATATCTGACTCACCTGAGGGACTAAATAGACACTTGGATGCATTATCAGCTTTTTGCAGAGATAGAGATCTTAAGGTGAACCTTGGGAAAACTAAAGTTATGGTATTTAACACTTCAGCTGCTTGGGTGACAAGAGCTAAGCACCAGTTTACTTTTGATGGAGAGCCAGTGAAGATGGTTAGGCAGTATGTCTATTTGGGGGTCACATTGAAGGGACCACAGTTCTCTTGGAGAGAGACATTAGAGGCTCGTTTGGCAAAAGCATATGCGGCCTTAGGTGCATTGGAGAGGCAATGTGCTCACATACAATTTCATGAGCCACGCACCAAACTGTGGCTTTTTGACACCCTGGTTACACCCACACTCCTATATGGGGCAGCTATTTGGGGTCCGAGTCTCTTTCACACGAGGAGACAGCCTTTGGGAGACCAGGATGGACCTCAGAAGGAATACTATGATGGGTGGGAGCATATGGAAAGACCACTGGTCATGATGATCTCACGTATGATACGAGCGAAGAGCTCGACCCCACATGAGATTATCAGAGCTGAGTTGGGAGCATCACCCATGGTGGCTGAGGCCTTGGTCCAGGCAATGACTTTCATACATAGACTATGGGAGCTCCCCCAAGATAGATACCCACGGCTAGCCCTGGCCTCTTCTAGACAACTAGCAGCAGATGGTGACAGACATTGTTGGTATGCTCAGATGAGTATATGGATGAGTCTACATGGGCTGCAGATTGACAGACTACCCCCCTTTGACTATAGCCTAGATTGCCCTACACTTGACCTAAGCCGATCAGAGCTAAACCATGTGATCAGAGCAGACATACTGAAGTTAGATACGGAGAAGACCTGGGTCCGCGACCCCCCTCTCCCCATGGCACAAGGATGGCACACTACCAGACCCACTTCCTTCAGGTATCTGAGGATGGTTTCATCACCCGAACCAATTACATGGACACACATCTGCCTCATGGACTACGCACAATTATTGGTCAGATCCGCACCTCATCCCACCACCTGAGGATTGAGACACGTAGATGGGAGGGTATACAGACAAAAGAACCCATATGCCCACTATGCACAGAGAGCCAGAGACAGAGGACCACTACATCTGCCGATGCACTGTATATTATGACATATGAGGTAGATACCACTGTCTGTTTCGAGAGGGTTTTGAACCCCTAAGACAGATCATGCAGTTTGAGGATCAGAGATGCTTGGGATTCTTCCTCTTGGAGCTCCAAAGGCGCAGAGCAACAATTCTACGGAGTAGGAGGCCCCCACAGCTCGGCTCACATAGACAGAGAGCAGTCACTAACTTTTTCACTGATACACAACAGAGTATGGCAGATACCACTACTACTGCCACACAGCCTATAGGAGTACATCATCATTGGACCTCATCTTCTGTAGGTGTCCCTTTGGATAGAGCAGTGGCACTTAGCCGGTCTAGGCGCCCACGTCCACCCGGACGAAGGCCTAGACATCCACACCACAAACAAATTAAAGCCATCATTGAGCGCCACAGGAGACAGATGCTGAGACGCCTCAGCCATGCAGAGATACACCTCCTTAGAGAACAGACATATCATTGATGGAGAGTTTTCCTTTTTCTACTCACTTTTAGATCATTGACATGTTTCCCTTTTATAGGACACTATTTCATTTTTTTTTCAGTCTTATAGGCATGTTTTTCATCTTTTTCTCGTTCCAGATGAGAAACACACCATCATTGTATGTATTGCTTTGGTCTCATAGGCCATATTGGCCTTTTAGAGACGTTAATATACTCTCTCTCTCTCTCTCTCTATTCGTGTTTCTTTTTCCGTTGCGCACTCTCACATGGTATCAGAGCCTAACTGAGAGCATGGAGGTGAGCTTCCATTGCAGAGGAGTTCACCATCAACTGCAGCCTTTATCTACTTCTTCTAGTATCTGGCCATGTATCCAAGGCTGAAACAAAGCTTTTTTTGTACCTATGTTTGGTGTTTTGCACCCCTGGAGGACTAGGCGATAGTCTGTTTGAAGCCATCTGCCTACGTTTGCATCAAATGTAGTTGTTTTGCAGTCGTCCTCATCATCAGGAGCAGAGGCATCATCATTTGGAGCCAGGCGACTGTCTCCAAGGTGTCCACAACCTGTGTTTGTATCAAACGCACCCTTTTTTGACATATGGAGTTTAGGCGTCCTCTAGCAGCCAGGCGACATCTTCTACCTCCTCTTTTGGCAGGCAACGACACTTCCTGTGTCTTCCTGGCATTGGCGGCTTAATTGTGACTATTTGTTGCAGATTCTTTGGTATTTGCAGATTCGGAACATGACTTACCAGTTTTCAGGCTTTGATGACTTAGAGGATGAGCTTCTTTATCATCATTTCTCTAAGTGGAGACGGGATTATTCGGAGTTTTGTGATCGACGACAAGAGGAATCTCCTCGTACCCGTCCTTCTTCAGTCCATGCATCTCAGAGGGTTCCATCTACCATGAAGGTTCCATTGGTGAAGACTGCCTCAGATATCCATATGCCTTCCTTGATTCCCTTGATACAAGTGTTCATACTCCCTTCCTTTCCGAAGGAAGACAAGTTGGATGGTTCCAACTTTTCCCTCTGGTCATGCAAGGTGGAGTGCATCCTCGACACATTCGACCTATGGGAGCTCGTTTCTTCACTTATCGATCATCCCCCGGTGGATCCTTCTGATGGGGTCTCTATGGACCATGCAGCCTTATGGGATCGGCTCAACTCTCGAGCCTGTTCCTTTCTCTTTACGAGTCTTCATGACTCTATTCTTGTTCATGTTCACAAGTTGAAGACCACGGCGGAAGTGTGAAAAAAGCCTGTGTCTTTGTATCAGCATAAGACGTTTGCCCACAAGATCTCTTTGGAGAAGAAATTGTGGATGCTCAGTCTTGATGATTCTTCTTCTATAAAGGAGCACATCACGAAGATGGAGGATATGAGAGGTAAGCTTGCCTCTCTAGGTCAAGTGATCTCTTCCGAGGATATGGCGATGATTCTCTTGATGCAGCTGCCACCACCCCGGTTCGATGTCTTCTATACCAACCTCATCACCTCAAGGACCCACAAGAAACTCTTATGGGAGGAGCTTTTTCCGCTTGTCTTGGAGCATGACGATCGTCTCACAGAGGTGGGTGCTACTAGCTCTCGCTCCAATAAGGCTTTTACTGCAAGTACTCGAGGCGGGAAGAAGAAAAAGCAGCAGAAGGAGAAGGCTAAGGACAAGAAGGATGTGAAGGAGAAGAAGCCCAAGTGCCCACACTGTGGGAAGGGCACTCATCCTGAGAAGAAGTGTCGGCAAAAGTACCCTCATCTGAAGCCTAAGGAGAAGGACTCGAAGGCAGCCCCCACCACGACAAAGTTTGCTTTTGTGCATGTCTTTGTTGAGGAGGATACAACCCTAGCTTCTACCACTTAAGGAGAAGCCTTGGCTCGTGGACAGTGGAGCATCTTCTCACATGACCTTCAGGAAGGATTGGCTTCAGGACATTCGTTCGAGAGGGGGCACTGTCACCATTGGTGACAACTCTACAGTTCCTGTTTGAGGTGTGGGGACTTTACCTATGTTCTCAGACAGGCAGCCTTCTTTCGCCAAAGTTCTTTATGTACCTGATTTGGGTTTTAACCTCTTGTCTGTGTATGGTCTTACTCAGCTAGGTACCTGAGTCATTTTTACCCAGGATGCCGTCACAGTGAAGGATGCTTCTACAAGTGATACTCTTTGAACAGGTACACAGGAGGGTGAACTTTATAAGCTCACAACCTTAGCTGCGACGGCTTCCCACGAGCTTGGGCTGCTTTGGCATGCTCATTATGGGCATCTCAATCTTGATACGATTCAGCAGGCTTCTCGGAGGAAGGTGGTGGAGGGACTTCCAGATTTCCCTCCTCTTCACACTAGCTGCTTGAGGGGCAAGCAACACAGTTAGCCTCACCCTCAGGTTGCATCCAGGCGGGCTTCTTCACCGCTCGACTTGGTTCACACCGACCTTTGTGGACCTATGGGTACGGCCTCACTCAGGAAGGCCAAGTATCCGATGCTAATTGTGGATGACTTCAGTCCTTATGTGTGGCCTTACTTCTTCGAGTGCAAGAGCAAGGCGTACTCCCGTTTCTACGAGTGGAAGGTGTTTGTGGAGACACCAACTACTTCCAAATTTCGTGGCGTTCGAGCTGATCATGGTGGCGAGTTCACTTCTCACCTCTTTTCTCAGTTTTGCAGGGATCAGGGCATTCAAGTGGGGTATTCCCATCCGAATACACCATCAGAAATGGTGTGGTGGAGCATGTGAATCGGACCATGGTGGAAATGGTCCGATCCATGTTGGAGCATCAGAGTCTTCCTCATACCCTTTGGGGTGAGGCGGTGGCTACGGCAGTGTATATACGCAACCGCTCTCCTACTTCAGCATTATAGGACATGACTCCTTATGAGGCTTTCTTTGGGAAGAAGCCTTCCATGTCCCACTTTCACATCTTTGGATGTGATGCTTTTGTCCATGTGGACAAGAAGAAGAGGAAGACGAAGCTCGACTCAAGTCGAGACAGCTTATCTTCGTGGGCTATATATATGATCTTCGATGAGGCTGTGGCCTCTGAAGATCCGATTGATGGCTCTCTTATAGGTGATTCTTCATCATCGATTGATCCTCTCCCGGCTTCTCTCCCCTCTCTTCCTTCAAGATTGCCTCTTAGCACCCCTTCTTCTTCATCGGTTCCTCCCCCTTCTCTTCCTCCTTCTTCGAGTACATCCACCCCTACAACCTCCCTTCAGGAATCTTCTAGGGATGTACAGCCATCCGATGGGGAGCCTTCGTTAGGTAAGAAGGATCTCCCTTCTCTTGGAGAGGTGGAATCCCTTTCCCAGACCGGTGCTTTGTAAGTTCTGGAGGCTACTCTATCTTCCTTGCAACAGCAAGAGTCTCTTAGGATTTCTTTGTGGTATCGTTGGCTCATGCAGGATTTAGGTGTTATTCACTTTCCTGCTCCTTCAGGTCCATGAAGATCAGCCCGCTTATAGGTCCAGCGGGATAGTTCACTCTGTGTGAACTATGCTCTTATGTCACACATTCTTCAGGATTTCGAGCCTTCCACTGTTGAGGAGGCTCTTGCACAGGATGTTTGGAGACATGCTATGTAGGCAGAGCTCGATTCCATCGAGCAAAATCACACTTGGAAGCTTGTACCGTGTCGCTCCTATAGCTCGGATATCTACCATTCGAGTTATTTTGGCTCTTGCAGCTCACCACCGTTGGCCTGTCTACCAGATGGGCATCAAGTCAGCTTTCTTGAATGGAGTCCTTGAGGAGGAGATCTATGTTTCACAGCCTCCTGGTTTTTTTGTGCAGGTTGGAGCCATGGACGAAGACGAGCATGAGGATATGCCGGATTTCACTGAAGATGAGGATGATCCTATTACTACTTCCGACACTTTACCAGGTATGCCTACTTCACATTCATTGTTGACTATGAAATGTATGGTGCATGGAAAGGAAAGAACTATTGTGCATGATGACGGTAGTACTCATGACTTTATTTCAGCAAAATTGGTAAAGGAATTGAAATTACCTACAGTACCTACGCATTATCACATAAAAGCTGCATTTTTAGGCACTAGGTACAATGGCACACAAAAAGTACAAGATTTAGAAATTCAAATTGGTGCATACATTGAAAGAAGAAATTTCTTAGTTGTCCCATTACAGTCAAGCGACATTATTTTAGGAATGCCTTGGAGACACCAGCATAATCCAAATATAGATTATTCCACGCACACAATGAATATTAATTTTCAAGGAAAATCTATTACATTATATGGTATGCATGCATCTAGTATTTTTCCACTGCTTTCGTATACTCAAGCAAAACGTGCACTACGCAAGAATACTAAATCATATCTCATTTGGGTGAATGAATTGCACACAAAGGAAAATCATATGCACCCTAGGCATAAGGAATTTCTTGCATATTTTAAAGACTGTTTTGCAGAAGACCTACCACCAGGTTTACCACCATCACGTCCAGAAGACCATAAGATTGATTTAATTCCTGGCACACAACCACCTTGCAAAGCACCATATAGGCACAATCAAATAGAGCAAAAAGAAATCCAAAGTCAAGTTGAAGAACTACTTAATAGAGGCTTAATTCGACCTAGCAGTTCTCCATTCGGTGCACCTGTACTCTTAGTCAAGAAAAAGAATAATACATATCGTATGTGTATTGACTACCGAGCATTAAATAAGATCACTGTAAAGAATAGGTATCCTATACCTAGAGTTGATGACCTTATGGACAAACTGCAAGGATCTTCTATATTTAGTAAAATTGACCTTAAGTCTAGATATCATCAGGTGAGGCTAGATAGAACTGACATATTTAAGACTGCATTCAGGACACAGTTTGGCCATTACGAATTCTTAGTCATGCCATTCGGATTAACTAATGCACCTGCTACTTTCAGTAGAATGATGAACCGTATCTTTCTGAAATATCAGTATTGTGTGATTGTTTTCTTTGATGATATTTTGGTGTTTAGTCAAAGTGAAAAAGAGCATTATGAGCATTTATCATTAGTTTTTCAATTACTGAAAGAAAATCAATTGTTTGCAAATCCTGAAAAGAGTGAATTCTTTAAGACAGAAATAGAATATTCAGGTCATATTGTATCAAAAGAAGGAATTAAAGTTGATCCTAAGAAAATTGATGCAATATTGCATTGGTCTGTTCCTAAGAAGGTGCATGAATTACGCTCATTCCTTGGTCTTGCTAGTTTCTATAGGAAGTTTGTACGTAATTTTTCATTACTTGCTTTACCATTAACAAAACTTCTTAAGAAAGGAATTGTTTATCAATGGACTGAAAATCAGCAGAAATCCTTTGACTTACTGAAACGTGCATTAACCAATGCCCCTGTTCTACAATTGCCTGACTTTAATAGACCTTTCTTTCTAGTTGTGACCGATGCTAGCGGATCAGGAATAGGAGCCGTACTAATGCAAGACAATCATCCAATAGCATATTCTAGTTCTAAGCTGAAACCTTCTGAGCTCAAATATTCCACTTATGACAAAGAATTATTAGCAGTTATACAAGCATTAAAACAATGGAAACACTATTTAATGGGTTCAGAATTCATGATAAAGACTGACCAGCAAAGCATTAGACATCTACTTAGCCAACCCCAAATTTCTGACCGTCATATCAAATGGGCTTCCTTCATTCAAAGTTTTCATCCTATCATTCAATACCAACCTGGAAAAGAAAATGTAGTTGCTGATGCATTGAGTAGAAGACCTGCAATTCATAATATTTCTATCATATCTTTTGATTCTTTGATTGCTATGAAATATACATATCACCAGGATATTACTTTTCATTCTGATTGGCAAAAATTAGTTCAAAATAATTTTATTCATGTTGATTCATTGTCATATAATGATGGATTTATGTTTTTTGAAAAGAGACTGTGTGTTACTATTCCATTCCGATCTTTTGTTTTGAATGAAATTCATTGTCCCCCATATCAAGGTCATAGAGGTATCATATCTACATTACGCATGTTAACTGAAGATTTTTATTGGCCGCATATGGATGCAGATGTATCTAATTTCGTTTCTGAATGTTTGATTTGTCAAAGAATAAAGAGACATCATGGTAAACAGTATGGATTACTAATGCCTTTGTCTATTCCATCTAAACCTTGGAAACATATATCTATGGATTTCATTACTGGTTTACCAAATACTAAATCTAACCATGACATGATTTGGACAATTGTAGATAGATTTAGTAAGCAAGCATATTTCATTGCATGTAAGAAAACTTTAACAGCATCACAAGCAGCACAGTTATTTTTGAAAACTATTTTTACTAACCATGGATTGCCAAAAGTGATTATTTCAGATTGCCTTTGCAATGGGAGTGGTTAGCAGATACATGGCAAACCCTTGCAAGAAGCATTGGTAAGCAATGAAAGGTATTATGAGATACCTCAAGGACACAAAGGATTTGTGGATCTGCTTTGGTAAGCAGAAGACATCTGTCATTGGCTTTACGGATGTAGACTATACTGGACGTGTGGATTACAGGAAGTCCACTACATTCACAGGGGGATCTGTCTCTTGGATATCCAAGCTGCAGAAGTGTGTTGCACTGTCTACTATGGAGGCAGAGTATGTGGCTACCACTGAGGCATGCAAAGAAGCCTTATGGTTGTCACGTTTGGTTGCTAAGCTTGGGATTACTGAGGTTCCTGTTCTCCACTGTGATAGTTAGAGTGCTATCATATTAGCACGAAACCCTGTCTTTCATGCAAAGACAAAACACATACAGGTGAAGTATCATTTCATCAGAGAGGTACTTGACAGCAAGAGCATTGAGCTGGTCAAGGTGCACACTGATGATAACCCTACAGACCTTCTCACGAAAGGTCTTCCAGCAGAGAGATTTGCTCATTGCCAGCAGATGATGGGTATTGGATAGGTATGGTCTCTTCAGCTTTGTACATACTTAGACTTAGCTGATTCTTTTCCTCTACCTTTGGGCACATTGCCTTTAGGGGGAGGTTGCTGGGATAAAGAGCAATACCGCCCATGTCCGCCCATAAGGGCCAAGTTGTACATAGTACATATACCTATCTAAAAACATTATTGAGGTACACTCTTCAATACCACAAATCATGAGTCTCTCTCTCTTCTCTCTCTCAACCTACATCTCTACACAAAAGCTCTGTTTCTTCTGCAACAAGATATTATAGCACTGCTTTTGCCAAACTGCAAAGTTGGTGCTCCTTCAAGCTTCTTGATATGCATAAGATGATTGTCACTACGGCTAGCTATGATTCACAGGCAAATAACTGTATGACAGTAAATGACAGCCAATGCCAAGCAATGGAAGCTCCATTGCAACTAACTCAACATGATAGTGGCAATATCTTACATGTGTGCCTATGGGATTGCTCTACCAATATTCATGCTAAATTTACATTGTCTATGGTCATCTATCATGAAGTTGGAAGTAAATTTTGTACCTCAATGTGAATGCAAGTACCAAAAACTTGCTCCTAGACATGTAAGTGACCATTCTAGTAATCCTAGACAAGTGGGAGAAGAGATTGATCAGTGTAAATGCTCCAAAGGCTGCCCCCCTAAAATCCAACGCAAGTTTTGGACTGAATTTGAGAAATATTGCACAAAAAGTTCAGCAAGGCAAAAAGCAGATGGTGCATGCTTGAAACAGGAGTTCGTACAGGGAATACTTGAATCTACCTTGATTCTAGAGGAGATTATTGCTCTTTGCTGTCTTGAATAGGGCTTTTGGTGGACTGTTTTGATGTATTCTTGTTCTGTTGCTGTTATATATTAAAACTAAGATTTTTGGGCTGAAAGAAGGGTCTTTGAAAGACCAAGAATAGGGCATTATTGGTCTATCTAGGCTACATTGGGATTGGATTGCTCGAGAATAGGGCATTATTGGTCTATCTGATGCAAGTTCGGGACTAGTTTTGAGCCTCGTATATATTATTTGATGCTTGATCTCATGTATGGCAGGCATGAATCACATGGGCTGAATTAAATTAGGTTTTCACTAAGCCATAGCCTTAGATTTATGGTCATTATGTAGATGCATACGCTGTACAGGGATTGAGCTCAAGCTCATACACGAGAAATATATTCTACAATTAGGATTCTCCTGTCTCTTAGATTTCTATTGCTTCTTATCTTCTTCATCTACAGATTTTCTTTTCTCTGTGCCGTGAACTCTTATTACCTGTCCTGGGGACATTCGGCCATACATGATAATAACCCCAACAGCACTCACCTGACGTTTGTTTCAAGGCATTTTGCTTACTCTACTTAACCTGCTTACCATTATCATTCTCTGTTGCGAATAAAGAATCAAAATCAGTCTCATGTGTTAACAGTAACAAAGTCATCTAGTGCACATTCTTGATAGTTGGGAATTAGAATCTTGACCCCTACAAATAAAGGCTCGTATTCTTTCTCCGCCTCATGGAGCTATGGCACTGATTGAATAAAATCTACATTCATATCTACCAACGTTTGTTTCCAACTGCTCTCCCTCTTTTCTATTTCTTGCAAAATAGACACCAAGGCAAACTCTAAGTCAAACTTCAACACCTGGAATACAGGTCATTCCTAGTACACAACATTAGTTGAGTAATTTAAAAAGTACATATTGTTAATAGCTATACACAGATATCTGATGGCACTACTATATAGAGATTGGCTACTGGTAAAGCCCAAGGCATTGTTGTCGGCTTTTCCTATACACTTGAATATATCATCATCCTTCAAGGTTGCAATAATAAACTTAAGATAGAAAAAAAGCTCCAAATGACTGGCAAGCTTTACATAAGCAAGTGTAAGTCTCCTATGCCAAAAAATTGGGGACAACGCAGAAGCAACGGTCAAAAACATCCAATAAAGGTGCAAAATGGCACATAAGTTTGTTAAGACATGAGAAGTGTCAGCAACCAAAAGGATACAAGGAGATATTTTATATTGTTTAGATGAATGAGTGTATATGGAGGTGGGCTGCTGGGGATGCTTTTTAACATGTCAACACAAAGGAATGCAGGAGCGTGGGGGCAGTTAAGAAGGAATATACAAACCTCTGAATAGTTAACATGCAGTTGGTGTGGCATATAGATGGTCCGCAATACCCAAATTTACTAAGTAGCATATGTGTATAATCCACCAACGATAGACTATAGCCATGAGAATGCACAGCAACCCCTAAACATACAGCTGATAGCATGATCGAGACCTCTTTCATATAGTAAAGCAATTTACATACTTAGCCTCTACTAAAGAGATTTACATGCCTAATACTCAATGTTTGCTAGTCTAGCATACCCATATTCAAATAGTTCTTTACCCTATGGCAGAGTGATTTTAGTACTCGCAAAGCATATTCCACTGGTTTTTCATAGGCACACATTCAGCATAGAAGTAAGGTATTGGCTGATGTGACATGGCCTGGAAAAGTAGACCGAAAGGCCATTTAACACTCTTAGAAAGCATTCATTGGAGCAAGTCATTTCAGTAATCAATCTGCTCCAACATATCATTACAAGCTTTAACTGAAGAGTCCTCTTTACCTTATGGCAGAGTGCTTTCAAAGGACTTTAGTACTCGGAAATCATATTCTGCTAATTCTTCATAGGCACACATTCAGGATAGAGGTAGGATATTGGCAGATGTGACATAGCCTGGAAAATAGAGCCAATTAAACACTCTTAGAAAGCATCCATTGGAGCAGGTTATTTCAATAATCAATCTGCTCCAAAAAATCATTAGAAGCTTTAACTGAAGAGTCCTCTTGTTCTAACATACCAGCTGTTCATAAGGCAAGATCAATTAATTTCTGAATATGGAATATACCCTGCACGCTTCCAGCATGAACTGAAAATGTACTCTCTGTGACTTTCATGGACAAGAAATTCATGCAGCTGCTTATCCACCTCAATGGATGCACTGCCAGGTTTTTTCTCTGCCCTAGCTAACTTCCTGAGCTCTCTCACACTCTCTGCATCATTCCACATGCCAGCACTTGCATAGATGTCTATCATCAGCAAATATGGAGCAGAATCTGCTTGATCCACCTCCACAAGCTCCTCAAAGTACCTCTCTCCCAGATCCACTTTACCATAGATCTTACAAGCGCTCAAAAGAGCTGTCAGGACCATTGTTGATGAAGCACACCGCGCTGCTGCAAGGAATCTCTCTGCTTCAAAAACGAATCCTGATCTTGCAAAAAGGTCCACCATACATGCATAATGATCCACTGTTGGTTCAATGTGATAATCATCTCTCATTGACTTGAAATACCCTTGGCCCTTGTCCACCAGACTAGCATGGCTACATGCAGCAAGAACACAGATAAATGTGATAGAATGTGGTTTGATGCCTTGCTGCTGCATTTTCTCGAAGCATCGCACAGCCATGTTGCCCTCATGGTTCTCGCCATAAGCCTTTATTATTGCCGTCCATGATTCAACATCCCAAACAGGAAGCTCATCAAACACTGCTCGCGCTTCTGCAATTGCACCACATTTTCCATACATCTCTATCAACATCTTGCCTAAAGATAGATCTGTTTCTAAGCCTGTTTTTCTCACCTCTGCATGAATTTCTTGGCCCATCTCCAAGGCTCCCCCGATGGCACAGGCTTTCAAGCAAAGAACATATGTGACAGCATCTGCTAACACACCATCCAATTGCATCTGTTTGTAGCAAGCCAGTGCTTGCATACCAAACCCATTATCGGCATATCCTGCAATCAATGCAGTCCATGAAATTGCAGTTCGTGATGAGAGATCATTGAACACTCGATGTGATTCTACAAGTGCACCACATTTGCCATACATGTCCACAAGTGTGTTGCCTACAAGAAGTTCTGTTTCATATCCCATTGTAACAATATCAGTATGTATTGACCTGCCCGTTTCCAGAGAGCCCATAGAACCACAAGATTTCAAACACAAGAGAAGTGTCACAGCATCGAGAAGGATATCTGCCACCTGCATCTCCTTAAAACAATTCAACACTTCAGCAAAAGTCCCTTGCTCTGCATATCCTGCAAGCAATGCAGTCCATGAAACCATATCTTGAATGGCCAACTTGTCAAAAACTTGTCGGGCCTCCCCAAGTGAGCCACATTTGGCATACATATCAACCAATGTATTTCCAACATTAAGTTCTCTTTCCCATCCCCTTTCAGTGATCTTATAGTGTAGTTCTTGGCCTGTTTCTAGGGCCCTTATAATACCACAAGCTTTTAAGCAAAGAACAAAAGTAGCAGCATCCATAGCCACATCTTCTAATTGCATCTGTTTGTAACAATTCAGCACTTCCTCACCAAGGCCTTGTTCAGCATATCCTGCAAGGAGCGCAGTCCAAGAGATAGAATTGCGAACTGGAAGCTGGTTAAGCACCTTGTGTGCTTCTGTGAGCAAACCACATTTACCATACATATCCACCAATGCGCTCCCCACATGAGGCTCCTTTTCCAAGCCCCGTTTCAATGTTTCAACATGTAATTCTCTGCCTTTATCAATGTCTTTCATTCTAGCGCAAGCATTCAGCACAGTCACGAAGGTGTAGCTGCTGGGCAAGGCAAAATTGTCCCTCATCTTACGCAAGAGATGGAATGCATGCTGCAGGTCGCCGCAATTGCAGTAGCCAGAGATGAGGGAGGTCCAAGAATGCTCGCTCCGATGGGGCAGCCTATCGAAGACGGCTTGAGCATCGGGCAAGTTGCCACACTCCGCGAGCGCGGGGACGATGTGGTTACCAAGGAGTGAGTGTGACTCGAGGTTACGCTGGCACAGGTAGGCATGGAGGCTCCGGACCTGCTCTAGGTCCTTCTTTTGCCTGCACTCCTGTAGGATGCTGATCGCGCTCTCTCTCTCTACGACAGGCAGCTCTGCGTGCATGCCTCTCTCGAATCTCGAGCTCCGAACATTTTCCCAGGCCATCATTTCTGCATCTCAAGCTTTGGTCTCTGTTGATCGGCTTGACAATTACATGATCAGCAAAGAGTTGGAAGGATATTGGTCTCTGTTGATCGGCTTTGGTCTCTGCTGATCGCGCTTCTGCCACCCCACAGGCCCCGGCCCTATCACGTGAACGAGGTCTATGATGTCACGAAGAGCCCAATAGAGTGTTTACGACAAACCGAGGTTTAATTAAAAACGAAACAGATAACCACCAAGACTCACTAGCTCAAGTCGAAGCACAACGCCTTCTAATCTATAATAAATTATGTGATGTGAAATGGGCATATGTTTTAGGTCCTCTCGGCTACTTGCACGCTAGAGTGAGGATGTATGTTGAACCCAAGGTTGAACTTTCTTAACATGGGCAGCCCATGAGGCCACCTTCAAGGGCATCAGAATGTGCATTTGCTCCTCCTACTTGGTCATAATGGTGGAAATGTTCACTTGATTATCAAGGTTATTATGCACCCCTCATCAAAAAGTATTGATGTAAACCTCGAGATTCAAGTAATGCAATATCCTTTCATGTGTAGAAAGATATGCAAATTGTTAATACATGACCGTTTAGAATCTTAGAATTTCCAAACGTTTCAATGATAAAGTGCAAATATCTGTAATTTGATTCAAAAATCCCTCCAAAAGTTTAAGTAGAGGTTTTTGTATGTATTGCAAAAAATGTTTTTAGTGAGCACTAGCCACATAGGGCTTTCATCCACCCATTGTGTTATGTTATATGACCGGAAACATCGATTGGAAGTAACATTAAAGCTCCTTTCACATGCCAAGCAATTGTAATTAATGGCCAAATGACAAGTATATGTGACAGAGCCTAATTCTCTCTCTCCCCTTTCAATACTTGCCCCTAGTAAGGCAAGATAGAAGATTTGAACCCTCCACAATTCCACTCAATACTTTAAGGAAAGAAGATTGAATGGCCACGGAAAAGTTAAAGCATTGAATGGTCAAGTGATATTCTGCACTTAAGGTACAACTTCTAAATGCAAACTATATGGAGAAACATAAGGAAAACCAATGGATTATTGTTTTGGAAACAATAAAAGCCAATTATATAAATATATAAGGTCAATATTTGAGATTTATATTGGCCACAATTATCGAGAAATTCAACTTCTTATCTCATATGTTCAATTTTTTGCACAATTACAATCATGATCAAAGTTGGGACTATCATGACTGTATTTTCTAGTACATTAATTAAAGAACAACAACTTACAATACATGATGCAACGCTTTCCTCAAGCTAGACTAGATTGGTTTCACTTCAGGATACACCCTAAACATGTGCATGATCTCTCCTTTTGCAAAAGGGAGGAGAGATAAACTTATGCTTCGATTTCACTTTACTAGTAACTTGGCCATCAATATCCTCCACATGAAGAGATTAAGTTTTATTGAAGGAGTTGCCCTCAATACCTTTTACTTTGACTAGTAACTTGTTCATCAATATCCTCCACATGAAGAGATTAAGTTTTGTTGGAGGGGTTGCCCTCAATACCTTCTAGTGTCTTTGGGAGAATATTTGTTCCAGTACTTTATAGCCATGGCAAACCACTTAGGATTTCTCGATGCAAAGTCCCTTCTATCCTTTAGCTTTACTAAGGGTTTCCTCCTGTGATTGACCCAATGTGCAAGGGGGTTATCTTCAAAAATAGCAAAGGAGGATGGCCAATCCTCATTAAGTTTGCCAAAGATAGTCAACCACTTCAACATTGAGATATAACTCCCTTATAGTTCTCTCTTTAGACTTAAAACAATGTGCAACACCATCCCAAATATCCATATACCTATACGATCCCTCTTCCATCAACATAAAGACAAAGTTGGATTCTCATTCATAGGAATAAAATAATTGTAGAATGTAGCTTTAGAAGACTATACAATGAGTAAAGAGTGATCTCCTTTAAGACCAAGCCGCCCTTTCCAAATGCTACCTAATGTTAACTTCCAACTATTAGCAAGATGTTGCATTAGTATTGATTTTGATCTTCCCTTTAACAAGAAAGAGCTAGAAAGAAATTGAGTGCACGATCATTGGTCAAGCATTTACGCTTGGATGTTGATTCATGATTGGATAGAGAAGAGTGTAGTGGAGGTGTAGAGAGTGAAAGAATATCCAATTACGTGTTTCCTTATTTGTGTAACAGGTAATGGGTTAGGTGTGTGGTGCCAATCCATGTTAGGGCATTTTCTTTGTAGGTGTACGAAATGGAGTATGGTGGCTATGTATGAAAGTTAAATGTGTTTATGGCTAGGGAGAAAGAATGGTGTGATGTTTGAAGTACCCATTTTCTGTCTACTTGAATAGAGGACATTGGAGTGTTGTAACGCTCAAAGCACTTCTTGTGGCATATGTGTTGTTCAATTTAGTCCAATTGACTAAGGGCAACACATAAATTATTTGGAGAGTTAAGCTCATTTCTTAAGCATGTATTTTTACAAATAATTGTTTTGAAGACTTCTTATATGCACAAGTTTGTATAGGCAAATGGAATGGATACTACATATATTATGAGAAGAGCTCCCAAGAACTAATAACATTGGAAATGAAGTTAAACATACAAACGCAAATGTGAGTATATTGCACTTAGCAACAATGAGTTCTCAAAATTATATACATACTTAAATATAAAGTAGGTACAAGTTTTCCAACAAATGTGCACGTGTCACAAGTCCCAAAATAGTATGATAATCATTCATGTGGGTGGGGATGCCATAGAGAAACTCTTATTTTGATTGAAGCAATTTCCAAATGTATACAATGGTTGTTAGAACAAACACAAGCTAAAAAGGCCCATAGCTACAAGGATTATTAAGTTTGATGCTACAAAGACCAACCATGATCTCAAAGCTTCTTACATGGGCAAGTCCACTCAAAGCAAAGGATAATCATCCTAGCATCATTGCACAGTAGCTTAAATGTACTTTTACACAAATATTGATATGAATGTGAGAGATGTATTAGATATGCATGTAATACACAAATAGAAAAAATTTGACCAGGTCAAAAGTGCCTTGACTATTGCAACTCATATCCATCTATTCCAATATAGCATATGATATGGTACAATGTTTTATATGAAGGAGGGGGGACCATAAGCAAAGCATGATTTTGTGCATGAAATGCATCACAATGAACAATATGATTTATAAGATATAAGGGTTATGATTAGAATAATATGAAGGATCCATAACAAACAATATGAAGTGTATAAGGTGATAAGAAATGTCAAGCTTTGTGCTACAGGTCAATCACTACAAAGGTAAGTGTGTGTGGGTATGGGGTGGGTTTGAATGTAGGAGAGAGTGTGGTGTGGGTGTAGAAATATATGTGGGTTTGGGTGCAGAAGAGTGTGGGTGTAAAAGTATACGTGGGTTTGGGTGTAGGGGAGTGTGTGATGGTGGTGTGGCAATATTTGCAGCTGCTATGTGGCAAGGTGGGGAGAACAGAAATGATCTTCTCTCATTCGCTTTAGTGGAGAGACCAAAAGCAACTTTAAAGATACTAGTTGGCCTAGCTAACCTTGTTGACCAAGCCCCCTAGTTGCACCTGCACCTCATGCAATTGGTATCATTGTGAAGCTCATGATGCCACATCTCACTCACTTCGCATTTTTGACTGCGCTATCATACAATTTACTTCCCTTTGCTCACCAAGAAGTCTTAGTAAATGACATGTTGCACATGCAAAAAATGATTAGTTATTAATGAAGTGTTGCAATATTTTAACAAACTTCAAGCTTCTTCATTTAATCAACTCTACAGCAATTTGTCAATGGAAAAATAGAACACATTTTATAGAATACATAGTAGCAATTCTTTAGACCATGTTTCAAAGATTACATTCTAGATAAAGGCACAAGTTTTTGTCAATTCCTTACATGAATGGTTATGAGCATTGGTCTTCATTTAAACTTCATGTTACTTGAAAAGAACACATAAATATCTAAGAGACTTGCATCCAATGAGAAATGAAATTGAAGAGAAAATTTAGTTTTACTCACTTAAATTAGAAGTAGGTGTGCAAATCTCTATTTGATTGGCCACGTTTAAATTAAGGTGCATTTGATGAACCATGACCAAACATAATAAAATCAAGGGATGCACAAAGAATGGATTTTTAAAATTATGAATGCATCCAATGGGACCAACACATAAAAGCACTAAATATAAGTCATGTACTACACATCTTCAAATGCAAAACTTGAAGAATTCAAGTATGGGAGTGTAAGGTGGTTCTCAACAACATAAGTAAGGCTAGAGATCTGTAAACACAAATGAGAACTACTCCTACCAATGCAATTGGTTGCTAAAGTAGGATAATATGCACATGTGTGGGTCAACAACTAAAGAAGTAATTGGAAAAGAAGAGATCTTCAACACATTAAGGAAAGTAAAAGAAAGTAAGAAAGGTCAATTTGAAAGGGAAAAACTCTATTAGATATACCCCTCAAAACATCAAATTTTTCACAAGCCAATTTAGAGAAAAATGTGCAATGCACTAATTAAAACGATTTTTTTTAAAAAATACATGGCTCATCTTGACATTTTAGCATGATGTTATTTGTTGAAATCAATCACCTTGTTAATACTTACTTGATCTACAAGCAAGGTGGGGGAGGCAAGGAACTAACCAACATAATTTTAGAATGTTGAAGATAGTAATATAGTTACTACGCACCCTCAACATTTGGTGAGTAGAGTATAGAATAATTATTGATGATTTAGTCAATAAAGTATAAGAATAATTACAAAGATATGTTCCAAGAAGTCTATATTAGGGTTCAAGTGGAACGGAGACGTTGACCCATTTATGTCAACAAACCATTGAACCTAGCAATTGATTTCTTTAAAGATGATACTTTCTTCACCATAAATGACAACTATTCTACAAATTTAGAAAAACACATATTGCAATTCTATCTTAAGTCCAATGTGTTGCTCTCATCCTTTGTTTCCCTAAAAGAAGACCGCATCTATCTATACTACATTATTATTTGAGCTACAGGTTCAGGAAGTGTCGAACCACCATAGTGCTCCCAAACCTAGCTCCCAAACCAAACCAAAGTGACCATTAATGTCACATGATTGAGGGCAGAAGGAAAGGTAAGTGACCATTTATGTCACATGATTGGGGGCAGAAAGAAGGAAACGTGGTCTCCTTCCACCACCTTCTCTTCTTCTCTCACTCTCATTCTCATTCTCACTCTCACTCTCACGGGACAGGAGGAGGCAGGCCAGCAAGCAGCAGGCAACATGTCAGTCCTCTCTTTCTCTCTCTCTCTCTCTGGGCATTTTTGTGTTCTCTGTCTCTCTCTCTCTCTCTCTCTCTCTCTCTCTCTCTCTCTCTCTCTCTCTCTCTAACATCTTCAGTTCACACGTCTTCAGCTTCGAATCATGTTGATGTATAATATACCTCTCGTGCTTCTCTCTGACGAGACGCTTCTCTCTCTCTCTCTCGAATCATGTTGACGTATAATATACCTCTCGTGCTTCTCTCTGACGAGACGCTTCTCCTCTCTCTCTCTCTGACAGACGTCAAAGAGAGAGAGAGAGAGAGAAGCATGTATTTACTTCTCTCTCTCTCTCTGACAGACGTTAGAGAGAGAGAGAGAAGTGTGTATTTACTTCTCTCTCTCTCTCTGATGAACGTGAGAGAGAGAGAGAAGCACGTTTACTTCTCTCTCTCTCTCTCTCTCTCTCTCTCTCTCTCTCTCTCTCTCTCTCTCTCTGTGACGGACGTGAGAGAGAGAGAGAGAGAAGCGTCCTGCGAGTCTGCGAGTTGGATGTCAGAGAGAAACCTGTTACACGCGAAACGTCCGTCCATCCTGCGAAACGTCTGTCCATCTTGCGTGTACCTAGGCGCGAAACGTCCGCCCTACATCAGAGAGAGAGAGAGAGAGAGCGTGCTTCTCTCTCTCTCTCACGTCCGTCGTGAGAGAGAGAGGAGCCAAAATATTGTTCTGGTCATAGGAAACTTGTTGGAATGGAAATCATCAGAGAGAGAGAGAGAGAGAGAGAGAGAGAGAGAGAGAGAGAGAAGCGTGTTGAGTGGTGGAGTTGGGAAAAACATTTCCCTATTGTTGTGTTATAGCAAGATTTTTTATGTTTAGAGGCTAGCATCAAGCCACAGACATTTCGAAGGTGCTCTGGTTGCAATATATTTTTTGGTGTGTGCTTCTCTCTCTCTCTCTGACGTCTGTTGTGACACACACAGAGAGAGAGAGAGAGAGAGAGAGAGAGAGAGAGAGAGAGAGAGAGAGAGAGAGAGAGAGAGAGAGAGAGAGAGAGAGAGAGAGAGAGAGAGAGAGAGAAGTAAAGTAAATATACTTCTCTCCTGTCCACTTTCTCTTGCCTGCATTTATTTGAGTTAGTTAGTTTTCTTGAGTTAACTATATTTGAGTTAGTTATACTTGAGTTAGTTTACTTGAGTTAGTTATACTTGAGTTAGTTAGTTGCTTGAGTTAGTTTACTTGAGAAAAAAATTTGTGTTCATGAAATAACCACGGGTGAAATAACCACGAGTGAAAATCTAATTCGTTAGGCTCACTAATTTTCAGTTCACATTTGCATTGTTGCATTCCCATGTGTGCTAAGAAGACCATTGTTCACATTTGCATTGTTGCTCATGAAGAGGCATTAAGCTCCTTTGCTGCATCCACGAAGAGGCATTAAGCTCAGAGTTTAGTTAGTTTAGTTATTTAGTTAGTTTTGGTTGTTTAGTTAGTTTAGTTAGTTAGTTTAGTTAGTTTTGGTTGTTTATTTAGTTTAGTTAGTTTATTTAATTAGTTATTTAGTTAGTTTTGGTTGTTTGTGGTTATTTAGTTTAGTTAGTTTATTTAGTTAGTTGATTAGATAAGTTAAATAGTAAGTTAGTAGTTACTTTAGATTGTGTGTTAGTTACTTTAGATATAGTTTAGGGTTAGTTTGTTTTTTTGTTTTAGTTTATATGTGTTAGTTACTTGAGAGAGAGAGAGAGAGAGAGAGAGAGAGAGAGAGAGAGAGAGAGAGAGAGAGAGAGAGAGAGAGAGAGAGAGAGAGAGAGAGAGAGAGAGAGAGAGAGAGAGAGAGAGAGAGAGAGAGAGAGTTTAGTTTTGGTTGTTTGTGGTTAGTTAGTTTATTTAATTAGTTATTTAGTTTATTTAGTTATTTTATTTAGTTATTTAGTTAGTTTTGGTAATTTACTAAATAGAAAGTTAGTAGTTACTTTAGATATAGTTTAGGGTCAGTTTGCTTTTTTATTTTAGTTTATATTTGTTTGTTTGTTTTAATTTTAGTTTAGAGAGAGAGAGAGAGAGAGAGAGAGAGAGAGAGAGAGAGAGAGAGAGAGAGAGAGAGAGAGAGAGAGAGAGAGAGAGAGAGAGGTTGGATTGCTTGGTATGGTTTAATTTATTGGTATTTTGGTTTATTTTGTGCAGTTTGTTTGTGAGGATTGGTATTTCAGGTTGGTGATCTCTCTCTCTCTCTCTCTCTCTTAGGTTGTAAATTTGTTTTGATGTATTTATTGGTTTAAATAGTAAGTTAGTTAGTTAAATAGGTTGTTAGTTAGTTTAGTTAGTTTTGGTTGTTTATTTAGTTTTGTTAGTTTATTTAATTAGTTATTTAGTTAGTTTTGGTTGTTTGTGGTTATTTGGTTTAGTTAGTTTATTTAGTTAGCTGATTAGATAAGTTAAATAGTAAGTTAGTAGTTACTTTAGATATAGTTTAGGGTTAGTTTGTTTTTTTGTTTTAGTTTATATATGTGTTAGTTACTTGAGAGAGAGAGAGAGAGAGAGAGAGAGAGAGAGAGAGAGAGAGAGAGAGAGAGAGAGAGAGAGAGAGAGAGAGAGAGAGAGAGAGAGAGAGAGAGAGTTTAGTTTTGGTTGTTTGTGGTTAGTTAGTTTAATTAGTTATTTTATATAGTTATTTAGTTAGTTTTGGTTGTTTAGTTAGTTTATTTAATTAGTTATTTAGTAAGTTTCGGTTATTTTATTTAGTTAGTTGATTAGATAAGTTAAATAGTAAGTTAGTTGTTACTTTAGACATAGTTTAAGGTTAGTTTGCTTTTTTGTTTTAGTTTATATATGTGTTAGTTATTTGAGAGAGAGAGAGAGAGAGAGGTTTGCTTGGTATGGTTAAATTTATTGGTATTTTGGTTTATTTTGTGCAGTTTGTTTGTGAGGATTGGTATTTCAGGTCGGTGATCTCTCTCTCTCTCTCTCTCTCTCTCTCTCTCTCTCACAGGTTGTAAAATTTTTTTGATGTATTTATTGGTTTAAATAGTAAGTTAGTTAAATATAGTAAGTTAGTTAGTTAAATAGGTTGTTAGTGGTGCGCAGATCAGTCGCAGATAGCTCACGTGGTGAATCCCGGAAGGTCCCCAAGAACAAAGTACTCTACTTTTTAGCACAAAAACCCATGTAAAAGCAAGCACGACATGAGACAAGAGACAAATTGGGTTCAATCTCTCCCATGCCTTGTGTGAGCGCTTCACAAAGCATGTATTTAATGTATATTTCCAATCTTTATGCTAAAAAATAGCCCAATTACAAAAATATGACAAGCTTTTAGCTTTTGAGTTTGCTTTCTACCAAAAATAAGAAAATAAAGCTAATGGACGGTGCCCATAGTGTCTGGCACGCCCAATCTCAATGTCCAAATAGAAATAACATATCCAGGCGCATAAGCGCATACAAAATAATAATAAATAATCGATGTCTCTATAGACATAACAAAATATAGGCGTGGCGCCTATCAAAATATAGTCGAAAGGTCGAAAACCCGCTAGACTCCAATGCTTTCCTCCGCCACTGCTGCTATCTCTACACATCAACTGAAGCATTCACAATCGTTAGTAAAATAACACAATTAAACCGACAAAAGTGAATACCTAGCAGTCTTCAGCTACATAAATAAATCAACTGGTTAGAAATAAATCCTAACCTTAATTTATTACGAGTGCGCACTCTAAACTCATAAACATTTATTAATTTAATATGCATTTTGCGGAATCACCCGCTATGGAATCACCCATGTACACACTAAATTAATGAAACGCCCGAAAAGGACAGGCGTCCCCATCAACTTCTCGCACAAAGAATCCTCTTTGCGTATGAGCCCCGGTCATCTAAGTTTACGGAATCCACCGTAAAACTCACGGAATCCACCGTGGAATATGCCTCCTGGCATCATACCCCCGGGATGGGATAGCAATTGACCTCAATTGCTATTAGCTCAATGTGGAGCTAACAGAGTGGGGAAAGCATTTAGGTCTCTAGCGTGCATCCATTGTGCTTCTTCTACAGGATGGTTCTTAAATTTCACGAGATATCTAGAGTACCTTCGGCCAGTTCTAGTGGTCATGTAATCAGTGTCTATGATGGCTTCTGGTTCAAGGATTTCAGTCTCTTCTTCTAGTAAAGGTGGGTTTTCATAGACAGGGTGGATAGGTAATTGTCCTCTAAATGGTCTCAATAAACTAATATGAAATGTATTATGAATTTTCCAATGAGATGGCAATTCTAACTTGAATGCATTGTCATTAATCTTATGAATGATTCTAAATGGTCCGTAGAATCTAGGGGCTAATTTGACAACTGGATGTCTATCTACACTTTGCAGTCTACGCTTTTCTATTCTAAGCCAAACATAATCATCAACTTTGAAATTCATGGCTTGTCTTTTCTTGTTGGCTTGTTTGGTATATGATTGTTGGGCTTTAGCAATCATATCCTTTACTTCATCAAAAATAGTGTTATGCATAACAGCAATATCATCGGCACTTTGTATTCTATTAGACAAAGATGCAACAGGTGTAGATAATCTATGTCCATAAATAACTTCAAAAGGTGCTTTCTTTGTAGATGTGTGCGGTGTATTGTTATATGCAAATTGTAATAAATGTAAATGAGTATCCCATGTCTGAGGTTTAGAGATAGTGTATGCACGTAAAAGATCTAGAATGGTGCTATTTGTGGCTTCTGTTTGTCCATTTGTTTCGGGATGAAATACAGATGAGAAATCAATCTTTGTGCCTAGATTTGCAAACAGTGTAATCCAGAAATTATTACAAAATCTAGAATCTCTATCTGAAATAATCACTTTCGGCAATCCATGGTTAGTAAAAATAGTTTTCAAAAATAACTGTGCTGCTTGTGATGCTGATAAAGTTTTCTTACATGCAATGAAATATGCTTGCTTACTAAATCTATCTACAATTGTCCAAATCATGTCATGGTTAGATTTAGTATTTGGTAAGCCAGTAATGAAATCCATAGATATATGTTCCCAAGGTTTAGATGGAATAGATAAAGGCATTAATAACCCATACTGTTTACCATGATGTCTTTTTATTCTTTGACAAATCAGACATTCAGAAACAAAATTAGACACATCTGCATCCATATGCGGCCAATAAAAATCTTCAGTTAACATGCGTAATGTAGAAATGATACCTCTATGACCTTGATATGGGGGACAATGAATTTCATTCAAAACAAAAGATCGGAATGGAATAGTAACACACAGTCTCTTTTCAAAGAACATGAATCCATCATTATATGACAATGAATCAACAGGAATGAAATTATTTTGAACTAATTTTTGCCAATCAGAATGAAAAGTAATATCCTGGTGATATGTGTCTTTCATAGCAATCAAAGAATCAAAAGATATGATAGAAATGTTATGAATTGCAGGTCTTCTACTTAATGCATCGGCAACTACATTTTCTTTTCCAGGTTGGTATTGAATGATAGGATGGAAACTTTGAATGAATGAAGCCCATTTGATATGGCGGTCAGAAATTTGGGGTTGGCTAAGTAGATGTCTAATGCTTTGCTGGTCGGTCTTAATCATGAATTCTGAACCCATTAAATAATGCTTCCATTGTTTCAATGCTTGTACAACTGCTAAGAGTTCCTTGTCATAAGTGGAATATTTAAGCTCAGAGGGTTTCAGCTTAGAACTAGAATATGCTATTGGATGGTTGTCTTGCATTAGCACGGCTCCTATTCCTGATCCGCTAGCATCGGTCACAACTAAAAAGAATGGTCTATTAAAGTCAGGCAATTGTAGGACAGGGGCATTGGTCAATGCACGTTTAAGTAAATCAAAGGATTTCTGCTGGTTTTCAGTCCATTGATAAACAATACCTTTCTTAAGAAGTTTGGTCAGTGGTAAAGCAAGTAATGAGAAATTACGTACAAACTTCCTATAGAAACTAGCAAGACCAAGGAATGAGCGTAATTCATGTACATTTTTAGGAATAGGCCAATGCAATATTGCATCAATTTTCTTAGGATCAACTTTTATTCCTTCTTCTGATACAATATGACCTAGATATTCTATTTCTGTCTTAAAGAATTCACTCTTGTCAGGATTTGCAAACAGTTGATTTTCTTTCAGTAATCGAAAAACTAATGATAAATGCTCATAATGCTCTTTTTCACTTTGACTGAATACTAAAATATCATCAAAGAAAACAATCACACAATATTGATATTTTAGAAAAATACGATTCATCATTCTACTGAAAGTAGCAGGTGCATTAGTTAATCCGAATGGCATAACTAAGAATTCGTAATGGCCAAACTGTGTCCTGAATGCAGTCTTAAATATGTCGGATCTATCTAACCTCACCTGATGATATCCAGATTTAAGGTCAATTTTACTAAATATAGAAGATCCTTGCAGTTTGTCCATAAGGTCGTCAACTCTAGGTATAGGATACCTATTCTTTACAGTGATCTTGTTTAATGCTCGGTAGTCAATACACATCCGATAAGTATTATTCTTTTTCTTGACTAAGAGCACAGGTGCACCGAATGGAGAACTGCTAGGTCGAATTAAACCTCTATTTAGTAATTCTTCTACTTGAGTCTGGATTTCTTTTTGCTCTATTTGATTGTGCCTATATGGGGCTTTGCAAGGTGGTTGTGTGCCAGGTATTAGGTCAATCTTATGGTCTTCTGGACGTGATGGAGGTAAACCTGGTGGTAGGTCTTCTGCAAAACAATCCTTAAAATATGCAAGAAATTCCTTATGCCTAGGGTGCATATGAGTTTCTTTTGCGTGCAATTCATTCACCCAAATGAGATATGATTTAGTGTTCTTGCGTAGTGCACGTTTTGCTTGAGTATGCGAAAGCAGTGGAAACATATGAGATGCATGCATACCAAATAATGTAATAGATTTTCCTTGAAAATTAATATTCAATGTGTGTGTGGAATAATCTATATTGGGATTATGTTGGTGTCTCCATGGCATTCCTAGAATAATGTCGCTAGACTGTAATGGGACAACTAAGAAATTTCTTCTTTCAATATATGGACCAATTTGAATTTCTAAATCTTGAACTTCTTGTGTGCCATTGTACCTAGTGCCTAAAAATGTAGCTTTTATGCGGTAGTGCGTAGGTACTGTATGCAATTTCAATTCTTTTACCAATTTTGCTGAAATAAAGTCATGCGTACTACCGTCATCATGCAATATAATTCTTTCTTTTCCATGCACCATACATTTCATAGTCAACAATGAATGTAAAGTAGGCATACCTGGTAAAGTGTCGGAAGTAGTAGTAGAATCATCTTCTTCTTCAGTGAAATCTGGCATATCCTCATGCTCTTCTTCATCCATAGCTCCAAGGTAGTTGATATGTGCTGATGACTTCTTTGAATGACAATTTGCTGCGAGATGCCCTGGCTGGTGACACTTGTAGCATACGATGGGCTTGGCTTTGGTCACATTATTTGCAATGGCTGGGAGTCTGGGTATATTTGGATTTGCTTGTTGGATAGGCTTAGGATTTGGATTGACAGTGGATGGTAATGCAGGTGGTTTAGGCCAATTCTTGCAGAAAGATGGTGATGAAAAACGACCTGGATTAAATCTTCTAAAATTGGAATTGAATTGTTTAGATCCATAATTACCGTTTGCTTGGAATGGCTGTGGTCGTCGATCTCTTCCGCGTAACTTATCTTCAGTGTCGTGAGCTAAGGAGATGGCGTCTTCAAGGGTAGCAGGCTTGAACATATTCACCTCAGCGTAGTAATGTCCAAGAAGTCCAGACATATACTTCCACTTATGTGTCGTCTCTGGTACGTCTTCAAGCATGCGTAGCTGTAGGAGTGCATTCCAAAAACGCTCTGTATACTGTGGAATAGGCTCACGGTCGCGTTGTTGAAGTAAATCCCATTGCTTGATAGCCTTCTCATGAAATTGCGGTGGAAGGAAATTTTGCATGAACTTCTTCTTGAAATCTTCCCATGTAGCAGGACATTCTATGTTCTTGCGGACGACAGTCCACCAAAGTGATGCTCTATCTATCAGATGATTAGTAACACACTTGATTTTATCTTTCTCAGGATAAGTTTCCTAATGGAAATAGTCATCAAACTGGCTAATGAATGATAAAACAGTCTTTCCTTCTCTTATGCCATTGAAAGTGCGAAACTTGAAACTTCGTTTACTTATCTTGGATTCCTTGTGAATGGTTTGTGCTTCAAGAGTGGCGTCGATGGTACGGCGAATCAAATCTTCAGCTTGAGGTTCTTCTTTGTCAGTGGACGCTCCTTGTAGCTTTGTCAATTGCGCTTGCAAGGCTTGCCTAGCTCTTCGCTCTTCGTCCAATTGTAACATGATAAGATCCAGCTTTTGTTCCATGGTAGGCTCGGGTAGGTCGTCTTCAGCCATAGGATCATCCATATGTGGGGTAGTCATCCTGTAAAACTCAACAAACCTTTCTCACTCAAAATCAGTTAGCGGGATGAGCGTAGCTCAAATTTGGGGTTACAAGGCTATGTATTTTTGGGTATTTTCTTCTTCAATTTTCAGAAATTCTGAAATATTTCTGTCTCCGTTTGCTGAAAGTACTTCAACGAACTTGCAGATAGGTAAAACAGCTTGCTGCGAACAACTTTCCAGTTCTGAGTTTTTGCAAACGAACAAGTCTTCTATGAGTTTTAAGCACTAGTCAGTTCTGATTTAGTCTGACTTGCAGAGTTGCAGACTTAACAGACTTGCAGGGTTGTTGACTTGCTGGACTTAGCCGACTTGCAGAACTTGCAGGACTTGATTCCAAGTGACTTACTGAACTTGTCTTCTGGAGTGCGAGACCCGGAGTTTGCAGACTTGTTTGCCTTCACTGACTTGCAGAGTTTGAAGTAACTTAAGCTTAATTAGTTAAGCTTAAGAAGAAAAAGAAGGCGCCGTTTTCTGATCGTGAGGGGGGGGGGGCCGTTTTTTCACAGCGCGGAATTTTCAGGATGATCTTCTTGCCAATCGTTTCGAAGTTTTGAAGCTTATAAAGCTTCTTAAGCTTAAGACTAAGCTTTAAGATAATAACAAACTTGATTATGAAGAAATCTTATCTCTGTTTCCCATGACTTGATGAAGAGAATTGATGAGTGGTCCTCCGCCGACAGAGAGTGGTCCTTCGCGATCTGACAGTGGAAATAGGGGTTCTTGATCGCCAGAAGTGTGCCTGTATCGACGGTTCGCGACGAGATTGACTGTAGAGGCCGTTTGTTCCTGGAGCTCCGCCTTCGCCCGAGATTGGTAACGATTGGAAGCCCTTGATCTCTGCTCCGCTCTGATACCACTGGTGCGCAGATCGGTCGCAGATAGCTCACGTGGTGAATCCCGGAAGGTCCCCAAGAACAAAGTACTCTACTTTTTAGCACAAAAACCCATGTAAAAGCAAGCACGACATGAGACAAGAGACAAATTGGGTTCAATCTCCCCCATGCCTTGTGTGAGCGCTTCACAAAGCATGTATTTAATGTATATTTCCAATCTTTATGCTCAAAAATAGCCCAATTACAAAAATATGACAAGCTTTTAGCTTTTGAGTTTGCTTTCTACCAAAAATAAGAAAATAAAGCTAATGGACGGTGCCCATAGTGTCTGGCACGCCCAATCTCAATGTCCAAATAGAAATAACATATCCAGGCGCATAAGGGCATACAAAATAATAATAAATAATCGATGTCTCTATAGACATAACAAAATATAGGCGTGGCGCCTATCAAAATATAGTCGAAAGGTCGAAAACCCGCTAGACTCCAATGCTTTCCTCCGCCACTGCTGCTATCTCTACACATCAACTGAAGCATTCACAATCGTTAGTAAAATAACACAATTAAACCGACAAAAGTGAATACCTAGCAGTCTTCAGCTACATAAATAAATCAACTGGTTAGAAATAAATCCTAACCTTAATTTATTACGAGTGCGCACTCTAAACTCATAAACGTTTATTAATTTAATATGCATTTTGCGGAATCACCCGCTATGGAATCACCCATGTACACACTAAATTAATGAAACGCCCGAAAAGGACAGGCGTCCCCATCAACTTCTCGCACAAAGAATCCTCTTTGTGTATGAGCCCCGGTCATCTAAGTTTACGGAATCCATCGTAAAACCTCACGGAATCCACCGTGGAATATGCCTCCTGGCATCAGTTAGTTAGTTTGGTTAGATTTGTGGTTAGTTAGTTTAGTTAGTTTTGGTTGTTTATTTAGTTTAGTTATTTAGTTTATTTAGTTTATTTTATTTAGTTAGTTTATTTAGTTATTTAGTTAGTTATTTAGTTTAGTTAGTTGATTAGATAAGTTAGTTTAAATTATTTTTGTGTGTTATATATGGATTTAGTTATTTAGTTAGTAATTACTTTAGATTGTGTGTTAGTTACTTTAGATATAGTTTAGGGTTGGTTTGTTTTTTTGTTTTGGTTTATATATGTGTTATGGGTTAGTTAGTAGGTTTTACATTAGATTAGTTGCTTAGTTACTTTAGATTATGTGTTACTTTAGATTGTGTCTCTCTCATTCTCTCTCTCAGGTTTTAAATTTGTTTTGATGTATTTATGTATTTATTGGTTTAAATAGTAAGTTAGTTAGTTAAATAGGTTGTTAGTTTTGTTGGTTTACTTTAGTTAGTTTAGTTTGGTAGTTATAGTTTAGGGTTAGTAAGGTAGTAGTTACTTTAGATATAGTTTAGGGTTAGTTTGTTTTTTTGTTTTAGTTTATATATATGTTAGTTACTTGAGAGAGAGAGAGAGAGAGAGAGAGAGAGAGAGAGAGAGAGAGAGAGAGAGAGAGAGAGAGAGAGAGAGAGAGAGAGAGAGAGAGAGAGAGAGAGTTTAGTTTTGGTTCTTTGTGGTTAGTTAGTTTAGTTAGTTTATTTAGTTATTTTATATAGTTATTTAGTTAGTTTTGGTTGTTTAGTTAGTTTATTTAATTAGTTATTTAGTTAGTTTCGATTATTTTATTTTTTAAGTTAGTTTATTTAGTTAGTTGATTAGATAAGTTAAATAGTAAGTTAGTAGTTACTTTAGATATAATTTAGGGTTAGGAAGGTAGGGTTAGTAAGAGAGAGAGAGAGAGAGAGAGAGAGAGAGAGAGAGAGAGAGAGAGAGAGAGAGAGAGAGAGAGAGAGAGAGAGAGAGAGAGAGAGAGAGAGAGAGAGAGAGAGAGAGAGAGAGAGAGAATTAGTTTAGTTAGTTTTGGTTGTTTAGTTAGTTTATTTAGTTAGTTATTTAGTTTATTTAGTTAGTTAATTTGGATAGTTAGTAGTTAGTAGTTACTTTAGATTGTGTTAGTTACTTTAGATATAGTTTAGGGTTAAATTGGTTAGATCCGTTAGCTTATTAGATTAGTTAGTTTAAATTATTTTTGTTTATTATCTATCGAATAGTTTAGTTATTTGTGTTAGTTACTTTAGATATAGTTTAGGGTTAGTTTGTTTTAGTTCGGTGATCTCTCTCTCTCTCTCTCTCTCTCTCTCTAAGGTTGTAAATTTGTTTTGATGTATTTATTGGTTTAAATAGTAAGTTAGTTAAATATAGTAAGTGAGTTAAATAGGTTGTTTGTTTTTTGTAAGTTAGTAGACAAATTGATGATTGATTAGTAAGTTAGTAGGTTTTACCTTAGATTAGTTGCTTACCTTACTTGGTTTAGTTAGTTTAGTTGGTAGGTTACTTTAGTTTAGAGGTTGGTTAGTTAGTGCATTGGTTGGTTGGTTAGGTGTATAGAGAGGGAGAGGGAGAAGCAGAGAGAGAGGGTTAGTTGAGCTTTGGCAGTATTAGACATGGGAGTTTTTGCTGTTTTTAAATTTCGAGAATATTTTATATATCTCTCAAGGCTAACACGTGCTTTTTGTCCAGTATGGAGGCTTCTATAGCAAACAAGAATATGTCTGTAGAAGATATTATATAGTGCACTTCTAACGTGCAAATGAATGCACGCAAAATAAAGGAGGCCACAAGGAAAAAGGCCGTTTGTCATGCACTTAAGCATGTTGCAGGGCATGATAGTTCCGTTGGTTCCTTAAGGTTTATTCGTCGCTTGGATGAGATTGAAAAGCAAGTGAAGACACTATTTCAGCATCAAAAAGCTTCAATTTCAATTTCTGAGAACATTGGTGACCGTCTACAGAGGATTGAGAGAATGTTGGATGAGAAATATGAAGGGCACCTTGCTGATGCAGTAACGATACAGAGCGAGTTAGAAGAGATCAAGGGTTATATAGGTGACATTTATGAACATATCTAGAAAATTTGGTGGCCGCGTGCTAGATCTTCGAACGATCAAGAAGAGAAGTTGAAAGATATTCTTGATAGTGCAAGTCGTATAAAGGATGGAGTATGTGAGCTGATTGCACACAAGAATGAGAGCTTAGTTGCACCGGAGAACATTGCTCTTGATGTGCAACTTACTTCTTTGAAAGTTTATCTGAATAGATTTTCAGCAATGTTAACGCAGATGAATCGCTATGCAGGCGCACTGGAGATCATTGCCCTTGATATGCACTAGAGAATGTTGCATCTTTGAAGAGTGGTACACAATAGGTTTTTGGCAATGTTAACCAGTGCTTCTTTGTCGTGGTTTGCTTGGTATATATAATTCCTGCAAGACTTCTTAAATGAATTGTTTGATGAAAATCTTCATTTTGAAACACATCGTATGTGTCTTGCAAATTATAAAACTACTTTTAAACCATTTTAATAGTCCCTCTTTCTCTCTGTTTCTCTATGTTTCTCTCTCGATTACTAAGCAATTTTGCTAATGTACTTTTGTAACTTAGATTGGATTAGATACATAGAATGATTGCAGCTTTGATATGTTGGGCCATTTTGTATAGTTTGCCTCCCTCCCCTCTCTCTCTCTCTCTCTCTCTCTCTCTCTCTCTCTCTCTCTCTCTCTCTCTCTCTCTCTCTCTCTCTCTCTCTCTCTCTCTCTCTCTCTCTCTCATGCCAGGAGGCATATTCCACGGTGGATTCCGTGAGGTTTTACGGTGGATTCCGTAAACTTAGATGACCGGGGCTCATACACAAAGAGGATTCTTTGTGCGAGAAGTTGATGGGGACGCCTGTCCTTTCCGGGCGTTTCATTAATTTAGTGTGTACATGGGTGATTCCATAGCGGGTGATTCCGCAAAATGCATATTAAATTAATAAACGTTTATGAGTTTAGAGTGCGCACTCGTAATAAATTAAGGTTAGGATTTATTTCTAACCAGTTGATTTATTTATGTAGCTGAAGACTGCTAGGTATTCACTTTTGTCGGTTTAATTGTATTATTTTACTAACGATTGTGAATGCTTCAGTTGATGTGTAGAGATAGCAGCAGTGGCGGAGGAAAGCATTGGAGTCTAGCGAGTATTCGACCTTTGGATTATATTTTGATAGGCGCCACGCCTATATTTTGTTATGTCTATTGAGACATCGATTATTGATTATTATTTTGTATGCGCCTATGCGCACGGATATGTTATTTCTATTTTGGACATTGAGATTGGGTGTGCCAGACTCTATGGGCACCGTCCATTAGCTTTATTTTCCTATTTTTGTAGAAAGCAAACTCAAAAGCTAAAAGCTTGTTATATTTTTGTAAATTGGGCTATTATTGAGCATGAAGATGGAAATATACATAAAATACATGCTTTGTGAAGTGCTCACACAAGGCATGGGGGAGATTGAACCCAATTGGTCTCTTGCTTCTTGTCGTTCATGCTTTTACATTGTTTTTTGTGCAAAAAGGTAGAGTTCATTGTTCTTGGGGACCTTCTGGGATTCACTACGTGAGCATTCTGCGACCGATCTGCGCACTAGTGGTATTAGAGCAGAGCTGAGATCAAGAGCTTCCAATCGCTACCAATCTCCGGCGAAGGCGGAGCTCCAGGAACGATCGGGCTCTACAGTCAATCTCATCGCGAACCGTCGATACAGGCAGACTTCTGGCGATCAAGAACCCCTGTTTCTACTGTCAGATCGCGAAGGACCAGGCTCTGCAGGCGGAGGACCACGCATCCATCTCCTTCATCAAGTCGTGGTTATACAGTGAGAAAACAAAAATTTCATCTCTTATTTCTCATAAGTTTAAGCTTAAGTTAAGCTTAGAAGAAGCTTAAGAAGCTTAATAAGCTTCAAATTCACATCGAGCTATCAGAGGAGGCCCGCGTTTTTCGCGCCGTCACAGAAAACGCCCCCCCCCCCCCCCCCCGCCCACGAAATCAGTCGACAGCCATCTTAAGCTTTTAAAGCTTAATCACCTAAGTCAAGCTAAGCTTTCTGCAAGTCACACAGGGCAACAAAGTCACCAAACTCCGGGTCCTACGCATCAGAAGTCAAGTTTTGCAAGTCAAGTGGAATCAAGTCCTGCAAGTTCATCAAGTCGGCCTAAGTACTGCAAGTCTGCAACTCTGTAAGTCTGCTAAGTTTGCAACTCTGCAAGTCAAACTAGTCAACTGGAGTTAGAACTGACTAGTGCTCAAAACTCCTAGAAGGCTTGTTCCTACGCAAAAACTCTGAACTGGAAAGTTGTTCGTGGCAAGGTGTTCTACCTATCTACAAGTTCGTTGAAGTACTTTCAGCAAACGAAGATGTAAATATTGCAGATTTTCTGAAAATTGAGAAAGAAATACCCAAGAATACATAGCCTTGTAACCCCGAATTTGAGCTACGCTCATCCTGCTAACCTGATTTTGAGTGAGAAAGGTTTATTGAGTTTTACAGGATGACGACCCCATATATGGATGATCCTATGACTGAAGACGACCTACCTGAGCCTACCATGGAACAAAAGCTGGATCTAATCGTGCCACAATTGGAAGAAGAGCGAAGGGCTAGGCAAGCATTGCAAGCGCAATTGACAAAATTACAAAGAGCGTCCACCGACAAAGAAGAACCTCAAGCTGAAGATTTGATTCGACGTACCATCGACGCCACTCTTGAAGCACAAACCATTCGCAAGGAATCCAAGATAAGTAAACGAAGTTTCAAATTTCGCACTTTCAATGGCATACGAGAAGGAAAGATTGTTTTATCATTCATTAGCCAGTTTGATGACTATTTCCATGAGGAAACTTATCCAGAAAAAGATTAAATCAAGTGTGTTACTAATCATCTGGTAGACAGAGCATCACTTTGGTGGACTGTAGTACGCAAGAGCACAGAATGTCCTGCTACTTGGAAAGATTTCAAGAAGAAATTCATGCAGAATTTCCTTCCACCGCAATTTCATGAGAAGGCTATCAAGCAATGGGATTTACTTCAACAACGGGATCATGAGCCTATTCCACACTATACAGAGCGTTTTTGGAATGCACTTCTACAGCTATGCATGTTTGAAGACGTACCAGAGACGACACATAAGCGGAAGTATATGTCTGGACTTCTTGGACATTACTACGCTGAAGTGAACATGTTCAAGCCTGCTACCCTTGAAGACGCCATCTCCTTAGCTCATGACACTGAAGATAAGTTACGCGGAAGAGACAGACGACCACAGCAATTCCAAGCCAATGGTAATTATGGATCTAAACAATTCAATTTCAATTTTAGAAGGTTTAATCCAGGTCGTTTCTCATCACCATCTTTTTGCAAGACTTGGGCTAAACCACCTGCATTACCATCCAATGTCAATCCAAATCCTAAGCCTATTCCACAAGCAAATCCAAATGTACCCAGACTTCCAGCCATTGCAAATAATGTAACCAAAGCCAAGCCAATAGTATGCTATAAATGTCACCAGCCGGGGCATCTCGCAGCAAATTGTCATTCAAAGAAGCCACTAGCACATATCAACTATCTTGGAGCCATGGACGAAGACGAGCATGAGGATATGCCAGATTTCACTGAAGATGAGGATGATACTACTACTACTTCCGACACTTTACCAGGTATGCCTACTCCACATTCATTATTGACTATGAAATGTTTGGTGCATGGAAAGGAAAGAACTATCTTGCATGATGACGGTAGTACTCATGACTTTATTTCAGCAAAATTGGTAAAGGAATTGAAATTATAGACTGTACCTACGCATTATCGCATAAAAGCTACATTCTTAGGCACTAGGTACAATGGCACACAAGAAGTACAAGATTTAGAAATTCAAATTGGTTCATATATTGAAAGAAGAAATTTCTTAGTTGTTCCATTACAGTCAAGCGACATTATTTTAGGAATGCCTTGGAGACACCAGTATAATCCAAATATAGATTATTCCGCGCACACAATGAATATTAATTTTCAAGGAAAATCCATTACATTATATGGTATGCATGCATCTAATATTTTTCCACTGCTTTCGCATACTCAAGCAAAACGTGCACTATGCAAGAGTACTAAATCATATCTCATTTGGGTGAATGAATTGCACGCAAAGGAAAATCATATGCACCCTAGGCATAAGGAATTTCTTGCATATTTTAAGGACTGTTTTGCAGAAGACCTACCACCAGGTTTACCACCTTCACGTCTAGAAGACCATAAGATTGATTTAATTCCTGGCACACAACCACCTTGCAAAGCACCATATAGGCACAATCAAATAGAGCAAAAAGAAATCCAGAGTCAAGTTGAAGAATTACTAAATAGAGGCTTAATTCGACCTAGCAGTTCTCCATTCGGTGCACCTGTACTCTTAGTCAAGAAAAAGAATAATACCTATCGTATGTGTATTGACTACCGAGCATTAAATAAGATCACTGTAAAGAATAGGTATCCTATACCTAGATTTGATGACCTTATGGACAAACTGCAAGGATCTTCTATATTTAGTAAAATTGACCTTAAGTCTGGATATCATCAAGTGAGGCTAGATAAATCTGACATATTTAAGACTGCATTCAGAACACAGTTTGGCCATTACGAATTCTTAGTCATGCCATTCGGATTGACTAATGCACCTGCTACTTTCAGTAGAATGATGAACCGTATCTTTCTGAAATATCAGTATTGTGTGATTGTTTTCTTTGATGATATTTTGGTGTTTAGTCAAAGTGAAAAAGAGCATTATGAGCATTTATCATTAGTTTTTCAATTACTGAAAGAAAATCAATTGTTTGCAAATCCTGAAAAGAGTGAATTCTTTAAGACAGAAATAGAATATTCAGGTCATATTGTATCAAAAGAAGGAATTAAAGTTGATCCTAAGAAAATTGATGCAATATTGCATTGGTCTGTTCCTAAGAAGGTGCATGAATTACGCTCATTCCTTGGTCTTGCTAGTTTCTATAGGAAGTTTGTACGTAATTTTTCATTACTTGCTTTACCATTAACAAAACTTCTTAAGAAAGGAATTGTTTATCAATGGACTGAAAATCAGCAGAAATCCTTTGACTTACTGAAACGTGCATTAACCAATGCCCCTGTTCTACAATTGCCTGACTTTAATAGACCTTTCTTTCTAGTTGTGACCGATGCTAGCGGATCAGGAATAGGAGCCGTACTAATGCAAGACAATCATCCAATAGCATATTCTAGTTCTAAGCTGAAACCTTCTGAGCTCAAATATTCCACTTATGACAAAGAATTATTAGCAGTTATACAAGCATTAAAACAATGGAAACACTATTTAATGGGTTCAGAATTCATGATAAAGACTGACCAGCAAAGCATTAGACATCTACTTAGCCAACCCCAAATTTCTGACCGTCATATCAAATGGGCTTCCTTCATTCAAAGTTTTCATCCTATCATTCAATACCAACCTGGAAAAGAAAATGTAGTTGCTGATGCATTGAGTAGAAGACCTGCAATTCATAATATTTCTATCATATCTTTTGATTCTTTGATTGCTATGAAATATACATATCACCAGGATATTACTTTTCATTCTGATTGGCAAAAATTAGTTCAAAATAATTTTATTCATGTTGATTCATTGTCATATAATGATGGATTTATGTTTTTTGAAAAGAGACTGTGTGTTACTATTCCATTCCGATCTTTTGTTTTGAATGAAATTCATTGTCCCCCATATCAAGGTCATAGAGGTATCATATCTACATTACGCATGTTAACTGAAGATTTTTATTGGCCGCATATGGATGCAGATGTATCTAATTTCGTTTCTGAATGTTTGATTTGTCAAAGAATAAAGAGACATCATGGTAAACAGTATGGATTACTAATGCCTTTGTCTATTCCATCTAAACCTTGGAAACATATATCTATGGATTTCATTACTGGTTTACCAAATACTAAATCTAACCATGACATGATTTGGACAATTGTAGATAGATTTAGTAAGCAAGCATATTTCATTGCATGTAAGAAAACTTTAACAGCATCACAAGCAGCACAGTTATTTTTGAAAACTATTTTTACTAACCATGGATTGCCAAAAGTGATTATTTCAAATCGTGATTCTAGATTTTGTAACATTTTTTGGATTACACTGTTTACAAATCTAGGCACAAAGATTGATTTCTCATCTGCATTTCATCCAGAAACAAATGGACAAACAGAAGCTACCAATAGTACCATTCTAGATCTTTTACCTGCATATACTATCTCTAAACCTCAGACATGGGACACTCACTTGCATTTATTACAGTTTGCATACAACAATACACCGCACACATCTACAAAGAAAGCACCTTTTGAAGTCATTTATGGATATAGATTATCTACACCTGTTGCATCTTTGTCTAATAGAATTCAGAGTGCTGATGATATTGCTACTATGCACAACAGTATTTTTGATGAGGTTAAGGATATGATTGCTAAAGCCCAACAATCATATACCAAACAAGCCAACAAGAAAAGACAAACTATGAATTTCAAAGTTGATAATTATGTTTGGCTTAGAATAGAAAAGCGTAGACTGCAAAGTGTAGATAGACATCCAGTTGTCAAATTAGCTCCTAGATTCTATGGACCATTTAGAATTATTCATAAGATTAATAATAATGCATTCAAGTTAGAATTGCCATCTCATTGGAAAATTCACAATACATTTCACATTAGTTTATTGAGACCATTTAGAGGCCAATTACCTATCCACCCTGTTTATGAAAACCCACCTTTATTAGAGGAAGAGACTGAAATACTTGAACCAGAAGCTATCATAGACACTGACTACATGACCACTAGAACTGGCCGAAGGTATTCTAGATATCTAGTAAAATTTAAGAACCATCATGTAGAGGAAGCACAATGGATGCACGCTAGAGACTTAAATGCTTTCCCCACTCTGTTAGCCCCACATTGAGCTAATAGCAATTGAGGTCAATTGCTATCCCACCCCGGGGATATGATGCCAGGAGGCATATTCCACGGTGGATTCCGTGAGGTTTTACGGTGGATTCCGTAAACTTAGATGACCGGGGCTCATACAAAAAGAGGATTCTTTGTGCGAGAAGTTGATGGGGATGCCTGTCCTTTTCGGGCATTTCATTAATTTAGTGTGTACATGGGTGATTCCATAGCGGGTGATTCCGCAAAATGCATATTAAATTAATAAACATTTATGAGTTTAGAGTGCGCACTCGTAATAAATTAAGGTTAGGATTTATTTCTAACCAGTTGATTTATTTATGTAGCTGAAGACTGCTAGGTATTCACTTTTGTGGGTTTAATTGTATTATTTTACTAACGATTGTGAATGCTTCAGTTGATGTGTAGAGATAGCAGCAGTGGCGGAGGAAAGCATTGGAGTCTAGCGAGTATTCGACCTTTGGATTATATTTTGATAGGCGCCACGCCTATATTTTGTTATGTCTATTGAGACATCGATTATTGATTATTATTTTGTATGCGCCTATGCGCACGGATATGTTATTTCTATTTTGGACATTGAGATTGGGCGTGCCAGACTCTATGGGCACCGTCCACTAGCTTTATTTTCCTATTTTTGTAGAAAGCAAACTCAAAAGCTAAAAGCTTGTCATATTTTTGTAAATTGGGCTATTATTGAGCATGAAGATGGAAATATACATAAAATACATGCTTTGTGAAGCGCTCACACAAGGCATGGGGGAGATTGAACCCAATTGGTCTCTTGCTTCTTGTCGTTCATGCTTTTACATTGTTTTTTGTGCAAAAAGGTAGAGTTCATTGTTCTTGGGGACAGCATTCTGCGACCGATCTGCGCACCACTCTCTCTCTCATACTTAGGTGGCTTATGTGCTTTCATGCATTTAGGGTTTATGGTTGCGAATGTGAGTTGATAAGCTATTGTGTGTCCTATGGGATTGACACCAATAAGTATTTCAAGATTGGGGACACCTTTTTATATAGGAGATGTTCTTTTCTCTCAAGATTGTGCTAATGTACATGAATGAAGATCGACATGGCATGGCCTTTAGGCAATGGGTGGTTGGTTCTTGGTGACCGCCATGTGTGCATGATGCACTCATGTGTAGCGTACATATATTATTTCATGCATTTAGGGTTTGTGGTTGCGAATGTGAGTTGGTAAGTTATTGTGTGTCCTATGGAATTGACACCAATAAGTATTTTGAGACTGGGGATATCTTCCTATATAGGACATGTTCTTTTCTCTCAAGATGGTACAGATGTACATGAATGAAGATCCATTGGCAGGGCCTTTAGGCAATGCGTGGCTGGAACTTGGTGAGTGCCATGTGTGCATGATAGTACTCATGTGTAGCGTACATATATTCTTTCGCGCATTTAGGATTTGTGGTTGCGAATGTGAGTTGGTAAGTTATTGTGTGTCCTGTGGAATTGGCACCAATAAGTATTTCGAGACTGGGGATACATTCATGTATAGGACATGTTCTTTTCTCTCAAGAAGATTGTGTGGATGTACTTGAATGAAGATCCATTCGCAGGGCCTTAAGGCAATGCGTAGTTGGTACTTGGTGAGTGCCATGTGTGCATGATAGCACTCATGCATAGTGTACATATATTGTTTCGTGCGTTTAGGTTTTGTATTGTGAATGTGTCTATCACTTATGTCTTGATGTTTGGTGTGCAAATAGGTCTGAGATTTATTTGTTATGCAACTCTTATGTTCTCTTTAAAGTTGGTGTAGCCATGGAACAAAGCGAAGCCATAGGAGATATTCCCGACCAACTCCATTGAATGTAGTGGATTCAGTTGAATTAAACAAAATGGCAACAACATTATCTCTTCAACGCTTGCCAGCTTGGAGCTATTTGCATGGGTATGGAAGATAGTTTTGTTAATTGTGATTGCATCAAAGTGCTACTATTTATATTTTTAGAGATGATTGTTTATATGTTTCATTGCAGCCAACATATGGGCTCTAATAGAATGAATGTGCAAAAAATGAAAGAGGTGGCAAGGGGACAAGAGATGCATGTTGCTAAATGTACAAGAGTTGCAAAGATTCGAAGAAACACAAGGGCTACTTCGGGTGCTTCGGACTTTAAAAAACTTGAGGCCAAGATGAATGAGTTGATGGAAATGTAGACGAGTTTATGTACGTGTGTTGATAGTGCGCTTGCCATGTACTCAATGGAGTTACATGAACAGGCTAAAGGTCATGGTGTTGTGTGCGAGACAAAGCACACACAGGGTGTTCTCCAGCAAGTGTCGACTGATCTGGGTGGTGAAGTAAGGGCACTTTCAGCAATTATTTCTGAGACAAGCAGATTAATGAATCTACTGGTGAACGATATGTGGGCTTCGGTTTGGGGGCTTGGAGATGACCATGAACTTGTGATCTGCCAGAGGGGTTGTCGATTGCCCTTCTTGCAGTTTCAAATGAATGTTAGTAGGTTTAATGCTTTGTTGCAACAATTGAGCCGTCAGATGAATGGTCGCATCTAAGGAGACTATGTGTATGTGTTGCGGAAGGATCTCTTTGTATAATGCAAGAATTGCTTAGGTTGGAACTTATAGGTTCAGATTGTCTTGTGTATTTTAAAGTGCATGGGCTAGCACTTTTTATGATAATATTTGCTTCTTTTTTGTAAAGCCTATGTGGAAAGTGCTAATATGTGTAACACTTTTGATATAACAAAGCACATTTGAGTAAAATGTATTGAGTGTGTATGACGTGATGTCTCTTTCTTGATATTTACATGGAGCAGATTTGATAGTCCAATGATGATTGGTATATTTTGATTTGATTTATTGTGTACATTAAATTTACGCAATACATTTAGTTTAGAAATCAAACCATGCCTTTGATAAAGTGTATTGATAGTCGTTTCTGCAGTTGTATGTTTACTTTCTTTTGTTAATTAATTGAAATGGATTAATTGTGCATGTGTTTATTACCAAGGTTACTTCTATCTTAGCAACCAGGCTCTCTCTCTCTCTCTCTCTCTCCCTCTCTCTCTCTCTCTATGTGTGTGTGTGTGTGCCTCTCTCTCTCTCTCTCTCTCTCTCTCTCTCTCTCTAACGGGCGGGCGCATCGTCTTTGTAGACAGATACATTGATTGGGTTGTAGTGGTTTTGTGTCTTGATATTTAATCTTAATATTTAGATATTTAAATATTACATGTGTCTATACGTTGATAATAGGTTTTGTGGCCAACTGATCAATATGGGGTGTTCGCATCGAGCAACTGGTAGAGACTATGTGTTGCGTGTTCGTAGGGACATGCTTACTTCCACAAGGTATGAGCGATGACAGGTTGCTAGACTTAGGGCTCGAAAAGGGATTTTAGATCATGGTAGATCCATTCAAAGAGACATTGAAAATTTGACGTTCCATGAGGAGATTCTAAGTGGTCATCGTGAACTAGGCCAACCACAGTTTGGTATAGATGTGGCCAATGTTTTGCCATCACCGGATAGAACCATTAGGGGATTTCAAGCCCTGCGACAGTTTGATGTGGATTTGACGAATGCTTTGCCATCAGTGGGTGGTTGCAATGGTCTTAATCATGTGACTTTCAAGTCACATGTTAATAATGTTTCAATGTCTAAGTGCCAACATGGGGGAAATCTTAGTGGAGTGGTTTGTGAGAGTGTGTCTCACCATGTTGAATTTGTAAATGGGGATAATGAGCCAGTTGAGCAACATGTTGGTTTAGATTTTGGAAATCACCACAATGTGGAAAATTCTGTGGGCTAATGAGTCATGTGTTCATAATATTGCTGTTTTCGATCCCCAAAGTGGTGGATTGTGCTCCATTTTAAATGCTTTGCTTGCAAACGGATGTTCACCCAGCAATGTCAACACTACTATTTCAAGAGCCAGATGTGCATTCCATGGGGAGTCTTTGTGTGATGTGTGAAAGGTGTTCAACTAAGTTGTGGAGATGTGAGACTCGAGTTCAAGGGTCGATTTTGTTTGGAAGACACTGTTGTCGAAATGGAAAAGTAATGTTGCCACCATTGCAACATCCACCACAGCCATTGCATGATTTGTTGCATGGTATGCACCCTCAGAGTAGGATATTTAAAAACAACATACGAGCATACAATAACGCTCTTGCATTTGTATCACTCGGAGCTGATGTTGACGAGCTACATGTTATCGGGAATGGTTACACCTTTAGAGTGCATGGCTCTATTTATCACCACATAGGTACTTTGCTTCTTGATGTAAAGTGTCAAGAAAGGCCAAGATTTGCACAACTGTATGTTTATGATACTGAGCATGAGTTGCTTAATAGGCTGGGGGTTATGCATGATTTATTACCAAACTTGCTAGGGAAGCTTCAATGTATGATGCATCGACACAACATATATGCATGTGCTTTTAGGTTAGTGGGTTTGCAATTGCAAAATAATCCCGTACAGGAACTAATAATGAGTATTTTTGGTATTCAAAGAACCAGTAAACAATACTCTGCTCCTGCAGCAAACTGAGGTTGCAGCTATCATGCCAGGGCAGGGTGACGAGGGTACTCTTGATCGTCGGGATATTCATGTTTACACTCGGGGTGGTCGATGTGTTGCTATTTCAAACTTGCATAGGGAATATATGCCAATGCTATATGTCCTCCTTTTTCCTATGGGGAATGATGGTTGGCATGTAAAGGTTTCCTATAGTAATGTTAGTGTTCCTGTTAACATATATGAATTGTCCAATAAAAATTGTATTACCTAGATGCAGTTTTATGCATTTCTTCTTCAAGTGCACGAAGATACTGAGGTGTGCATATTGCGTGCTGGTCGACTATTACAGCAATTTATTGTTGATGCTTATTGTAGTATAGAGCAGTGCAGGTTAACTTGGTGTCGCCAGAATCAATCAGTGTTACGATCGGAGGCCTACAAAGGCTTGGCAGACATGGTGGGCACAAACGATAATGGGGCAATGCCGATTGTTGGTGCCTCTGTTGGCAAGAGGATAGTTTCATCGTCGTCATTCACAGGTGGACCAAGGCACATGTATCAATTATATCAGGATGCCATGGCTATAGTGCGATGTAAGGGAAAACTTGACCTTTTTATAACAATGACATGCAATCCAAAGTGGTTGGAGATAACTAATGCTTTATTTCCTGGGCAAAGTGCTTATGACCGTCCGGATTTGACTGCTCACGTGTTTCATAAAAAGCATGCTGATTTAATGTATACATTGTTGCGAAAGGATCTCTTTGGAAAGGTTGTAGGCTATGTTATTGTGTGTGGGAGCTTTCGCTCAACCACCAAGACCCACGGACTACTTATTGTTTCAAGCGTTCCAAGCGAGCTCTAATGGCTATCTCTCACCTAGCCGACGCACCGTCGATCCTACGAGTGTATTGAGCTTACCTTGATACTTGATCGAGTACCCTTCCCTCTCTTGCACTCCGGTAGCTCACGATTCTTGATGCTAGCTCAAGCATCCTCAAGCCTCCTCCATCTCCAAGCTCCATCCTCCATAGCCGCGCATGCAAGAGAAGAGAAGAGAAGAGAAGAGAAGAGAAGAGAAGAGAAGAGAAGAGAAGAAGAGGAGAGGAGATGGTGAAGAGCTTCACCCTCTTGATCCCTCACTTCCAGACACACTCACTCCCTCACACTCTCACACTCCCTCTCTCAAGAGCACACACAAGCAAGAAGGAGAGAAGAAGAGAGAAAGAAGAAGACTCTTTTTGCCACACACCAAAGAATGAGCTTCTCATTCACTTTTCAACTTTATATACAAAACCCTAAATCCCTTTTGGGCGGTCATCCCCTTTTTTCCTTTTTTACATGGCCGGCTGTAGCCTAGGCCATTTTTCCCATTTCCCACCACTCTAATTTCATCCTATTCCCAACTAATGCGTACAATTTGCCTGGCGCTCTTTTACAAGGATTCGGGAGCGCTTCCATATTTAATGGTGCACCTTTTACTCTTTTGTCGCCTCGGGGTGACACTGAGACTTTCTGAGGGTCGTGCCCAAACCTTTAAAATTTTCAGGGTCTAGTTACCGGTCAAGGCGTCTTTTTCGCTATTTCCCTTTTTTCCGTTTTCTGCTCCTCTGTGCTGCGGGAAACACGGTAACATTACCCCCCTCCTAGCCAAGTGCCAGTCCCATGGCACTGCGATGGGAAGTAGTGGCTAGTTAGGGTTGCTACGAGGCGGAACTGGTGGGTGGATGACACCTCTTCCAAGGTGGTTGTGTGAATGAGAGTTGATGGAGTTTAGTGACGATGACCAGGAGAGGTTCTGGCGTGCTTTAGGCTCCATGAAGATGCTCGGTATCTTTCACACAGTTGTGGTGCCTGTTATGTAGCCCGTCGTCCCTTGAGCATCAGAAATGCTTGAAGCAATAAGAAATCCTTGAGGAGGATGGTATTGGAGGGATTTATTCTAGAGAAGCCCCCCCCGAACTTTGTCTTGACAAAGATATGGTTTGGCTTCGTATTGAAAATCTGTGTCGTTGATTTGAAGGTCTTCGTCTTTGAGTTGAAGGTCTTTGTCTTTGAGTTGAAGGTCTTCATCTTTGAGTTGAAATTCTTCAGGCTTGTGGAATCAATAAGCGATCCGTAGATCTTGAGGCATTGGGCATGCATCTTTGGAAGATGAGGTTCCAAGATCTATGCCAATGGTAGATCTATCTGGACTTGGTTCAATCATGGTAGCCATTAGCAGGTAGATGGCTGGATGCCGGCACATGGAAAGAAGTTTTGGTCATTAAAGAAGGCCGTGGGTGATCCTCTTGAGCTGAGTAGCCAGTTCTTGAAACTCGAACATAACCTGCAAGAAAAGTTGTGCACTCCTTAAGGGGTGTCTGCCTCTCCGTGTAGTGTATGGTGCCCGTGGCAGTGGAACTGGGGGATGGGTCTAACCTTGGGCAAGCCCTTGGTAATGTCCCACACTTGAGGACCCAGTTCGTGCGTTGTTGGAGGTGCGGTGCAAGTCTTAGGGTGACAGGTCTGAAAGTCCTGCCCTTGATGTGCCCTAAGTGTGAAGTGTGGAGGGGGCTAGGGAAAACCCTAGGTGCAATGACTGTGGTGCATTTCTCTTCTTTCTTTTTCGCCTCTTAAAAAAAGAAGAAGATAAATAGGCCTAATTGTCTTCATCGGAATGAGGAGGAGAAGGGGGTCGGATAGATTTGCTAAAAAACTGGCAACTTTGCATGTAATCTTTCAGATTCATGCGGACATGAAGAGAAGTGGTGGAGAGGAAAGGGTGATTGCACCTAGTGAATTGGCTGTCATTCATATCTTCTAGGAGGGCTAGGCAAAAAGAGGGAAGGAGACTAGCTCTCATCATAAGACAAGCCATGGCGCAGTTGTCTACAGCGTTAGGATCAAAGAATAGGGGAGGTAGGCCGCGCTCTTGTGGAGTCGGGTCCTGCTTAAGAAGTAGCCTAAGTAACCTAAGATAATTACAAGTTGTTACAAAAGTGGGGTCAGGACATGAGGAGAAATCCACAAGAAAGCGCATCATAGACTCATCTAGGCTTTCAGCGGCAAAAAGAAGGGCATGCTCGAAGGATACTACAGTGGAGTTATAAATAATAGGGAAGTCGTACCACCCGTGGAGGATGGCATCAAAATCTACCCCTACCCTTCAAGGGTACGCCATGTAGGTAGGGTTGTTCCGCTCGAATGGCAGGGTGTTACAAAACGCCATCTAGACGAGCATGCTGATGTCGCATACTCGCCTCCTCCACAGGGGTTGGCTTTTGTAGCCCTGTACAGTGTGTGGGACTTCCAAAACTTTATTTTGCCCGTAGTCGGCCGCTTCTGTGTCCCAAGAGGTCGGGGTCTTTTCCCGCTCTTCCAGCCATCTTTGCCCCAACCGGCCACCAACCGTGATTACCTTGTCCATCACCTTGAGCGGCAGGACCCTCCACAGACTGTTGGGTAGGAGGAAACTAAAGGGGAATGGATCCTTTCCTAGTTCTTGTATCTCCCACAACACCAGTCCTACATGGAATCCTACGGGAAGATCATCAAGGCATGGTGGGAGAGGTGCAGATGGTAGCACAGTTGGCTTGGCTCTCAGCTTTTTCCTGGCTTCCTCCACCAGCTTTTTGCGTCTTTCCCTAGAGGCGACTTTTCTTTCTGCAGATGGGTTCTCTTGTGGTGGCTCTTTGAGACTGCGACGAGGGGGGTTGTGGGACTACATTCTTCCTGAATCGATTCATATCGATTTCCAGTTCTGCTTCCTCCCCCTGCCGTCTTGCGTGTGCTACTTCTTCCTCGAATCCGAGGGCGTCGATCTCCTGGGGGTTAGGCCGGCCAGCAATAGGTATTTTCGTTGCTCATCCAAGCTCAGCCTAACCTCCGCAAGTAAGGGTGGCATCTGCAATCCAGCGCATGTAGGGCTCTTCGTGCCATGCTGAGCTTTCTCTGCATCACCTCCAATGGCTCTCCTTGCACTGTGTGGGTGGCGTTCAAGATGATGTTGAGGAAGGCCTTCTGTTGAGTGCTGAAGGCCACTTGGGCCGCTTCTGCCTTGCTCTCTGCGATGATTTTCTCCTTTTCTGCCAGAGCAAGGCGGCGCGCTAGTGTCTTCACCCTCTTTTTATTGTGCGCAGCCCACTCCTCTACTCTTTTGTTCATCACCTCCAAGCTCTCTCCCTATTTTAGGGTTAGCATCATAAGTTTTTGCTCATAGTCTTCCAATTCCCTGACTAGCCTCTCTTGCTCTTCTTTTTCAGAGGTTAGCTGGTCTGTCAGGTGCTCGATTTCCTCCTGCTGTTTCTTCATGCCTTGTTTTTTTTATTTGTCCCTGGCATTTAGCTAAGCCACAAGTGCATCAATCTGAGCAGATTTTGCAGCAAGCTCCTGGTATTGCACTATTAGGAGCTTGTGCTCTCTTTGCATTTTTACTAGCTCCTGTGTCTCATTTTCAAGCTCCTGCCTCTAGTGCTCCTCCCTCTCATCCTTAGCCTTCATTTCTTGTCTGAGATCTGCGATCTCCCTCTACTGCAAGGCTATCATTCTTGTTTTATCTAACTGGAAGGCGGCCACTGATTCCTTCTCGGCTGCCAACTCAGCCACTACTATCTTGTGTTCCTCCTTAGCTTTCTCCAATTGGGAGAGTAGCTCGGTGACATATTCATCGTAATTAGCCGATGGCGTCATCGTTGTGTGGATGCGCGAGGTTGAGGCTTCGACTTTCTGCTTTTTGGGCTCTTGCCTGGACTCTTCTGTCCTATGGCCGTGGTTTCTGTGCTCTGTCCATGGACCATCTCTTTGTTGATGAAATAATGCATCCATGCCACGAAGTTTGACAAGTTTGCACTGGTCGAGATGCTGGGGGTGATGGTGGTGGGTTCAGCGGAAGGCACCAGGAGGGTAGGAATCAGATGGATCGGGGCCTTACCCTTGCCCTCAAGGACTGGAGGTGGCACAAACTCTGGCACTTGCGTGCTAGACCCTGGCCCCTCTTCTCTACGCGGGCTCAGGCTCCTCAGTTCATCTGCTCGGCTCTGTTGCTCGATAGACCGGCGGGTGGCTTCCGCCAGATCCTCTTCCTCTTCCTCATCCGCTTTTCTCTTCCTTTCCTCCTCCGCTTTTCTCTGCTCTTCCTTCTTTTTCCCTTTTTCTTATTTTTCCCTCCTTTTCTTCTCTTCTGTTTCTTATTTCGACGCCTTCTTTGCTTTCTGTAATTCTTCTTTTTCCTTCTCCTCCTCCTATCTCTTCGTCCTCTCTCTCTCCTTTGCTTCTTTTAGGGACTCCTTCTTCACCCTTTCCAAGTCTTTTCTCTTCTTCTTTCTGCCTTCATCATCCTTCTTCTTCCTCTGCATCGTCTTCTTCTTGGTTTTCTTGATTGTCTTTTTGCTAGTCTCTGTCCCTCCCCTTCTTCTTCTGTTTCAGTTCTATCGGTGGACCTATCTTTGTCCTGGTGAGGAGGCGACCTCTCTGGCGTTTCTCCTTCTCCCTCTTCTACCTCTTGTGCTTCCTTTACTGCCTCCTAGATGAGTGCAGTCAAGACTCCTCCATACCCGATGAAGGAGGCTTTGGAGGAGGCTTTCTTTCTTTCCGTAACTTTAGAAGTCGGAGATTCTCCTCCTGCTGGTACACTTCCTAGGGCCAGTGCTTTGGCCGCTTGATCAATTGTTTTTCGCACGTACCCATTCCAATCTACTTCATCTAGGGTATGGGCTGCTACATTCTCCAGCACTGGTACGCTAATTTGATGCATCAAGGAATTGTAACGTTGGCTGGAGAAGAGTACATGTATCAGCTTGGCCTGCAACCTGGCCTCTGTGTCAGGGATGTCCTGGATGCTTATGTCGTCATTTGTGAGCACCTCTTCCTTCTTCATTTTCAGTATGGCATAAACATCCCTTTTTTGTTTCCTTTTTGTCTTTGGTACCAATCCCAAAGCCTTCTCCACCAAGGCTAGATCCAACCGGACTTGTACCTGCTTTGCACCTTCTCCTCTGCCCACTGCTACAATACCACTTTCTTGGTCTAGGTTGTATGTTCTGAGGAACTCCACGCACTTTAGGTGGTCCGGCTCCTGCGAGAAATTTTCAATATACTTTGTGAGGTTGCATTGTTCCACCACCCTCCTGGCTGCCTCCTCCTTGGCCACCACGACTTCTATGTTGTGGATAGTTCGGAATTTGAGCTGGCTGAAGGCGCGGTTCTCTAGATGGATGTGGTATTGCTCCCTTTCCTCGTCTGTGAACGGGAGTCGATGGGCGCGGTCTTACTGCGACATTTTATGCTCCTGCTAGAAATCGTAACTTTCATTAGTATTTTCCACATATAAATTCGCTGGTTGGCTGAAAATAAAAACTCTTGAATGAATTTCTTAGGAAGCCATGTAGATTTTCCTTTTTAGACTTGGACTTTTGCCCTTTACTTCAAAGTTTTTCCTACCCATTTTCCTACCCTATCTATTTTTTTCATACTACATGCTTATGCTTTTCACTACCTTTACTTCACTGTGTCCCTTTTGATTCATTTCCCATCTGATTCATTTCACCTTCACCATATCCCCTCCCCTTCCATCTTGAAAAGAATCCTTCCTAGGATTGGGGGTCAAAAGGTTAGGGGCTTTCGGCATGTTGGGTTAGGAGTTACTTGTGAAGGAGCCAAGTATAGAAATTTGGATTGTATTCCAGTTGAGCTGCGCGGTCCAGATCAAAGGGTCGAATTTCTACGTGTGTGACGTATGTGAGGACATCTGTGAGGAAGTCACCAGAGTCAACTCGACTCGCGATGTGGAGCTCTTCCTCTGTTAAGAGGCGGTCAAGGTAGGGATGCCCCTTGATATGCTCGTCCATGGGTCGGCCCTGAAGAGTGGTTAACACTCTATACGAGGTAGGCGCGACATAAGTGGGATCATACTCTGCCGTTTTGATGGCTCAGCGTTGCTTGGTGTTGGTCATTATGCGACATCCGTCAACTTCCCATTGCAACCTAAGAGCGTACCACTGCCTCAAGAAAGGTGATCCAGTGTCAACAAGGTGGGATAACCTTGTGATCTCTTGGTCAGTGATAACAGAAGTGGTCCGTGGATCGTATGACATGATGAGACGTTGTTTCATGGCTTGCTCTTTGGAGATCTCGCTACTGAGCAACTCAGCAGCAGCAGCAGAGCGAGAAGCTTTTGCAAATGCGAATTCAAAAGTTTCCCAAGAGTAAGGCATATTGCGCACTTCCATTGCAAAGGGTTCTTCTAATAGACCCAAGTCCAAGAGGTCGTACTGAGGGCTAGCGATACAAAGGTGGCATTGAGTTGTTTAATGCATTCCACTACGTCATCCCCGGTGTCCTCCGCAAGGTCAGCGGCTAGCGCCAGAAAGGATTTTCGTTGGTAGGAGGGCGTAAGGCCGACAGGTGGTTGAGGTTTGGCTGAACAAGTGTTTTTGACAACGAAGATGGGCGGTTGGAAGTTTCCTTGAGCTTGCGGTTGGGCTACTTGGAACATGGGTGGATTAGGGTCAACCTTAATAGATGGACTGCTATATTCAGCTTTGCTTTGGGGAGTCGGATTGACGTGGTCGGGTGATGCCTCCTGTGACAGTGGCTGTTGCTTGGGCCGATAGGTTTGTGCGACTCTCTTGGGCCGAAGCGGTGACGAGTCAGATGGTTGGGGCTCTGGAGAGCGCTGCGGCCTATGGTTTCGCTGTGTTGTGGGATGTGGGCTGATCAAGCTTGAAGGTGGCGTACGACTAGTGCCTTTGGCCGCGGGGGCCTTAGGGATCCACAGTGAGGTATTTCCCTCATAGTAGCCTTGCGCATGCAAGAGGGCTTTAGGGACCCATCTTTGCTTAATCACGCGGCTCTTCCTGTGATTGCATCTTGGCCTCCTAGGTTTAGAGTGCTAGGTCTTATGAGGATAAGCGCGTCTAGTCCTAGGCGGTTGTCGCAACTGTTTAGGCATCTACTGGAGGCGAGGCTGTTGGGCCCTTGCTTTGGTCGCTGCGGGCTGCGGTTTATGGAAGTCGGGGAGCGACAGCCGCGCTACCCCCCCTTAGTCTTGCCTACGGATGTTTCTATCGGTGGCTTTGCGGACGGTGATGGTGTCGCGCAGCCCTTGCTAGTTAAAAGCTGTGACAATGCGCACGTTGCCTATTGCTAGGTGGATGCGCTACGCCTCATAAACAACATTGCAGTGAGTCTGCTTTTTGAAGGTTCGCCTCAGCAGTGACTCCGTGCCTGCGTCTGTAGCACTTGGCAACACGTAAAAAAGCATTGGAATAGTCTCTGACTCGATAGAAACAGTGACTCTGCACTTGCCGAGAAGTGCGTATGATTGAGCTCCATATGGGTTTAACTTGGCAGTTGTGGGTTGAAGTAATGGTTTGCCAAGTTGGATCCAATGATTGTGGGTTAAGACATTGAAGTCTGCTTCCTCGTCGATCAAGGCATTGAAAGCGCATGTTTGCTTGGCAATGACCGTGACACGGAGATAAGCGGGTTCTACGGCTTCCTCATCATCTTCGTTGATTTCAGTGATTGTAGCTACTCGTACTTTGACCAGCGGTCCTAACATTGGTGGCTCATGGAAAGGATGCATGGGAGGGAAGTACTTCTTGACACGACTGCCATTGAAGAAGCCTATTCCTTCACCGTCTAGGGTCTCAAGCTCGACATTGCCAGTTTGGCTGATTGCACGAACCTTGAAGGGTCCGAGACCTCAGAATTTCATTTTTTGCTTATGCCCTTTCACTGAGTAAAGGAGCACTAAGTCACCCCATTCAAACTCGCGCTGCTTGACATGCTTGTCAAACAAGTTCTTGCGTCGGGCTTTCTCGCAGATAAGCGCGTGGGTGGCTAGAAGACGAGTCTCTGATAGGCATTCCAACTCGACCATGCATTGCGTCCATGCCTCCTTCCCTTCCCATCATTCTTGAAGTGCTATTCTTAGTCTAGGAACGAAGAATTCTAATGGTAGAATTGCCTCAGTCCCATAGGTCAGCCTAAAGGGGGTTTGGCCGACAGCCGTTTTATAAGCTGTGTGGTAGGCCCACAAGGCTGCCATCAACTTGTTGTCCTAGTCGCTTCGCGAGGTTGAGACTATTTTAGTCAGGACATTGATAAGAATCTTGTTAGTTGCTTCTGTCTGGCCATTAACCTGAGGGTAGTATGGTGAGGATTTGCGATGGATGATGAGAAAGGTGGATAGGAGATGTGCTATCACTTCATTGATGAAGTGTGTGCCTTAGTCACTAACCAGTTTGATGGGGCAACCAAAGCGCGAGATCACTTGCTCGCATAAGAACTTGGCAGTCGTCCTAGCATTGTTTTTTCGTGTGGCTCTTGCCTCTGCCCATTTCATGAGGTAATCTATGGCCACTACGATGTACTTGGCTTGTGAGTACTGCGCCACAGGATCGATGGGTTCTATGAAGTCAATTCCCCATTTTTTGAAGGATTGGCGAGCAATAATTGGGGTCAACTCCATTTGATCTTTACGAATCGGGACTTTTGTCCGCTGGCACTCGTCACAATGCTTGATGAATCGTGCGGCGTCGTGGAAAAGTGTGGGCCACCATAGTTGAGACTGTAGCACCTTCGGTGATGTCACGTCTCCACTAAAGTGTCCTCCCGCAATGCTGCTGTGCGTCTCCGAGAGCACATCGTGCATCTCATGCTCACACACGCACCTATGCAGCAATCCATCTTGCCCCAGCCTATAGAGTTGGCCTGCAATCAGCTGGTAGGGCTGGATCTTCAGGATCAAGCGCCTAAGTCGGGCCTTTTCTATTGGTCGCTCAGGTAGTCCGTGCTCGAGCACTTGGACTAGGTCATCCGCCCAATACGGCATTAGATCAGCCTTAAACAAATCTCTCTCGCTGGACATGTGGAATAAGTGGGCGTTAGGTAACTCGTCAACGATGCCTTGTCCAGCGGCTTCTCCAGTGGGGATGCGTGACATGTGATCAGCCATGTAATGTTGTTTTCCCTTTCATACTACCACAGAGAAATCGAACTCTAGGAGCAGGAGGAGCCATCGAGCTATGCGCCTTGTAGCACAAGGTTTGTTTACTAAATAGAGCAGCGCTTGATGGCCTATAAAGAAGATGAAGGTTGTGGCCAATAGATAATGTCAAAATTTCTTCATAGCGAACACCATGGCTAGTCCCTCTCTTTCTGTTGTCGAGTAGTTCATCTCCATCTCAGTGAGTTGTCTGCTAGTAAAGCTTACTGGATAATCTAAGTTGTGCTCACTAGGTTGGCACAACACTGTCCCCACGGCAAACTTAGAAGCATTGATGTGCATGTGGAAGGTAATGGTCCAATTTGGGGCTCGTAGAATTGGTGCTGTTGTTAGAGCCTTTTTCAATTCTTCGTATGCCCGTTGGCATGCCTCGGTCCACTCGAAGACAATCAACAGCTTGTACAATGGTCTGGCGATCAGCGCGTAGTTTAGTACAAACCGCCGATAGTATCCTGTATGGCCTAAGAAGCATTGGACTCCCTTGTAATTAATTGGGGGTGGAAGGTCAACAATAACCCTGACCTTCGAGAAGTCAGTGGCAATGCCGTTCTTCGACACCACGTGTCCTAAGATGCATCCGTGCTTTACCCAAAACTGACACTTCATGGGGTTCAAGGAGAGACGATATAAGCGGCACCGTTCAAAGACTGCGCGGAGTTTGTCTAAGTGTTCGGTCCGGGTCAAATGGACACACAGATCGTCGACAAAGACTTCTAACTCCTTGCGAAGCATGTCCTTAAAGATAGTGCACATGAGACGTTAAAAAGTGGCGGGGGCATTGGTTAATCCGAAGGGCATGACTATGTATGCAAAGACGCCCCACTCCGTGGCAAAGACGGTCTTGTGCCTGTCTGCAGGATGCACTTGCACTTGGTTGTACCCTGAGAAGCCATCCAGAAAACTGTAGGCTTCCTTGCCTGCCACCCTCTCAAGCATGTGCTCGGTGTACGGCAATGGATAGTTGTCTCTCTTCGTAGCAGCGTTCACCTTCTTTTAATTGACGCACACTCGGATTTTTTCGTTCTTCTTCATCACAATGACTATGGGTGATACCCAGTCTATGTGCTCAATTTTGTAAATGAATCCAGCTCTCATCAGCTTGTCAATTTCCTCTTTGACAGCATGAGCATGTTTTGGATTCATAGGATATAGTCACTGCTTGACCGACGTTGCGTCCGACGTCACGGGTATGTTGTGAGTCACAACACTCGGATCTACCCCCTGTAGCTCTTCTAAGGACTAGGCAAACATGTCTATGTACTCTCGCAAGAGAGAGACAAGACTCGTTTCTTCTTTACCAGTCAAGTCGTCGGCAATGAACACAGTCGTGGTGTTTCCCCTTCCTGGGTTAGGTCTACCTCCTTGACTTTGGCTGGTCCCTCGATTGGTTCGCTCGTCTGCCCTTGACGTTTGGCACCTAACAGAACTACTACCCTATCCCCTTGTTTGAATTTTGGTGAAGTGTTTAGGGAGATCCTGCGGCTTTCACTGTTCTTCTGATTGTGTATCCCTGGGGTGCTTTGCCTTGTCCTACCTTAACCGTCTATGCCTCAGGTGGACGGGTAGGTCCCCCTTGGTGCGTCTGGTCATGGGCGGCCTAGGGATCTCTGGATCACTGTCCGAAGTAACTTTCGATTCAGAGTCAAACCCTCCATCTTCACTAGAAGAGGTGGTCTCCCTTGATAGCGCAATTCAGATGGTGATTCAGTCCTAAGTATTGACGTCATTCTTGGCTGGGCTAGGCCTGCTTGCTCAAGGTCTATGGCTCCTATGCATTCCAACCAAGCGCAATCACATTCCATGCGCATGACTCCTCGCTCTATTCTAGGGGTCTGCCTTCCCTGTGGCTTGGCGTCTGCTTGTATCTGCTCAATTTCTCGTCCTTTAGTGTCGTATTCTATGGTATCTATTTCACCCTCGCTCTCTTCACTAAAGGATTGGCAGTCTTCGTATTCGTCGCTAGAATCCTTGTCATCCGACTACTTGTCGTCTCCTAGGGCTTGGTATGCCTCGTGTCGTTGGTCAGGAACTAGGGCCCAGTTATACATGAGGTTCAAATCGTGCACCCTGGTCCATTGCCACTTGGATTCCTCTAAGAGATCCTGGAGTGGTTTGAAATTTTCAGCTGGGTTGCCAGCTAGCCGGTTTGTTAGGTATTCCAGTATCCCCTGGAGTTTCCCTTTGTTGGAATGTATGTGGAAGGTGACGGGCTTAGGCTTTCCATGGAGGCTTGCTGCCATCATGCAGATTGGTGTAGAGAGTGCTTCGTTGGTCTTGCCGATCATTTTGATGGCTTGCTCATACGCCTCATGGTCTAAGAATGGCAGGTCTATTGTAGCAAGAATGTGCAGCCAATCCCGCTCATTTTCTGGGCATGAGATATACTTGGTCAAGGGCCCATAGGGCTTCTTGACCTGAGTGTTCCCTTTGAGCATAGCAGAGATGGCGTCTAGGTCGACTGGTGTGGTCTTCCAAGTGCCCATCTCTATTCTTATGGCGTCCGTTCTATTGCCAAGGAAGATCAAGCTGTTACCCCAATATTCGATGACTCTAGCGTTGCACATCCAGGGTTGGCCTAATAGAACATCGTAGTCCACTCCCTTCATGACTATAAACTCGACAGAGAACTGGACACCTGCGATCTTCACTGGCCAATTCTTCAGTACCCCGAATGGATTCACTCTCATACCATTTGCTAGCGTGACATTAAACCTAGCAGCTTCAACAGGCGGGTTTCCCCAAGTCTGAAGCACTACGTGGCTAAGCACACTAACCCCAGCTCCCGTGTCTACGATTCTCTTTCTTGTTGTGTCACCCAGGGCTAGGACCGGTAGGACCGCGTGCATCTCAGAGCCTTCCCAAAAGGCGTTGACGTGCAAGGATTTAGACACGGAGTGCAGCGTCAAACTTGGAAATTGTGTTTCTACATCCTGGTCTCGAGGCTCTGTCGTGACCTGCTCTTGCGATCCTTTGACCCACTGCTTAAGGTCTTTCCATAGGGTAGGGTGCTGCTTAAGCAGATCTCCCATGCTAAGTGTTACAAGAGTGGTCATTAGCGTGGTTAGGAGATCGTTAGATACTCGTCCTTCCCCTAACCTAGGCTGTCCGGGCCAATGGCCGTGGCTGATCTGCGGCTCTGTCGCGTCTAGGCTTGGTCTTAGCGGCACTGCTTGTGGCACAGTTGCTCCTGCCGACTTAGGTTGCGGTGGTGATATTGGCGTGCTTACGCTGGAGAGGTCATCAATCTCGTCCTCTATGATGGGCTCAGCGTCTTTGAGGTGCTATTAGGCCTCCTTCACCCATTCCTTCACCTTTTCTATGGCCTCTAACTGTCGCTTTGGATGCGGGTACTCCCCTACCTTAGCGCTTCCCTTTTTGGCCGTCTTAGGGGCTGAAGTCTCTGCCTCTACGTCTGAAACCTTCTTTTCCGCAGGCAGAGTCGTAGCACTCTCGGTTTTTAGTGCGACTTTAGCTTCCGATCTCTTCTTTTTCCGCCTGCGGCTTTTCTTCCCAACGGCGGTTGCGTCAAGATTGCTAGGTCCTGGCAGAGAGATGCCAGCCTGCTTCATTTGGGCTCGGGTCATGACCTGCAATGGAATAGGTGTGGCCTCCCCATCGGGGTTTTCGACACCAAACAGCCCCAATGGAACAGAGGGCAAGTTGGCTAAGCTAGAGGATGGCTTTCGCTTTGGGCAATCTATGAAAAGATGGGTGATTCCGCACTCTGCGCACCTTTGGTCAGTCTTGTCTCTGTTTTTCTACTCTCTTTCAGGGCAGCATGATGAGACATGACTCGGGTGACCACAAGTCCAACAAGTGACTGGATCCTGCGGCTGCCCTCCTAGGCCTTTACCTCGTCCTTGTCCTAACGCCATCACCGGCACGGGTCAATAATCCGTGAGGACCACATTGCCCTCATCGTCGTGCGAGACATAAGGGTATATATAGGTCTCCTCATCGTTCGGCTCCTCCACGTAGTGTACTAGAGCATCGCTCGATGGGTGGGTCACATAAGGACCAGACGGTCTAGGAATGCCTGTAGGATTTATGTCCATTCTAGGGAGGGTTAGTTTCATATTGTTAGGCACGGGAAGAGCTAATGGGGCTCCCCTTCCAAAGAATGGCTGCGGCCTGCTAGCTAGATAAGGCTGGCCGTAGGGTTGCGACTATGGAAGTCTTCTTGGTAATCTACAATGCGCGACATCATGGCCGAACCTACCGCAGTTAGCGCAAGGTCTTGACACTCGGCTGGCGAGTGGTTTCCGCCACAGTACACGCATTGGACATGCGGGTGCGTTGGTCGTCTCAACATGTCTTGTAACTTGGCTAGTTCCATCTTGACCTCAGCCAAGCCTTGGTCTGTCTTGGTGGCCTTCCCCTTATCTTGGGATGATGGGATTGACCACTCACTAGAGGCTGACGTTCTCTCTGAGCTTCGCGAGTTGGGTTCTTCTAGATTTGAGCTCCTAGAGCTCCGCTCTTTCAACTGGTCATCGACTCTGATGGCTTCCTTAAACACTCTAGCCACCACGTCCCGTTGCAAGCTTGAATTGCCTGCTAGAGCCTTATATAACTCCTCGTCTCTAATTCCCCTGATGAATACAGTCGAAACTGCTCGCCTAGAGGGATTCTCTTAAAGAGACTCCTCACATGGGTCATGTAGTCGCGGATGTCCTCCTTCTCTTTCTGCTTGACGTTCATCAAGCGTACTAGCAGGTTATTGGAGTATCTGGGCTCGGCGAATCTCTTGATGAAGAGATCCTTGAGATTATTGAAGTTGGCTCGCTCTCCAACATCTAGGCTCGTATACCACGTCCTACCCTTGTCGCCTAGGTAAAGCCCGAATGCTTGCGAGCATTGAGTTTGTCATTGAGGCCGTTGGCTTCGCAGACTTTCTCAAACTGCTCAATAAAGCTGTAGGGGTCGTCATGCCGTTTCATGAGGAGCTCGCTCAACGTCAAGTCTCCCTCCAGTGCTCTCTCATGGTCCATTCGGTTTCGGCCAGCCAAGTTCAGCACTCGCTGCACCTCATGCAGCTCCATGCTTTGCCTTTGGCTCCTAGCCTGCTGATCCCTATTATAATCAGCTAATCCCTGCAATGCCTTGCGGGCTAGCCTTCTCTCCTCCTCTAGGTCTGCAATGATTGTGTCTGCTGTCCTGCCGCAGTGCTCGTACCGGGCATGCGCGTCGTAACTTCTCACCAGCTCTGCTGGATAGCATCTAGAAATACACTCAAATCGAGCTCCTCATTAGACCAATGGTCTAAGCTTTCTTCCGTCATGGTTGAATTCTTGCACTCCACTACGCTGTCGATCAGGTTGAATAGACTTGACAGATCCTCGTCGTTGGCGTTCCTTGCTTGGCCCTACTCTGTGCTTTGTTGGTTTGTCTATATCTTGAGTCCTCTCCTATTGGTGGGTTCCTTGAGTGTTTTATCTGAGTGGGTTCCTTTGGTTATTGAATGCAAACCTCAATTTATGGTCACTCAGTGAGTGTGTCGTTTCTCGTGCACTTGTGCCCAATCAGGCTTTCAGCTTTCTTAAGTGTACTTCAAGTGCGAAAATTCCATGTGAGTGCAGCAACCAATTCCTCAGCGTCCTACACACTCTCGCTTGTTTCGGGCCTGATAGGCTTGTAGGTCCATTTTCTGGCTGTTTTGTTAGGGTTTAGGGTTTCCTTGTATGTTATCTTGTTCGCTTTTGGTTGATTAGCTTTTACGGTTCGGCGGCTCGCGTCTAAGTCCTTGGGTCTTGCAACTGTCCACTTCTAGCTGCTAAGCGGCTGCGCACTACAATTTCTCTTGTCACGTGTGCTAGAATCAAGTTCTGAGTGCCCGAAGGGTTTCAACAGTTTGCGTACTGTGTATTTGCCGGGTCAGGTCAAATTTTTGACAAATTTGACAAAAAGTTGCACTCGGACCAACTAGTCCGAATTGCAGGGTCCAAGTAGGTCACTCGGACGGGCCGAGGTATGGGGTCGAGGGCCAAATTTTTGGATTTGACTCGAACGATTTTGATTCGGACGAGCCAAATGGCGGATTCGAACAAGGTGATTTGAACGGGCCGAACGGCGCTTGGCCGAGGGCCGAATCTCGGGTGTGGCCGAGGGCCGAATTTAAGACTCGGACGCGTAGCTCGGAGGGGCCGAGGCCGGATGTGCCACGTGGCAAAAATCTTTGACTCAGACGGCCGAGTGGGTTGACTCGGACAGTTGCCTCAGACACTAGGCCGAGGGCTGACTAGGGTTTGGCCGAGTGGGCCAAGTGACAAGGGCCGAGGGCCAATTCTGGGACTCGGCCAAGGAGAGGCGACTCGGACGGGCCGAATGCGGCGCATGTAACCCGCGCGAACGCGATTTCGATCGTTTCACCAAATGTAGGCCGACGCCATGGTCATGCACTTCCAGATCCTATCTAGGGAAGTAGAGGGAGAGGTTCGTATATCTGAGCGGGCCGGTAAGTGCGTCGGTGATGCGATCGAATCGACACAGGCTGGAGCTCTCTCTCTCTCTCTCACTGAAATGGCACAAATGAGCTCTCTTTTGGCCTCCTGGCTCTTATATGCCTTCCCAAATGTGGCATTGATGCCCCCAATCACTCACTTGCTGATCTTAGGCATCATTAGAGAGCATTTTACACATTTGGCACGATTTTTTTCCTTGTTTTGTCCTATTTTGAAATAATAAACCCTACCCTTTTCCGGTTCGATTTCCTAACTCTAACCTACGCTAAATGCAACAAAGATCGAAGGCAAAAAACTGAAATAGATTCTCCATGCTTTCCAATCATCAAACAACAAAAATATCCCAAAATACTTACTTGTTTTGAAGATTAAAAACACCCAAACTTCCTACCTATCTCAAGGTCTGTTTCGGGGATGAGAATCCTACTTCGATGCTCGATATGAGGCGCGCAAGTGCTCAAGCTTGAATCCGTTGGTCCTGGCAATGGAACCAAAATGTGGGAGCTTTCGCTCAACTGCCAAGACCCACGGACCGCTTATTGTTTCAAGCGTTCCAAGTGAGCTCTAATGGCTATCTCTCACCTAGCCGACGCGCCGTCGATCCTATGAGTGTAGTGAGCTTACCTTGATACTTGATCGAGTACCCTTCCCTCTCTTGCACTCCGGTAGCTCCACGATTCTTGATGCTAGCTCAAGCATCCTCAAGCCTCCTCCATCTCCAAGCTCCATCCTCCATAGCCGTGCGCGCAAGAGAAGAGAAGAGAAGAAGAGGAGAGGAGATGGTGAAGAGCTTCACCCTCTTAATCCCTCACTTCCACACACACTCACTCCCTCACACTCTCACACTCCCTCTCTCAAGAGCACAGACAAGCAAGAAGGAGAGAAGAAGAGAGGAAGAAGAAAACTCTTTTTGCCACACACCAAAGAATGAGCTTCTCATTCACTTTTCAACTTCATATACAAAATCCTAAATCCCTTTTGGGTGGTCATCCCCTTTTTCCCTTTTTTACATGGCCGGCCGTAGCCTAGGCCCTTTTTCCCATTTCCCACCACTCTAATTTCATCCTATTCCCAACTAATGCGTACAATTTGCACAGGAGTGAGCCTGGTGCTCTTTTACAAGGATTCGAGGGCGATTCCATATTTAATGGTGCGCCTTTTACTCTTTTGTCGCCTCGGGGTGACACTAAGACTTTCTGAGGGTCGTGCCGAACCTTTAAATTTTTCAAGGTCTGGTTACCGGTCAAGGCGTCTTTTTTGCTATTTCCCTTTTTTCTGTTTTCCGCTCCTTTGTGCTGTGGGAAACACGGTAACACTGTGATTGAATTCCAAAAGAGGGGGCTACCACATTCTCATACTTTGCTAATTTTAGAGCTGTCTTTCAAACCTTCTGAAGCATGTCACTACGATAGACTGGTTTGTGCTGAGTTACCCAATAGAGTTAAGTTTTCAGCCTTATTTGAGACAATTTCAAAGTGCAACATTCATGGCCCTTGCGGAGGATTGAACCCCAAGAGTCCCTGTATGGACAAGGGTAGATGTACTAAAGATTACTCGCAAAAATTAGTGGGCATGACAACGGTTGATAGTTCTAGCTATCCCGTTTATTGAAGACGAGATGATGGAAACTATGTGATCATAAATGGTAATGTTATTGATAATCAATGGATTGTTCCATGTAATCCATTCTTGAGTAAGAAATACAATGCACACATAAATGTGGAGGTGTGCTCGACAATTGCGGTTGTTAAGTATTTGTATAAGTATGTGTACAAGGGGCATGATCATGCAACCATCAAATTTTCTGTTGGGGTTGATTCAGTCCGGAATGGTGGCGATGCTCACGAGGTGGACGAGATACAAAGTTATTTGGATGCACGATATGTTTCTGCCTCTGAGGCGTGTTGGCAGATCTATGATTATGCATTGCATGATGAAAAGCCTGATATACAATGTTTGCAGGTACACTTACCTGGTGAGAATTATGTGGTGTTTCGGGATACAGATAGTATACCAGATGTTGTGCGGAATGAAGGCCTCCAAAAAACTACTCTTACTGAATGGTTTGTGTGCAACTGCATTCATCCAGAGGCTAGGACTATTCGCTATCAAGACTTTCCAGTGTATTGGGTGTGGAATGCACGACATAAGATGTGGACTAGAAGAAAGCGTGGGAATACATGTGGTCGGATGTATTTTGTGGCCCCTACCTGTGGTGAGCTCTACTATTTGCGGATGCTTTTAACAGAGTGTCGGGGATGTACTTCTTTTGAAGATTTGTGTACTGTTGATAGTGTGATCTGTGATACTTTTAGGGATGCTTGCATTGCAAGGGGCATGTTGGAGAGCGATGATGAATATGTTGTGTGCTTAGAAGAAGCTGCCTCTGTGCAAACTGGTGCTCAACTCCGAACTTTATTTGTTGCAATTTTGGTCTTTTGTGAGCCAACTCGGCTTGGCCATCTATGGGAAAGATTTTTGGTGCCAATGGTAGAGGATATCATGTATAGATTGCAGCTACAGCATGTGCACGCCTCTCTTGGTGTTCTGCAGCATGAGGCATCTAATATGACTTTGTTGCATCTACAAGACCTTCTACGTCATGTAGGATGAATACTCTGTGATTTTGATGGGTTGCCTAAACCTCATCAACCAAAATCACAACTGCATGCTAACCCTCTTTTGCAAGATGAATATGCATACAACATATCAGAACAACATAGGGTTTCTGAATCCATGGAGTGAATGTTGAATGAAGGACAAAGAATTTCCTTTGGTGCAGTCATGGATGCTGTTGATACAGATACTGGGGATGTATTATTTTTGGATGGTCTTGGTGAGTCTGGGAAGACTTTCCTATACAAATGTTTACTTGCGAAGGTGCAGTGGTGGTCGTATAGCGTTGGCAACAGCATCATGTAAATTGCTGCCTTGCTTTTGCCAGATGGTCGCACAGCTCACTCGCGGTTTAAAATCCCAATAGAATTAAATAATCGATCCACTTGCAATATTCCTGTTCAAAGTGACCTTGCTCGGTTATTGAGACAAATAAGCCTTATTTTGTGGGATGAGGCTCCTATGACCCATCTATATGCCTTCGAAGCGGTTGATAGAACTCTAAGAGATGTTATGAGCTGTGATAAGCCATTTGGTGGAAAAGTTGTTTTGTTTGGCGGGGATTTTAAACAGGTCTTGCCGGTTGTGGTAAAGGGAACACGTGAGGATATTGTTAATGCTGCATTGTGTTACCTAATTTGTGGCGTTACATAAGGGTGCTAAGGCTATCTGGCAATATACGAGTGTCGAGAGCTGGTAGTGTGGTGGACAATGGGTTCATCTATTGGATTCAAGGAATAGGGGATGGAGTGGGTGTTACTGAGAGTTGTGATAAGTTGTGTGTCCCACTTGGCATGATATTAAAAGGGCACTCTATCGAAACACTGATTAATAGTGTCTATAGTGACGTGTCCAATGTGGGTGACTACACATCGTATTTTAGTGAGTGGGCTATACTTGCCTCGCAGAATACAGAGGTGGCTACTTTGAATGATCGTGCATTGCAACTAATGCTAGGGGAGGTCAGGTAGTATTATAGTACAGATTCAATTGCAGAGACCGACGACTCATTTTTGTACTCTGTTGAGTATTTAAATACATTGGACCTTGGAGGTGGATTTCCTCCTCATTTATTGCTGCTGAAGATAAATGCACCTATTATTCTTCTTAGAAACCTAAATCCAGGAAGGGGTATGTGTAATGGTACGTGATTGATATGTAGAGCTTTCAATAGGAAAGTGATAGATGCTCAGATAATAACAGGGGCAAATGTGGGCGAACGAATTTTTATTCCCCGGATTACTTTTGTTTCGAATGCTACACAATTGCCATTTACTATGAAGCGGAGACAGTTTCCCATCCGGTTGGCATTAGCTATGACAATCAACAAGTCACAGGGGTAGACTTTGTTCATTGTTGGGATTTATCTAAAGGCACCCATATTTACACACGGTCAGCTGTATGTTGCATTTTCAAGGGTAAAATCTTCGCATGGTGTGAAAGTGCTATTGGGTGAAGAGGATGGGGATATGACCACAAACATTATATATAAGAATATTCTTTGAAAGGTGCAGTAATGTGCATTGCTTTCTTTGCGGAGATCTAGTTATTGACGACCATGTAGGGACACTGGTTTTGCATATATGTGAATTGCTCTCTGTTGTTTTCTTTGTAGAGATGTAGTTATCGACGACCATGCAGGGACAATGGTTTTATATATATGTGAACTACTCTCTGTGCCCTGTTTGGTTGGCGTATGCTCTCTTGGAAGTATATTTTTCATATTTCACTATTTATTTGACTTTTGCATATGTCTACCCTAGAGTGGCACTATTACCTAGCTTCTGACTATCAAAAGGAGCTACAATGCACATTACTCACTATAGCTCCTAATGATATCATAAGAAGGACACTTGCAAGGGTCATCAAGCATTTATATAATGATGTTAATATCGACATCAAGCTCCCAGTTTTTATTGAAGTTGTACATTGTGGATACACGCAATGTTTTCGGGTGCATATGTACGAGGTTGACCATAAGAAGAGATTTCAACGCTCTCATACTGATAAGATACCAAGGCATTGGTTCAAGTATGGGCTTAAGGATTCGGGTTGTTTTGTGATGCTATATCAATGTTTGTCAATACCTACAAAGTGGTTCACAAATGTTCGACTAGGTATTATTATTCTTGGTTAGTTTTTCCATGTACTTATATTGTAATTTTTGTTCCAATGCAGGTGGTAAAGAGAGAGGTAGGACTGTTGCATCGCCCATGCGATTACCAATGGAAACTGTGGGATCATTCCCTACTTCGCCTTCACATATTTTGCTAAAGGAGGAGGATTTTGTTAATGATTCCTCAAAGAAAAGGAGGCTTTCTTTCCATTAGGCGTCTTGGAGACATTGTCTTTTTTTGTTGGCATCGGCCATTTGCCTATGGTACTTAGAAACGCATCGGTGCCTTATGCTTGGCCTTTGTGGCTTCATTTTGACTATGTCTCTTATAGAAATTATTTTTGTGGTGCTTGGTCTTTGTCTCAATTATGACCCATTTTAGTGTAACATTGTTGTTCCACGTACTTATATTGTGATTTTTTTTCCAATGCAAGTGGTAAAGAGAGAGGCAGAACTACTGCATCGCCCATGCAATTACCAATGGAAACTATGGGATCATTCCCAGCTTCGCCTTCGCATGTTTTGCTCAACGAGGAAGATTTTGTTAACGATTACTCAAAGAAGAGGAAGATTTGTTTCTATTAGGCATCTTCGAGACACCGCTTTTTTTGTTGGCATCGGTCATTTGCCTATGGTGCTTAGAAATACTTGCATGCCTTATACTTGGCCTTTGTGGCATCGTTTTTACTAGGTCTCTTATGGAAATTCTCTTCGTGGTACTTCGCGTTTGTCTCGATTATGACCCGTTTCTGTATTACGTTGTTGTTTCTAAGTATCGCGTGTGCAAGCATATGATTGCTTACATTGATGTTGAGAGGAAAGTTTGTAAGTATGGAGCATGGAAGAGATTGTTTCTATGTTTGGCATTTTGTGTTACAAATTTTTTAAACTACTTTTAGTTTTAAGTTTTGTATGTGTGTGTGAGACAAAGAGAGAGGGTGCTTAGAGAGAATTGGGAGAGAGAGAGAGAGAGAGAGAGAGAGAGAGAGAGAGAGAGAGAGAGAGAGAGAGAGAGAGAGAGAGAGAGAGAGAGAGAGAGAGAGAGAAAGAGGGGGAGAGTGAGTCGGAGAGAGAAAGAGAGAGAAATAAATCATATTGGAAATGGAGAGGGAAAATAGGAGGGAGAAAGATGAGAAATGGATTATTGAGCAAAGTTTCCGTGCAACTTCGCATGCCGCTTCGCGGCAGCTTCGCGTTCTGCGCACGCAAAGCGGTCTAGCGTTCTGCGCACGCGAAGTGCGCACGGAACGCTAGTACTATATTATTTGAGCTATAGATTTAGGATATACCAAAGCACCAAAGAGCTCCCGAACCTACAAAGGTAAATGAAAAAAGCTTAATTTGAAAAAGGTAATGAAAAATTTGAATTTGTTAGGCTCCTCATTAACAGAAATGTTAATGATTGGTGATGATTGGCTAAGTGATGGAAACCATGATTGTGAAGGTACATTATCTCTCTCTCTCTCTCTCTCTAGTCGGGCCTATAAGCCGTGATCACGTGTTTGACTCGGCACTTGTCCATCAACTCAAACACCTCGTACATTGCTTCTGCCTCTTTCTTATCCATGCTCACATCGTGATCCACTGTAGTACATCTCCAACTCAATCACGCAGCCATTGCCGTGTAGCAGCTAAACTTAACATCACACTGCCTCAAAGTGCTCTTTAATACTCCCTAACTAATGGCCACCTCTGATCTTGCAGCTTGGTTTAAGTTGATGAGTTCGCTTTGATTGGTGTAGAGGCCTGCGTGTTAGAAGTTGTGGTCACAGGGGTTGAGGACTGGTGCAGGTAAGTGGAGCAAGTTGTTGCTAGGAAAATTCACCAATTCGTTCGCTGGGACTAGACTAGTGTAGTGTGTTTGGCTTGGCACCAATGTTGGAGTTTGCTAGGTTGACCTACTGCTAGCTCACCTCTGTCACCATACCCACTGCCAGCTCGTAGTAGCTGCTAAAGAGAGAGAGAGAGAGAGAGAGAGAGAGAGAGAGAGAGAGAGAGAGAGAGAGAGAGAGAGAGAGAGAGAGGTTTGGTAGGTTAGTTTTGATTTTGTTTGTGTGTGTGTGTGTGATTTGTAGTAAATTAGTAAATTTATGTAGGTTAGCTGGTTGGTTGGAGAGAGAGAGTGTGTGTGTTTTGTTAGTAATATTTTTAATAGTTTATTTGGTTTATTATATTTTTAGTTAGTAAGTTTAATTTTTTAGTTAATTGGTTAGGATTAGTTTAAACATTTAACTTAGTTGTTAGTTGTTAGTTTCGTTGTTAACTAGTTGTTAGAAGGTGTTATTAGAGAGAGAGAGAATATTTGTTTTTTTTAATGTTAGTTGGTTTGTACTTTGGTTTAGGTATTGGTTTACTTTTTTAGTTTGCTTGGTACAATTTAATTTATTACGCTACTCTTTGTTTGTGTTTTGGTCATATGTTTGTGAGCACATGAGTTTTGTTTGCAAGGATTGGTCTTTCGAATAGTTTTTTATGAATGTGGTCTAGGTTGGTGATCTCTCTCTCTCTCTCTCTCTCTCTCTCTCTCTCTCTCTCTCTCTCAGTATGGGTTGTAATTTTATTTTATTGAATTTATTAGTTTAGTTACACACACACATAGAGAATATATTTTAGTTTAGTTGGTTTCATTTTTAGTTTAATTTAGTTATTAGTTTATCTATTATTTTTAGTTTATTGGTTTATTTATTTTGATTTATTACTTGGTTGATTAATTTAATGGTTAGTTTATTAGTTAGGCAGGTGTGCGTGTGAGATATATATATATATATATATATATATATATATATATATATATATATATATATATATATATATATATATATATATATATATATATATATATAACTAAACTAGAAAAAAACAAATAATTAAACTAAACTAACAATCCAAGCTAAACCAACCTACCTACTTAACTAACTAACCTACCTACTAACAAAAGTAACACTAACATAAACAAAACACACACACACACTCTCCAAAAGGACTTTCATTGAGTGCTTGATAACCTTATTTTGGCTCAATAAATGTTGGTGTAAATAGTGGAAATCCAATCAATATCGGATATTCACATCAATTGTACAATGTTACGAGTGATAAAAAACATATCATTTGATGTTAATATAATGTCAAAAAATTCATTATATGAGCTAAGTGAGATGCTTTAGAGATTCGCTTAGAAAATCACTTGAAAATCTAGTCCCCTTAAGACTTTAGAACTTTACCAAAATTAGATTTAATGCATTAGAAGGCTAATCCAATGCCATCTAGGAGTTTTCACTATTGCTAAATCTTGAGAATAGTTTATATACCCCTTAAGGTTAATATATGTGTTTTGTGCAGTATGGAGGCTTCAACAACAAAGAAGAATATGTCCATAGCAAATGTTATACAGTGCACTCCTAATCTGCAAGCAAATATACACAAAATAAAAGAGGTCACAAGGAAGAAGGCAGTTCATCGTGCACTTGAGAATGTTGGAGGGCATGATAGTTCTATTGGTTTCTTAAGGATCATTTATCACTTGGATGGGATTGAAAAGCAAGTGAACTCACTATTTCAGAATTAAAAAACATTGATTTTTCTTATTGAGAACATTGGTGACTGTCTATAGAGGATTGAGACAATATTGGAAGAGCAATATAAAGGAACCTTATTGATGGAGTAATGATACAAGGCAAGTTAGAAGAAACTAGGGATTATAAGAGAGACATATATGAACACATCTAGAAATATTGGTGTGTTGGATCTTTTAGATGATCAAGAAGAGAAGCTGAAAAACCTTATTAATAGTATAGGTGGCATAAAGGATAGAGTATGTAAGTTAATTGCTTACAAGAATGAGAGCTTAGTTGCATCGAAGAACATTGGTCTTGATGTGCAACTTACTTCTTTAAAAGTTTATCTTAATAGGTTTTTGGCAATGTTAACCTAAATGAATCACTGTGCAGGCTCATCCTTATGCATCAGAGAACATTGCCCTTGATGTTCAACTTACTTCTTTGGAAGTTTATCATAATAGGTTTTTGGCAATGTTAACCTAGGTGAACTACCACGTAGACTCATCCCCAAACCCATAGTTATTTGATGAAAATCTCCACTTTTGAGATGCATTATCTATCTTTTCCAAAATATAAAACTATTTTTAAACCATTTTAATAGTCTATTTTTTCCTCTGGCTCTCTCTCGATTGCTATTATTGTGACCTAGCCTTGAAGTCGTTTCATATACTAATATTGAATTTTAGAACGTTTTTCTCATTGAAATTTGGCATGTTAAATATTTCATTGTTTCTTTTAATTAAGAAACCTACATAATAGCACTCTTAAGATTATAACATTCCCCCGTTAAAGCTTATATAACAATAAATTGTCTCATTACGTCAATCATGATGGATACAATTTGACTCATTGAATAATGTATTTTATCGTAATCCAATGAGACAAAAAATGAATGTTGCAAGGTTTTTAAGTGGAGAAATGATATCACACTTGAAAAGTGAAGTCAAGGTTTGCAGTTGCATTTGTTGTTGAAAAGTCATATTCTTAAACTCCACCACTGCATTGTCGAATTATGTATTGCTAAATTGCCCATACCCATTTCTTCTCCAAGGATCATAAAATGTTACAAAGGGAAAATGGTATAACTACAAGTCTTTAGGTGTTCTAGAAGTAGGTAATGATACACTTATGAGTTTGTAAGCTTATAACAATTTTACATTAAGTCGATCATGTCGCACTTGAAAAGTGAATCAAGGTTTGCATTTGCATTTGTTGTTGAAAAGTCATACTCTTACACTCTACCACTACATTCTCGAATTATGTATTGTTGTGCCACTCGTGATGGATACAATTTGACTAAAGTGCTTTCATAACTTAGATTAGATACATAAAATAGTTTAAGCTTGAAGGGGTTGAGACATAAAAATGACTTGATAATTTGTTTTACTGTAATCCAATGAGACAAAAAATGAATGTTGCAATGTCTCAGTTTAAGTTACCTCATAATTAGCTAGTATCCGATTTGCTACTGAGATTAGCTAACGTATCAAGTGCAACACAAATTATGTTGGTGGAATCTCTCACCTTAAGTCACGTCTCATGATGATAGTATTTAGGTTAAGCTCTTGCTTTTGAGTGGATGCTTTATATAGTTTGATCTTACAACTAGAGTACATCTCTCTCTCTCTCTCTCTCTCTCTCTCTCTCTCTCTCTCTCTCTCTCTCTCTCCCCAATGTTTAAATTTAAATATAGTAGAGAAAAGCCAATGTTTATCAATCATTGAATAACCTAGTTTCACATTATTGGGCATGCATGGCTATGCGAGAACTAATGCATCAATATTCTTTTACTTTCGAGTCTCAGATACCTTCCTGTCTAAGATTTTTTTTGTCTCCTGGGAAAAGTGCTATGTATAGATGTAGATGAATGAACATCCATTATCAGGGCACACACACACACACACATAGAGGGGGGGATTAGACAATGCTTGGATCACCTCCTTTAGTGAGCATCATGTATGCATGTGCTCATGCAAGGCCATGTATGCATTCGCTCATGCATGCTGGAGCTAATGCATCTCTATTCTTTCACTTTCGAGTCTAAGACACCTTCGAACTTAGGATACCTTTGAGTTTAGGAGTGATGATTTTGGGTTAATAACACCTCCAAGTTTAGGTGTGATGCTTGGTAGGCCTTCGGTGAGTGCCATGTGCACATGTAGATGAATGGGCATCCATGAGAGAGAGAGAGAGAGAGAGAGAGAGAGAGAGAGAGAGAGAGAGAGAGAGAGAGAGAGAGAGAGAGAGAGAGAGAGAGAGAGAATGCTTGATTGGCCTTCAGGAAGTACCATGTATGCATGTGCTCATGCATGGCTATGCATGTATGTACTTATGCGTGACTACTTTTTTGCCTTTGAGATGAGGATACCTTTGATTGAGGGTTTGTAGTTGCAAATATCTTTATCACTTATATCTTGAATAGCTTTGATATTTGTTTAATGAGACTCTTATATTTTTTTATAGGTTTCGTGTAGTCATGGAACAAAGTGAAGCCATGGGAGATAATGTAGAGGCAAACCGCTAAGACCCACAGTCCGCTTATTGTTCAAGCGAACACCTATTGATATCTCTCACCTAGCCGACATACCTTTGATCCTATAGGGATGTAGTGAGCTTATCTCGATGCCCAAAGGAGTTGCCTCCTTCCTCAAGTACATCGATAGCTCCATGATTCGAGATGCAAGAAGTAACCTCAAGCCTCCATTGTCAAGCTCCATCCTCCATAGCCGTATATGAGACAAGAGAAGAGAAGAAGAGAGGAGATGATGGAGAGCTTCATCTCCAAGATCCCTCACACTCACACACTCACTCCCTCACACTCTCACACTCCCTCTCTCAAGCACACACAAGCAAGCAAGAAGAGAAGAGAATAAGAGAAGAAGATGAGTCCACTTTGCCACATACCAAAGAATGAGCTTCTTATTCACTTTTTGAGAGTATATACAAAACCCTAAATCCCTTTTGGGCAGTCATCCCCTTATCCCCTTTTTTTACATGGCCGATCCTGGCAGCCTAGGCCCTCTTTTCCATTGTCCTCCTATCTTCCTACTTTCCTTCCTACCACCCATCTACCTTTACAATTTGCACAATGGCACTCTTTTACAAAATAAATCATGGTGCGCCTTGCACTCTTTTACAAAATTATTGACTTGCGCTTCTTCTTGTGCACCTCTCTCCTTAATTTAGGAAATTTTTGTACTTCTTGTGTTTTCAGATTTTTCTTGGCGCGCCTTTGTCTTCCGTTTCACTTTTGCCTTGGCCTTGTCTTCTGCTTTAAATTTTCCAAATTTTCCACCTTTTTCTTCTGAGGGTTAACATTACCTTGCCTTTTGCTTTAGAATTTCCAAATTTTCCAACTTGTTTTTCTGAGGATTAATATTACCCCCCTCCTAGACGAGTGCCAGTCCCATGGCAGTCTCTGTCGTAGGTAGTAGGCTTTGGCATGCACCAAAGACATGGATGGAAGGTACTATTATGGTTTGCCTTGGAGGAGTTTTGGTAGTAGTGGTGCGGATGAAGGTCACTGGTTGCACTTTGTTGGCCTGATTGGCTAGTGATAGGGTTGTTGTAATTGGTGATAGGGTTGTTCTTTGTTGGGAGTTCATGACTAGCACAGGTGTTGGTGTTCAAGGAATTCTGCTCGTGACGATTCTTTGGTGGGCTTGCATGATGATAAAGGACAAGAGTTTGGAGCTGAGTGTTGATGAAAAGCTGACAGTACTTTCGTTGGAGACTTCAATACCTGCAATTGAAAACCTCTCATATGGTTTCTCCCTAGGGGTTAGTGTTAGTCTTCTTATCATGTTTGGGAGAGAGGTCGAGAGTATTGTCTTGCACTTGAGGACCCTAATTGTGTATAGATTATGGTAAAGATATTAAGTGAGTGCATGTGCACACTTAGATATTATGTAGTTAGAAGACTGTTGGTTTGGTTCCTCGTAGCAATGTGTGTATGAAGCAAGGGTTCAATGGGGTGGAAAAATTTGTCGATGTTGAGAAGTACACTTAAAGGCTTCTTGAGATATCATTTGTGATATGGACAACACGATGTAGCATAATTGAGCTCATTGACGCCTTAGCTTTTGGTAGTTGGTGGCTACTTATAGTGTTTGAAGAGTACGGTGTACTTTCCATGGTCTTTCATACCTTGCTTACCACTGTTGATTGCGATGGCACTGAGATGGAGTGTGAAAAAGATTTGTGCAAATGTTTAGGGTGATAGGGCGAGAGGAGCTTCCTAGATATATCCTGCCCTTGATGTGCCCTGAACAATTGTGAGGGATATATAAAGGGCTAGGGGACTAGGGATGAAGCCAACCGACCGAGGTCATTGGTCGTATCTAATTTGAGGACCCCTAAGTGTTGTGCTATGATCGTGGGTGCCTCTTTTTTTTTCCCTCTTTTTTTCCATTTTATTTTTGTTTTCTCTTTTTTTTTAAAAATAAAATGAATGCAATCAATGCAATACATTGAGGCTATCAGCCTTTCATTTGGATTGAGAAATGCCAAGATCCAAAGGCTGTGAAAAATGGATATTACAAAGATGATTGTGTTACTAGTCTCGGTGCTAGAGGAACAATTGTTGAGATGAAGAGATACACTTGAGATTTTGCAAACCTCTTTATAACATATGAGACATCAAAACAATTGAGATAGCAACTGAAGTGAGCTATGCATGGACAAGGGACAGAGCATCTAGCGAATTGAATCCTGGTTAATGAAAAAATGTTTGTCATTGTTGAGAGCATGGCGCCTACCCAAATGTAGAGTTTGGCCAAGAAAGAGAGAGCAGCCAATGACTACGCTTTGGGCCATGCTTAAATGCAATGTGTACTTTTTACAGGGATGATTTTCTCTTTCAACAGGGTTTCCGTCATGGCTCTTTGTTTCTTGGTATTTTTGTCGCTTTCTCCATAATGGTTCTTTGTAGGGTTGATAGTCTTATGGTGACTCGGACATTGAACGTTTTCATACAAAGGCCTATGTTATCCTGCATTCACTTGAAAACTCATGAGAGTACATGCAAGTCATATGCTTCAACCATAATGAACAGGTGTAGCTCAAAAAGACATCACTTACCTAAATCCCATAGTATTAACTTCGATGCATATAACCTATGCTTGATTATCATTGCTTGTGTGTGTGTTGGCTTTGCTTCTTTTGGTATTATCTATATACAGTCATAAAACACATTGTTTATTTATGTACACATTTATGAATCCATGTCACTTCATGAGGATAAAAACCAATTGTAGAACTCAGCAGGATTGTACTGAAGTGTGGCATACATATCCAATAATCATGGCAACCTACTCAATAACAACAAATACTTTGCAACATCGAGTGTCGTAGTGCCTTGTCCAAGTCTATTAGCAACATGTAGCTCCTCCTCAGTGATAATTTTATCAATCAGAGAGTTCTCATGGCTAGTTCCAGCGAAGTCCATACCTTGAACGATAGTCAATACTCGAAAGGAAGTTGGCACCACATAGGTTGGTGGGTCTCTTTGAGATTTCCATTTGGCGCCATTTGGACAGTCACTCCTCTGAGATGTAGCGCAGTTTTCAAACCAACGTTTTTCAAATTGACTTTGACCTTCTGATTGTCACTTTAGTTGCTATATCTCTATGAGATTTGGTTGGCAAAGGGCTTCGTTGAATGTCATAGTAAAGGGTAGTTCGTCGGCTTCCTCGTTAAAGATGAGTTGCATGTGTTTATGTAGGAGCTTGTCATAGTGCCCATTAAGATATTCTTGCTCTTCCCAGGATAGTGGATATGGAAAATATTCCTCAAGCTGCTCCCTAAGGAATGTGCCCATGTCTGCAAGGATGTAGACACATGCGAATAATTTGAGTCTAGCATCCAAGTCGGTCAAGTACTCTGTGACACTTATATGTTCTATAAGGGCTTGCTCGGTTGCTATCTCATGCAAGGTTCTGGGAGTTTCCCTAGGCTTTAGCATAGCTGGGGGCTCATGCCTAGATGAGAAAAATTGGCTAACACTCTTAATGAGATCAACGAGGCAACATACGTGGGATCATGTATTGATGCCCAAAGGGCTTTCCTTTGCTCATCGAGTGTCATTAGTCGATGGCCAATTTTGGCTGCCAAACTTTGGCTGGAGTACAATTTCTGCACAAAATTACCTTGTCCTTTCCCTTTTCATTTGATTACTTTGAGCTTTTCCTTGTTTATCTCAAATTGAGCAATATAGAGTGAGGGCATCAAGTGCAATTCTCTAGCTGTGGCTTTTGGAATGTTCTTTATGACTTTTTCAGTGACAACTACATAGAGGGAGCAAACATGTTGCTCATCCCAAGTCACGGGTTCGACTATGAGCTTTGTGTGCTCTGGTGTTGGCCTTTCAATGCCCACATGGACGTATGCACATGTGATGGGTATCAGCTTGAGATTAAGCTTCATCTTCATCTCTAGTTCATTGGTTAGATGCGCTCTCTCTTTGGCCAAATCTTTGAGAGATTTCTCCTCAATCCTACGCTTTAGGTTCTTCAAAAGTGCTAGAGGTATCAAGGATGTTGGTTGCAACATCTCTTCCGCAAGTGAATTGCCAAGGACACATTTCGCAAGAAGCGCATCATCATGACCAAAGGCTGTGTGACTGCTATGATTCCTCATTGGAAGTAGTAGCGGCTAGTTTAGTGGACTTGCTACTGTTGGTAGACTCTGCGGTGTCAAGTCCTTAAGCTGATCAGAAGTGGTCGTGCCTTTTGTTTCTCTTTGCACATTCACTTGTGCAGATTGAGCATCAGTTGAGCTAGTCATATCATGGTGGATTGCACAAGCATCCTTAGGCTGAGAATTAGGGGTGGTGTCATATCCCACATCTCGAATATTTGGAAGCTCAGATGGAGATAGAGATTGGGATTGAGCAATTGCACTTGATAAGTGTTGTTGTGCTTTTTGTGTCCGTTTTAAAAAAGAGGGTGTAGGAGATTTGGGACTCTTATGTGGACTTGGCACTAGCTGGAAGATTTTCTCGTGGCTGTTAGATGATTCTGCCATTTGCTTTGTTGAGCAATCAGCCTTATCATGAGCAACATTGCACATGTGGTGCTCATTATCATCTTGGGATGTCAAAGGCTCCTTAGGCACTAGTGGTCTTTGTGCACACTCAATGGTTACATCTGATATCTGCTTGTTAAGCACGCTAGGCTGAGGATCTGCCTTTCGAATAGTCATGTCTGGTTTCTTGATTTCAATTGTGATGGGCTCAGTCACTCTAATGTTGTTGACTCGAGACTTGGATTTTTGTTTAGATTTTCTATTGCGTTTCTTTACTTTTGATACGATATGGCCTTGAGCTGACATAGGTAGTTTAGCATGGGGTTTTGGTACCCAAATCCATTGGTTACTTGCATAATACCCTTGAGTATGTAGCAACATTTTGGATATCTATCGCGGCGTTGTGTTGGCTCTCTATTGATGCTTTCGTCTATAAGGCTTGGGCTTCTTTTGTGGTCTTCTACGATATTTGTAAGTCCAAAGCCTATCCTTGGCATTGTCTCCTAACCTTCTTGTTTCAAGCATGGCCTTGCTCACCTGTTCTCTCTATTCAACATGTGCTTGTATCAACTCTTTCAACAAGTCCTTGCTCTCATTATTAGGCTTGCCTGGTATGTCAGAATATTTATTGTCTTTCCCTCGAGGTTTAATGAGGTACCCTTGCTAAAAGTTGTGATTATCCTCACACCCGGTAGTGTCAAGTGTATCCTCCATGCTACATAATCGGTCTCACACTTCGTCATCCTTTTGAAGGGCCTTCCTAGGAGGGTTTCCTTTCCACAGTTTACACTTTTTGGAGGAACATGGAATAGGATAGGCAAGCTTTCAGTTTCAATAGTTACAAGGATACTGCACTTCCCTATAAGTGGTTATGGGTGATCCCCGTAAGGATTAAGATTTGCATTAGTCGGTGTGAGCTCTTGTTGGCCTACTCGAGTCCATGCTTCATAGGTCAAGATATTAAAATATGCTCCTTTATCGATGAGTGCATCGACACTGTGCTCTCTTTTTGTAGTGAGTTTGACCCTAAGATAAGTAGGCGGTACTATGTCTTCATCTTTCGAGTCTTGGCTTATAAGTTTGAGCCTTCTGATACATGCCTTTGAGTCCCCAAATGCACAACCAGATATGGATTCTCTATTGATGTCTTGGGCCATCTCTGCAGTGCCATTCAAGGTGCATCTATCGTCAAGTTTGTCATGTCTAGTCATCCCCGCAGTTGTAGCTTGATGTTGTTGCATTCCACTTTGACTAGATGCAGTTCGAATGCAATGTAAACATGTTTTTATGGTGTGGCCTTTTTGCTCTTGTTGGCTAGATTGGCCCAATGAGGTTCTAGGATCTCTATTTGTCTATGTTCGGGTATGGGCTTTTGATTATTGTTTTGCAAGTAAGAATCTATGCTTGTGCAGAGCCATTATTGACTAGGATGTAATTTGGAGAATATGTCACGGCACGCATTTTTTCTCTAGCCTACTTGGGGGAGGTGCGGAGGGGGCCCCTCTCTAGAAGGGTCTGAGGGGGAGGGGCAGTTTCCTTGGCCCGCAGAGCCATTGCGCTAAATACCATGTACGATTTGAAGGGCCTTTCGTAGCCAAGTTTTGAACTACTTGCTCTAGATTTTAGCCCAATGATAGATCTATGATGTGCTTTCGGCTCTATACTGTCTTTAGGTCGGTTT